>NC_090934.1:1437637194-1438262551 GCF_040938575.1 Ambystoma mexicanum | reverse complement strand
AACGTAGTCCGTCAATTAACAATAACTCCTGAAAAAGTTACCAACTAGGTGCAAACGTCCACAAATCTAGAAAGTCCCTATTAGGAACTGTTTCGCTTTACAAGCCTGCCAGAGAACACGAGTCACCAGTTCAAATACTGGCTAACTTAAAGAATTACCATAAACAATAGGGGTTTTCACAGCCATAGAATGAAGGATCCCTTCTTGAAATTTTTGACAAAGCAGTTGCCTTTATGTGAGAAACAGAATAAAAAGAAGTAAAGGAAAGAAGGCAGTAGAGAAAGGGCTGGACAGACCACGTCAGACGCGATGAAAGAAGAAATGGGTGGATGACAGAGAAAGATATAGAGAAAGAAAATGTATTTGGAATACAGTGAAGGAAGGAAATACAGAAAATCTGGAAGTGAAAGAAAGAAAAAGGAAATGTTGACAAAAAGATAAATAAGGAAACTGAGGCAATGGGTGAAAGAAAGAGCAGAAAATGCAGGCAGAAAAAGGATGAGAAAAAACACTAAAGTAGGTTACTTTCTTGAGATAAACTGGGCACAGAACATCATTATCAAACTTGAAGCCACTTTCACAAACACAACACCACAGTCACCACTAGCAAATGTGGGCCTAAATGAGGTATGGTGTGGATCCGCTGCATTCCGGCGAGAGTACAGGTTGAGAGCATGCATCCAACAGGAACGATGACCAAATGCTGAAAACACGCCCAAGTGCTGAGATTACCACTATCAGAGCCGCCCATTGTGCCTGCAATCCTTCTCCTCTAACCCTGGAAGGCAGGCTTTAAAGTCCTCTGCTCCAAATCATAAGACAGGCGTTACAGCCCTCTCCGCCATCACTGGAGGACGAGCGTCACGTTGTACTGAAGCGGCAAGAAGCCAGCACCTTCTTCTACCCCTCACATTGCAAACTTTGTGGTTTTACATAGTAAACACAATTATAGGACTATGCACTGAATCGAAGAAATCAATGCTACTAAGAGCAGTAGGCAACCCAATGGCTGCGTGGAGGCTGCGTTTTCAGGGCCTATGCCCATCCCGCGTGTCCTTTCATAGAGGTGAAGTTTGTCCTTGTTGGAGTGCAATGTCTTCACATCCTCAAAGGCGTAATAAGCAGCAAGCGTGAAATTCACATCACCTGTGGTGAGTAGATCGAAAACGCAGGAATGGAAGTATAGATCCTCCACGGGCAGCTTTTCCTTACACTTGGCCGTAGCCGTCTCATGGGTGAAAGCCTCGGCCATGCCGCCCCCTGGCCTCCGTGGTCGGCTAGCCATGGCCTGAGAGTGGAAGGATCGGAAGTCTATCTGCTGGTTGAGCGGGCAACCTCGGAGGCAAAGGTACAAGCCCTGGTTCTCTTTGTCCTCTACTGCATTGACTACCTCCTCGGGCATCCTCACAGCGAAGGTCAAGTAGCGGCCCACCTGCCGCACTACAATGGTAGTCCCAATGTATTTGGCCTGAATCTCAATGTGCTGCCCAGAAACCTTCTCGACAATTTTCAGGCTGTTGGCCCCGCTCTTGTCACCTCCGTTCTTAGAGCCGTCTACGAAGGCAACGGGGAGCTCATCCATTTCAGCTTGGTACACTTTTTGGTCCACACACTCTTGGAAGTTCTTGAAAATGATGGTAAGCTGGGAAATGTAAAAAAAGACAAAGAAAAGGTTAATTGTTTTGCAGCTGAGCGAAAATCAAAGCACAGATCCACTAGATTGACGTAGAATAACTACAGAAGGTTCATGGGAGAGGAGACTTCCCGAGTCTCTTTTATTCAAATGTACAAATTATAATAATCCGTAGGTGCCTGTGTCGCTACAGGCCAAAAAAAAGCTCAACATGGAAGGAACAAGTTACTTACCTGTAACTGTTGTTCTCCAGCATGGGTCTGGCATGGATTCACATGCTCATGAATATTCCCCGTCGTCAGGCTGGGAATCCTCGGTAAAGAAAAAACCAGTATCAGTTTCGTTTCTGATCTGTCTTTCGTAGTAATAACCAATCACTGGTCTCTGCGTCATACTGACCACAGCCAATGACTGCCCTCTACCTAAGCACCGCCTCTGGCAGCCATCTTCAGATTTGGAAGCACGTGAAGTGGCAGTATGACCAAGTGAAGAGCCGCAGAGGGGTAGGCGGGAGGGTTCGCATGTGAATCCATGCCAGACCCATGCTGGAGAACAACAGTTACAGGTAAGTAACTTGTTCCTTCTCCAGCATGGGGTCTGGCATGGATTCACATGCTCATGAATAAAGAATACATAGCAGTACACACATGCACAACCACGGGAGGTGGCAAAGGCTCAACATTAAGCATCACATCAACTCAACATTAAGCATCTTACCTCCTCACCAGGCTCACCTCAGGCGAACAGGTTGCGCAGCACTGCTTGGCCGACCCTGGACTCCTCCCTGGAATCCCGGTCGACGCAGTAGAATTTCGTGAAGGTGTGCGTCGACCTCCACGTAGCAGCCCTGCATATGTCCAGCAGGGGCACACCAGATAGGAACGCCGTGGTAGCTGCGATCGCTCTGGTGGAATGGGCTCTCGGACGGCCAGGCAGCGGTCGGTTTGCCAACCGGTGACAGTACATGATACAGCCGGAGAGCCATCTGGAGATGGAAGCCTTCGAGAGAGCCTTCCCCTGATTGACAGGTCCAAAGTTCACAAAGAGTTGTGACGTCTTCCGAAAACCTTTCGTGCGGTCCACGTAGAACTTCAGTGCTCTAGCTACATCCAGCGAGTGCAAAGTCCTCTCAGCCGGCGACGAAGGCGACGGGAAGAACACAGGTAACACCAAGGGTTCGTTGAGATGAAAGTCCGACGGTACCTTGGGCATGAAGGAGGGGTGCGTCCTGAGCACTACCCTCGTGTCGTGGAAAGTCAAGTACGGGGCCTTGCAGGAAAGGGCCTGGATCTCTCCCACTCGTCGTGCGGAGGTGATGGCCACGAGAAAAGCTGTTTTCCACGATAGAAACTTCAACGGGGCCGAGTGTAGAGGCTCGAACGGAGGTCCCATGAGTTTGGTCAGCACCACGTTGAGCTCCCACGCCGGGGCCGGAGCCTTCACCGGCGGGAACGATCTGAACAGTCCCTTCATGAACTCTTTCACCAGACGATGAGACCACAAGGACGTCCGGCCCGTGGTTCTGGTGTATCGGGAGATCGCAGCAAGATGAATCTTGATGGACGCGTGTGCCAGTCCAGCTTTGGCCAGCGTCAGCAGGTACGGCAGCACTTGGGGAGCCGTAATCCGTAGAGGGTTAATCTTCTGTGCGTGGCACCAGACAGAAAACCTCTTCCATTTGTGTCCGTAGCATTTAAGAGTCGAGGACGCCCTGGCCTTTGCAAGAACCTCTCTGCAATCGGCCGGTATGTCGTATCCTCCAAACTCTAGCGCTGCAGGAGCCAGGCCTGCAAGTTCAGCGACTTCGGGTCGTGGTGGAGGATGGCGCCTCCTTCCCTGGAGAGTAGATCCGCGTCCGCCGGCAGCTTGATTGGCGGGGACGCCGACAAGTCCAGAAGGTCCGGGAACCATATCTGCCTCGGCCACGCAGGTGCGACGAGGATCATCCTGCACCGTGACCTCTTGAGCTGGTTGACGAGCCGGATTAGCAGAGGCAAGGGAGGGAACGCGTAGAGGAACAGGCCCTCCCAGGGGAACGAGAAAGCATCGCCCATGCTCCTCGTCTGGGGAAACCTGCTGGCGAACCTCCGGCACTTGGTGTTCGTCGCCGTCGCGAACAGGTCGATCTGGGGTGTGCCCCACCGTCGGAAGAGGCGATCCACCAGATCCTGCGCAGCTCCCTGCTGAGTGAGTCGGCGATGGTGTTTTTTATCCCTGCCAGATGAAACGGCACCAGAAGAATCCCTTGGGCGACGGCCCAATGCCACAGGTCCTGCGCCTCCTTGGACAGCGCTGGGGACCTGGTTCCGCCCTGTTTCCTGATGTAAAACATGGTGGTGGTGTTGTCGGTGAAGATCCTCACCACCTTGCCCTTGAGGGACGGAAGGAAGGACCTGAGGGCCCAAAACACTGCACGGAGCTCCAGGACGTTGATATGCAGGGACTTCTCCGTCGGGAGCCAGAGTCCCCTTGCGTGCAGATTTTCGGTGTGCGCTCCCCACCCTTCTAGGGAGGCATCCGTGGTCACAGTCACCTGGTGGGCTGGGGTCTGGAAGTCCATGCCCGCCGTCAGATGCGCGCGGGTGCCCCACCACCGTATCGCTCGTCGGAAACTCTCGTCGAGCTTGATCCTTTCCTCGAAGCTGCCCGTCGTCTGGATCCAGCGCGCATCCAGGAACTCTTGCAACGGGCGCATCCGGAGCCTGCACATGGGAATGAGGTAGATGCAGGAAGACATCATCCCGAGGAGGGACTTGATGGACCTCACCTTGGCCGCGTCGGCCACCAACATCCGTTGCACCTTGCCCAGGATGGTCCTGGTCCTCTCCTCCGACGGGGAGGCCAGAAGGGACACTGTGTCGAGCCTCGCTCCCAGAAACAGTGCGACTTGCGCGGGCACCAGGTGGGATTTGGCGTAGTTCACGGAGAATCCCAGGTCCGTGAGGAGTTGGACGGTCCTTGCCGTGTGGACCACGGCGAGCTCCCTCGTCTTGGCGCGGATGAGCCAGTCGTCCAGGTAGGGGTAGACGTGAATCCCCTCGCGGCGCAGCTGCGCCGCCACCGGTGCGAGGCACTTGGTGAAAACCCTGGGTGCCGACCGCAGTCCGAAGGGAAGGGCTTTGAACTGGTAATGACGCCCTTGGACCACGAATCTGAGGAATTTTCGGTGCCCCTTTAGGATGGGAATGTGGAAGTAGGCATCCTCCAAATCCAACGACGATAGGAAGTCTCCTTCCTCCAGCTGACCCAGGACGTGCTGGAGGGTGACCATCCGGAACTTCTGCGCCTTGATGAACTTGTTCAGGCGTCGCAGGTCCAGGATGGGGCGCCATCCTCCCGTCTTCTTCTTCACGAGGAAGTAACGCGAGTAGACTCCGGAGCCCCGAAGCCTCTTTGGGACGCGTTCGATGGCGCCCTTTCTGAGCATCGCCTTTACCTCCAGGAGAAGTTGAGGGACGTGAAGTTCTTTCCTGGCCACGGGGGGGACGCGCGGGCACCTTCTTTGAAACTCGAGCGCGTGGCCCCGGGCCAGGGCGTCCAGCACCCAACGGTCGGTGGAGATGGACTCCCACACGCTGACGAAGCCCGCCAGCCGGCCTCCCACCGGGGTGCTTCGGTGGGGGCCCGACCCCACGGCCGGTTCAATCCTGCTTGGACGCGGCCTTGCCGCCTTGGCCTCCTTGGCGACGACGGCGGGGTCCGCCAGACTTGCCTCGTCCTCTGTAGGCCTCTTGCGACGACAAGCGGGCCGCTTGACGGTAGGAAGCGAAACCGCCGCCGGAACCTTTGGAGGCGCCCTTGCCTCCGCCGCTCCGAAAGGGCGTCCGCCGTTGCTGCAGTACTCCAAGGGCCCGGGCCGTCTCAGTATCCGCCTTGATGGCCTGAAGGGAATCGTCCACTGTCTTCCCAAACAGGTTGTTCCCGTCGAAGGGCATGTCCAGGACCCTGGTCTGGACGTCCTGCCGAAAGTCCGTAGCCTTGAGCCATCCGCAACGTCGAAGGCAAACGCCGTTGCCCATCTGGCGGAACCCAGTGTCGGCGATGTCCGTCGCCACGGTGATGGCGTGGTCCGAGGCCACCTCACCTTCCTGCAGGATCTCAAGGGCCTCCGCCCTCTTGTCGTCCGGCAGAAAATCCAGCAGGGGAGCTATCTTGTACCAGAGTTCCCTGTCGTAGCGGGCCACGATAGCCAAGGCGTTGGCCGCTTTAATCGTCGTCGCCGCCGACGAGATGACTCTGCGTCCCATGGCATCCAATTTCTTTCCCTCGCCGTCCGGCGGGGAAGTCGACGTGGAGGCCGCACCCCCCCCGCTTTCTTCCTGGCTGCCGCGGAGACGACGGAGTCCGGGGTAGGCTGCGCCCGGAGGCATAGGGGGGCCGAGTCCGGGACCCGGTACTTTTTCTCGTACCGGTCTCTTCTCGCTGGCGTCGTGGAAGGGTTCTTGAGGAGGGAAAGGCCCTCATCCCAAATGTCGTCCAACAGAGGCACTGCGAGGACCGTCTTCCTCTTGGTCTCGCGCCGTTGGTAAAGGAAGCCTTCCTTTTTCTTCTCCTCAGGGCAGAGTTGGAAAAGCTCGGATGCCCTGGCGATCATTGAGTGGAACGATCCAATCTCGTCGGGCGGAGAAGCCCTGGTGGGAGGCGACGACGGAAAATCCTCGTCGTATGCCTCGTCGTCCGTACCCGTCGCTGCCGTGTCAGTCCCCGTATCATCCCCTCGGGTGGACGGGGAGGAGGGCTGGACGGGGCGCGACGGTTGAAAAGGAGGCGGTGGATGAATCCTTCTTTTCTTGGTAGGGGGAACACCAGAAGGTCCCGGTTCTGGATCCCCCGACGGGAGAGGTTCCTCCGTCGGTAACGGTAGTCTCGTCCTTATCTCGGAGCATAAGGACTGTATAGCCAACAAAATGGCCGCTGAGTTGTCTTGCGGCGCTGGCAGAGGGGAATCCGACGGGCGAGCAGGGGCCCCGTCGGTATCCTCGACGATGTCGTCGTCGTCACCTGCGTCGGGGCCCATTCCGACGGGCTGGTCTTGTTCCACGCCTAGGCCGTGGCTTAAGACCTCGATCAGTTCCTCTTCTGAGGTTGAGGCCGAATCTACGACGACGCCCTGCCCCCCCTTCTTCCCCACGGAGGGTTTCACGGGGGTCCTATCGATGGGCACGAAAGAAGACTCCCTCCGAGGAGGCAGGGAGATTCTGGGCCCCGAGGCCGCCACCACTGGTGCAGCCTCCACAGGCTGGGCCAGGGCCGCCGCGACCGTTTCGATAGAGGGCTTGGTCGAATGGATCAAGGCCTTCACCACCTTAGGTGCGCTCACCGCCTTATCCTTGAGGGAGGGGGCACTGCCACGCTCCTCCTCTGCCTTAGAGCTCGACCGGGGTCTCTCCAGGAGCTTCGCCGGGTGCTCGGCCTTCCTCTTACCCGACCCAGAGCGTTGGCTCGTGGTTGATGGTGCCGGGGAGGGTGCGCCCTGCCTGGCGCCCGTAGAGCCCGACCGTTCGGCGCTCCCGGTGCCAGCGGACTCGCGGTGCTTGGCCTTATGTTGGGCCCCCGTCGCCGGGGCGCCCTCAAAGGTCTTAGAAGACCGCTCAGATTTCTTCTTCTTCTCGCCAGACGGGCTCTTACCCTCCAGCCAGCTGGCGAGACGTTGATGGCGGTCCTTCATGGTCCGTTCCGACATGTTGCCGCAAAACGCACAGTCCTTCTCCACGTGCGTCTTGTCCCCATGAAGGCAGTAAAGGCAGAAAGAGTGTTCGTCCTCCTTGAAGACGTTCTGCAGCTGGCATCCAGGGCAGGCCCTGAACAGCTTTCCGGGCGTCGAGCTTCCCTTCTCCTGGGCCATCTCCGAGACCGGGCCTGAGAAGCTTCTGGAGTCCTCCGAAGTGTAGCTCGACGAAATCTTCACCCTTGAGGGGCACAGATGAATCCGACACGGGTCCCCGTTGATCGGATGTAGGATCGGTGGAGCTTGAGGCTCTTTTGACCGAAAGAATCGAAGTTTTTGTGAAAAAGCGCGAAAAATTAGCACTAACGCTCGAGAGCAATAGCACGAGGATCCCAACACATGAACGTGCGGTAAAAATCTGAAGATGGCTGCCAGAGGCGGTGCTTAGGTAGAGGGCAGTCATTGGCTGTGGTCAGTATGACGCAGAGACCAGTGATTGGTTATTACTACGAAAGACAGATCAGAAACGAAACTGATACTGGTTTTTTCTTTACCGAGGATTCCCAGCCTGACGACGGGGAATATTCATGAGCATGTGAATCCATGCCAGACCCCATGCTGGAGAATGAAAGCCACCCTACCCATAATCATCTTATACAGATGATGTGAACGGATTCCTCTCACTTCTATTCCATCATAGAAGAGATAGAAGTCATTAACACCTGGGTTTGGCACCTCAGTCAATGGTAATGCTAGGATTGCCAACAGAGTTCCAAGAATTCCCATGGCAGGCCAGCCACTGCTCCTTCCTCACCCTCCCTGCTGCCCCCTCCATCTCGTCTCACTGCACTGCATCTCACTTACCCAGACTACCATGGAAACCGAACGTCCGTTTTTCTCCATGGCGGCCATTGTGGCTTGGTTTAGCAAACTGCTATCCTTAAAAGGATATATATATATTTTTTTTTTAACTTGCCCTGAGCAGCCTCGGGAGCTGCCATCCTGGCCAGTAACGCCCAGTTGCCTTTGAAGGGCGGGTGGAAGATTACCATCTGGAACGACGTGCCGAGGTGTATGTATACCCAACATCTGTCCCACGTTTGGTAATGTTCTATCTAGTACTTGAGCCAACGCTATTAGTACTTAAAAAGCAAGTAAACTATTGTCTCTTACTAAAAGTGGGCCTTGGGCAAACCTCATATAAAAACTGTTATAAAGAATTGGAAACCAAAAGCACGATGGACTAATAAAAAGGAACGCCATTTTAAGGTTGCTGTAAACAAAGTGATATCCGCGTGTGGCAAACAGCAGGCCTAACACAGTTGCTTATAGCCCAGACTATAGAACTTACAACAATGCAAGAAGCAGAGCAAATCTATTGCATCCCCGTCGCTTCTGCTGATCACATGACCAATGAATAGGCCATGCACTCACCGAAGGCCAACAAAGAAAGGCCCTGCAGTGTGAAATGCACGCTCGGCAGTTTACTCTGTGCACAGAAGCGATGGGGTGAACAGAACGTGGAACGTTGCCTTTGGAGGACTGCACGCGTTTCATGAATTGGCAAACGCACAGGCCTGCTGTTATACACCCAGTACATTGCCAGTGTAGTGATGCGCAAGTGCAGCCGAAGCACAGTGCTTTGCGGGCGGCCTGAGGGATTAAAGCGCTAGCATGTGTTGCAACAAACGAATTTGGGGCTACTTATTTTAGGGATTAAGATTAATATCGCATAAATGAAACACTTGTGTACGAGCGTGATACAAATAAAAAATCAATACAATAGATTGCGAAACTATCGAAATATATAAAGGTGCCCACGCAAAAGCGTCATCGAACCAATGGAGTCCGAGACCAAATGACCCTGTACATTCTAGTACTGGTCCCATGGAGACACCACGCACACTGTATCCGCGTATTCCTCCTCTAGCCCCTCACATGTATGTGTGCAGTCAGGAAAGAGGATATCACACACACAGCACACACTCTTTAAATATGTTGCAAGGCTAAAAGTAGTGCTATTCATACGGCCTAAATAAAAACACAAACTGGAACCACACAAAGTAACAGAATGTGTTCCTTGATGCACAGAAATGTAGGCGCTCCAAACAGGCTCACTGTAAGCACTACACACGGATGCCACCATTATGACTTCCATGGCAACCTTTGGGCGGCAGCACAGATCAAAGCTCTAGCGTCCAGGGTGTAAGACACAGAGCGGCGGTTTGCACGTGCATATTTTGGACTGAATGCCTTTATGTCCTGATTTTGCTACTTTGGGAGCGTGCATGGGGTGTTGCCATGGCACCATACGCAGGTTCAGGATAGTTATGTAGCCACTGCCAGTAATGGGTGAATTATTCTGCGGATCGAAATAATTCCTGTTTTATTCCCCAGTGGAGTCCGATGGTGGCCATTACAGACACATGTCTGGAGGTCAAGCCAAGGGAAGGCAAAGGAAAAGCATGTCCTCTATAGACATTGTTCTGGTGATGACATGGAAAAGATGACGATCGGACACAAAATACATTTTAAAAGCGACAATTGGCCCTTTTAATATCGCCCCTCCCACCCCACTTTATTATCTAAATGTTTGATTGCACAGAGCCAGGTGCAGCAGAATAATGCTGCCCTGGCCAATGGCGGGGTGTAATGACCCGGAAGTGCATTCCATTGCAAGGGGAACCTCCACTCCAGCAAATGACACATCCTCTAATTACAATGCAAAAAAGACAAAGGAAAAGGGGTGTCGTAAAATGCAAGAATGAGGTGGCAAATAAAAGCAGCAGTGCCTCCCCAAGCCCCTGTCCCGGAATACTATCCCGCCCCTCCCCAGGCTTCCTAGACAAAGGGCAGCACATTCCTGCGGCCTACAACTAAATAAACCCCCCACCCCCTGCTAAAGTGGGCTACCGCATAGGACAGTTTTCCCTCCAATCTTTTTTTCCATCACACTGTCCACCCCCTCCCCCCAACCCCCCCCCCCCCCCCCCCGCAGCTTGAAGCTCTGGTTCTGTGGGGGCGATCTGCCAGTTCCATCCTTTTCTCCTGACGAATAGAAAACTCATCTTCGTTTCTGATGGCAGCGCGTTTCTAATTCTGCCACTGAAGGGATGCCAAGAGTGAGCAGATGGCTGCAGTCCTGGTTTTAATGTTGCATTCTGGAGCTTGCTTTCCGCGCTGTGAGGCTTCCATAAAGCAGTCCTTGCTTCCCTGTGGCCATCACTTGCAGACTATGCATAATACCCTACCCGCTTTCCTCCTTCCCCTAGTGGGGGGCGACCTGACAACGGTTGCGACCTTTTCTGGTTCTTGCTCCGGCCCCCCCCTCCACCCCCAACCTGGACTTTCCTATCTTCTATTCTCTCATCAAGCCCCCCCCCCCCGTTCCCCGTGTCCCCTCCACACAGCCTCTCACTTTCGCCCCCTCTACTGGCCCAGTGCACATTGAAGCCATGTCACTGCTGGAACTCTTCAAACTGTCCCCGTTCTCTTTCCTCGTCAGCTGCTCGACCTCATCCATCTGGAAGCTTTCCTCGGTCGTCTGCAATGGACATTAATATGTCTTCCTGGCTATCAATAGGAACATTCCAATAAATACACACTTGTTCCTGAGGGGCCGTGGAGGCACTGTAGTGGCAAAAATGGCAACACTTCCTAAATTCATTTATATATGTGCTTCTCAAGTTACTGAGCCCCTCCTGCAAAGGTTTTTCTGGTCTGGAGAGCCTCGGGGCACGCAGGTTTGTGAACACGTGTGATGCGTCTCCAGAAGGAACGTCCTGCACACAGCGAAGGCGATGCGTTTTATACCATTAGGTCCTCGCAAAGCAGGCACCAGGAATGTATAGACTTCCCCCAGCCCCAGAGTGCACAGTCCAGCCAGTACCGCCACTGTGGTCCCTTCACCGCAGGCGGAAGAAGGGAGCGGTATCCAAAGGGCATGTCCAAAGCTGGGGCTGACACTTTTGGGCGGGGGGGTAGGGGGGGGGGGTTGGCGGCTGAACACAAGACTTAGCTGCGTATGGTCCTTCCCTTTCGTGAATAGCAGAGGTGACCAAACACAGTTTAATGGTAAGTTTCTCGGGGCACTTGCCAGTGGTTATGATTAATTCAAAGTTTACATCCATCACTTCTTGGGAGTTGCAATGTTTAACCAGGTGGAAAACAAAACCTTATAAAGCGCTCTGCTGAGGCAGAAAGCAAGGGAAACGTCGGCCTGTTCTCCAGAGCAACCATCTCTCCCCCAAACCTCATAAACGGATCTTTTCTTAAGTGGGGGTTACAGGCGGACTTCAAAAGCACTTAAGTCCAGCAACTATGGGCGCGCCCCTGTGATATTACAGCAATAAGGGGTCTACAAAGTGTCATGGCAGCAGGCACAGCTTGGCCCAAAGCCCTCTCAAAGTGCTTTCAAATCCTCACCAAGCTGAAAAAAGAACATCCTGGGCTGGTCCCGCTGGTTAGTGATCATAGGTGCTCAGGCTTTGGCCCTCCAGGTGTTTTGGACGTTAACTCCCATCAACCCAACACATCATACTCGTAGGTAGAGGATCATGGCAGTTGCAGTCCAAAACATCTGGACAGCCACTTAAAAATCAAAGATGGCGTAATTCAGGGAAAGGTGGCAGTGCTGGGTGTTCTCTGTCTCAAACCCATTTGCTCTCATGGTCTTTGGCGTTCTGTGTCTGTGGAGAGAGAAGCGCTCTCCCCAAAAGTTACACGTTCAAAGAAGCTTTGTTTTAGGGCTGCCAGGGCCCTGATGGACGCCACAGTGAATATGAAGGAAAGTCTATTCAACAGGAGGAAAAATACACTTTTGATAAGACACGCGTGGCAAAAATCCACATGAAATGAATCGCCACCTGTTTTTCACGTTTCTCATCCCTAGTGACAATAATCGGGGGGGGGGGGGGGGGGGTTGGGGGGCGGGGGCTCGGTGGGGGAAGTCAGCATACTACTTTCTACATTTGTCATCCCCGAGTGGAACCCATGACAGATCAATCCTGACCTAGTCAGCAGCCAACTCAGATTTACCCTGTACATGAAATACAAAATATATATGTTTCTTAAGTGCAGAGGGACACATCCTGACCCGAGTGACACCCATCTTTAGCAAAGCATCCGGGAAGGAAAGGCATGTGGCAATCGGACGAACGCAGGCGTGTGGCATGGCGTGCTACTTCAGCAGCACCCGGGGCAGAGAGGGCGTGTGGCATGGCGTGCTACTTCAGCAGCACCCGGGGAAGAGAAGGCTTGTGGCAATCAGACAAACGAAGGCGGGTGGCATGGCGTGCTACTTCAGCAGCATCCAGGGAAGAGAAGGTATGCGGCATGGCGTGCTACTTCAGCAGCACCCGGGAAAGAGAAGGCGTATGGCATGGCGTGCTACTTCAGCAGCACCCGGGGAAGAGAAGGCGTGTGGCATGGCCTGCTACTTCAGCAGCACCCGGGGAAGGGAAGGCATGTGGCATGGTGTGCTACTTCAGCAGCACCCGGGGAAGAGAAGGCGTGTGGCATGGCGTGCTACTTCAGCAGCACCCGGGGAAGAGAAGGCGTGTGGCATGGCCTGCTACTTCAGCAGCACCCGGGGAAGGGAAGGCATGTGGCATGGTGTGCTACTTCAGCAGCACCCGGGGAAGAGAAGGCGGGTGGCATGGCGTGCTACTTCAGCAGCACCTGGGGAAGAGAAGGCAAGTGGCATGCTACTTCAGCAGCACCCGGGAAGAGAAGGCGTGTGGCATGCTACTTCAGCAGCACCCGGGGCATAGAAGGCGTGTGGCAATCAGACAAACGAAGGCGCGCGGCATGGCGTGCTACTTCAGCAGCACCCGGGGCAGAGAAGGCGTGTGGCAATCAGACAAACGAAGGCGCGCGGCATGGCGTGCTACTTCAGCAGCACCCGGGGAAGAGAAGGTATGCGGCATGGCGTGCTACTTCAGCAGCACCCGGGGAAGAGAAGGTGTGTGGCGTGGCGTGCTACTTCAGCAGCACCTGGGGAAGAGAAGGTATGCGGCATGGCGTGCTACTTCAGCAGCACCCGGGGAAGAGAAGGCGTGTGGCATGGCGTGCTACTTCAGCAGCATCCAGGGAAGAGAAGGTATGCGGCATGGCGTGCTACTTCAGCAGCACCCGGGGAAGAGATGGCGTGCTACTTCAGCAGCACCCGGGGAAGAGAAGGCGTGTGGCATGGCCTGCTACTTCAGCAGCACCCGGGGAAGGGAAGGCATGTGGCATGGTGTGCTACTTCAGCAGCACCCGGGGAAGAGAAGGCATGTGGCATGGTGTGCTACTTCAGCAGCACCCGGGGAAGAGAAGGCATGTGGCATGGTGTGCTACTTCAGCAGCAGCACCCGGGGATGAGAAGGCATGCGGCATGGCGTGCTACTTCAGCAGCACCCGGGGAAGAGAAGGCGTGTGGCATGGCGTGCTACTTCAGCAGCATCCAGGGAAGAGAAGGTATGCGGCATGGCGTGCTACTTCAGCAGCACCCGGGGAAGAGATGGCGTGCTACTTCAGCAGCACCCGGGGAAGAGAAGGCGTGTGGCATGGCCTGCTACTTCAGCAGCACCCGGGGAAGGGAAGGCATGTGGCATGGTGTGCTACTTCAGCAGCACCCGGGGAAGAGAAGGCATGTGGCATGGTGTGCTACTTCAGCAGCACCCGGGGAAGAGAAGGCATGTGGCATGGTGTGCTACTTCAGCAGCAGCACCCGGGGATGAGACGGCATGTGGCATGGTGTGTTACTTCAGCAGCACCCGGGTGCAGCATATGTAGCATGTCCATTGTCAACATCACTTTGAGGGTCATTTCCCAATGATATTTGGGGGGCTCCATGCACACTTCTCGGAAAACCTCCCCGAGGCAGCTGTGTGGCGCATAGATTGTAAGGACAAGGCTTTCTAATGCCAACACCTTATTGGACTATGCACAAACCGCAAAAATTTAGATTTTTAGCGTAGTCACAGCCCCCGCCCGACCCATAACAACCCAAAGTGTGATGGTCCAAATCAACTGAAGAGTTTAAAAAGTCCTGATGCCGGACCTGCCAAGAGTTTAGGGCAGCGTCTACAGCCTAGGGCTCCCCGATGTTTTGGACTATGGTTTCTGACCATTGACTATGCGCTCTGGGACTGGTGGTAGTTCTAGTACAAAACATCGGGAGAGGCAGAGGTACAGTACAGTACAGTAACATGAGCGTTGAGTAGGCTGGGCCAACATTGCCCATTAGTTCTTCAGCAGTGGGTGTGGCTGCCCTCACCTTACCCTGGTAGAGGCATGCAGTTTGCAGTGTCAGACCGTATTTTCTCAATGAGATGCTACACGGTGCCAATGTTGCCGGAGATGGGCGTTTAAGTCATACATTCCTGAACTGCACAGCTGGCAATGTAGTGATTGTGACCTGTCGCATGCTGCAATCTACATTCGGTGTCAAATTCTTGGAAAGCAGGTTGAGTGACTGCTGCAGAGTTGTTATATGTTGATAGCGGACTTCAAATCCTGTGTCGTTTTCACAATTTCTTCTGAAAAGTGTGCTGTAGGAGGCATAAAGTTATCCTGGCCAGGGGTTGCACTGGGGCAATGTCTGCCCAGTACTGAAAACCAAAGTTTGGCACCGACGGTCAGTAAGCTTACTGGGCAGCCAGCGGGTGGGGTTACGCCTTCCATTAACTGGGGAGGCACTCCTGCAAGTAAGGGGCAGGACCCCAGCGTGGGAGTGGCTCTAACGTCAGATGTATAAGGGGTTGCTTTCACTTGGCTCCCTACGTCTCAAAAGATGTAACTTTGTCAATAGCTCAAAAGCATGGAAATTGCGAAGAAAAAGAAATCCAATGAAAGCTGCCGGCTACGGGGAGTGCTTCCAGACCCGGCCACGGAGCAGAACGCCCCCCGCGCAGGCCTGTGCTTTCTGAGACGGGCTGCTGCGCCCATCAGTGAAACCCACCGTGTCAGCCATTCGGCAAAGTGGTGTATGGCGGCCTGATGGCACATATCATCCTCACCGCACAGCCTCTCTCGCCGGGGCTCCGACACTGGACACCAGGCTCTGCTCTGCTACTGGGGCTCTACCTTCCCCATGTGATGGACTTAAGAGGCCTGGCTGCGGCCCTTTTATCTCCCCTGCTCTAATGCAGGGAACACTATCTTTAGCAGGCAACCTCTAATGCTTCTGCAGAAATGCGAGCTTGTAATGGAGAAAAGTTCCAGCCCAAGAGGATGCACACAGCTCCAACACTGCCCCTGGATAGCCATTACCCATTTCCACTGGGAGAAACCCTGGCCACAGAAGCCTTTCTCTGGCCCTAGGAGGACTGGCGTGAGGCAGTGGCTGGGGAATGACTGCTGCTCTGAATCCAGCCAACACAACCTTGCCACTCCTCTTGCAGTATTTTGGGCAAACGTGGTCAGGTACCTTAGGGTAAGGCTGGCTGGCTGGCAACCACAGCCTAGAGCACAGTATAGAGGGCTTCAATACAAAAAAAAAATGATTTTTATCATTAAACAATGGTTGGCTTGTTTTATAATAGCATGTTTCCCTTTTAAATACGATCTTGTAAGTGTAAGACTTAATTTTCAGCAAGTGATCAAAAACCTCCAATGCTAGGAGCCCCTGTGGATGCTGTAATCTGCCAGTAAGTACACTCGGAGACTGCCATGTACATACATCACACTATTCGCAATGCTAGGAGCCCCTGTGGATGCTGTAATCTGCCAGCAAGTACACTCGGAGACTGCCATGTACATACATCGCACTATTCGCAATGCTAGGAGCCCCTGTGGATGCTGTATTCTGCCAGCAAGTACACTCGGAGACTGCCATGTACCTACATCACACTATTCGCAATGCTAGGAGCCCCTGTGGATGCTGTAATCTGCCAGCAAGTACACTCGGAGACTGCAATGTACATACATCGCACTATTCACAATGCTAGGAGCCCCTGTGGATGGATGCTGTATTCTGCCAGCAAGTACACTCGGAGACTGCCATGTACATACATCACACTATTCACAATGCTAGGAGCCCCTGTGGATGCTGTATTCTGCCAGCAAGTACACTCGGAGACTGCCATGTACATACATCACACTATTCACAATGCTAGGAGCCCCTGTGGATGCTGTAATCTGCCATTAAGTACACTCGGAGACTGCCATGTACATACATCACACTATTCACAATGCTAGGAGCCCCTGTGGATGCTGTAATCTGCCATTAAGTACACTCGGAGACTGCCATGTACATACATCACACTATTCACAATGCTAGGAGCCCCTGTGGATGCTGTAATCTGCCATTAAGTACACTCGGAGACTGCCATGTACATACATCACACTATTCACAATGCTAGGAGCCCCTGTGGATGCTGTAATCTGCCAGTAAGTACACTCGGAGACTGCCATGCACATACATCACACTATTCACAATGCTAGGAGCCCCTGTGGATGCTGTATTCTGCCAGCAAGTACACTCGGAGACTGCCATGTACATACATCACACTATTCACAATGCTAGGAGCCCCTGTGGATGCTGTATTCTGCCAGCAAGTACACTCGGAGACTGCCATGTACATACATCACACTATTCACAATGCTAGGAGCCCCTGTGGATGCTGTAATCTGCCATTAAGTACACTCGGAGACTGCCATGTACATACATCACACTATTCACAATGCTAGGAGCCCCTGTGGATGCTGTAATCTGCCAGTAAGTACACTCGGAGACTGCCATGCACATACATCACACTATTCACAATGCTAGGAGCCCCTGTGGATGCTGTATTCTGCCAGTAAGTACACTCAGTAAGTACACTCGGAGACTGCCATGTACATGTGTGTTTCCCCCTGAACTACATCCGTGATTGCACCGGAAGCTCGACCGTAGGTGGTCATGACTGGCCTCTATTTACCGTTACCACACTCATGGCAAACACATTCCCTCCTACTGTGCAGAGGGGAATCCCCCCCCCCCCCACGCACACCTAGCCCAGCTCAAGCAAGGTGCCCCCATATGGATGTGCACGTCTTCTGAAACGCACAGCACCAGACTGCTAAACCTTTTAAGCTGCAAACTGGGGCACATTTTGAAGCCCAGGTCAACTTCCCACAAACTCCACGGGGACTTCTTCAGAGTCCCAAAAAACTCAGTCTGTCCTCACAGTTGATGTGTTCTGCTAATGGAGCACGCCAAACCAATGATGGCTCTACTGAAGGCGTTTTTGCTTAACATTCAAGGGATATGAAATGGCATCATGATGTCAACTGCCTCGTCCATTTGCACCAGCTACCATCTGCTGCAATGCTTCAAAAGCGATGCACCTCCAACGACCCTTCAGCCACCAAACACTGTACGGTCACCAGAAACTCTCCATAAGGAGCAGCTCCCTCAATCGGAAGCAACCCGCAGGGTCTTCACTGATCAAACTCTAATTCAACCATTTTTTGCTCTTGGCAGGTACACTTTGGCGCGTCTGATCTGACGAGAACTGGGCTGGTACCCACACTGATGAACTTTCAAACGACAGTGAAGTCTTGCCTCTTCAAACATATCTATCAGGCGTCTGAGGCAGGCAGAGGCAGAGTCAAGAGATGGGAGCTGGGATTCTCACCATCACCCATGCTAATGAAAGCATTGTCTTCATGCTTGCCAGTAACATGTAAAGCCTGCAGTCTCACGGGCACTCTGGGTGCCTCATTCTCACAAGTGACCCCGGTGCTTCCTTGGTCTAGTTGGTGTCCTCTGTGGCAAGCGTTGCCCATCATTGCTCAAGGGGCTGGATTATCTATTCCCTCATTGCTCAAGGGGCTGGATTATATATTGGCCATCATTGCTCAAGGGGCTGGATTATCCATTGCCCATCATTGCTCAAGGGGCTGGATTATCCACTGCCCATCATTGCCCAAGGGGCTGGATTATCCACTGCCCATCATTGTTCAAGGGGCTGGATTATCCACTGCCCATCATTGCTCAAGGGGCTGGATTATCCACTGCCCATCATTGCTCAAGGGGCTGGATTATATATTGGCCATCATTGCTCAAGGGGCTGGATTATCCACTGCCCATCATTGTTCAAGGGGCTGGATTATCCACTGCCCATCATTGCTCAAGGGGCTGGATTATCCACTGCCCATCATTGCTCAAGGGGCTGGATTATTCATAGCCCATCATTGCTCAAGGGGCTGGATTATCCATTGCCCAGCATTGCTCAAAGGACTGGATTATCTATTGGCCATAATTGCTCAAGGGGCTGGATTATCCATTGCCCATCGTTGCTCAAGGGGCTGGATTATCCACTGCCCATCATTGCTCAAGGGGCTGGATTATCCATTGGCCATCATTGCTCAAGGGGCTGGATTATCCATTGGCCATCATTGCTCAAGGGGCTGGATCATCCATTGCCCATCATTGCTCAAGGGGCTGGATTATCCATAGGCCATCATTGCTCAAGGGGCTGGATTATCCATTGGCCATCATTGCTCAAGGGGCTGGATTATCCATTGGCCATCATTGCTAAAGGGGCTGGATTATCAAATGTTCAAACTAGTACTAAATATTGAACAAAGTCACTCGACATCATCTTGGCTACCTGTGCAGTAGGGAATGGGGTGGGCAGGTTTTGGACGCATTCATAAAACCGATTACTGAAAGGGCGTTAAATGGTTTTGCCCGTTTGTTCTGCCACCGTGATAGGGAAATACGGAATAGAGCAAACTGCGACGTTGCATCAAACATAGTTAACATATGTGACAAGGCTAGAGCCAAGCATTGCCACCTCTCAGCTGGGGTTGAGCGGCATACCAGGGGGCCACCCAGAGCTAGTCCTACCCATGAGCTATACTGTGGCATCGAGAGTGCCCCCAATTCCTGCCCCCCCTCCCTGCGCTAGAATGTTGGCATGCTGAGCCCCATCTCCTACCAGACCTCTTGAAAAAAGTGCGTGTCAGTGTTTTTCTTATTGTTGCTCATCTAAAGCAGTGCCAGCTTGTCAGCCTGACCAACCCGAGAAACAAGGAGACAGACATCACCCACATGAGAAATAAAAAACCTAGAGCTACAGAGCGGCCTCCACGCCAGGAAGAGGCGGCGCTGAGTTCCCCAGAGAGACGGAAGAAGAGAGAGCTACATAAGACACCAGGAACATTTACAAAGACTTACCAACACTGTCAGGGAGACGTGTCTCTGAAACACAAACTGTTGCATGTAACTTGGTATGCCGTAATTACGGAGAAAAGCAGGGATTTGTGCCTTGTGGTGCCGCTCCCGCCAGTTTAGTGAGTCTACCACCTCTGCTCCCAGTAACAGATCTATTGCCCAGCATCACCAAAGAATGACACAAATGTGGTGGCGCATCGGACTGCACAGGGAGCGCCAGAAAAATATTAATTTAGCTAGAAGCTCCCTTCCACTGCCCAAGTGCATAGAGCTGTTTAATCCCAACAGTTTACTACTGTTTATCTGCTATTATCTTACTCCAGGAGTAGAACAGAAAGTTGCACAATCATTTCTAGTATTGGTTTATAAAGAAAAGGGGTGTTGCATTTACCTTGGTTGTTGCTGTAGCAGTTGATCCCGGTAAAACCGGGGTGTTGGTAACTTGTACATTCAAGTAATTATTGTCTATTAACGGCCACGCACCCTGCACTTTGCAAGTCTGAAAACTGTCACCAAATGTCCTGAGGTGGGGATCCCCGAAGAGTCCGCAGTGAGTGTAATTGGGGGGAGCAGAGTGCTTGTGGAAGCTCTTCTCATAGTGACAGATCTCTGGGCTGTCGGAACGCTCCTGACTGTCTCCCGGTGGCAAGGTGCGGAGGCGTGGTTGGGATGTTGGACCATCCTTGGAACAGTTGTGCTGGCTCATGAGGTCGTCAATGCCATGGACAGCAGAGTGGTAGGCAAGGTCACCCCGGCAGGTGCGGGCGGTGCGCCGCGTGCAGTGGGCGTATGCGCGCAGGGCCGTGCAAAACTCGGGCGAGTCCTTCGACACCAAGTGATGAGAGCTTGAGGTCGCCGTCCAGAACTCAGAGTTACACTTTAGGATCTTGCATTCATAACTCACTGCAAAAAAAAAAAAACATTAAAATAAACATTTGTTTCTTAGGATGAGATTACAGGAATGTAACAGCAATGTGATTCCAAACTGAATATTTGGAACTAACCCTAATAGCTTTGGACCCATAGCTGTCCAAGATACCCTGAAGAGCCCTTCCAAGGAGTGGAAAGGCTACCAACATTCTTAATGCATTTAACTCCATGCCAGATGAGTAAAATTACATCATTATTGACTCACGGATATAGGTGCAAAATATGTCAAGACAGCCAGGCCCAGCATAAGGAACACAAGAAAGCACAGATGTTTAATGTCACTGGGTTAAAGATCATAATTTAAAGTTGTCCTTGTAGTTGTATACATCTTATCAAACATACATTTCCAGCAGTTTAACTCCCTCAGCTCTGCGATGGGAGGCTGGGGGTTGTTTGTTAATGTGGCACTAGAGTGGCCCTTAGAGTGGGGCAAGGATTTGCTACCCTTTCATATCTTTGGAGAGCTTTGTCGGTGTAGGCCCGTTTCCTTGGGGAGTGGGGCATTTAATGCCCAGTGCAGTGCGTATAACTAAACGCCTATGTTGTGTACAAGGCCACCTTCCCCTCCGACTGAAAAAGCCCCGTTCAGAATTGGCACTAATGTTAATTCTAAATGTCAAAGATGCTGTCCAAAATGGCCCTGGGTAGCAAAAGAGGACCAGCCTATAGGAACGTTAAAATGACATATGCCGTGTCTGCTGGCAGGTGGGCCAAGGGCAGGTTCAATCGCATGTCAGGCAGAGCTTGGCACTGAATGTCCTGCACTCCAAAACGGCGCTCACTGGCAGTGATCTGCTGGGAACTCAGTACAAAATAGAGGGTGTCAGGTGATTGCAGCAGTGCAGAAGCTTCCCGAAAATGAGAACATCCCGACTGCACTATATAAGCACAGTGCAGTGGGTGTTATCGAGCCCCCAAGCGCATCAGAGAGCTCGGAATGCGGCTTTACCACATGGATTTTTGCTCATATTTCGAGCCCCCGGAGCAGCGGGAAACCGCCATTTTGCCTCAGGAGCATAGACTCCCCAAATACCCCACCCCATGCCTGCACCACTCCCTCTCAACCACCCATCGAATATTTGGCCCTCCCCCTCACCTCTGGCAGGTGACATCTTCTCGCCTAATGTCCTGCCCTTTCCCTCAGCACCAATGGCTGTTAAGGAAACCGAGAAATCACTAAGTGTAGTTCTCTTCTCGCTTGTCCATGGAGGCCATCTTGTTTTGCATTTTGTTTTTTTAAGTTGATCGCAATAATGCCGTTTCTCAAGTAAAAAAAAACAAAAAAAAATCTATTAGCACTCTGGAAACCATGCCGGGGTCCTAATATCAAGGCAGTCCTCTATGGGGGGTGGCATTACCGAGTCTGGTAATGCCACAAGGCCCACGTTAAGGCCCTCGTGTAGCTGTCCCGGGTATTGCCCCCCCTCTCATTTCCAACTTGGGTTTATTGCTCATCTAAACCCTAGTAACCCCAAATTTCTGGGGAGATCGAGAGCAATGCAGGTAAAAATCATCTACAGTTAAACATTTAGGGGTCAAGACATTTAACCTCCAACCCGTCCTGTGTGGCCTTTCAGGGGAATAGTAAAACCTTTGGAGAACCTTGAATTGTGTCAATCTCAGCCTCGCACAAGAGCAATTTCCATGGGAGCCTATACAGCTTCTGACAATTCCTCCTCATCTAATACACCAAGATCTGCTTCCCAGCTAGCTTTCAGCTTTGATAAGAGGGTCCTTTGTGTTATTCGTAATATCCCTGTACGTTGATAAAAAGGGTTCTTGAGCTATCAGATCTCCCCCCGTTCCACGCTCCAGGAGAGTTGCCTCCGGCAGGCCAGATTTCCCACCCAGTTGCTGCTTAAGTAAGTGTCGAATCTGAAAGAAGCTAATTTTTCCAAATCCTCCCTGTAGTTCCGAAAATTATTTAGGTTTATTTGCTACCAAATCTTTCCAGCCTTCCCCACGAACCCCCACCCCTTACCCCACTTACCGGAAGCTGCCTGGTCCCTCGCCAGCTCCTGGATAACACTATGTTGTAGTGCTTCTCTGCCATGTAAAGGGACTACAGGTAGTTAGTTACCTTTTAACTTGACCAACTTAACCATGGCAGCCATCTTGCTTTGTACTTAAGTTGAGAAACGGCAACCATGCTGTCTCCCAATTTATTTATTTATTATTATTTTTAAATAATCTTTTGGCTCCCCAGTAAACATGCCAGGATGCTTGTAGCAATAGACCCCTTTGGGTAGGGCACCAAGCAAATATATTACTTCTTTACTAGAAGAAATATATTTTCTGCACTCCTTTTGAATGTCTGATCCTCCACTACAAAAATAAGGTCATTTGTAACAATTGTCCAGGAACCTGCACAATAAGCATATTTTCACCTCCTAATCCTCTTTGTGCAAAAAAGAGACATGGGTTACTTGGATCTTGGGTTCAAATACCAACTACCCAGCAACAATGAAGGCATGGCGATCCCTTCAAACCCCTCACTATATGAACCTAGAGAACTAGCAAGCAAAGAAACCCTTCTAGCAGCCAGTGTGCGGAGCGGGAACTGTGTCCAATTTCATGATCCTCGAAATCAACAATACCTAAACGGTTCCCAAACCCATTAAAAATGTGTATCTCAAGGTAGGGAAGAATGTCACTTTTTTCAGTTATTGCTGTTTTCTCATACAATCAATCTTTTTATTTTATTTTCTGACTGATGGTACAAGAAAAAGACAACCGTGACATTTTTTTTTGTTTATCTAAAGTGCAACACCTCCCATGAACCTCAGAGCACAAAAAAAGCTGAGAATACAGGAACGAGAGCAACGCAGCCCTTAGGTCAACCAATCTTTTAAAAATATTTTTTCCATTAAGCCAGAAATTTTAGTCCCTGAATGTTAATTTAAACCCGTTAATGTCCGCAATCTAAGTCAATTGAAGCACTGCAATGGAAACTACTGGATATGCTTGATATATCCACTTACACTAGAAAAGTTAACTCAAGGAATAAGATGTGATTGCTTCAAAACTGTAATAAACTGAAAATTAAGAATAGCAGAGATTGTAAAAGGGTCCCTACTAATCGTCACATGCAAATAAGAAGTGAATGGTTAACATATACTCGTCGGTAGCCTGACCCATAGTAAAACTGGGTAAATTATCCAGGATTTTCATGGAATCCCAAGCAAGAATCTGCCACAAAATATTAAGGGTAACTGAAAAGCAAAAGACAATATTAATGGGAATCGCAGAAGGAAAGAACTTCATGTTGGATTGGAATCTACATTACATTTCCACTGTCCGTCAAGAATCAACGGTGTCTTTGTCCTCTGCGGCTCCTCCTGTTCCCTTTCTGCGACCAACTTGGCTGTGATGATGCATACAAAGGTCCCTATTCTGGATCTAGTCCATCAACGGGGCTGCGGAACAATCTTGCTGCTGCTTTCAGTGTAGAAAATTGATGTTGCATGTTGTCCAACGATAACATTATTTCGAAGGGGGAACCCCAGAGGTATTGGAGCCAGGTGGCTACCTTTTTCATTTGATGGAGTTTATGAATATCCCAAGGAGCATGGCCTGGCTAGATATACAATTGAGATCCACGGAATGATAGGGTTTTGGATTTCTGTCTCTGACAAAATCGTTTCTTTAACTTGAAAAACGGAACCCTATAAAAAAAAAAGTTAGGAATTACTCGATTGGTCTTGCAGAAGGCAAGATCAGGTGTGTCGCCAGCCTCTAAATTAAGTTCTTCAGGACTGATGGTATTTATTGAGCGCGGACCTAGCTTAGGGAAGCAACAGAGCTCTTCACAACCCTCTACTGCCTACCATTACACGTACACCACTAGTTACACAATCGTATCCCCTCTACCATAATTCCAATGGATCTACCCAATGTGGAAGCTTACTGCTTCTGTATCCTACTCTTGCTCAATCCCACCACCACTTTTTGCCCTGCTTTCCGCTTTCTCCTCCACAGTTTACAGTCCGGTTATCCCGTTCGGTGGTACAATATAGAATTTTTTCAGACAAGGGGCTGGAGCTTTAAGACAACTAAGGAGGTGATTGGCGCAGTATGAAAGCTCCATAATATATTTTCTGTTGGCAGTCTCCTTTGGAATACCTTGAATGCAAATATTTTCCCCCTTGGATTTCTTGTAACTGTCTTCCACTTGGTCTAGCAGGGCAGAGCTGGGTCTTTAAGCATTCAGAGTCGCCGCTGCAGCAACTGTGAGTGCTCATAAGCGTGATTGCAAAGGGGACCGACCCTCAGATTCGTCAACTCTTTTTTCCACCGTCTGAACGGAGTTGTTCAACAGTCAAGTAGATTTGGCCAGATCTTTTTTCCATGTTGCAATATCTTTGTCAAATTTTATTTCCATAATGCAAGGTCTAGTTTGACCATTTTATGCAAATCCTGGTGCATTTTTTTAATACGTCAGACTTAGTGGCTGGAGAGGATGTTTATCCTCTTATGCACTGCACCAAATCATTCATTCAATTGTTAATTGTTTCCATTTGTATAGCGCCTTTCACCATCATTTTGGTCCCAAAGCACTGTTTGGTTGAACGCCCTCGGAGGGACCGAAATCCAAATTTGGGAGAATTGGGAAGGTGCTATTATGCGTGTGCGCATTTTGGCCATTACAGTTACGTGAGGGTGGCCAGGTCCCTGCAAGTCATCACCGCAATAGTTTCAAAGCACCAAATCTTTGCTCACAGCATATTGTGCACCTACCTGGGGTGATCAGAATGTCGTCTGCTGGGTAGAAAAGAATAGGCAATGGTGATTTGAAAGGAGTTAGTAGACGCAGAGAGGGTGTTAATCCGGACAAAATGCTTGCATTATTATGGCTGTGTGCAAGAGTATGTGTTAAATCAGTATACACATTGGGATTCTAAGGCAGTTTTGGAGTATTACATGATAGAGATTAAGTAGCATTGGGTGGAGGTGGGGCATGCAAGCGTGCTTGGCAGTGCTTCAGATAAGATTTCAAAGTGGCAGTATTTTACTCCCCAGTTCTTTTAAAGTTGGGAGTAAAATGATTTTAGGGAGTAAAAATGTAAGACTAATTCCCAATCGGAGCATTTCATAATCAAGTAAAAAATGTTTTTGGAAAACGGAAATGTTTTTGCAATAATTCCTTTGCACCTAGTTATTCATACACATTAAAAGATACACGTTTACTTCTTCCAATTAGGCAGTAATAACGGGTAGTTTCTTCCTGTGGTACTACGTGCAATACTTTCCAAACATATCCATGGAACCGTGTGGGCGAAAGCAGGGCCAGAAGGTCCTATGTGTCTGTTTTCTATTATTTCTTGGGAGTATTTTTACTCCAGATTTTTATTTTTTGGGATTATTTCCCTATTTTTAGGGAGTAAAAGAGGTTAATACACCTCCCTACCTGTAGGACTGGTGATTGGTCAATCCTATTAGAAATGTAAGCTTTAAATAACTGCTGTGTCTGCGTATGGTCCAGCAGATACATTCCTAAATAATAATTCTGGGACTGGCAGGCCAACTTCAGTATACCCAACCTAAGAGTAGGACGCGTGAGAGATGAATGTTGCAGGTAACGGCTAGCAGGGACGTGGGGTAGAATGAATAAGGTCAGTGTGTTAAGGCTGCCCACTAGACGTAAAGGAAAGCATGCTCATGGTCTTCTCAGGGTGCCAGACTTCGGTGGGATCTGGAAGTGTTTTTCTGGTATACTAGGAACAGTACAATGGCTGGTGTTAAACAGCAAAGCAGAGTATATCACAGTGCTATATATGTTATGTTAGGTTAGCGGTACTTGTATAGCGCACCGTCACCAACGGAATTAGTCCCCAGGCGCTCTGGCGGATCTGTAAATAAGAAGGGTGGGGGGAGGGTTAGTCGGGAGGAGGGGAGAAGGAGAGTGGGAGAAGTGGTGTGCTGTTGGCAGTTTCAGCTCGGTATACACCAAGCGCTGGGCTTTTGTGCTAGTATCAGATCGGATGAAGGACTTGAGTGCTGTGGGTGAAGTTTATGTGTTGTTGATGCAGTGTTGCAAAGTGCTTGCGGATTGCTGGGAGAGAGATGGTTGTGTGGTTTTGTGTGGGTTTAAGTATGCAGAAGATTTAGGGTTGGGTTAGTGGGGTCTGTATCCTGGTTCAGGTACTTATGATTCCGTTAGAGTTGTATACCTGTGGGTTCGGATGTCGCTATTCCTCGTGGGCCGACTATTTGGTGGTGTTGCGCTGATCCAACTGTATCCTATTGAGTATAGTTTGGATTGGTGGGTGCGTCTGAACCTAATCTTCAGGTGTGGGACTGGGTGGGTGATATCTATTCTCAGGTGATCTAGTGTGACCTTGGTCAGTTAAGGCTTTGAGTGGTTCAGGGTCGGGGTTGTGTTGAAGTGTTGTCCTAGTGGATCCGTCTTGTAGAGCATGTGTATTCAGACGTTCGTATCCTTCTGTCCTGACTGGTTCTTTGATTTCCGTGGGGTGAACATCCTTGGGACTGTTGTTTAGTTGTAGTTGTGTGGTGGGGCATTGTGCTTCCTGCTTTGTATTGGTGGACCGTGTGTAGTGATGAAACATTCTGTTTCTCACCCGTTGCATTGGGCCCATGATGCAGTGCTTCCTTTCCCTCTCTATGTTTGTTCTAAGGGCTGTTGGGGAAGGTCATAGTTAGGTCCTGGTCCTCTTGATGATTTAGTTATGTAGGTGCCTCTGTGGCCAGTCTTTCTACTTATGACATGAAGAGACAGGTTTTGAGTAATTTCCTGAATAATAGGTGGTTTCTTGTGTTACGTATGTACTTTGGAAGGTCGTTCCAGGTTTTCGGGGCTTGGTGAGAGAAGTTTTCTTTTGTTGTAGGGCTTCGGTTGCAGGCGGATGTCCATGCTTGATCTGAGCGTTCTTGTTGGTTGATGTAGGCGCAGTTTGTCTCTTAGGAACTCAGCGCCTTTGTTGTGTACTGCTCTGTGCGTAATGCACATTGTTTTGAATTTTATTTGTTGTTTTATTGGTAGCCAATGTAGTGTTTTCAGCGCTGGTGTGGTGTGTTCTCTTCGGGGTAGTTTCAGAAGTAGTCTGGCTGCCGTGTTTTGAATGTGTTGTAGTTTTTTTTTTTTTTAGTCGTTTAGGCATGCCTAGGTATAGACTATTGGTGTAGTCTACTTTAGACATGACGAGGGCGATGATGGTGGTTGTTTTGTTGGCGAACGATAAGAACGGTAAGATTCTCTTTGCCGCTCGCAGGAGGAAGAAGCATTTATTGAGGAGAGCGTTTACTTGTGGCTCTAGCGTGAGATTATTGTCCATCAGAACCCCCAGGTTTTTTACAATCGCCGAGAGTGCTGGGGTAGTCCCGAGTTCCCTTGGCAAAGGGATGAATTGGTTTTCTCCTCCATTTTTTGTGACTATCATTATTTCAGTTTTGCCTGGGTTGATTGAGGGAATTGGAGTTCATCCAGAAGAATACATTGCGGAGGCAGTTTTCTAGCGTTGAGTTTCTTTCCGGGTTGACTTGTATTTTGAAGATTATTTGTGTATCGTCAGCGTAGTTGTAGCAGGTGAGGCCGTGGCTTTTGATGATTCTGATAAGTAGATACAGGTAGATGTTGAATAGTAGCGGGGAGAAGGAAGATCCTTGTGGTACTCCACAGGTGGAATCTCTCGGGCTGGATTTGAAGGGTTTCATCCATACAGTTTCCGGTTCTGTTTGTTAAGAAAGATTTGATCCATAGTTGGGCGGTGTCTGTTATTCCAAGTGCTTCCAATCTCGTTACAAGGGTGTCGTGGTCGACTGTGTCCAATGCTGCTGATAGGTCTAGGAGTATCAAGGCAGTGCTGTTGTCCAAGTCTGCGTTGATTTTTAGATCGTCCCATATTGAGAGTAGAGCTGATTCCGTTCCTCTCAGTGGTCTGAAGCCAACTTGTGCCTGGTCTAGTAGTCCATGCTCTTCTATTAACTCTTGGGTCGTTTTGTATATGTACGTTTCGAGCAGCTTGGCAGTATACGGGATATTGGAGCTAGGTCTGTAGTTGGGAGAGGTCCTCTACGTCTCCCGCTGTATCTTTGAGTAGTGGCCTGAAGTATGCAGTTTTGAAGGCTTGTGGCACTTTCCCAGTTGCGATAGAATGGTTGAGGACGTTCCTGTCATATTCCATGGGCGTTCCTGGTTTAAGAATTGATTTGTATATGTCTGGTGGGCATGGGTCTTCGGGGGACCCTGAGTGGTTGCTTTCATTCACCAGTTTGACGAATGTCTCCACTGATATTTCTGGAAAGCTTTGTAGTTTGTTTGGGTGCTCCTCCCGGGTGCAGGTTGGGGTTGTGGTCAGATCAGACGGTCTACTTTGAATGGTTTGTTGGATGTTGGTGATTTTGTTTTTGAAGTGGTCTGCAAGGTCGTTGCAGAGTTTCGCGGACGGAGTTGGTGTTACATCCTGGAGGGTTTTTGATTTTGTTTCCGATTTTGAAGAGCTCTTTTTGGGTGTTTGGTGCTTCAAAGATTCGGTTGTCGTAGTGTTTCCTCTTTGCTTTTTGTATTTCCTTTTTGTAAGCCCGGTTGTGTTGTAGGAATTTCAGTTTGTTCGCTGCGTCATTTTGTTTTCTCCAATCAAGTTTGAGTCTCGTTTTTTTCTTTTCATGGTGCAAAGTAGTGGGGTGAACCAATTTGCCACTGACCATTTATTAGAAGAAGCGAAGGGTTTTTCTTTGGCAATGTTGTCTATAGTAGTGATAATCCAGGAATGCAGCAGGGTTACCTTTTTGTCCAGGTCATCTTCTTCCATGAATGTTGGGTGTGGTTTGTTTAGCTCCAGGAGTTCATGCAGGTTGGAGTTTTTGATGGTTCTCCAATTTCTTCTCATGGTTTTCGTTGTTTTGTCCGGTTGATTTTTTGTTGTCCTGGTCATTTTGATTACGAAGGGGATGATGAGGTGGTCGCTCCACAATATTTGAATAGGGGATGCCGTGGTGAGGAGTAGTTTGTTTGCGAAAATTGCATCAAGTGTATGCCCTGCCGAGTGGGTTGCTCCTTTGACTAGTTGTTGTAGGTTCATTGCTGCTAGTTGGCTGGTTAGCGATTTTTGTATGGTTGTGCTTTCTCCTTCAAACTAGATGTTGAAATCTCCTAGGGCCATCAGGTGATTGTGTTTGATGGCTAGGATGGTAATTGCTTCTGTGAAGGAATCTACGAAGGTTGCATCGTAGGTTGGTGGTCTATATATTAGTACGAATTTCAAGTTTGTTTTGGATGTTACTGCTAGACGATTCACATTTATCAATGATTAGTGGCTCTTCCAGTTTGATATCCAGGTGTTCCTTGTGAATGATTGCTAGTCCTCCCCCTCTTTTGGTTTTTCTGTTTGATTGGACACATTTGAAGTATTCAGGTAAGCAGTTGTTGAGGGTGATCTTGTAATTGTCGTCTAGCCAGGTTTCTGCTACAAATAGGATGTCGATCTCTCCATCGCAGAGCAGATCGTATATCTCAGTGGCATGTTTCGACATTGATCTTGCACTGATGAGGTTGCAGTGGATCTTATTGGTGTGGTTTTGCTTGTTGGTTGTACCTTGTTTTGGTTTGTGGTTGTTTGGTTGCGGTGCAACATTGTTGGTGTTGATTGGGATTGGATGAGGATCAGCGGAGGCTGCATCTTCATTGAGGCGGTCTGCTAGATTGAAAGCTTGGTTATTCAGTGGTGTTGCTTCTACATTTGTGCTGGTTTGGTGAAGGTCTGTGAAGGCTTCTTCGTTGAATTGGTCTGTTAGGTTCATGTTTGGGTTGTTGGTTATAAGATCTTAGTCGTCGTCGTTATATCCGGTATGGCACCAGTGTTGGGGGTGTCCTTCTGTTCTTGTGATGTATGGGGTGATGGGGTCGGACTCTGGCCACCTTCTTCTTGGGTGTTCCCATCTTTTTTCTGGTTGTCTCAGGATTTTCTTTGTCTGTCTTGCTATCTCTGTGTTGTTGGGGTACCCTGATTCTGGGGTTGTTGCGAGGTATGGTGTGAGATATAGGGAGTTTTCCCTTTGGAGTTTTGTTCTGGTCGTTTTGGTTTTTGGCGTTGTGTTTCTACTATTTGAGGTTGTTGCTTCGGTGGTAGGTTGGATTTGTGTGCCTGTTTCTAGTGCAGCCTTGTCTTGTGCCCTTTCTCTGCGAACCTTTCACTCAAATATCAAAGCTTAGTCCAGCTTACCATGGCACAATACCCAGGAGTAGAGCAAAATGACAGTCTTAGCTTAGGAGTGTATTATAACCGAGCCTACCAGATTTCAGCAAATTAAAAGAGTGTATAAGGTTCTCCCATGGAATGAAATTGGTTAGTTAGAAATTCACTGAGGCACACAACGGGCAGAAGCATCTTAACACTGGACAAGTAAGAATATCTACCGGCAGCAGCCACTCTGCCAATACATTGCTGGTTAAGATTGTCTCCCCTAGTTAATGATAGCAAGTCTTGCCAAGCATCCTAGCATTGGCGTAGACTTAGCAAAACCAAAAGTGAATAGAGAGAAATCGACCATTTGAATTATTTCGCGTTGACTCTTACGAGGCAGTGCCCGCTGTAATACCGTCACTGGTGGTACTCCCAAAGAGAGACCACCTCTGGAAATCCAGCAAGGAGGGCACTCCAAATGGTGAGGAGGGTGCTTTAGATCCTCCACACAAAGTAAGACAGTTAAACTCATGGGCATCTAGGAAGCTAACTCACAGGGAGGCTGACCCCCCCCACCGGCGTCCGCGCGGTCAGTCTCCAGAACAGTGGCCATCTTCCTGGCAAATGAATCTCAGAGTGGGTCAAACTCATTCCAGCATACTGCGCTACTCCAGCCGCTTTGTGGAAGAACTGCCTGGGAAGGTGAGGGAAAGAGGCAAACAGAACCCTCAATTATGGGCAAAGCAACCCGGTGCAGGTCACCCAAGCCACTGTCGATCTCAGGGGGGAAGTGAGTGACGAACACCAACACTCCAGCAGCCCACATGGCGGCCAGTTCTGGGGTTTAGGCATCAGCAGTAGTAAATGAGTAGGCCTCCGTTCTCTTGGGATGGTCTGTTGGGAGAGGGGCAGGGAGAGCTAAAAAAGCAGACCATGATGCAGCACAGGGGCAGCCCACCCCGGCATCCCGGCCAGTTCGCCCGGCAGGAGAGACTGTCAGTGTATAGCGACTGGATCACTCTAATTCAATGCCCACGGCAGTGGACGCAATGTTGGTAGGGAGTTCTTGGCTGCTCCCCAATTCTACATTACTTGCCAAATTTACCCTTTTAATGCTGGTTGTGCCATATTGTCCCAGAGCGTGGAAGTTCACACTCGACCTGAGCTCATTTCTGGCTCTTGAATAGGGGACCAGTGTGCCCAAATGCTGTTGGCTTCCTGGGAGGACCGAGGATTTAGCTCTGCTTCGGTCTTCTGCCAGGCCACGACCCCTCTACCTCTCATTGGACTGGCAAATTCTTCCTTCAAAATGTTGCTTGCCCAGTTGGGACTATTATGCGGTTGATCAAATCATTTTTGGAGTTGTACCAAAAGAGGCCTGGCTATAGCTATCGAGTTCGGCTGAAATAGTCTGCCTTCCTCATAGATTTAGCTTAACATTGCAGCTTCTGTGCTTGAGCCACCATACCCCCTGTTAAAGCGTCGGTTCCCATGGTTACCATTGCATCATCTAGCACCTGCTAAATCAATACGGGATGACCACGAAATGGAGGATGCAAAGCGGACACCCAAGTAATCAGACATTTTTACTACGTCTGTCTTGGTCCCAAGGATCGTTAGGGCGATCTAAAAGGCTGTCTACAGACAGAAATAATCAATCTGGAAGCTAGTGGCGTAACTTGGGCCTCGGGTCCGTTGCGGGCCAGTACGGCCCCTCTCTTCTGTGTATAATTCTTAATGAATGTCTCCTGCCAATTTATACCCACCGCAGCAGCCAGCAATGCCCAGTGCTACACAGGGCACCAGACTTTGAATGGCTTAAGTGAATGCTGGGAGAGGCTGTCCTTTCCATTGCCATCAGTGCAGGTCATTATGCCAGAATTGCCCGAGCCAGGAAGGAGGTGGGCTTGCATCACAGCAGTTCTACAAGTGTGTACATAAACCAGCCCACTGAATACCCGCTTCTACTTAATCTCAAACGGGCAGTGTCTTCTTAACAATGCATTATTATAAATGTAGACGAGTTATTGCCCATTAGTAGACTGCATTCATCTATCCGTCCAATTTTATCCCGTATTAGTCACATACTTTCAAATTTTATTAGAATTTTAACAAACCTGTAGCAGAGGTTAGTGCCCATTTAAAAACAGGGATATATATATATTTTTTTAATGCTGCTGGGAGCTCAGAAAGAACCCAGAATCCCTAGGTAGAGTGGGTATTCCCATGCTTTGGGTAAATGGCAATTTCAGTGCTAGCAAAACCACAGCACGCACCGGGCCTGATTCAATGGCATGTTTAGCGTGGTGCAAAGTGACTTGGTACACGCAACAAGCACCCCGATTCACAGAGCGGTGCAAAGTGTATTTTTCAGTGCAAAGTGACTTCAATCAGGCGCACTGTCTATAAAACAAGCTGTGATGTCATCACTGTTAAGTTGTGGAACAGCACAAGAGAGTACCACTCTTGATTTCTGTGTGGTTCTTTATAAATGTACTGTTACAACCTTCTGAAACGTGCCGTTCTCTCTCATACCAACACCTCGTTATTACGCTCGAGTAATCCACGCAGGGCTGCTGCCGTAAATGGCTGCCAGTTTAGTTGAGATGTTGGTCCTGGGCACCACAAAAAAAAAAGTCACTCGCTCCCACAAAAACAGCCGTGCGAGCACATGCCCACCTGAAATCAAAAAAATAAAGCCTTTCAGAATAACCAACGAAGTTCAAATCAGCCTCCTTCAAGGGCTATTAATCACCTGCGCTGCGGCGTCAGGCAGAGAACAATGCAGACGGAACCTGCCCAACTAATAGCGGGAACAGTGTGCGCTGACCTCTGCCCCCCTGGCCTGCACCGCGGCGCGAGAGGAGCTATCAAAGAAAAGCCTGTGCAGGGCAGTGGCTGCAGGGGAGGGGGGGGGACGACCCCGGCTGCCCTTGGCTCGAGTTGAACGGACAGTGAACCTTCCTGCCTGCCACCATGGCACAGTTATGAAAACAGGCCCCTTGTTACCCCTTTAATCCACAACATAGTCGTAAAAGTGCGTACTAAGCGCCGGCTCACTCGGCCTGTCGAGCTCTGTGTGGCCTGGGGAGGGGGGGTATAATAGGGCGCCAGTGGCGGGGGCAACTTCCCCCTTCCACCCGCCCTGACTCCGCCACTGATTTCCTTTAAGTGTTTACAGCAAAATCTATTTAGTAAATCAAATCGTCCCTAGGTGTTCCCAGTTTCATCAGAAAAGGAAACCGAGGCAGTCAGGGTTGAAGACATTTGAACTTGAGTCGTTTGGTAAAAAAATAATAATAACGGTAGTGCAGTGACTTTTACCCAATACGAGATTATCACATTTACAGACTGATGACCAGTGTGGTGTATCCAAGTAGGGCCCGATCACGTGACCAGAGCGTAATAAAGTGGGGTGCGGAAGAAGTTATTCCGGCGTCAGCAACAGACAAAGCGAGTCATGTAGCATCATTGCTCCGTGTCAGAACGTGTGACTGTGTGAGGTGAATGCAAGCGTGCCCACAGTGTTGACAAGTCCTCAGTAACGAAAGTAGCTATTGGCTGCCCTGAAAGTCGCCAGAAGTAGCTAAATGACATCATTTCCTAATTTGCATAATTGCCTACTCTTGCCCCCTATGATTTATCGCCTTTACTGTGGCCCCTTCCCTTTTAACTATTTAATTTTGGTCCATCCCCTTAACCACACCCCTGTGTCATCTTCTCTGCCTCCTGCCGCCCTGTCGGCTTAACACCTTAACTCCTCAAAGATTATCTGCATACATTATTACTAACAGTTAACACCTCCCTTAACTGTTAACACTGGCCAATGACAACACTTTTTTCTATTGGTTTGGAAACTTGCATGAATGACGCAAGTCTCCAAACCAATAGAAAAAAGTAGCTAGATTTCTAAGTAAATATAGCGAGAAAGTTGCCAAGTTGGTAACACTGCACGCCCGGCCTCCCCGCTAACACCGGAGTTTGGAAAAGGAACACAACAACCTGGATGGTTCGAGTCAATCACTCACAGTGGGATACTTAGGAGTGAAATCTTTTTGAAAACTGAAGTTGCCAGACCACGAACGGATCTGTGCCTGTAAGTGGTAGATGGAGAACTGAAGGAGAGTTCCTAGATATTAAGCTCATGGTAACAGGGAGAACATTCGGGAATGTACAGGTGACATGATATAGAGATAACTCGTTAAGAGCATCAGGTGTCAAAGGATCGGGGAAAGACGCCCTAAACTAAAGGAACATAAACTAAAAAGGTCTTACAATCACAGACGAAGATGCTGAAGATGCTCCACCTTCAATTTTTACTTTTTTTTTTTCTTAGGAAGCGCTGCAGGGAGGCTAGAACTCCCAAACCTCAGTGCCTCATTTTAAAAACATAAATAACCCTCACAAACCCTGCCAGGGAAAGTTCAGAAGATTTCTATAAAATCTGAATCGCCACAATTTTTAGGTGATTCAGTGTTGAATGAATGCATGAATGCATGATGAAGGCTGTTTGCACATGACAGAAGTTATTTTTATTGTTTTGCTTACAGCGCAAACCTAGCACAAGAGCAGCGACGATGGGATCATTGGGGCCGGCGTGGTGGATAGCCCTCTAAAACTGGGGGTTGTTCCCCCAAAGAGCGATATTGCACATCTGAGGTGTAGAGTCAGTCATCTGGTCAGACAGGTATCAGTTGAGGCACCCTCAACAGATAAGTGGCAGAGGTCCCGCACGTGCTGTTTTCTAATGAAAACATTTCTCGGGAGGATAGCTCAGGGGCAACGTGCTCGCCTTTGAAGCAAGACGACGTGGAGCAACACAGGTTAGATCCCCGGGACCGCGCTTAGAAACCTCTGGGTGTTAAGCGCGTTATAAATAACCTATCATTAAACATCCTAGAGATGAAGGAATGCTACAAATGCGTGGGGCTCCAAGACCATAAAACTCAGAACTTAAACATATTCAATTAGAAACAATGTGATAAGAAACTCTAAAAGGAACTAAGGTTATGCTGCAGCTTACACTCCCCCAGATACGCGGATGCAGGAAGAGGGTACGCTGGTATGCCTCCTCCATTGCACCCGTACAGAGCAGCACAGTGTACATTTGGCTAATGTGAGGGGCAGGATGATTCACCCAATCCATCCCCGAGCACTCACATGACTCAGCTTCTGAAAATGCAATCGAGCCTCTGCAGCAGGACCGCGCTAAGGCGACTGCCTCAAGGCGCTCCCTGGCTCTGGGGGTGTGGGCTGTGGGGGTGCGTGCTTGGATACTTTCTGAAAGCCAGGTGTTAAAGTTAGCAACGATGTCCATGAGAGTGGCGAGCATAGTGGCGGGCCTAGGGTACACGTGACGTTTGCAACATAACTAACTCAAGTGTACAAAGCAGCCACTGCTGAGATCTGTGTACAACACATTGATAAAGTAGGTACCACCGAGCGGGGCGATAGCATCGCCTGGCATCTGCGGCACTAGGCATGAACACCAATCATTAAGGATATTTATGCAAAATGGACATATAAAGAACACTGAGCCCCAGGTTATTTATTTATAACGCTCTTCATACCCAGAGGTTTCTGAGCGTGGACCCGGGGATCGAACCTGTGATGCTCCGTGTCCTCTGTTTTCCAAGGCGAGCACGTTGCCGCTGAGCTATCCTCCCGAGACACAAATCTATTTTCGCTTAACGGCATGAAACGCAATACCGATATGTGTCGAACCACACAGCCGGTCGTCCATGGGAAGTCAGCATCGTCTCCCAAAACTAGAGTTTCGAAGCGAAATGTACTGTTTAAATCAGCTGGATGGACTGATAAGTAATTCCCAAAGGCCAAGCACGCTTTCCCAAGTCTGGGTATAGAACTCCGAAAACATAAGCTCAAATTCCAACAGACGAAGGTGTAAGGAAAAAACGCCTGAAATGATTTGGAAGAAGGTGAATAAGTTCTAAACATCTTCTGGAAAGACCATGGCATACTTCTGGGATGTTCCTAGTCCAGACAGGCTGAGTGGACCAGGAACCGCGGGAAGCATCATATCAGAAGCAGCCCGGGAAGGAAGAGAGGGTTTCATCCTCTCGCACACGCTTACTCAAGACATATGATGGGAAAGAGATTGACCAAACAGAGTGCACAAGGCGGCAAGATTGTGACTCCGTAGCAGCGGATTAAAGCACTCTTTAACCAACCAATCATTGATAAGCTTTTAGGAAGAGGGCTAAAAGCACAACAGTGGACTTCAAAAGGAGGTAAATGCCCGCTAACGATCTGAGAGTGGAAGTAAAGCCTCAAATCGACTACTACTGACAACTTGAGGTTACCCTTTTCACCCTGGATCTAAATCCTTATCCATCCGCAGGGTTCGAAATAGTTTGGAGCTATTTAGGTCCTGCTTTTAGCCTGGGAGAGACTGGTTAGCTTGAAAGCAACAGGAGCAACTTTTGGCACCCCAGGACAACTGGTGCCTTACAACCATGTATGTGTGACAGTAACTTTGAGGGTGTAAATAAAGAAGAATTAGGACATATCTGGGAACTATTTAAATACAATGAATCATACATAATGGACAAAAAGTCAATGTTCATCTTATGTGGAAGTTAGGTTTGCAGTGAGCTGTTTGTTTGTTTATTCACTTATTACGCGCACCAGACCCGGACATAATAGGGCGCGACAGAAAGACAATGCAAGGCTTACATAGTTATGCAGTAAACAGGTATGTACAAAAATAATGCAAACGCTTCAGTATTTACAGGCACAAAATTAAGTAAAAATATAACATCTATAGACTAGAGTAATATATCACGTGCAAGTATACAAGTTGCATAAAACTGTACTCTAAGGGGCTGTAAGAGTGTGCTAAGATTACAGCAATATGCAATGGTCAAATATGCAAATTATGCAGGTAGTACTCCTTAGGGTACTTAGATTTGTAGGTGAGCAAGATTCCACTTGCGTTACAGGTGGTAGCAGGGGCTAGTTTGTTTGGACAGAGAGGGGAGCTGTGTACTCGCTCCCGGTTCCTCAGCGGTAGCTCCTGCCTACTGGATGATGCCCAACACTCAGGAGCCAGATTAAGCTCCTGCTACCAGAATATTGAACCCCGATACGCTCAGACCTTCTTGCGTATACTCGAGTTTATTCATTGCATCTAGGGAGCAATGAGATTGCAGCCTCTATGAAGCATGGTATTTTTGCTTTTTTATTTGTGGCCCATGGCAACTTTTGGGCTAGAATGGGCATGAGTTACCTTGAGGCCATTCCAGCCCAATAGCTGTCCCTCCCCACGCAACACACACCCTCCTGGATCTCTTTGAGCTAGCTATATCATGCAGTAACAACACCTGGAGCTGTATAGGGCCTGCCAGTGGTATTTCTAAGTAGTCTTCTGGGAGTTAATGGTGTATTTGCCCATGTAAAGGAGCTCCTGTGGTAAAACATGGCTTAACCTAATGTGTCTGCAGCCAGTTGATTTAGGAGCATGTCCTCCAATCTGTTCCTTAAAAAAGCGCAGGCAAAGCAAACTGTTCTGGCTTGTGTATAGGTATTAGACAGGCTTTACAAGGCAATGACATCATTTGCCAAGGTAGCCGCTCCATGTTGCAGCTGGTGCTATCTTATGGAGGTACCGCCATTGTGGCAATACCTGGCAAATGGTTATCCCATGTCTACACGAAAGATGCAACTGTTGGCATTGCCGGTGCATGTTTTCCTTGCTTCATGCATTTTTTATTGTTCACTTTTCCCTTTTTGTCAGAAAAGCTGAGTAACCAAGTGCTGCCTTGCACGCTATGCGCCCGATTCACAGAGAAGCAGGGCCAGTGAATTTAGACACAACAACCTCTACAGGCCTTTAGGGGTGGCCGTGTTATACATATTTAAGATTGGGAATTAAAAAAAATAACTTCAGTGTCCCTTATACATTGCATAGTATGGACCTCTCCCAAAGAGACATTTAAGAATTGCAATGCACCTCTTTTGAGGCTCAGATTACCGATTGATAAAATGCACTATTACGCTAAGGCCCTATAACTGTTACTCCATCGTGATACACCCCAGGATGCTGATGGAAGCAATTAAAGTGCAGCAATCCAGGTAACTACGCAAACGGTTTTGTGTAATAACAATAGTGTTGTTATCCTGAGCATTGGACCTGCAAGTCTGATAATTAAGTGCCCCAAGTTCCCGCACTGCAATTGAAGGCCCGGCCCTAGACGCTCACACCAGAAAAAACACAACCCACTAGGGAAATAGGCCAAAGACACCCCGACACCCCTTGCAAGGATAACACGTTTTATTTCTAACAAAAATAGAAATGCATCGGCAAAGAACTCTGCTGCCGCTGAACTTTCCGAGTTCCATTTAGTAGTGCCGCCATTATAAGCACAGGTAACGTCATAAATGACGTCACTTCAGACAGCAAAATGTGTACAACACTAATTGGCAGAGCCCTATACATTTAGGGCCTGATCCATAGGGGATGCTAGACCATTGGTCCATCGTCTTCTGTACATCTTCACCCACATGGGTATGGCTGGGCTTGTCATCTACAGTGAGGCTGGTCTAACTATCAAGAAGTTACTTCTTACAAACAATGTTGTTCTATCGCTGTCACAGTGCACTTTGCAGGCTTAGAAATGGGCCCACGGGGAGGCACAAGGTCTCGCCAACTTGCATACTCACTCACTCCCAGACAAGTCAGCTACCTCCAAGGTCTTCCACCCTCGCTTCGAGCTATAATTTCAAACTCACCCTGAAACTTGCTGCACAAATCACATGACCCAAGTGTGAAGGCAAGATAGCGTTGCTTTCCGGTCTCTAGTGATTGATCGAAGGCTATAAAAGTTTGATGGTCGGTGGTCTGGATTCGGATGGTACAGTGGTATAAGGGGGGCACTTAGGATGAAAGCATGACAAGCTGCATTTCTTGTGTGTGTGGCTCGTTCACAGAGCATGCAGGCCTGTGTGTTCAAAGACAATTAAAGGTTTATGGATCTCTAAGAGCTCGTTCAGGGTGGGGCGGTGTCTATATTCATGTAATGGCCCTAATGCTAACCCATTTAATACTATTTGCAGTGCTTAGGCCTGTATTCCAAAATGGCTGCCAATAACTAAGATTGCGTACACACTTGCACCTAGTGCATGCACCAACGTAAGCGTGCACCCTCGTATGTGCGTGGCCCTCCCCCCCTTGCTGTGCTGCCTAGCGTTTGTTTCTCATTCGCTACACCCAGGGGGTGGGAAGACCCTTTCTCCTTCCCAACACAAGGAAAGGAGTTTCATGACAACTAGTTTAGTAATATCTCGGTGTGGGTCCAAGGAAACATATGTGGCAAACGGTGCATTTTCGGACACATTTGGATAGAAATGTTGGATTACAAGGACCTGCTGGAGAGGACTCCAAGTCAAACTGGCACACACTGATCCTCAAGCTCAGGCTATCCTGGTGGGCCCAGCCCTTTTGCCCTGTGAGCCAGATTTATTAGCAAGAAGTAGAATTATATTAATCAACAACAATATTTGGATTTCTATCAGCTGCGGAATCAGAAAATCTGAGTCCCAGTTCTTGTTCCTCCATTTGATCCCACTGTGTGATCCTGGCCAAAATACTGGAGTGCCTTAGTGACCTGACATGCAAACTGGAGAACTTGTGGAAGGCCAGGCTACCAAAAAAAGCACATAGTCGAAAAGTATAAATCTTTGCGAGGTGGGGTCACAGAAACATCAGTCCTGTTGTAAAACACCCCTGTGTGCACCACTGGCCGCCCAGCTGGTGCCGGAGTGGCAGACCAGGACCTCACACGAGCACACAGGAATATGAGTCACTGCTGGCAACTAGGGAACAGTGGTTTAAATATTTTGCAAACACTATGACTTTTTATGAAGTCGCAGGAAAATAGAATCCCACTTCCCCCTTCCAGGCCCTGGCCATGTGTTCATCAGAAAATTCGCCCAAGAAAACGCGTAGCTGCACTGAGTAAGGACCAGAGTACAGGAGGAGCCCAGTTAAATCCGAGCAGCGTGCCAATTTTACCAGAGTTTTTTGCTTCAGGACATCATTTGTCTGGTGCTTCCAAAAAACCTTTGCACATGTGGGGCTTTGCACTGCCAAGATGATGTTGCATGGGCCCTGGGGACAAAATAAGGAATATTCAGGAGGGTGAAGCAAGACGTTTTAGAAGTGAGGTCCCTTGGCAGTTACAGCGGAGCTATAATTGAATACAGCGATGGCTGAGCTTTTTTCTTTTTTATTAATAAAAATGATATGATATAGGTCGATGAGAGGAGAGAAGCACCAGTCCACAGAAAGGTCCCACCAACATGGATTCTTGGGAGGCTTCAAAGTTCCTGCATACCTTCTTCAAGCCGATCACGGTTAAAGGACTGCACTGCCTGGCTGGCCCATCTCGAGCACAGTCGACTGTCTCGACGGCAGCAATCCACTGGACAACCGACAAAATACCTTGATGCCAATTCGACCCATTTAAAGTATCTATAAGCCAAGCTTGATGCTGTGAAGCCTCAAGAACAGGCAATAAAGGTGCATAAAGTGGTTGTGTCCTCTTGGCCTGACCGAAAGGGCCCTAGTGTTGTATTGTATTCAGTTATTTATATAGCGCTCTTTCCCTATTTGTATGGCCTCAATGTGCTTTATGATTCGAATGCCCTTGGTGACCGCAGTCAATGTGTGGAGATTTTAAGAGTTTAGATTAAGAGATGCTTGTGTGTATTTCGCCATTTTAAGACTTGGGGGGCTGACTATGCTTTACAAAGCAGCCCAAAGGTCAGGCACGTGGGTGGGTGCTGTTGGTGGCTTAGGATAGAGTGCTATTGCTGAGAATTTGACGTGTGCCCAGCTGTACCCAGTTTTCTTTCTTCGGTAGTCGCTGTATGCTAGCGGCAGAGGTGTTGCGGTAGGTCTGGGGTTTCAGTGTGGACGGCTATGTGCACTGTTAGACCGGAAAGGCATAGCCATAGCTGCATTCTTGGTGCATGGATGTTTGGCCGTGCCTACGACCTGTGCCCACAATGGTGGTGTAAGTTATATCTACTGTATGCTTAAGTGTAGTTCGACTACAGCATTCTTTTCTTTGTCCAGTGTGGATGGCATGGTCTCGTTTGTGGTCTCTCTAGCACGACGTCTGAGCAGCAATGGCTAGTTCAGTTTATTGCAGTGCGCCTGAGCGAATGCTGCCGTCTTCCCTGGTGTATTTATCGGGTAGTAGTGTTGTTGTGCATGGGGAAGATAGTTTGTTAAGGTGGGCCGATGCGAGCGCTGACGTACTCCGTGCTGTAATGGGGGAATAAGGTTTATTGCGGTGTCTCTCAGTGAATGCTGCCGTCTTCCCTGGTGTATTTATCGGGTAGTAGTGTTGTTGTGCATGGGGAAGATAGTTTGTTAAGGTGGGCCGATGCGAGCGCTGACGTAATCCGTGCTGTAATGGGGGAATAAGGTTTATTGCGGTGTGTCTCAGTGAATGCTTCCGGCTTCCCTGGTGTATTTATTGGGTAGGAGCATTTTAGTGCATGGGGGCAGTAGTTTGTCTATGGTGAGCCGCTGCGAATGCTTCTGGCATCTGTGTCGTAATTGGTGCATGGGGATGTTGGGTTCAGAATGTAGTTTATAGAGGGGGAGGGGTTCAAGAGGATGTTGGGAAAAGCCAGATTTAGAGCCTTTCTGAATTTCAGGTGGTTTTCAGTGTTGCGAATGTGTATGGGTAGGGAGTTCCAGATAATCGGCGCTTGGACAGAGAAAGAGGGTCCGCCCAGCCTGGAGAAGTTGTGAAGTGGGACCACTAGGCGATATGCTGTGCGAGAACTGAGACTCCTTGTGGGCTATCAAATTTTGTCCTCGATGGCGCGATGGGCGATGCACATGGCTCTGATGGAAGTGCGTCGACCAATCGGGAGCCAGTGGAGGACTTTCAAGTGTTGGACTAATGTGTTCTCTGGGAGGTAGTTTAATGAGCAGGCGTGCAGAAGCGTTTTGGATTCTTTGGAGTTTCCCCCGTTGAAATGCTGGAGTGCCTAGATAGAGGAAGTTTGCATAGTCTAGGCGGGACAGGATGATTGAGTTGATGGCCGAGAAGTGGTGAGGATAGGTGAGGTAAGGGAAAATATGCCTGAGAATCCATAGATGGAAGAAGCAGGTTTTAGATATGGAAGTGGTGTGTTGGGTGACGGATAGGCCTGTGTCCAATGTGTATCCAAGGTTTTTCCAGTCCTAGGGATTGAGGCCAAGGTATCGGTTGGGGAAGGAGGGCTGTTTTCCCGCAAACTAGGGTTGCAGTGTTCCCAGGGTTGAGGATGAGGTGGTTGGTCGTCATCCAGTAGTCAATATCCGAGAGCCATGATGACAGGTTCGGACTGCTAGAGCCTGGAGATTTTGGGATGTTTACGATGAGCTGGGTGTCGTCTGCGTAGTTAAGATTGTGGGAGCGGATGAGTGTGGGCAGAGGGTTTAGATAGACGTTGAAGAGCAGGGGTGATAGGGATGCACCTTATGGGACCGCGTTCCTTACTGGTCACGTGGGGGAGGTGAAAGGGTAGAGGTGCATGATTTGTGATCGATTTGAGACGAAAGAGGAGATCCATGAGAGGGCTGTGTTTCTGATTATTGAGGCACTATTCTCTCAATTTGAAAAGGCATCCTAGTGACCTTGACACAGCTACTGAAATGATTGTGCACCCCAGTCTTCTAACCCAGAGTGCCCTTTTATTCCAAAGTCTGCATTCTCTGTGTTTTACCTTACAGCTGTGGGGTGGGTCGTTAGTGTTTGTATTACTTATTTTGTTCGTTTAATTGATGTATTCCTTTATTTTGGTACCATAGTACTATTGTTGTTAGCGCATAGTCTATCCATATGCCAAGTTATAAAAGGGAGGTGAAGGAGGTATACCTTCGGGCTGTACCCGCTTCACCTTTACGATTGGGATCACTGCTGCTTCAGTAGTAGTGTGGGGGCTGAGTAAAAGTTTCATTCACTATTCATCCCTGTACTCGTGCAGAGCAGTAGTCAATTAGTCACGGGGTGAATGAAAGGTACGTGACCGCTCATTTCGCTCATAAAAAATCTGTTTACACACCCACACATTTTACAGGCCTCAGATAACCAATACATTCCCAGTCCGGGACTCACATTTTTCATCTGGTTTTTCATGTGGTAATAACTCATATTTATAATCAAATGCACATAGTAAAAACACCAGGGCCTGAAGTTGGCTTAGTCGTTTTTAGAACAAGGCACTTTTTCACAGACCAGCTGCAACATCTGGTGTAAACAGGCCAGATGGGGCCAGTGGAGGAAAACAAAATTCTGCTCCAACTATATCCTGCTGGGTTTGTTTGCTACAAAACAAGAACTTTGTTTTTCTGTCAAAATAAATACCTACGTCCCATCACTGCATCGTGTTCCTTGAAGACTAACTAGTAATTAACGAAAAACGCCTTTCCAACACCACCTTCTCTTCTGGACAAAATGTCCCATGCAAATTTTATTTTTTTCTTTCTACGTTTCTATGTTTGCATGAAAGAACGCCGCCATGTCAAAAATAGCAACCAAAAAGTATAAAACACTAAAGTGTCTGCACACTGACGTTGCAGTCAACAGGCCCCATTTCCCCCCCCCCCCCGCCACACTCCCCGCACCCTATCCCTTTTAGTCAGGGTTTGAAACTGAGATTTGATGAGCATGAGCACAAACCAGCTCCTGGATATCGAGCATCACCCGGTAGGAATCGGTTACCTCTGTGGTACCACGAGCTAGTATGTAGCGTGCCGCCAACGTGTCCCGTGAGATGCAAATGCAAACATGGGAACTATTATGCTTTAAGTGGGTTCTAGATGTGACCCAATGCTTCTTTATAAACATTCCCAAATACACAGAGTTAATGTCTTGTAGCTATGTTTGTATGATACCAGTTGATCTGGTGAGCTAAAAGTAGCTCCTGGTAGATGTTGGTGACAAGGTGACCTGGCTCTCGGAGGCTAGAAGCAGGAGCTAAATAGCTCCCAGCAATTTCGAACCCTGCGAGTGGAGCAAAAACCATTGACTATACAGTGGTAGGCAACAAATGTGCATGAACACACGTCTGCCATAGTGAGGTGCCATGTTCCATTTCTATATGTTAATGGCATTGTGATTTGCTAAAAAGGTGACATCTGATGGGTGCCATATTTAGAACTATGTTATTATGCCGGTGGCAAACGCTCATGTCCACACCATCCAGAACCCTTCCTTTTGTGTTATCTGCCAACGCATGGGCTTCCAAACATGAATACCCTTGCTGGAGTTTTTACTGGCGGCATGAATACACAAAATTGTCAATTTGATGGAAAGAGTCCCACATATCCGAGGCTTGGAAGAAGAGTGTTGTTTGAAAGCTTTTCCTGTTAAAGTATTCTAATGATTGTCGCTACAGGCAATGGCGTGAGCGTATCTGCTGGCTTACATCCAGGATGGTGGGATTCCCCCAGGAATCCCTGGGGAACCACCACTTTATTTTCTTAGGTGCTGCAGTACCAGCAGTCAATGGAGCTTTTTATTCACTGGAGCTGCTGGGTGTTCTCTCCAACTCTGCAGGTCAGGCAAGGGAAGCAGAACTTTAGCCTTTGCTTCTACTGGACTCGCTGCAGCACCTCCACCCTGCACTACACCGGTGCTGATCTATGTTAACCGCGCGATCCTATTCATGGAAAGGTCAGCAGTGCTCCTTGAGGCTTCAGTACAGAAAGGTCTGCTTTACCATTTTGCAAGTTCCAGGATTCCGATGCGTCACAACTCTGAATAACAAGCGAGGTGCCTCTCCCTGACCATATAAGCACGAGGCATGCAAGCGAAGAAAGCGCTGGCCAAAAAAAAAAAAATATCAATTTTTAGTACATTCTCGCTACAGATTTATAATTAGAAATATACGGCACTGGTGGACGGTTTTAGTTCGCATAAACGTAAAGCTTAAGCATGAGAAACCCACCCAGTGTTCAGCGTTGGACCCCTCTCTGGAAAGTCAATATTGTACATGACTGCAGTCTGTGCATCAATTTGTTCAAACGTGTTTGTCAAAATTAGGGGTGTTCCCATTGTGATCCTAGTACCCCAGAAAAGTTTCTGATCTCACTATGCTGCTCCGTCCTGCATCTGTCTGACTTCCGGCTGCCATGTTGAGGGCTCCTGCGCATAGTGTTGATTGCATTGTGAGGCCGCATCCTTTTCTGGCTGCATTCTGGCTGGATTCGGAAATCTCTAGTATGGCAGCCTCGTCTTCTGAAATCCCAGATAGAGTACCCTTCGGCTCTGCAAGAACTACGACTGATGCCATCCTAGGGTGACCAGATTTTCAAAACAAAAAAGCGGGACAGCCAACAACATAAAAGAGGGACTACCCCATTGCAGCCCACCAATTACCGCCCCTCCCCAACAGGCCCCCACAACCACCCCCAACCATATTTCCAGCACTTCTCCTTTCTATAAACTGTATATAATCTCATTTGTGCAGTTTTGTCTGTGAATCGTGGCATGTTCATTCAAAACGAGCGTGTGCTCTAATTGATATAACATCACTTGCCGTACAATAATTTCCTAGCAAGTCTCTGCAGGGCACAGTCAGTAAGTGTTCTGACTTGTACCTGAGAGGTTGGGGGTTCGAGCCAAACCTCCAACTTCAAAATTCTGAAAGTGTTGTGAAAAATAATTACGGTTTTAATTTTAATTGCCGTAGCCCCCCAAACATGCAAAACCCGGACGGGGTTTCAAAAATGCAAAAACTCCCGGGAGAGAGGGTGATTTCCCCGGACTGTCCCGGGAAAACCCGGACGTCTGGTCATCCTATGCCATCCTCTATCTGCAGGGCTTCAAGTGGGGTGGGCCAGCTGGAGTAGAGACCTTATAGTCTCCAAAAACTTCTCCTGAGCCAAGGCCTCAACAGGCTCCTTGTGTCATCCATTAATAAGCACTGATATGATTTCTCCTCTACGTGAGTCTGGAAGCATACTACTTTGCTAAATGAGAATTGCAAGGGGGCAAATCAATGTACAAGGTGTGAAAGGAATTCACTCAGGGAAACTAAATGTTACCCTCTGCCCAAGCCTTGTCGCTCCAAACCGAGGCGGTCCAACTGAGTACACATGGCATGTGGTTTGCAGACATTTTACTGTTAGGGTGAGTGTTGTGACATATGAAAATAACACCAAGCCTCGCGTCCATTGTACCCTCCGAAGGTTTCCTGTTTAACTCACTATCACAGACAGGTGTGCCAGATATATAAATGTGTTCTCATTCTCATGCTACCAAAATGTCCTGATTTTATGCAAAGCAGCCAGGAACCCACATTGATGCTACTTGTTCCCTTTCCTCATAGGTGATTTGTTTATAAAGTGAAGGTGATTATCATTGGGCCTCATTACGACCCAGGCGGTAAGTTACCGCCTGGGTCGTACCTTTACCACCATGGCGTAAACTATGTTTACGCCATGGTGGTTGGCGGACTTACCGCCCCATTCCGAGGTTGGCGGGGCGGTAAGTCCCCAATCCCCATTTACCCTTCCCCATTCCCATTTTTGCCCCATAGGGCATAATGGGAGTGGGGAAGGCGTTAATTACGCCACCGTAAATTACGGTGGCGTAATTAACATCAAGGTCCCTTAGCGCCATGGATTTTAACACCTGCTAAAAGCAGGTGTTAAAACCTCTATGGCGCTAAGGGACCTCGGAATCAGGCGGTAAGGGTCGGCGCTGTTTACGCCCCCGTAAACCCCTTACCGCCTGGGTCGTAATGAGGCCCAGTGACTTTTATTCACATTCCGCGAGTGATTTATTTACAGACAGCTATAAATCTGAGCAAGATTTATTTGAAATTCGAGCTATCAGTTTTCCGTTTAACTGATTGTTCACTCTTTTTTGAGGTGGAAATGGATCTTGGCTTGATTTGAAAGACCCCACCTCTATGAGCTTCCAATTCTAGGTATCAAAGCACTACATTTTTTATTTGAATAAATGAGGAAAAGCAGTAGTGGCACATAGTTTTTTTTTTTTTTTTACAGACCAAATATAAATGTGGATAAATATTGATAAAAATATTTAAAAAATGAATATGTATAAATGCAGACATGACCACCCGAGACCATGCTGAGTGACGCAAAACATACGTTTGCAGGGTCTCATGATTTTGGAAATGCAGTTGACCAAGTACTGGTCAAGTGACCGCGTCATCAATGAATGATTATGAATAGTACACTTTGCAGCTTTATAATAATATAAAAACCTCTAGGGTCAACAAAAAGCCCTTAGGAGTCTAGACCCACTAAAGCACATATACGCAGTTGGTACAGGCAGCATTAAAGGTCAGGAGCGTGCTTAGATGCGAACGGTTGGAATGTGTTCATGCTTTGATATTCTGCATGTTGCTGTTTTTTTTTACATGAGTCTGGGATGAAAGAGGCATAATCCTGTCTAGCAGAATTTTCGCGACTGTATTTGTTTGCGGTCTATACACAGTTATTTATCACTAAATATGTTACTCTAACAAATGAATGCTTAGGATAGTACTAAATGTTTGGTGTATCATGTTTTGTCGCTATATATGTTCACATATGTCTTGTGTGTTTGAAGTAAGCCCGAATAAGCATAGGCAGAACTGCATCATTTACAGAGAAATATATATTGAATTGGAAATGTAATCCTTTGGAAAATCTTTCTAAATAAAAGAAAAAAAAGTGTGTAGTTACACCTTGAAAGTGTTAAAAAGTCATTATTATCACTGCTCCCTTTGCTGAGACTGCTGACAATAAGTGCACTATAACCGTCACACATGGTCAAAAGAGGCATGCGTAAACGAGTGCAAGCAAATTAGATTATTAGGAAATGTCCCGTTATGTAGGTGCCCTCTTTAAGCCATGCCCAGAATTTAGGACATGCCTCCTTGCTGGAGCCGCCGTCCTCAATTCGACATCACACTTAAAGCACTGTCAATCTGGCCTGAATCCTCCAATACTCTGCCAATTTAGTGCCCATGCCTTCCAACTCCTTATGATGCACCCGCTCTTAGCTGAATTTGAACCTTTCGAATGATGCAACATCACTTTTTGGCTGGTTGCTGACCTTCGAGTCCTCATGAGTTGCGTCCTTCCCATCCCTACGCTTCTGCCTCCCTTTGTGACTGTTTCTGGCTCTTTCTGGGGACGCAGTCCCCATTTCTGGCTAGATTTTGATCTGCCTGCGCTACCATCACCATTGTCTTCGTGTCAACAGACACAAATGATTACCTTCATTGCTATCGAACCTTTGCCAACAAGCTAAGACTGGTGTTGGAAAATACAGCGGAAAGTGAAATAGGACTAGCCGGCATGCAAAAGCGGTGGGGCACATCTGGCTAGACTGACAACCAAGAATCCAAATGCTCTTTACACTATTTGCTGCATGTCAGGATAGTGATTTGGAGATAATAATTGCATGTGGAGATTATTGCATGTGGAGATTATTGCATGGGGAGATTATTGCATGGGGAGATTATTGCATGGGGAGATTATTGCATGGGGAGATTATTGCTGGGGAGATTGCTCCGTCAAGATTATGACTGGATACCTTACGAACACCGAGACTGCACCAGGTGTGGAACCATATACTTTTCTGAATTCAATCTCCTAATTTTGAGACTACTGAAACCTAGCACTACAGGGTGAGCGACACAAACTGAAAAGATACACCAAGAAGTTGACTTGTATTGCACTGACACAACCTCAAGCCATCCCACATGCAGGCATCATGACAATGAGGACATGTTTCAACTAGAGAATAGCCCCGCCCACACCACACAGGTGCAATTCATGTTGTCAAGCACCACCCAGGGCAGGAGAGATCATCCTTTAGAAGGCAGCCAGACCAGTCAGGCTTTGTTAAACCTTGGGAGAGCTGGCTGGAGGAGAGCAGCAGACTTTGGAAGACTCATCTCCCGGAGTCTCGTGCCAAAAGAGTTTGATGGCAGAGACGAGGCATGAGGAGAGACTAGTGTGTGGCAAGGAAGTCGAATGTTTGGGTACAGATAGGTGAGAGCTTGGCCTAGGAAAGTAGCTTGTGGTGTTAGAAGGGAGATAGGAGTTATGTGAAGTGGAAGAGAGGTCCTCTCGTTAGACAAAGTGGCAGGGAGCACACACAGAGTAGCAGCATCTTGGAGAGGTGAGGGAGGGGTACCATCTAGAATGAAGAGGAGAGTTAAGACTTAAGAGATGTTCTGTGTGGAGATGCAAGACGAAAGGACACAAGAATGGACAACAGAGAGAAGCAGAGATTCCCTCAGAGGATGGGTGTTGGGAAATGTTCAGTGCTTTCTACAAAACTCCAACCACAGTAAGTACAAATTATAGGAAACTTTCTTATCCAGCTCTTAAAATGATGCACAATAAAAACAGAGTAAACAAATGCTGCTCTACTTAATGGAATGGCTGTGAACAACAACTGACTGCTATATTGTCATTACAAAAAAAAAAACAATAACAGTTCCTTGTTAATCATATTCCATAATTTTGTGGAGTAAAAAAAAAAAAATAGAAATGTGATTAAAATACACGTTTATAGAAAGTCCAAATGATCGTGTACTGTCCCAATGCTTATATTTGATTGGAACCAAGTATCTCCAGGTTGTAGTCTGTGTTAAGCTAACAATGCATTTACATGGCAGAAATTAGGATCCACCCAACTCCCAGATCAGTTTCTTCGATTAGCACAGCAGGAAATGAAGCATGCGATTAAGGCCAAAGCTTCGTAGGAATGCATTCAGGACAGTGTGGGACACAAGTTCAAGTACAGTTAAATGACATTAACAAGTCCAAACCATAGGAATTGGATCCTAATGTACGCATGAAGTGGGACACTGAAACAATTCACATGGATGAAATTTGCCAAGAGTCACAAAGATATGCAGAAACGCCCTAGTTGACAGACAGCAGCACAAAGCAACCGCTTGCTAAAAGCCATAGCACTCTGTGCACAAATGGTACCAAAACATGATTAAAATCAGGGGAACGCCATTGAATAGACATGTTTTGTATGCAAATTGCAAGCTAAACAATGTATATGGAAAGAAGGTTATCTATATTCCTTGGACGTAACAAAAATGTGAATACTCCTCTTTAGGGGTGGCTGACTACAGTAGGAGCAATGTCTACTGTAGAGGATGGTCAGTATGGGTTCATGTTATTGTGATTTTTATTACACAGAAATGTACATAGATTTCAAAAATTGCATGCAGTTAATTGTAAAAACAATAGTTTTTGTGTAACCATGGGATAGGCAAATGCCCATCTAATACCTAAACGCAAGGCTGAATTGTGGGCTTTGCCAGTGCTGGTTTTTAACGGGACTTCATCAAAGAACAGATGTGTGAACATGCACGTAATTTATAAATCAAGTGGCTACAGGCACACTGGGTGGAGGCATTTTTATTATACGAGGAGCCCACTTACAGTGGTAATTAAGCCATTAACTCTCAACAGCGGAGTTTGAAGTTACTGCATGATAGAACTAGCTCAAAGAGATCCCAGGTGGGTGTGTTTTTGGTGGGAGAGTCAGGTAGTGGGTGGGAATGGCTACATTGACTAGCGTGGTCAATGGGTTGGTAAATGACCAAACAACGCCCACAGCCATTGTTCCCCTCCTCACATCCCATCTCCTCATCTGTACTCCAATTCAATACGTTTCATCTTATACTCTATTCCCTCCGCGACCAGCTATCTACCCACTCTGGTGGGAACTCTCTTGACCTGGTTTTTCCCTTTACTTTGCTTTCCTCCTCTGATCCCTCCATTCTTCACTTAACATTTAAGTCCCACAACCCGCCTCTTCGCTTTCCAATAACCAACAGGAAACTTGCGCAGTACCCCCTTTCCTAGAGGATGTGAGGACCTCTCTCCCCCCTATTAAGTTATTTTCCTTTGGTCATGCATTTTAATACTTTCACTATGCATGTAAGACTCACTTTGACCAACACTATCCTGCATGGCCAATCACACCTTCCACTCCCTGTTCTCAGTACCGGATCACTGCAGAGATCCAGACTCTCAAAATTAACCTGCGTTGTAAACTACTACACTGGAACAAATCGTGGACCTAGAAACTACTCCCAGCCTACAAAAATTCACTTGCAACCTTCACCTCTCCACTAGAGTTTGCCAAACCCTCTTTAGCGAACCTAACGTCTCTTTGCAATCGGCCAACCAAACTTTCATCTAGCCCCAAACTTTGCACACACCCCCAAAGCCAACCTCCTCTGCCTCCTCCTACTCTCCAAACATCTTTGCTCGATATTTTTCCTCTAAAATGTATTACATTATTGACACGCTCACAACGCGTCACTCTCATCAATCTGTGCATGACTACCCCCCCTGCCTCTTCTACTCACCTCGGCTCCTTCTGAGCACCACGACTCCCCCACCCACCTCTGCTACGGAATTAGCAGCCATTGCTAGCAGCACCAACATATCTTGCTCTTCTTCCATCCGTTTGCGCTTCAATCACCCCCGCCAAATGTATCGAAGACCTGTAACCGCGTTCTCTGTGCTAGACTCTTCTCAAGAAACCTTCCTGCTGAAAGCTATGTCCCAGCGACCTATCGCCAGCTTCACAACATCATTATTTAAAGGTCTTTGGGCGGGTGGTACATTGTGTAAAGGTATTTGAGTGGGTAGTAATCAAGCAGATCACAAGTACCTGGAGGATAACAGCCTTAGAGCTCCATCTCACAATGGAAGCCAGATTGAACACACTACTGATAACTGGACTCGTGCATTTCTCCATCTTTCTCTCTGAAGTTCATCGGGGTAAGCGCTCTTCTATACTCATCCTTTTGGACCTCTCTTCTGCTTTCAACACTGTCGACCACTCCTACTCTCCAGGACCTTGGGTATTGCAAATCTGTGCTCAATTGGATCACCTCCTACCTGAAGGTTTGCTCCTTTAAAATATCCTGGAACTTAAAAACCTCTCACCTTAGCCCTCTCTTCATAGGCGTCCCCCCAGGGGTCAGTCCTTGTACCTCTGCTCTTCACTCGCTATAACTCTGCCCTAGACAGGGTTATCTCATCCTTTGGCTTTCACAGTCACCTCTTTGATAATCACACAAATCTTTTTCTCCTTTCACTCATCTTAAAATGGATTACCAACTGTTTCACTGCAGTCACCAGAGGGCTCTCTGCTGCCTCATGTTGACCTTTCTTCTGGCTTCTAATGGCATCCTTACCCTCCCCCCATCCCCTTCCCGCCTCAACTTTTTGCCCCCTATACCAAGGCTCGACACCTGCCACAAGAATAAAGAATTTCCCAATAAGGCTTCCTTACTTTTTGGACGACTTAGAAAAAAACCAACACTGGATATTGATTAAGTAGGTAAATGTACATAGGGTCTCATTCTAAGTCACCGGTCTGGTGAAAGTGTGCTGCTATTCGGAATGGCCGACTACGGGTTTGCCGGCGGGGCACCCGAGTTACCGCCAGCTAAAAGCTGAAGGTAAGGCTGGCGCCTTACCAGAGAGAAAAGCTGGCCTTACCGGCACTGGTATTGCCGTAGTCAGCAATGACGGAAAATCTCCTCGTGGAGTCTATGGGACTCCATGAATGGGGATTTACTCCGGCAACCGGCGACAGACCGGGTGCCGGAAACGGTAACATTTGCCGTATCCTGGCGGCTCTACCACCAGAATACTGGCAATGTTGGAATTAGGTCCATAGTCTCTTTTTGGAGAACTATGATGTCTGTACTCTGCCAATGTATTATTGTGGGATGGAGCAGTTTTAATGGGTAGTGCCACTTCCTGTCCCAGAATACCACCCTAGACTTACATCAGATGTATGTGTGTGTGTTGTTGATGGTGTTACTGATCTGTGGGTTAGTCTCGTGTTCTATAAAAGATCGAGGCGCGGCTTGATTTCAACATGAGTCTTTGCAACGTTACTGGAATTATCGTTGCATCCTATACTGCGTGGCTTCCCTTGAAACGAGTCCCAAAAAACTGGTAACGGGCAAGAAAAGTGCCCATGGCCTGCACATTTATCGTGGCAATGGCTGGCACCATAACAGACTGCACAACTCCCCACATCCCATTGGCAAATTCACCAAGCCTGAGAATTGAGCGCAGGTCTTTTAAAAAAAATCGACCACCAAAAACGTCCCCGTTACAGCAAATGGAGTCTGACTGCCCCTGCCGTGACCCCAGGAACCGGAACCACATGCACTCCTTCGCAGGCCTGCCTGCTCCCAAAGTAACTAAAGATCCGTCTACTCAACATGGCGTCGCAGGCCATGGGCAACTCCCGCCTCAATTACCCTCGCCCCTCTCGGGGCAAAACCCAAAACTGATTTGAAGTGCTCAGACTTGTGACGCTGCACATCCATGGGTTTTAATTAAGTGGTGAAAGGGCCCCAAATCGAGAGAGAAGCAACATTGGGAAAAGTGAGAAGCCCCCCCCCCCTCCTCAGAAAGTGCATCTGGATTAACAATTAAACAGCTTTGGGGGCCCTGCCCCTCGGGCTACAAGGCAAGGGGGTGGGGGGGGCGGTGTCCACAACTCAAGTCCAGCAGTGAGGATTGTTTCTGGGCCTCTTGTGCTAGCCACTGGGGTCCCCCAGAAGCCCCCCACCCCAGGCAAGAATAGCCCGCGTTTATCCTGCCATTTGCACATGAATGGAGCCCAATAAAACGCATCTGACTGTGCTCGGAGGGGGTGTGGAGGGCTGAGAGCTCGGCTTTGAGGAGCCAGGAATGCCAAGGACTCCTTGGCAGCCTGAACTCGGGAATAAAGACAATACAAGTTGCCTTCCAGAAAGAGCAATAAATGACCAACAGTGTCAAGGGATTAGCTCGGGTTTCAGCTCCCCTGGACTCGGGGTGGGGGTGGGGAGGCGAAGCGCAGCCATCCCGTTTGCCGAATGGCAACTACTCTTTGCATCGGCAGCTATGTACACAAAGGGACACGTTAGAACACACGCGTGGCATGGTTTTTGCGTCTGTTTCTGTAATGCGAGGTAAACAGATGCAGCTTGTGTTTGATACTTTGAATCCTTCTCAGCCACTTTAAGGAAGTCTCAAACAAAACTGAAAATCCCATACAGGAGTTTTATTTTTTCGAATACTAGTGGAGGGGAGTGGACTAAAACTAGGCTGTTTAATCTATTATGGGAGAAATATACGAGTTCGAATGCCAGTGGTATCTATGACCTTGGACAATCTTTAATCGGTACTGCGGAAGCAATACCCACAGCACATGTGATCTCTTCAATGCAAGCCCCAGGGGCATAACGAAACCTACATTACAGGAGGGCGGGGGGGGGGGGGTACTCTGGTGATGGGAGGGGTCTATTCAGAAACTGGGCAGGCTATCAAAGTGTTCATTTTAAACACAACATGCCAGTGAGAATGACCAAGTGATAGGATTTAAAGATAACATACACATTTAGTTGCTTTGATAATTTGTATATCTAAAGCACAGGTGTGCAATCAGGCATCACCCTTTAAGCAAATGTGCCCTACCAGGGGACCAGGCAGAAGTGCAGTGTGCCACTAATCCAGCTTCTGCATGAGATACAACCCATACATGTCTGTCCATTATACATATATCCCAGTGTAAAAACATGTCCGCGCTGGCTGCACCAAAACATGCCAATATTCCAATATGTGCACATTCTCATGTTTGCCTGGCGCGTAATAATAGTAATGATACTATAAGAAAATACGTCCATCCCAGCAAAAAGATGTCAAGCCACACAAAGGAATGGCTAGACAGGCTGCACCAAAACGCAAATCTAGCTATGTACTAACACCTCATGTCTACTTTCTTTACACATGTAGGTAAAAAAAAAAAAAAAAAAAAAAAGTCATGCCACAGTGATAAATGACTGGCTGCACCAAATGCCATTCTAGCCACATAACACTTATCATGGTTACTTTATTATGGATGTCCACTAACATGTTAAGCTTAGAGAAATCCACCCCCCCCCCCGTTCCTCTACCTAATAGCCCAAACTAAAAAGAACTGCTTGCCAGAGAGGCAACAGGATGATTTCATTACCGAGTCAGAATAACTCCCCCACTCCATCAATTTCCCAAAAGCAGGGAATTTGCACGTTGGAGGCAGTGAGGAAAGCACGTACTGCTCTGCAAAAATTCATTTTACAGGATTCGGAGTGCTGGGCCCTTAAAGTCCATATAGAATGTCTTATGTTGCATCAATAGTGGGGCGCTTATCGTGCAACAAGCCACAGGTCTCCAGCCTGGGGACCCTCAAGAGCACCGATGCAAAGATCTCGAAGCTCAGGGCCCTTCGTGTGCACTGGTTCACAAGACTTGCAGTCTTGGGCCCTTCATTGAGGACTCCAAGCGTGGGGTCGTGTGAGCTAGACCGGCCGCATCAGCCCTACTCCTAAAAAGTTGTTTTCTTGCTTAGCTGGGAGGTCATTCATTTGATAGAGTTCGGTTTACAAAAAAACAAGAATACATTTACAGGAATCCTGGCCCCAGACCCTTTGTGTTCATCGACTAAGCCTTGAACCTTTTACACGAGCCGATATTCAAGCAAGTGGCCAACAGTGAGTCAGATCACAGCGCGTGCCGTAGTAACTTCCATTAATGCCCAGCAATAACACTTGCACGCACACGTTTGATGTTACTGCTTGAAAATGCTAGCTCAAATTAATCACAGAATGGTGTGTTTTGGGTGGGGAAGGGACTGGTGGTGGTCCGGAATGGCCACCGGCATGGTCAGGGGCAGTAAATGAGTGGCTAAATAAGCTGTGTGCCCCTCCTCCTAGAAGCATCCCAAGGCAATAGTTTCATTTAAAGAACCACCTAATAGGCAAACTGCTGGTATGATAGCTCAGCGGGTTGAGCGCTTGCTGCTGCGATCTGAGCGTTATCTGCAGTTCACAAGTTCGAATCCCAGCAAGGCCAACTCAGCCTTTTATCCTTCCGTGGTCGATAAATTGGTACCAATTTTGGTTGGGTGATAATTGTATGTAAATATGTGCTCTGTAAAGCGCTTTGGATAAAGGCGCTATATAAATAATACATCATTATCATTAAAAAGGGGTATTCTTACTGAAGCTAAACTAAAAGATCAAATTAGGAGCAGTGGGGCTCCTAACCAACCCTGACTAGTCAGTCAGTGCGCATCATTTCCTCGCTTGCGCGCCCCGGCAGGATGTGCTGTGGGGCTTAGGCTGTAAGAAGAGCCCTTGCTTCTTAAGCCACTTAGGCCGCTCTGGCCAGAGAATCAAGTTACACTGAAAACTGTCCCAGAATGCCCTGCACTGAGAAAAGGCTGCCCCCCACTGACCTGAACACACTCCATGCCAGAGAGGATCTCCTTTCAAATGGCTACTAGACTCAGTCAGCCCTGTGCTAGAGCCCTGTGCTAGAAGGGAAAGCCAGCTCCAAGTCACACATGCAATCGAAGTGCTACAAATGGCTGGGAGCACCTTGCGCTCAAGGCCACCCCTAGGCAGCCGCGGACCAATCTCTATTTACTCCTGAAAAGCTGCCCTCTGATCCTTTCCCCTCCTCAGCTCAACGTTTGGCTTCCAAAAACAGTGTTTTTTTTTTAAACAGGACTTGAAAAATGCTCCTGTAATATAGGAATCCTTATGGAAATAAATTTAGCAAAAATAGTACAACTGTTGCGTTATTTTCATTTTCATCCCATCTTGAAGACTACAAATCCCAGAATTCAATGCCACAAAATGATAAAAATGACTTGGAGGATGTCTTTCAAGACAGGCTCATAACAAAAGATAGTGTGAAAAGTTAACCAGGTATTTTGTATCATTTCACAAAGGCATGTTTGTATGATGCAAGTAAAATGTGGCATTTTACAAACAAATTATTTGTTTTGATACACCAAAAGTGAACACATAAAAACGAGAGAAAGAGTTCAGAACTCTTTTGTTCAACATATTTTAACTGTCTTCAAAGTCATCAGATGTGGGTTGCAAACTAATTTTTTTTGTATGCGCTTTAAGAAAAAAATCCCTCTTTTGAATGCCTTTTCCAAAACAATGGTCCTTAAAATGGACAATTAATTGTAGTGAGCTTCGACTTTAAAAGCTCCGCTAAAACAAAGAGCATGGTAAGAACTATGAAGCCCCACGGGCTCAGATGGGGGGCTGGGCAGGTGGCAAAGGAGAGCCACAGGGGGTTGGAAGCGGGCAGTGCTGCCACACTAAGACGGGCCCCGGATGGAGTCAGCACAGCCCTGTACTACTTCTTATTCTCTTGGCAGCTGCTGGCCGCAGGGCCCCTAAGAGTGCGGTGTCCGGGGCCACGGCACATACTGCCCATGCCTCGGGCCGGCCCTGAACACACGTCATGGAATCGGATTTGAAAAGGATTTCCCATTGGTTGAAGGTGTAAGTACAGGCCGTCGAGAACACAGGTCTTTACCATAACCATTTTCCTGTTATGACCAATAGAGAGTCCGCTTTAATAACAGGAACAACTATTAATACGGATCGTGGTAAATGAAAGGTGTATGCGCGCGCACCCACACACACCCGCCCCTCTTAGTGATGTGTCTTTGTTCCTCTTTTTATGTTTCTGCCACTGTGCTCGACTGAATGGCCATGGCCAACAATCTGGGTGTGCTTAGCTGCAGTTGGTTGCCTCTGCTGTCAGTTTCATGGAAAGAGTCCAGATGCTCAGGCTTGACAGAACAGTGTCTAAATTGATATTCTCTCTCGTTTGAGAGTAGTTTGGTAAATGCCTCAAGGACCGTTATCACTTGCAATTATTGCTGCAATTTGCCATGGAATGAAGTTTGAGGCATTTCAGGCTGAAATTGGCAAATTACTTTGAGGAATTCGACCATCTGCATGCTGGGTCGCCTCAGGTTTTTAGAAATGTTTATTAAATGGAATAATTTTACACCAACCTCAAGAAAATGTGTGGGGTTAATGCACTAACATTTTCCTATGCTAATAGCCCAACAAAGACCTTTGTACTGTGGGTGGACACAGCCTACAGGCACAGCCCCCCTGATCATAATTAGTTGGGTTATGACAGACAGATTACACAATGCATCTCCAGAATGGGCAGGACCAAACGTTCCCCCTGCCCTAGCCAGCCTAATTAACTAACAAAGGCACCATGGATCCGCCATGTTCTTTAGTTGGCCCGGCAGCTGGTGGCACTGATTATCATACGATAGAGTGTACTTCCAACAGGCCCCATTGGGGTCCGGCTGCACAGGTTAACAAAGGAGACAGGAAACCCCAACAACCTTTATATGCAAATGTCTCCACCTGAAGCCAGCTCCCGTCCTCAGTATCAATGATAGAGAACGGTCATGTCTGGCACTGCATGCTTACAGTAGCCCACCACTCAGTGGAACCCCAGTCATAATGTACGAGAATGTGGTTTGCAGGAGCGAGATTCTGGTCTCAAGGGAGACCTGCTGCTTTCACCAGGAACCTCAGAGAGATACATTAACCAGAGAGTCTTTTTGATCCACAACAGACAGGCAGATCGGTGGGATTGGTTCATTAAGGTAGGCTTAGCCTACACCAATCAATGTGGCACATTTGGCAGATCTGAAGACTTTGCAAGGAGTAGCAAAAATAAATCATCATTGGACCCTGGCTGAAGGTACATTCTGCCTTACATCTTCGGCTAGTGAAGGAAGGTCAGGACCTCCAACCAGGGACGCAAGATCCCTCCCCTTAACATCTCAAATGGAACAGAGAGAGATGCAACATCCAGGACTTGTTTAGGCTCAGCAGCCAGCTTCCTAGGTAGGAAGTGCCAGAAGGTCTCTGACCACAAAAGCAAAAACAAAGCAGCTGCCTGCAACACTCCTCAGCTTTGGGCCGTCTGGCTTAAAGGATGACACAAGCCCAATGAAGAAGCTGAAAGAACAGCACGACAATCGACGTCTAAGAACCCAAGCATCTAAGGACATTTTCGAGCCAGTCAAGTTCCTCCAGCTGCAACCGACTACAAAGCTGACTGTTACGCTGCAATCACATAAAGACATCTGGTGGCTGAATATCCCCAACTCTCTCTTCGTAAAATGCCTTCCTACTTGAGCTCTTTGCTCATCTGCCTCCAACTCCCTCAGGGTCAGTCGCTTCTCCAAGCAACAAGTTGGTGGTATATCTCTTTCTTCGGCTGGGCCTCCCTCTGGAATAGCCCCCCTGCCTCTCTGAAACTTGAGGAGAACCATCTCCGGTTCCGGAAGCACCTCAAGACCTTCCTCTTTGCTTTTGCCTTCTCTCTTTCTTGCTGATTTCCTGTCTTGATACTGCACTGGTCACCTGGCTACCCCGCACAGCCTCCTGGCAACCCTTGCACCTGGGTCTGTATCTGTAACCCTACAGTCCCCCTACCTGCACTTCTGGACACCTGCTGTCTGCATTTACCCTTGCACCTGCCACCTGCTGGCCGCACTTCTTGTTATTGTTTTGATCCCATGTACAGCACTGCTCAGCTCCCACCTGACACTTTTCTGCTACCTCCCTCCCCTGCACGATCTCAATGTCACTTGGCCTAGTAATATTATTGTCTCTGTCCTCCCTCTGTTCCCCCTCCCTTGCCTCGTCGCGCCTAAACCATGTGTGCATAGGCATGTTATAAATGCCATTTCATATCATAAGAAATGGTGTGATGTGTGCATGCAGAGGTCAAAGTGGGTGAGAACTAAAGGGTATGACATTCTCTTACTTATCGGGGGCACCCCGTTGCCGTTCCCTTACTTACTGCGACCCAGAATACCATTCCAGGGTGGCAACTTTTTGCCAAATCTTTTTTGTTTTAAACTTCTTCCCTACTGGGGACTCGAACCTGAGCACCCTCCCTCAAGTGCTGGAATAGGGTTATTTATTTGAATAGACTGATGTGCAACCCATTCCCAAAAAGCCCAGCTTGAGTGTGATCTGGTCCTGCTGTAGGCTCAGACTTGTATGTTGGCAACAGGAGGAGTGTGTCGGTGGCTGGCCATGTACTTTAAGAGGTGTGAACGGTGGGTGGTGAAGGGGCGGCTGCATGCTGAGTGGAACAATGACACACTAACGGTGGTCATTTATTTAAATCAATTTTCTTTCATTGCGTTTTCTTCAGGTTTACTGGAACTGTTGTAAAACACTATGTTGCAGGGTGCAGTGGAGGCAAGGAAGGACCCAGGAATGGGGTGTGGGGGAGTGGGTGACAGTGAGTATGGGGGAGTGGCCAGAAAAGGGGGCCGGGCGAGGGAACATAGTCGACTACTTTTTTTTTTTTTACACTTCGACCACTGTGTGTATGTATCGCATTGTGCTCTATGACCTCCCTCTGGGCCCCCCCAATTTTCGAGAACCTTCAGGGCTGCTCTAAGGGCGGAGTCTGACCCATAGAGTCGCTGGGATGGGTAAGGGGCCCAGGAGAGTGGGGGGGAACTCCAGAAAGGGGACAGGGTTGAGTGATCAGTGATACGTGGCACGTAGGGAAACATCTCGGGTAATGGGATAACATTATTGCAACTTGCAAGGAACACATATCCAGAGCGTTCGCTAACTGCGGTGCGAATTCTGCAAAAGAAGACGGACAACGTGAATTGGTGATATTCCGAGCGAGATCTCCGAGGCCATTTTGCATGAGGTGTTTTTTTTTCCATTTCTAGATTTATAACAAACCACCAATACATGTTGTTGTATTGTTCAACCAGATCAGAACCCTCTTTTTTTGTTTAAAGCACGCTTTCAGTAAGTCGCTAAAAGTACCTTATAGTTAAAAAAAAATATATATCCTGCGAGCAGTCCGAGTGATTCAATTTGCAAAGCACCGGAAGCAACTAGCTCCAGCGCCTTGAAACAACCTGTAGGCGGCACAGGCGCCCCTTGGACCTCTCCAGCAGCCCAAAGCAAACCCCATCCCGCCAAAGCAAATCAAGTCCCAAAATGTGCCCTGCAGAACCGCCCGACACTCCCCGTGAATGCGTGCCGTTCTCTAATCAGTCTCCGGCTGCAGAGCAGGGGGCGAGGGGGCTGTCTACAGCCAACATGTTTATTTCACACGTTTACCCCCCTGTGCAGAGAGCTCATGGCCGCGGGCTACGGCAGGACGCCATCTACCGCTTGGATTTATCTCTAACCCACGCCTCCCCTATTGAGTCCTCCGCTTTGCCCCCGACCCGACGACAGCACGCGAAACAGTCCCGATTCCGGGCATGCAAGAGCCAGGCTAGTGTGCCGGGAGCCCTTGGTATGCAATGAGCAGTGGGCCGCATACCAATTTCCCAAAACTAGACCGATTTAAAGTATCTCTCCTTCAGGGGCACTACAAATGTTGGAGGGGCAAACTTATTTGCGTGGGGGGCATCTAACTTCTTCACGCATTCTAATGAGAGTAATCTACTGCAGCGTCAATGTTACAAGCAGTTAACTCTCTCTCTAAGTCTGAAAGCATCCATGTAGCTGCTGTGGGAATGAGCTGCCCCCTCGCCCCTAGCCTTCCAATCACTCCCCTGGCATGCAAGTACTAACCCCACATCACCATTTCAATTGCCCAAAAATGTATGGATATGAATGCAGGTGCTTACAGTGAAGCACTTTACGTTAGTAACTGCAGGGCCTTCGTTAACAGTGAAGCCCGGGTGCCGTTTAACATCTGTGTCCAGTTCTGTCCGGCCACGGCTCTCTAGGTAAGCCAGGTCGAGACAACATAGCCCGCAATTTTGGTGGGAGTGGTCAAAGCAAGGCCAGCTCAGTGGTGTTGTGGCATCTCTCCGGAGAGGGCTTTGGTCATGTGTGGGCCTCAAACTATCCATTCGGTGCTCTGGCCAAGCTTGGGCTACAACATTTGGATTTCCAGGGCAGGGGCGTAGATGAGGCCTAGGGTTGCAAAGGAGACTCGGTTACCCGAAGGGAACGGGGTGGGGCACGTGTCCTGAGGTTGGGGGGAGGTCTGCTCCTGTGGGAATATCGCGTTACTCCTCCGACAGCACTGCTGACTCACAAGCACAAAGGAAGTGCATCGTCCATTGCGTCATCGCTCTTGCTTGCGTCACTTGATTACTGCAGCAATCTCGCTTTGTTCGGGGTTAGATAAGAGTGGTTCACCCAGTCCTACTCTTTGTTTTAACCTCATACTTTTCGTCCTTCCTCTTTGCATCCTGGTGCCTTCACTTACCTCCCTACAAAGGCCAAGCCAGGTCTGGATCAGCTGCTCACGTGGCATGCGATAGAGCTAGATTCCGGTTATTGGGACTTTTCAAGCACAAAGATGGACGTGCAGATATTCCTGAGGACGGGCCGTGATAGGTAAGCTTTATCATGCACCAGCAGGGCTCCGAGATGCTTCAAAATATTGGGAGAGTGCCTGCCTCAGTATCACAGTATTATTTAGCATGGACCAAAGCCTAGAGGTGGACCTCTCTAGTCTCCCTCCACAGCTCTTCCATGTGTGTAGTGGGCAACGAAAATGAAAACGGACTAAAAGGCACGATGCTTATAATGTAACTTGCAACTGTCTGCAAAACATGCGCCCAGAAGCCCCAGGGCAAGGCGCCCAATACAAATAAAATAAATACAAATGGTAGCTGTCAATTCCCCCACATATTGAAGCTTTTAGGAGACCAGACCAAAAGGGCAGAACTCAGGAGTCAGCAGAAAAAAAAAGAAAAGTAAAAGGAACGAAGATTATGGAAGTATAAGAGATGCACAATAAAACGAATTCCAACCTGGCAAGATGGCCGCATTGGTCTTACTCGGAGCAAGGGAGATAACAGACCGCTTGTTACAGCAGCCTAGCTTTGCAGTTGCTGACAATCCGTGTCGCAAGACCAAAAGCATGAACGGTTCCGATTGTCTATGGGACATTACAAACAGATCTGATTATTTATTTAGTAGTATTATGGTATTTAATGAGCAAGGACCTAGCTTCTAGAAGAAAAGCAGCGCTTTACAGAGGCATACAACAGTACAGATGCACAACAGAGCCCTTTTCAGAGGTAACAGAACAGATATACAGCGGGGCACCGAGGAGGGGTACAGCTGTACAGGGTGGCGTGGAGGAGAGGGGCAGACATCGTTTTGCAAGTCAGGAGGCAACCTGATGGCCTAGATGTTAAGGAGAGACTCCTTGAAGAGGTAGGTCTGGAGTTATTTTCTGAATTGTAGGAGCGTGGGGGAGAATCTGACGCAGACGGGCAGTAAAGGATTGTTTTCTGGTCCTTTCCTTTTTGCAGTGGCAGATTTCAAGTCTGCACGTGTCCTGGCTTCTGGTGCTACACTGTCCCCCAGGGAGGCTGAGTTTCTCCGCGAGGTAACCGGACGACTTGAGGGCGACTACCCGATAGATGATGCATCAAGACTTGAAGGTGATTCATGTGTGCAATGCGAGCCAGTGAAGGTAGAGGAGGGTCGGGGTGATGTGGTCGTATCTGCCTAGACCCTTCTTAATGCGTGCATCTGCGTGTAGGACACTTCTCAGGGGCACAAGGGAAGACGACGGGAGGCCTCTGAGGAGGACATTGCCCCCATTCAGGCGGGATAGGAACATCGCTTGAACTGTGACTCTAAAGCTGTCTGGAGGGAGGAAGGGCTGACCTTCCGCAGGAGGGAGAGCTGATGCCAAGCGGTCTCCGTTTTCTTAGCTATGTATGTCTTGAAGGAGCGTGGTTTGTTGATGTGGAACCCAAGGTATCTTCATATCCAATTTGAGCTTCACCTCTGTGGCAATGATTACAGGGACTGTAAGCTGGCCCAAAGTGTCAACGAGCACTTGACCCTCCATCCGAGGTGTGCAGGTATGCGGCTGTGTGGGTGGCAGAACAAATTGTTCACCATAACAATCCAATTCTGGGGCTTCAAGGCAGAGGGATCATATGCTAGAAGAACTCTTTTCCCAACCACACCATTTTACTCATCAGCAGATCTGCAAAAAGAAATACTGCAGTGCAAATGTGATGTGAAAAGTGCGGTGTTACTGTGCTCACGACTATTTAAGTCCAGGCTTGATCTTGGTGACAAGATGGAACCAGGAGACAGAACCCGACCAGCATGGACACAGACATACACACACACACCCCTTCTCTTGGAAAGGGGACCACCCTTGTTACCTTCATTTTGATTGCTGTTTCAAAGGGACCTAACTCGGCCAATGAGCATCCCAAGAAAATCACGCATGACCATTGTCCCAGGTGGACATGTTATGCACATGCTACATTGTTTTTTAACACCCGGCTGTGAAAAAAAAAAAATCCCTCAAGTTTCTGCTTCACGTTGGAAACAAATATTTGTTTCAACTAATGTAGTCTGTTGCTCTTCCTTGCGGTCGATTATTTAATTTATTCCCTGCTTTTTTTTTCCTGCTGGGCGTATCTAACCAAGTGTGCAAAATCCCAGAGGCGGCCCCCGGTTCCACACCACACAAAAATGCATTATAAAAAAGGAGCTTATAAGAGCCTGTGATGATACATGAGGGATGTTTAGCGCAACACCAAGAAATGATACGACACACACGTTCTTATTGAATTCTTGGAATAACTTAGAAGCGTGGAGTACTGATTCTGTAAGGTCTTATGAGATTTTGATCAGAGACCAATAAGAAAAATCGATAGAAAAATTCAGTATCAGGTAATGCCGCCATGCAAAAAAGTCGTCAGGTTGGAGATTTAAAAAAAAATGCATTATTGATGCACCCTTCAGGCTATTAAACACTTCCCCAAATATTGTAGGACTGGAGTTATAATATATAATCACCCCCCCCCTAGAATATTTGGGGAAAGAATTGTGGTAGCCAGGAAAAAGTCGCCAGAACCTGCGGACTTTTTCACGGCGACATCATTGCATGGATTCCGGAATTCTGTGTGGGTTTGATAAGGCTCCATCCCGTACTCGTATGCACACTGTACGGGCTTCTCTCGTCGTGAAGTTGGCGGCATTGTCAATGTCGCCCGAAGATTCCTCTTACCGCCCTCACCCCCGCAAATCCCCACACTGGAACAAATTACTTGACTAATCTGAAAACACTGTGCTGGGGCCTTTCCTGGAAGAGCCGTCTCAAGTGGGCCATTTCAAGAAGTGCTTCACACTGTGATAAAGCCGCAGTGACCAGCAGCCCCTGCCTGCCACACGGGAACACAATACTGCGGGTGGGGGCGCAGGCCCCCTAAAATGGTGACAATGCACACAGCATGCGGGGGGCCCCCAAGAGCGGGCGTGTACGCAAGCAAGGAGCAGAATTGTATTTACTCACCGATGGACACGTTCAGAAATACTAGCAGTACGGGAGCAGTGCACACATGCCTCTAAAACGCCAATTATACCATCATTCTGCACTGTCAATAATGCCACACAGCCGCAACTTCAAAGCACATAATTACAAGAGAAGACATGATCACCAAAACACAAGCTTTTAAAAAACAAATTAAAAAATAACCTTTAACGCCTGGTCCAGACATTTTAAGAGAAGGAAGCACAACAAGCGAGCCTTTGGAATTATTATCTATAAATTGGAATTTCACGGCACTGTGTTTTCAGGTTAAAGCGTAATTTGAAGAAGAAAAAAAAAGCTGAAGAAAGAGGAGAGCTTGGGCAGGAACAAAACCCCCTCTGTGGAGGCGGGCTGCTCCCCTCCCCCCCAACAAAAACACGGGCTGGAGGCCCCAAGGAATTTTGAAGGCATGGAACTGCCAATAACACCGTGAAAACCACGGGGAGCTCATTGGAAGCAGATGTCTTCCCAGCTTCGTTTCTCTACACGTACCTTTGCCCCCACCTTCTGCGGGAGAATAAAATAAACAGTAGGGGGGGGGGGGGTGGGGGCTCGCGCAAGACCACACCGTTCAGCAAGTTTCCACCGCCTTCTGCCCTTCTTCGGAAACATATGGGAGACAGTCTCAAGCAAAGGGCCGAGTGATGGGCAGGGAGGGGGAGATGCCTGTCAGATGGGTGCAGTGTGTGATATTCTGATGTTCAGCCTAGGAAAACATTCCTTAAGCCCTCAGGCGTTTCCCCTACATTGCAAGGGACCCCCTGCAGAGGGTAGGTAGGTGTTGGGGGAGGGCACACACGGAACAATTCACAAATAACCAACTTAACACATGGTTCGCTCTTGCCCTGCATTCGATTTTTTTTAAAAAAAATCGAAAACACCTAGGCCTACTTGACCTGCAGAATACGCCTGGTCCCCATCACAATAAAGCGATTTTCAGCTAGGTGAGACTGACGCCCGAACGTGGCCAGCCAACCCCCCCTCTACACCCCCACGAAGAGAGCAAGGCCCTGGGTACACAATTCCACAATTGAACACGTCTCAAATACACGCGCGTATACTCTTGAATTTAAATGTTTGGAAACGTGCCATGGCTAAAAGGTCCTACAATGCAGATATGTCCCTTTAGGGCTGTTATTTTAACAGATCAGAGAAAACAACAAGCACGCACGCACGCACCGCCAGTGCACGCATATTACTTGACGTGCCTGTCCAAGAATGCGTGGTTTATGAATCCCAACAGGTGCAAATATGAAAGTAATTGTGCACTCAGCTATGCCTACAGAACACACACAGGCACCACTTAACGGATGCGAATGTGCTAACAAATACACGTAGGTGCAAAATAGAACCATACAATAATGTGTAAAAACATATGTAGCACAAAACGCACAGCGTAGATATTTTTGCAATGTCTGGTAAAAAAAAAACACGAAAAAGTGTGATAAAAACACACTTGCAGGCAGTTTCATAAGACATAATCCATTATGGTTATTATTTTCGGGGTACTTATTGACCACGTACGTAGCTTCAGGAAGCAACACAGCGCTTTGCAATCATAAGGGGGGTGAGGGAAGCAGAAAAATAAGGCAGTGGGAGCTACTAATGGGAGGGGGGGGCGAGCAGGCAATTTGTCTGCAAGGGATCTAGAAGCAACCAGGGGCAGAAGCGGTGGGTAGCAGATCACCCAGACTCAAGTAGGGTGGGGAGTGGAGCGTGCTTGCATATCTGCAGAACACACAACGCAGTAAGACAATATGCAAGGACACGGAGATACGGAAACACAGTTCTGAAAGCAGAGTGGTGGGGCAGGCCCAGTTCAAAAGACAACTGTTCAAGCACTCACTTGTATACCCCTTAGAAATAACGCATTGTATGCTATTCTAGCACACACTGCCAATATGGGAAACCATGCATGCACACGCGTGTTCAATAGGTTGAGATGAATGCACACACAATGTAAATGCACAATTATAATTGTTGATACACAAAATGAGCCTGGCTCAAATGCAAACCCAAAAAACACAACATCGACAATATGATTTCTACAACAGAACTGTAAACAAACACCAAAGGATAATGCACTGCACGGAATCGTGGGGCAGGCTGGTGTGCACATGGATGCAGATGTGGGAAACCTCTAGTGCATGCCAGCTTCCTGGGCCCGCGTGCACGTTGTCGGGGGTGGTGCGCTGCATTCACGGGAGGCCCGAGCGGGGCCACATCGCCAAGACTCCTTCTTTGCCTTACCTGCAGGGCAGATGCACAGCAGCAGGGCGGTGAACAGGGCTTCCACGACTCCCAGGGCTGCGGGTCCTGCCCCTCTCCCCATGCCCATCCATCCAGCTCGGCCTTTGACCACTACCCGCGCCCTGCAAGAAGAGAAAGCCGGGAGAGGAGAGGAGGAGGGGTCAGCGTCTGAGAAGGCACAGAGACGGCGCAGCACAAGTCATCAGTCTCCCTCTGGGCACACCACCAGCCACTGCAACATTGTTACACATTCCCTTCCTCCTCCTCCTCCCCGGCCAGCAGAAGCCATCAATCACCCGAGCCCAACCAATCAGGTAGCGAGCGCCTTCTCCTCCTCCCACCCCCACGGCGGGTGTCATGTTGCTGCGGGCTAGCGCCAGTGCAGGGAGGCGGGAAGGAGGCTGGAGACAGCGAGGCAGCCCAACACGCCGACATAAAAGAAGGACTCGCGTTCCCTATCCCGCCCCGAGGCAGGGCTCCACCAGTGACTGTCACCGAGGCCTCCCTGCGGGGCCTGCCTGTGTAGCTCCCTACCTGTGTAGCTCCCTACCTGTGTAGCTCCCTCCGGCTCCGGCCGAGGGAAAGCAGCCCCCAACAGACACCTTCTCATTTCACACAGAATGCTTTGCAGATATGAAAGGAATATAGGCTAGGCTCACCAGATTTAAAAAAGTAAAAAAACGGGACAGGGCAACTAACATAAAAGTAGGACTAACTCTTGAAAGTGACTGGCAAGGTAATAAACACATATTATTATAATTAATTGATCACACAACTACACTATCTTAAGTTGTAAAATGCAACATTTCTTCTGTGTCAGGTTGTGGATTCATGCCTGTCAGCTATAAAGACCAAAAACCGGGAGCACTAGAGTTTCCAATGGAAACATAATCAAAACCGGGACGTCTGGTCACCCTAATATATATTCACATGTATAGACTTGGTGACTTTGCCTTCGGGACCTCACCGAAAAAAAGAGGTCCACCGCCTGAAAAGTGGGGTACATAGTACCTAGCCAAGCTGCAGGCATGGTGGGCACTAAAGTCACCCCGGGGGTATGGGGGGTGTGTTGCTTGGCTCAGCCTCTCCGAAAATCATTCTCAAGGAGGGCATGTTGAAAACAAAAATACGTTTATTTTCCTGAAAAGTGGAGGGTGGAAGTGTTTTCTTGAACCCACCATAACATTGGTTTGTTATGTAAAAAAAAGTGAAAGGAACACGCACCCACTGTCTAAAGCTGTAATGCATGTTCGTTTTTTTAAAATCAGTGCCAGATTGCTATCTCAAAGGCTTGAAATATGATACTTTAGAAAAACCGTTCAGAGTGTGCGTGGCGGGGATTAATATCTCATTTCCCTCATGGGAGTGCCTCAGAATACGTCCATCATGATTGGTCGGCAGAATCTGCCCTTTGTTTATGCATCATATGGCTGTAGTAGAAAAGAGTCCACGATTGTGCCACACAAAACAACTGCTCTACCAACTCAATGTTATTATAGCACAGCATGGTCTCTTGGTGCTTTAGGACTTATGAAAAAAGAGGGTGCTGTCACTGGTGTGGGATGGGCAAAGGGAGCAAGGATTACTGTTTGATTGGTTGTTCCAGGCGGAGTCGGGTGTTACGGATGAGTGTGTGCTGAATCTTTGGATGTGTGTCAACATAGCAGCCTGATGAAGGAGGAAGGAGATATAATTGATGGGCAAACGTTCGAATTGTGTGATGCTTGCTTGCTGAATGGAGATGTGAAGGCAGGCGATGGACACTAAATTGTGTGAGTGTTGCATAGTTCGCATGGCATGGCATGGACCACTAACATTGCACAAAGCACGAGATATTGGCAGATGGTTGTCTGATAGTTGCGGGTTTCCCTGCGGAGTGGTCCCAAAGGGAGGTTTGCGTCTTGCAACCTGCTCCAAAACCAAATCAATACCAAAACTGGCAGTTGTGTCACGTTAAGAGGTATTTGAAAAGGTAGGAAGGGTGGCTGAGCGATCCCGCTTACCCAACACCCAACACCCAATAATGGATCTGGGCATACCTTTTTGGCACAGGGCTATGAGGTTTCATTTTTTTACAGACGAATATTTTAACCTCTGAAAGAATAAGGGAAATGCAAGATTTTGTTATTTTATTCACCGTTGTGCCTTTCTTCCAAGTTTGTGAAGATAGGGCATTCTGACTATGCTCTTATAGTATCTTTAAAGGCTCAATGATGGATAAAAATGCCAAACAGCACACCATACCCTACTCACCATGAGTCAATTATCATTGACCGATGACTAGTGGCGAGGGCACATTTTGCGGCCTGGTTCAATTACCCCAGAAAAGTTCCCCTACATTTCAGAATCAGTTTAAGACAAAAACTGCATGGTGTATGTAATCTATAGTATCACTTGTTTTGAATTCAGTGCTGGATCAAGATTAAGTCACTGACACTACAAAAAATGTGATACCATCTTTAAGGAACGCACATGTTTTCAGAGAATTGCATTTTCATCTAGTGATATTTCACCAGAAGAGAAGCTATGTTTGGCAAAGGCTTAAACTAGAAAAATGAGCAGAGGTACACAGATTATGGTTATAGCCAGACACAAGATCTGCAACCTAATTCTGGCAATAATAATCAAACCGAGCACCCCAAATGCAGTTTTAGGATAGTGCAATAGAATTCACGAATGCCTCATTAAACTATCGGTTTTTGTCTTATAGTGATCTTTTCACATGCTACTGGCTGCCAGATGCAAAATCATGGCCATGAGAACCCAACACATCAGGCTTTCAGTGGATTGCTTCCGCAGGGCTACCGCTAGTCGCCAGTGGCTCTTCTGTAAAGCCGACAGCGAAAATAGGACTGGCTGGTTCAAGATCTTTAATAAGAAGTCTCCAAACTACATGTTCGGTTGAACTCGGAAATTGACCATTTACAAGGAACATCATTGTTTGACCAACTCTGCTCGGCTGCTGCCCGCCCGGTCCAGGCAAATAATTCTGTAAGTCTGTGGAAGCCATGCTCCGGGCCAGGCCTTCAAACGCCTGTTCGTGCTAGGCGATTATTATTTTTAAAAGAGCCGCTCCGATAATGATGCTGCTACTTTTCTTAGGACAGGCTTACTGTTCCCTCACAAAAATACACGCATTGGCAAAGCCAACAGATCTCGATTTTTCTAAATGTGAAACTGTGTTTAATGCTGGGCCATGTCTTTGTTTATGATAGTAATGATAATGATGCATTATTTATATAGCACCTTAATCCAAAGTGCTTTACAGAGCACTTCATTACATACACTATCATCCAACCGACATTGGTACTCATTTATCGACCTCGGAAGGATGAAAGGCTGAGTTGGCCTTGCCGGGATTCGAACCTGCGACCTGCAGATCACGCTCAGATCGCAGCAGCGAGCGCTCAACCCACCGAGCTATCTTACTGGTATATGAAGACTTTCAACATATAATGTGTCTCTCCTTGTACTACATGAAATGCCCACCCGTGTACTATTTGTCCATTATTTCACTACAGAAAATAATCATAATTGTACTGCAGAATATGCAGATCCTTGTATGACAGATTGTGTCCATCCTTGTACAACGTACGGGCTAAACCCATCGGTGCACTACAGACTATGCTCCTGCTGGTACTACAGAATCCTTGTACTAAGGAAAATGATCAGGGATGACAGGATATATCCACCATTGCACTACAATGACCGTCACTGTTCTACAAAATGTGTGGGCCTCATTACGAGTCATCCGGTATGGAAATAACGGTGGCGGTAAACCCGCCGCCACCGTGGTTTCCATACCGAGTGATGTCGAGTCCTGCAGGCAGAGGTGTCATTCCCGCCAGGTCTGACCTGGCGGGTTTAACACCGCCCGCCTACAGACGGTCGTGGAAACACCGGCACCATCAGGAGATGGTGCCGGTGTTTCCATGGTCCCCATTCCCATTGAGTCCAATGGGAATGGGAATGGGGATTTACCGAATTCCGCCTCCGGAATTCCCGGGTCACCGGGGTTGTAATGCCTCAGTAATTCCGGGAATCACAGAGGCGGAATGGTAATACGAGTCTGGCGGTAACCGAGCCGGAAAAACCGGCAGGTTACCGCCAGGCTTGTAATGAGGCCCTGCGTTTTATTTTGATGTGTAATATGCCATTAACCCGACTGAAGAGTAGAACCATCATTTAGCCTAATTTCGATATCTGCTGCCATAAGAATTGTGCCCTCCAACTCCTGTTCCCATGACCCTTTCTTGCGCTCGCCCTAGATTTCCCCTGTAATGTGCACGGTTACGCTTTCGCAACCATTGCGCTCCAGATAAGATTTTTAAGTGGGAGCATTTGACTCCCTATTTTTTTTAAAGTTGGGAGTAAAAGTATTTTTTAGGGAGTAAAAAAGTATGCCCCATTCCAAATGGGAATATTTTATGAGCAAGTAGAAATGGTTCAACTGTAAAACAAATGTTTCAGTAATACATATTTCTTTGCAACTAGTAATTCATGCACATTGAAAGTTGCAGTTGTACCTCTTCAGGCCAGGAAGGAATAAGTTTCTTCCTGTGGCTCTGAGGGCCCGATTTACATGGGAAAGTCCAATTTAATTTTTTTTTGTAAATCAGGCCATGTGTGCTAGTGGTCCACATATATCCACGGAGCCTTGTTGGTGAAAGCAGAAGGCTAGGTATGTGTACTTTTCCTATTTTTTGTTGAGAGTATTGCTTATTTTTAGGGAGTAAAAGTGGCTGATACGCCCCTTATGTATAGTGCTGGCTGTCTCCATCCGAACTTCCCCTCTAGCTGAGCTCCTTCCTTCAATGGTCATAGAGAAGGGACTCTGCAGGCAGACCACATAACACCGCCCCTTATGTGCAGCCTAGGCATTTTCTATCGTACTGCATCCCTTCAGTCTTAAGCCTAGAGAGAGTGAACACGTCAGGTTCCAGGGGATTAGTGGAGCCTGCTTTTTTTTTAATTACATGCTGTTTTTATCTTTTTTTAATAATCTTTGGTTTGCAAGTCATTTTTCCATCCAAAATTAAAAGAATCTCCACCCCTCCCCCCTAAAATAATGGCGTTCTTAGCTTTTGCACCAAAATATTTATGGCAATGCTGTATTCCTTTGTTTCAGTCATTAGAATCAGAACTCTCTCTCTTCCGCGGCAGCATTGATCCAATATATAGCGTCTGACATCAGATAAGAGCTTTCTGACCCAAGTTTAATGGCTGTTCGAAGCCTGCCCTAACAGCGCTGGCAATTCTTAATCTCAAGGTCACAGTAGACAGGGAAACGTGTAGACTGCAAGAATACACTTTGCACCGCTCTGCGAATCAGGGTGTTTAGTTGGCGGTGCAAAGTCACGAATCAGGCCCATTATGTACGGATATGCTCATTTTAGGAGTTCAGGGTTCAAAAATGGAATAAGGGACATTCTTGACCCAGAGGCATATTTAGAACATCTGGAAGCCTTGCTTTATTTAAATTCTTTAAAGCATGCATGGATACAGCAAGACCTCCCTGCTGTTGTTGCACGCAAGATAACTCTCTCGGGTTGTTTCGCTGAATGTAGACATGCATTGCCCACTTTCTGAAATAACCTTTTCTCTGCCCAGATACTTTAAGTACTGGGTTGTGTTACTGCCAAAGCACTGGTCACGCAATAAAGCGCCCCTTCATACTTCTTTTTTCTAGGCTCCATAACTTTGCATAATCAATATGACAAACTATGCTGCGGTTCCATGTCATTTCTTCGCGGGATGTTTTGTCGCGGGGGTTTTTACAGATTTTTTAATGAAAAAAACTCATCAAATTTTTTATTTTGGGGTAATTCACTCTCCAAGCCCCCACCTCTTTAATTTTATTGCTATTCTCGAACACCGACACCCCATGTATACCTTTTTCTAACCCCCCCCATAAAATTCGATGAGTGTTTTTTTCGTTAAATATTCAGTAAAAATCCTAGCGAAAAAACATCCGGCGACGTCGTACCGTCTCAGTGAATACCAGTTTACTTGATTGTTTGTCAATCATCCTACAGTATTTTTTTTCCTTTTGATATTTTCCTTGCACCATTTCGCCTGACTACACTGAGAAACTGGGCGATTTTTTTTAAGGGCACCCCTAGAATTGATGACCACTTAGCATCCAGCACTGACTGCTTGCACCTCCCTGATTTGGGAGGGAGAATGGCCGGAGCTCTCAGCAGGCCACTGCTGATAGGGCATTGCCAGCAGATGCCTGGGCGAAGCAGGTAGCAGCTGACAATGGGTGTTTGAACCTTTTTTTCTTTTGAATGTGCGGCAGGGTTATTAATCCAGAGAAGCATATCAGTTCAAGCGGTGCTACAAAGAGCAATATGCGTTTCCCAGGTCACAGTGCACAAACATTTACACATGTTTACACAGAGACCTGTTAAAAGCACGACCTTGGCACAATGAACAACATGGATTCTCTTTATCACAGGCCTGCTCTGCTCGTGCTTGCGCAAGAGACAGCGGGATCTGCGGCCTAGCTGGGATTGGCTTGGCTGTTCCACTAAACACGCCGGGTATGTATTTTGGCGTTACAGAGATAAGATGCACAATAACTCGCTTTAATGAACTGCCTCTCATTCTAGGCAGGTGCCAAATCGTTTTATAATCAGCTCCCGGAAACGTTTCGAAAGGAGACACCTCTGGAGGGGAGCGGCCATGATGCCCTTACTATGTTGCACTGGCGAATCAAGGACCCATTGCTCTCTAGGGGCAATTAAAATGGGGGGCGGGGGGTGCTATTTTATTGCAAGTTATAAATATGCAATACTTATACTGTAGTCTGATGAACGCGATTATTACTCCACTGGTAGGTGTTTGTTTACAGCTTGTTGTCAGCTTACTGCCACACTGTCAGACTTCTCCAACACTGTTTATAGACAATATCATGGATGCTTAAAGTAGCACATATGTAGAGCAGTGGATGCAGCTGATGATAGCGCACGCAGCTGATGGCACAAAATACAGCTTATATCTAAGATGTATGTAAACTACGCCGTGATACCTAAGGGTTTGGGCGTGTAATCAAAGGCAATAAATAAATAAATAAATAAAATGGTGGCAGGTGCTGGACCTGCTGAAGTGGGTGTTCATGATGGCAGCTGATGAAGGTGGTGGCGAAAGTAGCTGGTAGTGAAGGCACCAGCTGGCAGCAAATGTAGATGATGGCACTAGTGGCAGCTGGCGGTGTACCTGGCAATGAGGTCCTGCAAAATGGAGGATGGCTGATCTTAAATGGCAGTGCTGCTGCTGGTCTCCATTTTGTAAAGCGTGAGTATATAATCTTGCGCAGAGTGTATTGAATTAAAGTACAGACTTAAACATCTGTTTTGGAGCCAGGGCATGCACGGCTTCAGCTGCAGGACCTAGCCCCATTCTACCCAGAGTGGCTGCTCAACCTGCAACTATTCACCTTTTCCCACCAGCATATCTCGAAACACAGAAATACTTCATCCTACTCGGAGGAAATAAGGGAGGCCTGTGCAATTAAGGCCCACACATGGCAAACACCAACGTCACATTGTATGTGACAAGCTCATCACATCTTTAGATTTTTAGGGAAAAGTACAAACATGCACAATGACAAGAAAGCACACAAGGGAACAGCGGTTTAGCCGTGAAAGGAGACTGTCTGTAATGTTTAACATCTGTAGAACTTTACCAGCATGGATGAACTTGGAATTTGGCAGTGATCAGTACTTAAAAATATAATGCTGTTCAAGTCGCGCCTACAATTATTTAAACATGTCGTGAAACTTAAGCTATGTAGACCTGGGCTACAATCTAAAGCTGGGTTCAATCATGTACCCAAGCTGTTATAACAGGTTATGCCAGGCAATGAACACCAATGTATCAATTTACTAATCTGCAAATACTTTTCCCAACTGTACCACCCCTGCAACTAAGTTCCTTGTAAGTTAACAGCGCCTCGATCCCCCTGGGCTGTTTGTGCGCTATATAAACGTAATACATAAATAAATGAATTGGAATACACTTTGGTAAATCCAGTAACATGTTTTTCATATTATGAAAGAATAGGATAGATAATGGAATAGCTACGACCACAGACTCTCTGCACTGGGAGGGAGTTGCAAGCACATACAGACATGCCCGTTTTGGGGCATTGGGAAGGAATCATTGCCACGCACTGGGATTTGACTATTAAACAAAACAAAGTGCATGATGAAAACGTGTCTATCAATAGATAGTAATAGTGGAAACAAAGCGCAATGGTGCACATATGCATAAACACGCATGTGCTATGCCTGCGAACTGATATGCCCTTGCACACTGAGAAGATGGTGGATAAGCCATGATTATTTATTTATATAGCGCTTAAGCCTAAGTGCTGTACATACATCATCCCAGCCCAAGTTGGTACTCATTTATCGACCTTGCAAGGATGAAAAACTGAGTTGACCTTGTCGGTATTCGAACCCGCAGCTTGCAGATCACACATAGATTGCAGCAGCAAGCGCTCAACCCACTGAGCTATCTTACCGGCGCACCTATCAGGGCATAGGAACAGAATTGAAAACGTTATCTGAGCATCACCTGGCCCATACTGTGGAGGATGGGAGCTCTTCTAGACTATACTGGGTGCTGCCAGTTTAGTGTCCAATGCAGAGTGGCATCTATTGGCCAACCCTTCATCCAGTGGCTGTTGGTATTAGCAAGATGAGCTGCCCTACATCAGTTTGCACATTGGTTGTGCAAATGTGCCTGATCTCTCTCTGATGGAGCAATTCTGGGCTCACTGAAGACGGGAGGTTTGATCAACCTGGTGATCAACGACATTGGGCCTGATTCATGGAAAAGTGCCCACAGATCCCGGAAAGCCGGCACGCCGAGAACATAGAAAAGTGCCCAGAGATCCCGGAAAGCCGGCACGCCGAGAACATAGAAAAGTGCCCAGAGATCCCGGAAAGCCGGCACGCCGAGAACATAGAAAAGTGCCCAGAGATCCCAGAAAGCCGGCACGCCGAGAACATAGAAAAGTGCCCACAGATCCCGGAAAGCCGGCACGCCGAGAACATAGAAAAGTGCCCAGAGATCCTGCAGAGCCCGCGCGCCGAGAATGCCTCTGCACGACCTGTCGCGCACAAGAAAATCTGCCCGCTACGCGTATTCATGAAATTGTCCATACAAAGTAACCCCTTGCGCAAGTTGTGGCCAGAACTCCCATTACACGCCCACATGCAGAGCCTTTCCAGCCACGGAAAAGGAGTATTGAGCACTCCTCGCATGTGATGCAGTGCACCCTGGAAAAACAGCCTGCACCCGCCACAACCAGGCCAGTATCCCAGCAGGGCTGCGTGGGGTCCCCTTTAGCTATTCCCAGGACCCCCCAACATGCGTAGTACGTATTGTAAAAGTCATCACATCCCAGTCACATGCGTGCAAACCCCCGTAAACCGTGCCTGCACCCGCTACACTGCTTACGCACACCCCCAAGTACGATTGGAACCCCGACTGCATGCATGCACCTAAATCCAACATGCAATCTTCCCACAGCACAGTGATTGCTATGCACAAGTATCTGTACGCCAGCCTTTGGGTGGCGGTTGCATCGAGTGCTTTGCGAGGTTATTTCCCCGACGTGAGGTTGCGCAGTCAGATCCGCCCACTACTCCGGTCTATGCACAGGCCACGCTCTGCGAGGTGTCTCGTGCAAGGCACTCGGCCGCTCGCAGATACGCACCCAGCCTGCACAAAGTCCCTGCAATGTACAAAAAGGTCCAGCGCTGTCGATTCCACGAATCAACAAATGGGGTTTCACAGGCGGTTTGGTGCGCAAAGCCCCGATTTACTGCACAAATAATTCCATGAATCAGGGCCATAATCTTGGGACATCAAGGGAGATGTTTGATGGGTATTCCGCACTCGCTCATTACCCAAGCACACTCAATCTGGGTATTATGTAAATACAGGCTGTCATTGAGAAAAGTTAATTTAATATTAACTTCATATTTTATGTTTGGAATAGGTTTATGATGGCAGCTGCAATTTCGCATTCTTTCCTTTTTGCACTTTTTGGTTCCCAGGCTGGCAACCTGGGGGCTTCTATTGCTGGCTTCAGCAGCAACGTGCTCGCCTTGGAAGCAAAATGACAAGGAGCAACACAGGTTCGATCCCCAGGTCCGCACTTAGAAACCTCTGGGTATTAGGCGCATTATAAATAACCTATCATATCATATCACGGAAAGGAGCTCTCCTTGCACTTGTTTGATGAACGTCCTTTCACCAGTGTTAAAAACAAAGCAACGTCACGTGTGTAAAGCTACTATGTAGCAGTTACTTTGAGTTCTCTGATAAACCATACACTACAAACTATGCATACAATAGAATCGTTCCCAGGCAAAGTTAAGAGAAATGCTCATTTGCAAAACATATATGGGGTTGCACGAAGCATTTTTTAAAGATGGTGCATTGTTCAGGTGCTGCCCGATCTAACTTTGGGGGTAGGTCCACAACATGTTACTCTGAGGAGGGGGAGGACTGGGGGGTGAGGGAGAGCATGTGCCGCGTGCTGGCGGATTCCTCTGGGAGCTGCTACATGCCCCCTAAATTAGCCTAAATCAGCACACGGGAGCCAGAGCGGCACATCTGGCAGCATGGCATCTCCCCAGGCATGGATGGCATACAAAGTGCCACTACTTCTAGTTAGCCCTAACGGAAGCATCCTGTGTAAAATGGGAAGTACCTATTTTTCTGTCAATGGAGATAGGCCAGATTTGAGAAGGGGTCTCTCAGGTGTCCAGGGCTGAGCGTAGGCGCTTCAGACTTACCCATTCTGCATGCATTTCTGGCAGGTTGCAGGCTCTGTTGGGACTATGGGGCTCCGCAGCCAGATCTGGCCATTTTCAGTCAGAATTCGCACCTATGCATCATTTTCCAGGGAGACTTTTTTGAGGTGCAGGAGTCTAGGGATGCGTAAAATGGCACAGTGGAGGAAAAGGGCCTGATTCCTGAAATGTTTTGCGCGCTGAAAAATGACTTTGCACACTTTTCAGCACGCACTAGTCCTTTTACCGATTGATGGATAGGACTTTGTGTGTATTTCTGGGGCTTCGCACGGGTCCTTCACGTCTTTGCGTGCAGTCAAGTGCTTTGCGCGACACTCCACGCAAAGTGTGGGATGGGCCTGCGCAAAGAAATAAATAGTGGGCAGAACATGCATATTCCCAATTCCGCCGGCAAAATGATGAACAAGGAAAAACGTGGGCGTGTTGAGGGACGTGCCATGTAAAGAAATCGGAAGCCCAGTCAAGAGCACTCCCAACCGAATTCATGGATTTCAATGCGCACTCACGTCAGGAAAATTCATACGAAATCCCTGTGATCTAACTGTCACATGATAGGAGGCGCAAAGTACTAAGCGCATAGGAAGCAACGCGCAAAGGTAACGTTTACATAGCAATTTAGGAGTGAAGGCACGTAGTGAGGTGCCACTTGAAGTTAGGGGTGATCTTATGCAGATTAGCGGGGTGCTGCCTTGAATTACGTGGGCGTGTACGTAGATTAACTGGACGCTGCCTTGAGTTATGAAAAATGGAAGCAGGTTATCAGGTGCACTTTTGGGTTACAGGGGTTTGTACGCAGTCATGCCGGAGTGCTGCCTTAGTTGCGGGATGACAGCCCGCGATATTGCTGGGGTGCTTTATGATGGGGATAAAGCAGGCGCAAAGGTTGCCATATGTCGCAGGTTTTCACTTGCGTGGTACACTGACATAGACCTAGGGCGCACTCCCATTTTGTATTTTGTGGGTCCTGAGTGACACTGACATAGACCTAGGGCGCACTCCCATTTTGTTTGTCCTGAGTGACACTGACTTAGACCTAGGGCGCACTCCCATTTTGTGGGTCCTGAGTGACACTGACATAGACCTAGGGCGCACTCCCATTTTGTGGGCCCTGAGTGACACTGACATAGACCTAGGGCGCACTCCCATTTTGTGGGTCCTGAGTGACACTGACATAGACCTAGGGCGCACTCCCATTTTGTGGGTCCTGAGTGACACTGACATAGACATCGGGCGCACTCCCATTTTGTGGGTCCTGAGTGACACTGACATAGACCTTGGGCGCACTCCCATTTTGTGGGTCCTGAGTGACACTGACTTAGACCTAGGGCGCACTCCCATTTTGTGGGTCCTGAGTGACACTGACATAGACCTAGGGCGCACTCCCATTTTGTGGGTCCTGAGTGACACTGACATAGACCTAGGGCGCACTCCCATTTTGTGGGTCCTGAGTGACACTGACATAGACATCGGGCGCACTCCCATTTTGTGGGTCCTGAGTGACACTGACATAGACCTAGGGCGCACTCCCATTTTGTGGGTCCTGAGTGACTCTGACTTTGACCTAGGGCGCACTCCCATTTTGTGGGTCCTGAGTGACTCTGACTTTGACCTAGGGCGCACTCCCATTTTGTGGGTCCTAAGTGACTCTGACTTTGATCTAGGGCGCACTCCCATTTTGTTTTATCTTTGGCTTGAGAGGAGTACTGGCCACATATGTACCGCGCGCATAAACCCAAAATAATAAGCGCACCCAATAAAATAAACCCGTACATTATAGCGTCATCTTGGTAAACCACAAGATTTGTATGCTGGTTTATTTTGCTGCTATTCTAATCCATCCCCCAAAATGCATAATGCTTTGTTTAACTCCACTTTGTTTTAATTGCATTGCTTCGCTGGCAGCCGCCCAGCCAAGGGATTAAATTTAATACCAGAGATCTCACGGTGCAAACGACTCTATCTTCCTTACTAAGCGTCAATGGCGCCGCCATTACTCTGGTTTCCGGTAGCCGCATGTTTTTTAAATTTAAAAGCGCTTTAAGAAAAACAGTAAGATACAACCGTAAGAAAAATAATTATACGATTTTTCCAAAATGTATTAACATATGGCACAAAGCACAATGCACCACAGTAAGTCAACACACACGACCACACTATCTAAACCAGTTGGGGCTGTTTTCAGAATAATAATCAAGGAAACCTCAATTGGCCGAGCTGCAGCGGGTGTTTTTAAGGTAGGCGATGCGTGGTCCGATAACTCTCTGCTAAATGTCGACTGCTTGGAGGACACCTGTGAGCTTAGCAATGGTGAAGGCTTGTGGTGCCCCTTCTTCGGCTCCCTGCCCACAGCCCTCTCTGCATTCACAGGGGGTGGGATTGCGGGGGTGAGACCGCTCTTTAAAGGGGTTCAAGGAGGTCTGCCTGATTCTGTGTTTTAGAGGAATCTATCCGGTCTGTGCTGTGTAAATGAGCATTACGAGACATTCAGGGTGGGTTGGATTACTACGAGATATGGGTGCTGGACTTAGAAAGAACATATGCTAATTAATCATTACCACTAAACTAGACTTGAACCCGAGGGATGCCGGTGTATTGCACATCAGTATAAAGGCTAAATTGGGTCTTGCAAATTCCGATCAGCGTTGTGCTTGGAGTAGACAGGATGGTTCCCTCTTGGGATCGAGTGTTTGACCGAATGGATTTGAATCTAGGCGTATCGCATTATGTGTTGCTTAGGCTGGCTTGTGGAACCGGGATCTTTTAATTAATGATATGAACTATTCCGCTTGTGCTATGACTGTAATGATCTTAGCTGTACGCTTCTCATTGCTAATTGATCATGAGCCGAAGTGGACAGCGTTCCTCGGGTTTGCACAACAAGGAGGCTGCGCGTGAGGTTGCCAGTAGGTGCCTCAGAAGATCTCATTGGATGGGGAAACCTATCAGATGATTGCTTGGGGAAAGATATAGACAGAGAGGCCCTTAGCCATGAACCACCTGCACCCACTGCCAGCGTAGGGGCGTCTTGATGCCAGTGTGTGGCTGTGGGTCTGAAGCTAGAGCTGTGTCACAGAAGCAGTAGCTCTAGGGATACACTGCCCACTTCAGGAGGGCACTTGGCTTCTGTGCCATTGGGCAAGGTGTGGACCTTCCTAACCTGGTGCCTATGCAGTGCAGAACTGAAAAGGAGTTTGGGAGCCTGTGAAGGATTTGACCAGAAGGGAGGTTACAACAATAACGGGATACACATTAGATAGAAGTTAAAAGCTTAACATTAGGTGGGCGGGTCTTACCAAGGATGATTGACATGTACAATGTTCAATAGGATGAAATCAACAGTCCTTTTCTTTAATTGGTATGGGTTTGTTTTGGTTACTAAGAAACAACAAGGGACATGAACGAGGAGAAGGAGGTCCGTCACGAGTGGGCGCATTGAGGGAAAGCTCCACTGTAACATTAAGAGGAGAAGAGTTGTTGCGCCGTTGCGCTATAGCAAAGAGTTATTAGCCAAGTTTATAAGATTAAATTGAGCGCTCCTGGTTCCCCACCCCGCAAGCTGGTGAGAAGCCCTGAAGTTCGCAGAGCAGCAAAGCGAAGGGAAGGAGGAGGGGCCTAACCGCTGACAGCCCGGCGTGTACCGTTAACAGAGCGAAGGAGCAGGAAGGCGGGGCATAACAGCTGATAGCCGACGATCAGCAGCCGATCTGGCGGGCGACCGAAGCGAAGAGTAAGGAGACAGATTCAGCTCAACACAGTGTCTTCATGCAGCAAGTGAAGTGGTCAGAAGCGCCGGGGAAGCGGCTATGAAGGCAGCCCATACCCCAGCCATGTATCATTTGGGAAACGTTGAATTCTGTAAGAGTATCAGACACTTTCAGAAACAATTCGTAAGATGGATGGCACACGTTACGGAGTACGTGCCGTGCTGGATGACAGGTCATATAGAGAAGTTTATGCCTCGTTGGAAGGTTGTTGGTGAAAGATAAGCTGCTTTCATACGAGATCTGGGCAAGTTCAGCGAGACCTCTACACTAAGCTGAGACTTTTCTTTGATATACTATTTGAAGACTCATTACCTGACTGTCAATTGCTGAACCCAGCATTCTAAAATAGAGAAGAGCAACGAAATACAGATTGTAAGAAAAGGAGGGGTAGAATCCTGGTAGAGATTGGTCTGCTGTCAGAAGAAAACTATAAAAGTCTCACACTGGTCACTTTAGATTAACAAGAAGACAATTAAGTCACTGTCCTTGAAGATTCGAAGTGGGTTACTATCTGAACTGAAATGGATCTACATATGCATAAAACATCCAAAGGAAGTAGACAATAGTTGAAACTAAGTTTTTAAGATGAGATGAGAAAAATGTCTTACAACCCTGAAAGAAGCTTCGCAAGACAGTATCCTTTTAAATTTTAATAAATAACGTTAATTTAATTAAAATCCTGTTGGAAAAGTCAATCGTGTCCACGTGTGCTTATTCCCACGGTGAGGTGTAACAGAGCCCATCTACTGAAACCTGACATGGGTCCAATACCCTGTTCTATGGAATTTCTTCTGCCCAGGAGGGTCTATATCCACGTTTTAGCTCACTGCACCCTTCAGAGGGGAAATAACCATTTGCATATCATTCCTTGTCCCACCCACAAGGGCAGTCCAGCACCAAGTCAAGCCTTATCAGTGAGGTGAAGGCGAGCCTTTTTAAGACACAGTGAGCAATGGGTCCACGGATGGGTTACCCGGGGTTACTTAGGGTGAAACCCCAAGTTTTACAAAGTTACAAAGGAGTGTGGGAGCCCCTCTACTGAGACCAACTTGGGCCACATTCCCAGTTCTATGGAATGTCTTCTGCTTAGGAGGGTCTACAACTACGTTTTAGCTCACTGCTCCCTTCAGAGGAGAAATGTCAATTTGAATATCAGTCGTTTTCCCACCCACAAGGGCAGTTCAGCACCAAAATGCTAGGCAAATCTCCTCTGAACAAGAGTAGCATCAGCAACAGCAGACACATGTTTCGGCCTTATTGGGCTTCCTCTGTGAGGTGAGGCCATGCCTCTTAAGGAGCAGAGAGCGGGGGGGCATGTCTGGATTCATCCTTGGGTACTTAGGCACACAGTTCTGTCACATCCACACTGAACACGGTATCCGGATGGGAAGCAAGGATACAGGTAGACCGAAACGAATGTTTGGTGGACCAGGACAACTGTTCCTTCACAAATATGTTTGTGATTCTTTTCTAAGCGGTGAAGGAATGGTAGAGGTGGGCACCACGTAATTGTTCAATATGTTTTATTTTTTCTTGATTAGACAGAGGCTTTAATTTATCTGAATTGTTCTAGGAGCTATCAGGCTAAGACGATCCCATGACACAAGGATACATACAAAACCTACAACACATTTTTTGTTGTATCTTTCTAAGCGGTGCCACAGCGCTCACTGGAAGCCTGATTTCAACACACAATGGAATCAATGAAATCTGAAATCAAACACAGCCTTCCTTTGCAAAGTGTTTAGAAACCCACACCCGGTTCGTTGGTGCAGGCACCCTTTATTGCGGGTGCCAAAAAGATAAATGGCAAACATTTTTCAACAGCACTTGACAAATCTTGGCTTTTGTCCCTCTTCATCTTCAGTTAGCAAGCCAGGTCTGGAAGAAAAGTCGTTTTCTTTTTATTTGATCATTTTAATGAACATGTAAAAGATAAAAGTATGGATTGGTTGAATCACCTATTTTCTTTGTGTTTCTTCTCACCCAAAGATGGGCAAAAAAGCCTCTCAAACTCTACTTCCTCCAGACTGCCATGTGTGTAGCCATGTACTCAGGAGCAGAGTATGAGACTGGGTCACCAGATCAGGAGCATATTTCTCTCTTTCTGATGGGCCAAATGTATCCCCCCTTCAACTGGTCTCTACCCCTTTCCTGGGAGTGTATCCCCCCTTCAACTGGTCTCTACCCCTTTCCTGGGAATGTATCCCCCCTCAACTGGTCTCTACCCCTTTCCTGGGAATGTATCCCCCCTACAAATGGTCTCTACCCCTTTCCTGGGAATGTATCCCCCCTTCAACTGGTCTCTACCCCTTTCCTGGGAATGTATCCCCCCTTCAAATGGTCTCTACCCCTTTCCTGGGAATGTATCCCCCCTTCAACTGGTCTCTACCCCTTTCCTGGGAATGTATCCCCCCTTCAAATGGTCTCTACCACTTTCCTGGGAATGTATCCCCCCTTCAACTGGTCTCTACCCCTTTCCTGGCAATGTATCCCCCCTTCAAATGGTCTCTACCCCTTTCCTGGGAATGTATCTCAACTGGTCTCTACCCCTTTTCTGGGAATGTATACCCCTTCAAATGGTCTCTACCACTTTCCTGGGAATGTATCCCCCCTTCAACTGGTCTCTACCCCTTTCCTGGGAATGTATCCCCCCTTCAAATGGTCTCTACCCCTTTCCTGGGAATGTATCCCCCCTTCAAATGGTCTCTACCACTTTCCTGGGAATGTATCCCCCCTTCAACTGGTCTCTACCCCTTTCCTGGCAATGTATCCCCCCTTCAAATGGTCTCTACCCCTTTCCTGGGAATGTACAAGACCCTGTATCCTAATATCTACGTCTCTGTCGTGTGCACACAGCTGCCAAGTGGTCTCATGCCATGGTTCACACCTTCAGCCAGTCCTAGCCTTCCAGTCCATAGCATGCTGAATCCTGGGCCAATACGTATAGCAATAAAAAAAACTATGAACCCCAGAATGCAAAGTGCTGTTTCTGAAAAAGGTGGAAATAACTGATGTTGTCACACACGGTTTCGCGTCGGAAGTCTGGTGAGTCCATACTTACAGTTATTCTTTATCAAAACAGAATCTCCGTTTCAGATCTCTGGTCAAGCACTTATTCGTGTTATTTATTGTTCATTCGCAAAGCGCCAATCTGCAAGGCTAGGTTACTTCATTGCGCTTCTTGACAAAGGATAGGGTACGGTGGCTGACCACTCACATGCCTTTGTATATTCAGGAGAGTATAGGAGCAGTAGGAAGGTGGGCAGGGGTAAGTGCAAAGAAGCGCAAGTGGCATAGGAAGTCATGGATCCCCATACTCTTTAGGCCCGAAAGCGATAGGTCCCACAGTGCCATATACACACGTATGCCCCAGGTGCGGAATTCATTCTCCATGTTTCACATCTGGCCTGAAAGACGACTTTAAATATTTAATTAAGCAAGACCATCTTCCAGGGCAGGTTTCTGCTGCTCCCCTCATGGTACTGGTTCAGCCTGCATCTATACCCATGGCACATTCTCAGTGTGGCACTGGCCTCTAGCCACTGGTGTCAACCCACCAGAACCAGTTCAGCACAGTATGGATCTGCAGGCGGATGCTTGGCGACCCTAGGAGTCGCAATGAGGGGAAGACTTGTCCAAGGCCACTTTTGTTTGACTTCCACTGGACTGGTACTGACAATCCTAACAACTTCACAGCAATTTCTTATTGCAGGGTTCTAGCCAGACTGACTGACAGTGGAGCTTTTAAATGACCTGTGACCTTCTTGACGCTTGTAGCAAATTAGTCTCGGCTCTAATTTTGAAGAACTTAGGTGAATTGACAAACCAGTCTGAGACAGGCGAATCCGTCAGGGTTTCGAAAAGGTATGGGCACATCTGTATATTGTTTCATATTATCTCTGTTGCAGCAACAAGCCGAAGCACAACTTCTTCCTACATACTTAGCCTTTGCAGACCTCACTCGGGCTTTTGATTGGCTAAAGCGAGCTACATTATGAGGGAAACTAAGTCCCAGGGCAACATTCAAAATTCGTTTAGGAGCAGATGGTTCCTTATCAGGAGGCGGTGTGTGTGTGTGAGTGTGTGAGAGAGAGAGAAAGAGAGAGAGAAAGATAGATAGAGGGGGAGAGAGAGAGAGAGGGGTAGATAGAGAGAGAGATAGAGGGGGAGAGAGAGGGAGATAGAAGGGGAGAGAGGGAGATAGATAGAGAGAGAGAGAGAGAGAGAGATAGAGGGGGAGAGAGAGAGAGGGGTAGATAGAGAGAGAGAGAGATAAAGGGGGAGAGAGGGAGATAGAAGGGGAGAGAGGGAGATAGAGAGAGAGAGAGGGGGAGTGAGAGATAGAGGGAGAGAGAGAGGGAGATAGAGAGAGAGAGAGAGAGAGGGAGAGAGAGAGAGAGAGAGAAAGAGAGGGAGATAGAGAGAGATGGAGATAGAGAGAGAGGGAGATAGAGAGAGAGAGAGGGAGATAGAGAGAGAGCGAGAGAGAGGGAGATAGAGAGAGGGAGATAGAGAGAGAGAGAGAGGGAGATAGAGAGAGAGAGAGAGATGGAGATAGAGAGAGAGGGAGATAGAGGGAGAGAGGGAGAGAGAGAGAGAGAGAGAGAGAGAGAGAGAGAGAGAGAGAGAGATCTTCGTTTCCTTCCATACAGGATCACTCTCATATACGTCATCTGGTGTAAGCCGATGACATTGTATTAATGGATCAAACCCCTATTGGTCTTCAAAGATTATTAAATAATTTATCTTGTTTTTTTTTTTACAGGGCTTGGATTTGGAGCTTAATCCTATTAAGACTAAAATACAGGTGTTTATAGGGAATTGACTGTAAGAACTTGGGACCAGCTGGAAGAATCTGGGCTCCATTATTCAACAAAAATCCCAACTCTGCAAAGGCCCTTAGAGATCTACACCCTCTGGCAGTGTCTTTGTCAGTTCAAACAAAGAAAATAGACTCCAAATATGGTAATTTCTCTATGGCAATGTGCAAATTGTACTAAGGAAAAATAGTCCTGTGTTCAATTTACGGAGCAGAGGCGGATCCTGTGTATATTGACCATTCTGAAATGGAGGGGAAGGTTTGGAGAAGCACCTCTCAATCCTCCTGGAGGGGTCCCTCTCTGCTATTATTCATTATGAATTGGGCCGGCGTTCACCACAAGCGCTAATTCACTGGAACACCCCATTGCTCTGTGCCAAGGCAGTGGACCCCCACCCACTTTCTCTTTTGGTTAATCTTTGCCTGGTCTAAACAACTGCACAATGAAGAGTCACAATATCTTAGAGAAACAGACAGGTGTGCAGAAGACTAATCTGACTGGAGTAAAGAACAAACTACCAGAGAGCAGATCATGAATTAGATCCTATGTGCCTGTTCCACTCTAATCAAAAAATCCCTTGAGCAATTTCCAGTTTATCTAATGAGGTTCCCTAACAGAAGGTGGAGACTGCATTGCGTAAGACTACATTTCAATCTACAATAAACATTGGAAGTCAAAGGCATTTGTTCGAAGATTCCCAGGAAGCTGAGGTCAAGCGGATTCTGCAATGAGCTCAAAGCCTAAGAAACTTTAGGACATCTCTTAATTGAATTTCCTAATCTGCACTCTGTCTGGTGTTTTTATTTCTCTAGATTTGGCCATAATACTTGCTTTCTCTCCTCGCCTAGTTTCTGGAAGCATATCATAAGGGCAAAGCGGATTTCCTGAACCATAGTGGTCTTTCATTTTGTGTCTGATATACTGGAAAATAGCTAGATTGGTTTCCCTTTTCCTTTTACCTACTGTGTTTTATGTGTTCTCTTTATAACTAATCTATATTTGTGAAAGATTTGCTTTGTATTAAACTGTGTCACAATAAAGGTAACGAAAGAACATAGTCAGTTGCTAGACGGGGCAAAGGCAGGTTTGGAGTCAAGGTTACTATCTGTGGAGACATGCAAACAAGTGGGGACCAGGATAGCATGGAAACGCGTATTCTGCTTGACATCTCTGTGCCCTTTGACTTAGCCGAACATATGATATTGACGTCCCGCTGATTTTTAGGGAGTAGGGAACAGGCGCTTGAATGGATCCTTTGTTTGTTCAAAAGTGGGAAAGAACAGATCACCTTCAACCTTTTGTCTCAGAATCAGTAGAGGGCTTTTCCGTAGCACCACTTCCCTACTTCTTTTCAATCTCTTTCTCCCCTTGCATCCTTCCTGAGACCCCTCAATCTCTATTTCCATAACTCTACCGAATGCCCTCCTTAATTCTGAGACTACGAAAGATCAACACCACAGAGTTTATTCCTTAGAAAGACTACTGTGTGACAGCTACTCTCCTTCTCCCCAAAACACAATATCATATTTGTGGGCTATTCTGCACTACGCCCCTCCTTTCATCCAACCTCCAGAACTCCTCTCTCGCCTTAGTTCCTCCTTCCTAAGTCAAGAACTTAAAAATAGTTATTGGACATTTTACTATTATAAGCAGTGGCTAGACTAGCATTTTTGCACCCCAAAGTAACAATAGTAATCTTCCCTTTCTTGGCATTCGCATGCTAATTATCGTGGCCCTTGTTCTATCCACATTAGAATACAAAAGTAGGTTCTACCTGGGTGCCCCAATATGCCTACTCGTAAGGCAGCAAAGAGGTCCAAAGAAAGCGTCCCGTGTGCTCTTGAGGTTACGTTGTAAGGATCACTGTCTACCCTACACCTGTGTCCTTACATTGGCTGCCAGCTAGATGGAGAATAGCATTTAAAGCGCTGCACATTACTTTCAATGCAATTTATTGGACGGGGCCAGCATTTTTCAAATAGAAACTAAATCCTATTACAACTTATATATATATATATATTTATAATGGCGCAATCCCATAGGAAAACGTTCTGTGAATCGGGCCTTTAATATCATCCACACACCCACCTCTAATCAATACTCTGTTCTCCACAAGAACAGGTAGGCGGCTCGTCATTCTCTATCCTTGCATGAAAAATAGGGAATTCCCTACCACATAATGTTAAGGAGATCAAAGAATTTACGCCATTCAAAAAACATGGCTTTTTCCTTACGCAGTCCTCGCTCCCGTTCTAGAATGTTCTCTCCTATTTTGGAACACGCACTTGGGTGTCATCACAAACATTCGAAGGAGTAGCGGCCAACTATTTACGATTTTTCCTTTCGAAGTTCACAATCCTTTCCCAGTGTGCTCTCACCTAGTTTGGAAGTATCCTTCATTTTCAATGTCGGGTCTCAGCCTCACAAACCCTCAAACGACTCAACATCACACTACGAACGTCGATTTCTGGCTCTATCTCCAACCTTTAAGTTTTCCTTTCTTTTATATACACAAGACCCCACTCATGATTCATTGGGAGTGTACCGTTGATTCGTCCAACCATCTAATAAGCGGCACCTTCCTCTTTGCCTCTGCTTTCTCTCCTCCTCTCCCCTGCTGATCTCCTGGCTGAATCTGTAATTGCACTGGTTACCTGACTACCCTCTGATCTGGGGCCCAGGTCCTCTTCCCGCCAACTGCACACCTGCACTAACCGCCTGGCAACCCTTGCACTTGGGGGCTGTTTCTGTATCTATACAGGCCTACTAGCACTTGACTCCTGATGTCTGCACTTACCCTTGCACTTGCCACCAGCTGGCCGCACTTTTATTTATTGTCTTTATTTATTTTACTGTTATCCTATGTAATACACTGCACCCTCCCCTTTCCCCCTTCCCCCCTCCCCTGCACTTGCGCGATCTCAATGTCACTTGGTCTAGTAAGATCGTTGTCTGTCTTCCCTCTGTTCGCCCTCCCTTGCCTCGTCGCGCCTTGAAAAGCGCGTTATAAATGCCATATCATATCAACTTTAATTTTGCTCCATGCATTTTTGTTTTAGAAAATTGTATAGAACAGGGTACTTTTAATTTAGGAAGCTGTAGCGTATTGAGTGGTATGAGAATGAATATTGCCTTATACCCTAATGTTTGGGAATAGCTATGTCATCACTTAAACAAAATGATCAGCCTAACCAAACTGTTGGCTTATTGCCTAGCTAACCAAAATGAACTGCATATCGTCCCGTACTGCTCAGCATACGCCCACTTTCCCACTATATATCCCACTGTCCTTTAAAGATGTTAAAAAAAAGGCTTACGTCCAAGGTGGGTTTGCCACTTTTCAGCCTATACACATAACCAAAGGTTTTGCGGCACCAGGCATGGCTTCCATTATCTACTTTAAAGTCAAAACCGTTCGTTTGTGATCAAGAACACTTACATTTCTTCGCTTCCTTGGCAAACCTGATGATGTCCCTGTGATTTTTAAATCAAAGGTGTTATCATTCTAAGGCTTTAAATCACTGTATCCGTTACTGCTGCCTTCCAATGACTGATTATACAGATGAATTTGGGGAGATCAAAGCCAAACTGGGAATCTGGCTTCCGGCCTCGGTTTGACCTCTTGGACATTTAACACAAAATGGTGGCAGGCTTTATCCTGTCAGACAGATATCTGACCCATCCTCTCCCTACCTGTCCACTTTCATCTGTTACACAGTGTATCATTAATTCACCGGGCCACTCTTGGCCGCTAGGCTTGCAAGTTTCTGAGTTTGCTAAGTGGACGAATTTAAAAGTAATGCCAGGCACACAATCAAAGTCAACCTAAACAAGCCTTGAGTCCCTACCCTGACGTATGCCTCCCCAGCATGGATGACCTGCCATGGGCGTCACCAGAAGAGTCAGTCTTCAGATAGTCCAGAACAAGGCCCTGCGGCTATCATCTGGAGCTCCACTCTTCAGAAGGATAGCTGACCTTCAGAGAGAACTGGACATCGAGTTGGACGAACATATCTAGTGAAGCAGAGTAAGAACATATGCCAAGGACTGGATCAAACTTGAACCCGCTGATCAGAAGACTCACTGCCACCACTGCAAACACTTTACGACCGCTACCCACGGCCCATCACTGCGAAGTCCCTGTGAAACCAGCCCTACTGTGGCAAGTCCACACAGACCATGAAGAATCCTAACCCACGACTACTCAACCCGAGACGGTGGAGTAATGAGGCTCAAGCCTCGGTATCCAAAAATCACAGCTGATGGATAAAATCTATCAGCAATTAGAAGACTGACAAGGCACACTGGAGTGTATGAGTGGCACCCTCACACAGCCACACCATACTTTTAGTAACACCTATTTACCTTCTGAAACTGCCTTAGGTAAACATTTGCTTATCCATCAGACAGATTAAAATTCATGCTCTTAATCTGTGCAATCTTGATCTGTGATCTACTGATCTACTTTGGTTGGATCGCATGCTCCCCGGCACATTCCTTTTAACTGCCCAGGCACTACAAATGATTTCGGCCAGGCCACGGGCCGAGTGGCAGATGGGCCAATCCGACCCTGCCAGGCACTATTTACCACCCCATGTTTGTTTTATCTGCATCCTCTTTCCTCACTACTTCTCACCTTCCTTTTCGACCGCAGACAAAAGTCTGGATGCCCCACGTGGGGGCACATTACGCCAACCTTTTCGAAAAGCCTCAGCACTATGAGACCACTACGGGGTTGATGTGTTGCGGTATGAAATATTTCTAACATAACAAGGGGGATTTCGGCTGTATTCTGTACAGGAGACATCAGACAGGATACTGTGTCTTGGGTTTAGTATCGGTTAATCTTTCAGTTGAGGGAGACCATGGTGGCCTGCTTTTTAAGCTGTGCAACACATTAGCATAAGCAATGGCAATATTTTGAACTGTACATGTTATCCTTTGCTCCCGTCTTTGAATAGTCCTTGAAAGAGTCATTATATTTGGTTAACAATGACTAATTTAACTCAAAATAAAGCTATTGACAGAATGCCGCAACTGGTGTTCTAATGTGTAGTTGTGGTTCTCAGTGCCGCACCAGTGCTAGAAGAGGCCCATTAGTGGGGCCAATGCATTCCAGACAGCCATAGTGACGGTGTGCAGTCATTATAACGAAAATGTTATAAAGAATGAACATATATCGAATCTTTTATAATGAAACATTTTATGAAGAATGCACTTAGGGGTGGGGTAAAGGGTTACATCTTGTGGGAAAACGGTTGGGGTGAGTTTTTAGGGGTGGGAAACAGGGGTTTGGGGGGAACCCCCTCGCCCCACGTTTTTTTATTGACATTTTTCGTTATAAAAGTTTTGTTGCATTCTTCATAAAATGTTTCGATATAAAGACATGTAACCCTAGTGACATCCCTCATTCACCTCACTGTATCCCTCAGCTCTGGCACTGCAAAACAGAGGGACATGTTAAGGAGTGTAACCCGGGAACCAAGTGCATGTTGGATTGATATTGCTCTTGGGCTACACTACTGTGGGGTTAAAGCCTCCTGGCCCCAATTTCCCATGCTCCAGCCTGCAGCCCCGTCCAGAGCCTGTTTGAATCTATTCACCATCCCACCTGATTGGCCTGCACATGGCTCAGGAAAACAACTGGAACGCTCATATTATGAGGGCCAACACGTTGAACTTCAGGGTTGGCCACTAATAAGCCATTATTTACTCAGGTCATCTCAGACAGCTTGAAGTTGGGATGAGAGGACATTTACAGTGTGTTAAAATAGGGAAGGAGGTGTTACGTTAAAGGTTCTTATACCGCGCACAGTTGCCACTTGCGTGGCCTCTTGGCGCTTTGCAATGCAAGGAGGGTGGCAGGGTTTGTTAGTTGAATCAAGCGGGAGAAGAGCAAGAGAGCTGTGAGGTCCTGTTGGCAGCTCCAGTTCGGAGAAACCGGTCACTGAGCGCGTATGTGCGTTTTCGGTTGGTAGCCGCAATGTGGTGTTGAGGTGTGATAGTGTCTGTTTTGTTGTCATGTAGGTGTGTAGAATAACATTCACTGTAGCCAGGGGTTTCATCCCACTGCAATAAGCTCAAAACAGACCTTTCGGTCTCCTAATACCAGAGTCATTCTGGAAACCCTCATTGGGGCCTACTCAACATCCCGCATATTGGGTATCCCAGGTGGCAGTCCTTTTAATCATCGTCAAGCACCTGCCGCTTACGATTAATCTGTATAAAAATAGCAAGTTAATGCAAAAAGGAACACATGCAACCTAACAGCTTTCAACAGCACCTCAAAGTCCCATGTTTTACCCTGGGATCCTGTGTCTACCTCCTTGACAGGTACCGAGGAACACTACTACTACTGGCTATGAAGATACCCACCTAGCCCACCCCTTACCATCTGGATCCTTCTCTGATATCAGCATCCGCCCCCACCCCTCTTGCATCTCTGGCTCTGATCATCTTGGCAATGCTCCAAGTCCAGCATCCCTCCCGTGCATGGCCCCGCCCACCCAGCGCACCGCCAATAGCTAGCAACCAGCTCAGGGGCAACCGGGAAACAGAAGGACCCGACCACCACGCCATTTGCTGGCGCCACGCCTTTCTGCAAAGGCAGCTCATTAGATTAAGCAACTCCTCGCCCCTAACTCTCGACCCATGTCACAGCCCACTAACAAGCTGCAGCAGCGCCACCTACATTAGCGGGCAAGCTCATGAATGAGCCAGCCGATAGTATGATCAGCAGCACCCATGATACCTTGGAAGACTACCTCCACCTTATCTATGGACTCAATGCACACTGGCACACTGACTCCTCCCTTCCCCCAATAGCTGGTCTGCGCGTAATGTACTGTACGGGATTCAGGTTCCAATACATTGCAAGAAATACATCCCAGAGCTACAACCAAAACTAGACCTTTGCTTATTCAGCAGTTTGGAGCTCACACCAATTAACTAGACTGTACTTTCATGGAGCCAGATTCATCATCTCTTTAATTTGGGCATTTTGCCTTCTGGACCTCCATCAAGGGCACGCAGAGACCAGGAAATGGCCCACAGCTGAAGCAGGCCTTCCTCGCTCACTGGCGTTTCTCCTCTGCCCTTGGAGTGAAGCGGTCCGACAACACGGCCTTCTTGTAAATAACCGGCTAAGAACTCACGACAGGAAGGAAATGTCTTTCCTTTGGGCCTGATTATGGAGCTGCCAGGGTGCTCCTGAGCTGGAACCCACGTCCCAAGGGTGGGGCAGTGCTCTTACCCACCCACATGAATAGTACTTGATATTTGTTTGTTTTCATTTCTTCACTGGCAACCGTCCAGTTGGGAGCATGCCTTTGGAACGAGTCGTCACATGCCACCCCGCTATGAAGCCACTTTTCTTTGGAACTCTCTGAATTGCGCCTTCGAACGAGGTAGTTGGCTCAAGTTATATTAGCAGATTTACAAAAAGCGGAACTGTTGTACTTTTCGTGGTTTCTCTGTACTGCTGGTGCTCTGTTTAGGTGAGACACTGTTTTTTTATGAGCTAATTATTCTGACGAGAGTTATAATTATTGTAATTATAATTGGTCTTTTATAACACGCTTAATACCAGCGAGTGGTTTCTATGCACGGGATCGGGATTCGAACCTGTGGTGCGCTGGGTTGCCCCTGAGCTATCCTTGGCCGATCTCATGGCGCTGGGGCGGCTAATTTTGGGCCTTCCTCGACTCTGGGGTTTCAGGTTGGTACGTCAATTACCTGAGAGCGCCGCGCAAAGCACTACCTCTGAGGTTGAACTGAAGGATGTGTTGAGTGCAGTCTCCAGCACAGTGCACTGTAATAATGGGCAGAGAAATGGGGGTTCAAGCCTGCAGTGGCGTAAAACAAAATTTGGGGGCCGCCCAGGCCGAACTTGTTAACAGGCCAGTGATATTCTCACCACCCAGATATATAGACAGGGCTTGGCTCAATGAATTTCGGGGTGTCTGTTATGCACCTGCACGTGAGGGGGGTTAGCGGAACACTGCTCTAGACAGGCGGCACCCAACTTGCCATGGGAGAGATGGTTGAGTCCAGATGGCTGCACTCTAATGGAGGCTGGCGAATGGGCACTGAAAGGAGGGTCCAAATGCTGCTAAGATGACTCAGCGGGTTAAAAGCTCGTTGCTGTGATTTGCGTCCCATCTTCAGGTCGCAGGTTCGATTCCCGGCAAGGCCAACTCAGCCTTTCATCCTCCCAAGGCCGATAAATGAGTACCAGTTTCGATTGGGTAGTAACAATTATGTAAATATGTCCTATGTAAAGCACTTTAAAGTGCTATTTACAAAACAAATTATTATTATTAATGAACTCCACGTCACGCTGCACTACAATGAGACCAGAGAACTGGAGAGTAAAAAGATGGTGTAGCGTGGTGCAAGAAGCAGCAGCGCCTTCGGGTATCTCAGGAACTAGAAGCGGTGCTTCCTCCATCTTGGGGACAATGGCTGGCATGGATAGAAAGTATCGACTCATTGCCAAAGACCTGTGACTTGTGGCGCAATGCAATACCAATCGTAGATTGATCGGGGACCTCAAGTCCTATTCGGACAGACAGAGGTCTGAGCGCGCCTGCATTTGTATTAACATCTTACATAGACCAGGCTCTTGCCCGCCTTCCCCGCAGTCCCCCAACTCCCACCCAGCGAGGGGTTATGGCTGCAGCCTGCTGATTGGTCTTACTCCCCTTTCTTCCACAACAAACTTCTTCTAATGGTCTCCTTTTTAAGAATTATGCACCTGCAACTGCATAATGTGCATACAAAATTCTTTTTGCTATTGGCTATGAGTGCCCCAACTGTTGGCAGTCTGGTCAGGGAGGTGAATGACTGGATGAAGTGCCTAGATGCATCTGGGTGAAGCGCCTGGATACCTCTGGGTTTTGTGCACTATACAAATGACTAAATAAATAAATAAAATGAGCCGGGCGCCCTCCCGGCACTATCCAAGCACTATCAGAAAATTGGGGTCTGCAAACACAGCATAAAAATACCTGCGTTTTTTGTCTTTTCAAGGTAGAACTATTGAGTTGGAAAACAATAATAATTTGTTTTTTTACATAGGACATATTTACTTGCATGTATTACCATCCAATCGGAATTGGTACTCGTTTATTGAGCTTGTAAGGATGAAAGACTGAATTGGCCTTGCCGGGATTTGAACCTGCGGATCAAACACAAATCACAGCAACGAGTGTTTAACCTGCTGAGCCATCGTACCAGCGAGCGATACATAAGAACTATATCTTATGTGCAAGAAGATTGTGGGTGCAATGCACAAAGAATCATCCAACACAAAACAGTGGGGTTCCGAGACCTGCGCAGGCTACTGCACATGTGCAGGGAGCTGTGAGCCAGCGCAAAATGATAGGCTGGCTGCGCTTCTGGTGCATGGCAAGCTGCAGGCACCCGCATGGATGCTGGGCACCCATTTCACCAGAGCATGGCCAGGGCTGGGGAAATGTTACATTTGAAAGCCTGAAATGCGAGTGGAACAGTAATGGTTCATCCCGCTGCTATGCCAAAATTGAAAAAAAACACAGAATTGTGAGAAATGACCCTTCTATGCACTGCACATACCTCTACGCCGGTTTCCAATATTCCCTTTTGATGAATTGAATTTAATAGCACAGCTATTGTGATAATCTTGGTGTGCATATTAAATACATTACGATGCACCCGCCCACGCCCCCTGGCAGGGCTGTTGCTCTAATAAGGCAATTACAAGCAGCTGCCCTGCCCACAGGGGCACCGGGGAGCTCTACCTTGGCTCTGAAAACATCAAATCGAGACACACTGCAAACAAAAAAAGGGCTGAAACGTCATTGTGATTTGTGCAGCTGAGGGCCTAATTCACAGGGCGTTTTCCAATGGGCTTTGCCATTATTCTGTGAATTAGGCCCTAAACCCTTTCACCAGCCCTGCCTTCTGGTTTGCGCAATGGCACTCCTGGGGGTGCACACATCCTGGTGGGCTTTGTGAATAGGCAACCCAGGACCTCCTCCTCCTCCCTCCTGTTTTTTTGTTCAATCGGGCCCAATGCATTGGTGCTATTTTTCAATGGTCAATATAATGTTCCAAGAGATTGTGGCTACGTCTGCAGGATAATGTGTCTTCTGGAAGTTTCACGATGAGTACCAGGATCGGTGTTGGGGGAGGAGAGAGGTTGTGTAGCCAGTCAGGACACCTCCCTGAAGACCAGGGTGATTTTGTGTGGGGGTTTGTAGCCAATCAGGATAGCTCACTGAAGACCAGGGCGATGTAAGACGCCGCTAAACACTACTCGAGTCTTTTTGCTATACAGGCGGCCCCTGGCCGCCGCCGGCTGTTTGCCCGCCGGGCTCTTGCACCTTGTGCTGCTGTCCTGCAGGCCGGTCCGTCCGGCATATGGCGTGTGTTCCCAGGAGCTCTGTGCATGACACATGGACGGACTGTAAATCCCGATAGCCGTCACTTAAGTGCTGTAAACGAGACATGGGTGTGGGATCAGCTGTTTGAGAGAAAGCATTCAGCCAATCCACTTAGGTTCCATAAACCGCAAGGCGCTAAACTCGAGCTTATGAGTAACGCAGGGCCCATAAAGCCTGCACTCGGCCGGGCCAGACAAGACGCCCGCGTGCGCATGCGCTCTGGATAAGAGGCCAGCCTACATTCAAAGAGAGAATGGCTTTTTGGCGATTCAATGTGATAGCAGGTGGATTCTGTACATGGCTTGGTGGGCATAATGTGGCCGAGGGGCGGGATATGGCACAAACCCTCAGTGCGGCCGCCTACAACCTTTGGACTACAACTCCCATCAGTCCTAGCCAGCATACCCAATGGTGATGGAGAACAGGCGTCATAGTTAAAGATATGAAGCTTAATGCAGGCTGGAAACCTCTGCCTTGGGGCTTGAAGCTGAGTGTGTGGGAGGTACGGCATGCAGTCCTCAGGCCCAAGTATGCAGACATGCTGGGACCATAAGTGGGTGTGCAGTCCTTTTACTGTGCAAAACTCTCAGCACATTTCTTTTATTGCAGGTTTTTACCACGTGTAAAATGCAGGGATTGGGGTTGGGTGAGGCAATATAGGTTGGGGAGAGGTTGAGGGCAGGTGGGGGTGTATTGGAGAGTGAGGCAAAAAATGGTAAAAACATTGTGAAATTGTGCGGTAAAAACACATGGAACCCCATAAGTGGTGCACTGGTGGCAGTCGGGTCTAGTGCTTGCTATTGCTACAGTATGCACCTGTGTCGACGCGCCACACATCCCATACCCTTGGGAAGGGTTTTAACTGTTTACTGGTGCACAAAGTTCACCGATGACCAGGTAAGGGGCCCGATTTGTGGAATTTTTAGCACAGTGCAAAGTGACTTTGCATTGCCAACAAACACCCTGATTCACAGAGCGCTGCAAAGTGTATTCTTAAAGTTTTTCTTTAATATTCCCCCTGAGCGCCTAAAACATTACTCATCGTGCCTGTCTTTGTGCGCTGCACTCCAATATATCCTCACTCTTTTTGAGTCAGGAGGTGGCATAAGAAAACAGGAACCCGCCCTCTGTGATAAAAAGTATTAGTAGATATGGGCCAGTTGTATTCCCCCAAAATCAGACAGAAAACAAGCGTTTCAACTGGAAACTGTCAACTAAATAAATCCCCTTTGGAGAACCGCCACATAGCATTTGAACATCCTCTGTGTGCATAACAAGTACACAGGGCAAGTGAAAGAATCGCAGCCACTCCAGGACTAGCGCTACAGCAGCAACCCTTGCTATTTGCAGAGGCAACCCGATTTGCCCCTACCGGTGGCACGCCAGTTGGCCAACTTACCCTTGCCCTAGATCCAACCGGACAGCTGCAAAACTGTCATTTATCTCCTCTCGGCTATATCCGAGCTACTCGGGGAAGTAGCTTTTATGTCCCTTGTACACCATACACAAGGTATAAGTGCAGGGTTCAAAATTGAGTGGAACTGGGGCTATTTGGCTCCTGCTTGTAACACAGAAGAGCCTGGTTAAGCTTGGCACCAACAGCTACCAGGAGCTACTTTTAGGTCGCCAGGCCAACCAACGCTGAACAAACATAAATATGTGACATTAGCTCTGTGCAGTTCGGACAATGTCTTAATAAGTACACAAACTGACACACAACTGTTATGAATTACGTACACGAACACATTGAAAAGACCGAATTAAAACCAACAAGCTTTTTTCACTAACTAGTCTCCATTTGTAAGTTATTGATGAAAAGCTATATGCAAAAAGCTGCCTACTTTAAATGCGAATGGGCTAACTTAGAAACTCAAACCCCTTTCCTAAATGTACAGCCCGGTCGGTGAATACTGGTCTCTATGTAGCCTTGAAGTCGCTGACCTCCATATAGCCTGGACTAGTCAGAAATCCAATTCAAACCCTAATAAAAAGGGTTAGAGCGAAAAGACTAATAATATTCACCAATTTCAAAGAATATTAATAAGTATTAGGACACCTTTTTATGATGTATAAAGTATACAGGGTCATAAACAATGGACACATTGCAATGTTTGCATCTTACGTGGAAGTCAGATTTGCGGAACGCTATGTTCCAGCTCCTAGTTCTCCTTTGGTAGCTCCTGCTCAATGCTGAAAACTCAGGAGCGGCTTTTAGCTCCTGCTCATCCAATCTTAAATTCGATCTCTGCCGATGCTGATAAACATCGCAAAAGCTGTGGAAGCCGTTTTAAAAACGGATGGACAAAAACATGATAAACCCAGTGCTGGGAATGCCTGAGGCCAATACACCTGAAAGGTATCCGTACGGGTGTTGCTCCTCTGACGTGGCTTTGATAGATAGGACAGGGTTTGAAACGGAGGGGAGCTGGGGGCTATTTAGCTCCTACTTGTAGCCTTGAAGAGCCTGGTTAGCTTGCCACCAAAAGCTACCAGGAGCTACTGTTGGCTCGCCAGAGCAACCAATGCTGAACAAACACAGCTATATACATTTAACTGTGTGTTTCGGACAAACTAGAAATAAACATTAGGCCACCTCTATACAACTTTTAAAGCTTTAAGGGTAATAAATAATGGACACAATAATATGTTTGCATCTCATGTGGAAGTTAGGTTTGGGGAATGCTGCGTACTGGCTCCTCGTTCCCCAGTGGGTGCTCCTGGTCACCGGTTAATACAGGATAACCAGGAGCCACGTTTAACTCTTGCTTATCCAATCTGAATTTCGAACCCTGTAGCATGTCGACTGTAGACCTCATTCACTCTGGTAGGCAATTGACACATTAACTGTTGAGAGTGAATGAATCAGGGGTGTTGGCATGTATGGTGACTTAACACATGAGTGGTACATGGTAAGAAAACAAAGTGATCGCTCCCCGTGGTCACTGTGCACTAGGAAGCACCCCCCCGGTCATTTATTCAATGGTATGCTCCATCGTGCCACACCGCCTAACAAGCCGACTCTGTGAAACGCGTGCTCACAACTCGGAACGCACAGTCCAAGCTTACCACAGAACTGCAATGCCGGAGAATGGCAGCTGCGTGTTATAAACAAAAATACCAATAAGAGCAAAATCTACAAACAGAAAGAACAGCTTCTGAGCCTTCCTCCCACCTGCATGCATCCGAAGTTGACGGTGGACCCACCCCATTAAATAACAAGGACTATATTACATGTGGATGTAAATAACCACTCCAGTAATAACATGGACTATGTTACATGGGGATGCAAATAACCACTCTATTAATAACAATGACCATTTTACATGGGGTGTAAATAACCACTCCAGTAATAACATGGACTATGTTACATGAGGATGCAAATAACCACCTCATTAATAACATTGACTATATTAAATGTGGATGTAAATAACCACTCCATTAATAACATGGACTGTGTTACCTGGGAATGCAAATAACCACTCTATTAATAACAATGACCATTTTACATGGGGTGTAAATAACCACTCCAGTAATAACATGGACTATGTTACATGGGGATGCAAATAACCACTCTATTAATAACAATGACCATTTTACATGGGGTGTAAATAACCACTCCAGTAATAACATGGACTATGTTACATGAGGATGCAAATAACCACCTCATTAATAACATTGACTATATTAAATGTGGATGTAAATAACCACTCCATTAATAACATGGACTGTGTTACCTGGGAATGCAAATAACCACTCTATTAATAACAATGACCATTTTACATGGGGTGTAAATAACCACTTCAGTAATAACATGGACTATGTTACATGAGGATGCAAATAACCACCTCATTAATAACATGACCATTTTACATGGGGTGTAAATAACCACTGCAGTAATAACATGGACTATGTTACATGGGGATGCAAATAACCACTCTATTAATAACATTGACCATTTTACATGGGGTGTAAATAACCACTCCATTAATAACATGGACTGTGTTACCTGGGGATGCAAATAACCACTCTATTAATAACATTGACCATTTTACATGGGGTGTAAATAACCACTCCAGTAATAACATGGACTATGTTACATGAGGATGCAAATAACCACCTCATTAATAACATTGACTATATTAAATGTGGATGTAAATAACCACTCCATTAATAACATGGACTGTGTTACCTGGGGATGCAAATAACCACTCTATTAATAACATTGACCATTTTACATGGGGTGTAAAATAACACCCAAATAATAACATTGGCTATTTTACATGAGGATGTAAATAACCACTCCATTAATAACATACACCATTTTACATGGGGATGTAAAAAAACACCTAGTTAATAAGATCGACTTTTACTTACATGGGGATGTAAAGAACCACACCCTATTAATAGCATCGACTATTTTACATGGGGATGTAAATAACCACCCCTGATGAAATAGTATTCATGTCATCGCCTGGTGGGGATCGCTCAGTGCCAAAACTCGAATTTAGGACGTGCGCCTAAACACTGTTCTTTGCAGCCGCCGCCCAACCCAACGAGCTATTCCACTGCCGCAGGGTTTTTGTGTTGGTTTCACCAAGTGCTTTTCGACATTCTGTTAGCGTCAGGTTGTTGGGCAAGATGAACGCGGGAGTGTTTTGCTTCTTTCTTGCTTGATGCGGTTTCTGCGAGGAGGCCTGGCGAGTAGGGCCCAGTTGGGCACCGCTCCCGCTCGTATCCTGCAGGTGGCGCTGTGGCGTACCTAATCTTTCCGATCCTGGTCGAGCGTGTGCAACCTGCAACCTGCAACCGCCCGAGCCACTTGACTTAGCAGCAGGCTTGCAATTTCCCATTCAATTCGCAATTTGGGTGCATTGATTCTTCGTGCGAACAAATGTAGTGCGATTACTGCAGCGGGCAGCGACGGGGGTGGGGGGCGGGTGGGGGTGAGGGGGGGGAGGTGGGGCGCGAAAAGACCCCGCCTCGGCGACCCATAGAATAGAATTACAGGCCTCGCAATGTCTGATCCACACGGCACTCACGTAAATAAATATTTTAATTGCAGAGCACACGTTTTTCGTGTTTTTCTTTTCTTAAACGATTCATTGGATCTGAGCGCTTGCTGGCAATTTGCTGCAATCTCTGCGGTGGGTGTGTGCTGAGCACATTTGGCAGGAGTGGCTATTCCGCATTCCATTTTCCAGCGTGTACCAGCATCGTGAAGGGGGTGGGAGGGCATTGTGATACGGTGACCCTAAGGTTAAGGGTTGCCTATGCATCGAAATGATTCCCATAGGGCGTGACGATTAGACAGACAGGATGTGGGGACCACCTGTGGCCGGTCGGCTTTTCACCCATGCATTTGACCGCCCTTGGTCTTGCTAATCTCTTTGGACACCCCTCCCCCATCCACCTGAGCCCCACTCCCAAAGCACCCACTATGGGGTCCCTTTGCTTGTATAAGCAGCGCAGCCTTCTGAAAAGGAATTGCTTAATTGCAGCTGTAAACCAGCTGCTGGCGCAATAAACATGTCGAAACCATGTGTGTCTTCGGGCACTTGATTTATAAGCAGCGTGTGTCCTCGCATCTGTTCCCTTCACTGAATGCGCGTTCACACCAATCATTGGCAAAGCCAGTCGTTTTAACGCCTGCAAAGGCATTAATTGGCCAGGCACTTCCATGGCATAACGAGGTACTACCGTTATTTATCAGCCGCTGCTGTCTTATGGCCGGGTGGTAATATTAGCCAGTTATCGGAGAGCGCCTATCACGAAGCTTCACAAAAAGACAAAACTCTCGGCTTTGCCAGCTTGTTGACAGGAAGGGGAACCTGATATTAAATCTTAACATTCTAGGGGGCAGGCCCGCGAAAACGAGGAGCATTGCCCAGCGTGTTTCACTGTCGATATCTGACCAGGGCACTAAGCGTATCTAATGGCCCTCATTCCTCGTGGACGCCCAAACGAATGCATGAGTGCGGGAATGGGTGCACACCTCAACTGCCACAGGGGGTGTGGGGACGACACCGCGGCAGTTTCCAATGGCGGGTTAACAAACAGCTAAACCTGTGTCCCTGAACTCCGGGTTTGCACCCCCCACCCCTCCCGTAGACTGTATGTGCTGTATTTTGATATAGCCGGGCACCTCGCAAGAGTTCCCCCAGCAGGGCCCGAGCCTGGCGCCACAGAGGCCTAGCATTTGGTAAAGGGGTGCCAGGGGCACTGGTGCTGCCCGTCTAGCCTCTCCCAGGAAGCGATGGAAGGGCACCGCGCTGGGTAAAAGGCGGAGGCCGGCCTCGAACCCGTCTCCACGGATTCCGAGGACGGCAATTGCTAGAAAACCCCCTCCCTAGTCCATGAGGGCGCCACTCAACATACACGTTTTAGTCAAATAATTGGGCAGAATCTCACTGGCTCGGACCGATGTCCCACGGGCGATTTAGCCACCGCGATGACCCCTCCAGTACAGAGGCCGCAATGCCGGAGACACGTAGTTCTTACTGGGGAACATCGTTATTGCAATATAACGCACCTTAAGCGGCATCCCTGAGAGGGATAAGAACCATGCTTGAAGCACGTGCGCTTTCTCAGCAAGCCTCGCTACCGTTAACGGGGGGCACTGACGCCCTTCTCGGATCATTACCAAAAACGGAAACCTGCAAAACGTACCTTTTTCTGCATGTCAGTTTCCCAAAAAACCATTACACTGCATTCATCCTTTTGCCACAAAGTTCCAACACTGAACACTGCACATGATGTCAGTTTCCACAGAAAGGCGCCTCTGCACCGCGGGTGAAATTGACTAGTCCCAAATTACTGAAGCAATGTCATTCGCCAAATAGTGCTTCTGGGGAGAACGTTTTTTTTTTTTTTAATTATTGGGGGGGGGGGGGGGAGGTGCATCCGATGCTAGTTTCCAGACATGGAATCCGGCGCAGGAGAGCTCTGCCACTCACAGAAGGTGGGGCACCCTCGCCTCTTAATCAGTTTCCAGATGCTGGATTTGGGGCAGGTTCCTGGCCACGATTTCCCAAAATACTGAGCACGATCGACCTTGTTAATTGCCATGAAACTCAATTTGGGGCACAGACTGTGCCAGTCCCTGGAGCCAGGACATCTGGAAAAGGCGCACCTGCGGCTCATTGACGCCAGGTTCGTGCTATTTTTTGCACGGTTCACAGTGAATTTGCACTGCTGAAAAGTGACTTTGCTCTGCTGACGCAAACCCTGATTCATGGAACTGTGCAAAGTGTATTTTTGAAGTGCAGTTTTTTTGTACAGCATAAATGACTTTGCACTACAAAAATACACTTTGAACAGTTCCATGTATCAGGCTTTGTGTAAGCAGTGCAAAGTCACTTTTCAGGAGTGCAAAGTCACGTTGAACCGTGCAGAAATGTCCATGAATCGGGCCCTGCATGTCTTTCCTCAAATACTCAAAGAGTGACACTAACTACAGCGGAAGCCCGAATGCGTGCACGGAAAGCGCCCAGGCTGCTCCTAGACACCCGCCGCACACTCTCTCCTGAGCACACTCAAAGGTCAAGCACTTCTAATCTGATGCGTCAACACGTGTGTGCAGCACTTTACGCAGGGAGGTCGGCTCGGTGTGAGTCCGTTCCTTAGATTTGGGGTGGTGGGGGGGGAGGGATGGACTGCGTCCAAGGCTAACCCGGGAAATTAACCCAATCACCTTCGATTCCGGAAACTCCTGGAAATCAGAATTGTTCAACCTGTGCTCAACTTCAAAGAGGTCAATGTTGAGGAAGCCTACCTAGTTCCTCCTGGCGTTCGGCTGCACTCTGTGCGCTTGAACGCCCCAGTGCTTCTGGTTCCATCTTTCCCTATTTTAGAATTCTCAGGTGATATTGATGACCATTTGCTGATGTGTTCGCGCTGGGAAAAACATCAGAATAAAAATGACACCAACACCACGCCCAAGCACCCCCATCCCCTATCTGACATTTGCGAAAGGGGCAGATGCTGTTATTTTTTCATCGCCTCCAGGCGCTAAATAAAGAAAATCACTTAAGGAAATTGACTATCGCGGTGATCAGTTTTCAAAATACGGCAACTCATACAGGACCCAGTGCAGCCTCGATTGCAAAAAAACAAAAATCGGGGAAATTGGCCCTCTCGGCTTTCAGGCGCTATACTCGGGAGACTGCCTCGTGGTTTGCTTTGCTCTTTGAAAAAGGCACGTGGTTTATCAGTTCCCGAAACCTGAAACTACGACACTGCCCCTTCTCCCCCCACGTCTGCCATATCTTGAGCCCGTGCCAGCTCACACACGGAGTCAGTAAATTGGCCTCCTCTGTGTATTCGTAAAAACTGGCCACGGCGTGACAATCGCTTAATTCTACAATTAGGATATTCGCCATCTACATGCCGGCTCGGATCGCCCCCCCCACCCCCTTCCTTCCGGCCCCACCAGGTATAACAGTTCTAAAAATGCACTAGCGCATCGAGGCCGTACAAATGGGCAACTGGCGCTATATAAATGACGAGTACAATACAATAGGAGGAAATTGTCATAGTGCATATCGGTTGGCTTGTGAAAATGACCCTCCCTGTGACAGTTCCCCCAAATCTAACCCCAGCGCTAAGGCTGCGGTGGAGGGGGGGGGGCAGGGGTTACATCTCAGACAATGTGATATTTCACTTCCCGCATTCATGTTAGCAAGGCTGGCACTGGGATACGCGCGCACTTCAGACCACGGAAATTACGGATCCGCAAACACGCTATCTGCTGAATCCGCCTCAGAAACATTGCAAAGGAGCTCGGCGCAGGAAGCCAGGTCAGCCTGCACCGTGGCGCGTGCATGCCACGGGGAACCGCCGTGCACGCGTACAGATGGGGTGTGTGGAGCCCCGATAGCCGCCCGACACCTCCCTGCTTACCTTGGCAGCTGCATGAGCCTCTGGGGATTGGGGGGATGACCTCAGCTGCGAGGATCTGGGGGGATCAGAGCTCCTTCCGGGGACGGAGGCACCTCCCAGCCATAGGAATCCCCTGTGCAGCAGCGCCTGTGGTGGGTGGGTGTCAGACGGGGGTCGCGGGGAGGCTGCGTCGCCCACCGCCCTGCATGTCTGCAGCAGTCGCACTGGCTCTGGAGCAAGGCAGCAGCAGGGTGTGAAGGGAAAGTGCCTTCGCCTGCTCCGCTCTAGCAGGGAGATAACTGCGGAGACAGACAGCGCCCCCCTCCCCTTCTCTCCCCGCCATCCCCCACCGCCCCCTGCGCTGGTGTGAAAAGGTTAGTTAATATGGGAGGGAGAGAGGGAGAGGACGCGGTGAAAGCGGCAGCCGAGGGGATGCCAGGGTGTCAGGCAGGCAGCGGAGGGAGGGGCGAGGGAGCAGATACGCTGGGAGATACTGGCCTCGCCTTCCCTATTCTAATCCTCCCCCTCACACACAGTGCTGGCGGGCGGGGAGAAAATGCGCGCACAGGTTGCTGGTGGAATTCTTAATCTTAAGAGCTTTAGCGCAGAGCGCGAACAGCATGGGGCCTAACTCACGGAATTTTTTGCACGGCGCAAAGTGCCTTTTCACTGGTGCAAAGTGACTTTGCACTGACAACAAACACCCTGATTCACGGAGCAGTGCAAAGTGTATTTTTGCAGTGCAATGTGACTTTGCATTGCAAAAATACGCTTTGCACTGCTCCGTGAATCAGGGTGTTTGTTGGCAGTGCAAACTGTGCACCAGTGAAAAGTCACTTTGCACCGTGAAAAACAATCCACGAATCAGGCCCCATGTGTTTAGCTCGAGAATGTGTCACATTCCAGCCCTTTCTCGAAGGATGAGAGAGCACGTTTCACACCAAAGCGGGACGGAGGCAGAACGGTCCTGCTCCTGTTCTGCAAATGGTGGGGGGCTTAGTTAAATCTTATCGTGGTTCTGGGTCTGTGGGCTCTGCAGGGGACATGCCGGGGCGTGAGAAATACACTTTGCCACCTTCTCTTTTTGGATGGCATATTGGCCACAAAAAAATGCAACTTAAAAACTACCCATCACCAATAACAATACATCTCCTAGTACTGACAGGTGGTCTGTCACGTTGGCGTTTCCAGGACAACGGGGGCGGGAGGGACGGGGAGCGGGAAGAAAGGGGAGGTGACGGGGGAGGGCGGGGGAACGAGTTGGTTCATGTTGGGAGTTGAATAAAGTTGGATGCACATTGGTAACGCTCCGTATCTGCCTGTTTCTTGCTGCGCAACGCGCCAGGCCGCGAGCGAGGACCCCACAGTGGCGCAGGCCGCGAGCGAGGACCCCACAGTGGCGCAGGCCGCGAGCGAGGACCCCACAGTGGTGACGAAGGTGGGATCGGGGGCAGAGCGCCTCTCGTGCTGAGAGTGACGCGACCCAACCGCCGCAAACCCACAAAGAAGGGCAGAGCGCTCTAAGGCGCGAACACCCGCAGCCGAAACCCGACACGCCGCCTCAGGATGAGGCGAGAGGACCACGCGGGGGAGCAGGGAGCCCCGCCCGCACCCCACACCTCGCCCGGGCCGCGGCGGTGATCAGGAGCAAGGAGCCCCGCCTGCGCTTACCCGCCCGGGCCGCGGTGGTGATTAGACTGCGACGGAAGACACACGCAGAAGAGCCAGGAGTTCCGCCTGCCAGGGGAAGGCCAACACAAGGTACGGCTCACCCACGGGGCACATGCGCTCACTAAAGAAAGCACTGCTGCTGCCCCGCACCCGCTGAGGGAGGAAACCGGTGCACCAACACTCCAAACCCACATAAAACAAAGGAAGGGGCAAGGCAAAGCGCCAGGAAAGGACATAAGCAAGTGCCCAGGACATCAGATCACAGCAGGTGGTGCTGTAAGTACCCTGTGAGGGGAGGACAAGTGGATGGTGCTCGTGCCCACCCAGGCGGCCATCCAGCACCTGTGAGGGAGAATATCACTGTCAATTCGAGACCCCGAAACAGACATACGTCCAACAGCATGTCAGGTCAGGACGACCGGCAAGGAGCACCAGCTCAAGGGAATGGGCCCCCAGCGCCAGGCGCCCCCACGCCCGATCATGTGCCCTACCAATTACCAGACACACTAGCTGCCCAGATGCCGGGTGCATTTGACGTGACCGACACCAGCAACATGGGTCCCAGATGGCCCAAATGGATCAGGGACTTTGATCTCTACATGGGAGCCACGGGACCATTCGCAGACGTGAGGCAAGTGTGTCTCCTTAAATTGGCTGTAGGATCTGCCACCCGCGACATCATTGATGAGATGCCCCAAGATTCCATAGATTCATTGCAAGATCTCAAAGACGCCCTGGCAGCCTATTTCGCACCACACACTAACGTTGACTACGAGAGGCACCTGTTTCACAGCACAAAACAGGCAAAAGGGGAGACCATGGATGCCTATGTGATGCGGTTACGCACCAAGCTGAAACACTGCCATTTCGCAAACTACTCGAATACCGAGGCCCTCAGGTCACAAATCATATCTGGATCTGAGTCTCGGGTGTTCCGCAGGAAACTGCTCCAGAAATCCCACACACTTGAGGAAATCCTAGCACTGGCCAGGGTTGAAAGGGCCATTGACTCTCAAGTGGAAAGCTTCGGAAACACCATTGCCGGAGAGAACCTAAACAGACTGCAGCTAGAAAAGAAATCAGAAGAACTCTTCTGTTACAAGTGCAGATTCGAATATCCACATGAAGGAACATTCCCCGCTGTTGGACAACGTTGCACGGCTTGTGGCGAGGAAGGACACTTCAAAGATGTATGTAGGCTTTTCCGAGAGCGGCCCAGAGACAACGCATCTCGCACCAGAAGTCGATACGGGGGGCCGTCCAACATCAACCCAGCCCCAAGCACCTCCAAAAAACGCAAAATCAGCCTCCATGCGACCAAAAGGACAGAGACTCTGGGGAAGACCGACAGAGAAGGAGAGAGAAGGAGATTTGTGATGCGTGCGTGACCGGAAGGGGATCAAGACGGCATGTATGCTACTTGGTAGAACAATCCCCTACTGAGTCAGATCCCAGCTCATCGGGGAGTGACCAGAAAAGGAAGGCATACGTCTACGCCATGGGAAACACCACGGCAACTGCTCACAGCCCGACACTCATCATTAAACTACAAGAAAGACCAACAGAGTTCCTCACAGACACCAGTGCCACCGTCAATGTGGTGAGTGAAAAGATATACTCTGAACTAGTCCAGTAACCCAAACTCCAGCCGGCTACGGTTGACATATATGCTTACGGAGCCAAGACCTCGTTGAAGTGCCTGGGACAATTGAGTGGGCTCTGCCGATATAAGGGGCAGGAAATGAGGGTTCCGATACACGTTCTAGCTACAGAGACAGACAGCGGCTGTGTTCTGAGTTTCAAGGCGGCCGCAGACATGGGCCTAATACACATACTCTACAACATAATGGTCCACAAGTACATAGACCCGGTGGAAATGATGAATAACTTATACCCCAAGATATTCAAAGGAATCGGAAGACTCAGGAACAGGCAAATCAAGCTTCACGTAGATAACTCCATACGCCCGGTAGCCCAGCCATACCGTGGTATCCCAGTCAACATTCAACATAAGGTGGAGGACGAGCTACAAAAATTGCCGGAGCAGGACATTATCGAGAAGGCTACTGGACCCACAACTTGGGTTTCTCCAATTGTCCCAGTCCCGAAGAAGGGATCCAAAGCCATTAGACTATGCGTCGACATGCGGCGCCCGAACCAAGCCATCAAAAGGGAGAGATACCCTTCACCCCGAATCACGGACATGATTAATCTATTGAACGGGGCAAAAGTCTTCTCCTTCTCCAAACTGGATTTACAAAAGGGTTACCACAAGTTGGTACTGCATCCCGAGAGCGGCAACATAACCACTTTCGTCACTCATGTCGGCCTCCTCAGATATAAAAGACTAGGTTTCGGGGTGTTCTCGGTAGCAGAGACATTCCAAGCAGAAGTCCATGATATAATCAAACACATCCCGAACCGTCTCAACTACTCACATGACATTTTAGTCTTCGGAACTGACGTGAATAAACACAACGAGACCCTCATGAGAGTTTGCAAGGCCCTACATGATGCCAATCTCACATTGAATAATGACAAATGCGAGTTCCGGAAGAACACCCTAAAATTCTTTGGCCACGTCTGTTCAGAATCAGGGATGACCCCAGATCCAGACAAAGTGTCAGCCCTAAACGACACCTCGGCCCCAACCAACGTGTCCGAGCTTCGGTCTTTTCTGGGCCTCGCCAGCTACTGCAAACAATATAACGATCAGCGAGCCACTAAGGAAACTAACCCATCAAAATGAAAAATTTGAGTGGTCCAGTGACTGTCAAAATGCCTTCGAAACAATAAGAGAGAGAGTCGCAAAAGCATAGAACATGGCATATTAAAACCCCAACAGAAGGACAGAATTGATGGTGGACGTCAGCCCCGTTGGGCTGGAAGCCATCCTCGCACAATTCGATCCACGAGACCCCTCGCAGAAACATATAGTGGCCTATGCCAGCCGCAGCCTGTCAACCACAGAGCAGGCATACTCCCAAGCAGAGAAGGAGGGACTAGCCATTGTATGGGCATGCAAGCATTTCCATCTGTTTCTGTACGGGAAACCATTTCAAGTCGTCACAGACAATCAGGCTCTACTATTTCTGTATGGCAACCCACAAGCCAAAATGCCTCAGCGGATTGCCCGATGGGGGTTAAGACTTCAAGACTATGCATTTGACATCATCCACAGGCCAGAGAAAGGTGATAACCCAGCCGACTTCCTATCGAGAAGACCAAGGGGAGAGAGCACACCAAAACCATCAGTGGCCGACCGATACTTAAGATACCTAGTCCATCAGACCACACAGGAGGGTGTCAACTCGGAGGAACTCGTCAGAGAAACGGAGAATGACCCGGCCTGCCGCATCATCTGAGAAGGACTAGAGTCGGGGCAGTGGCAAAGAGCCAGAGAAAGAGGGAAAGCAGCGGGAGGTCAAATATGGGAAGACGTGGAACGGCTCCTGCTAGTGAATGAAGAAATGGCAGTGTCGGACGATCATCTATTACTCAAAGACTGCAAGCTAGTGATCCCTGAGGCCATGAGAGCGAAAGTCATCAAATTAGCACATGAGACTCACAGGGGCATAGTCTCAACCAAGTGCATGCTCCGCCAAAAGGTTTGGTTTCCTAACATGGACGCCCGGGTAGAGGCTGCCCTAAAGATGTGTCCCACATGTTGTCTCATTACACCAAACCGACACCCAGAACCTCTGCGCGTGTCAGAGCTTCCACAGAACATATGGGAGGCAGTCGCAGGCGACTTCTTTGGACCCATTGAAGGGGGAAATATGTGTTAGCTGTGATGGACGAGTACTCACGCTATCCAGACGTGCGGCTGGTCTCTTCCACAGCTGCCCATCATGTGGTCCCAGCACTGGACCACATGTTCTCGGCATATGGAGTCCCGAAGGTGCTCAAGACCGATAATGGGGCACCGTTCTGTGGACATCAATTCACCCAATTCGCAGAATATCTAGGGTTTCATCACAGAAAGATTACCCCTCTGTGGCCCCAAGCCAATAGAATGATCGAACGGTTTAAGGCCAACCTCAAGCGAGCCTTTCAAGTCGCTCGCCTAACAGAACAGAACAGAACAGCCATATGAACAGGTGCTGATTCAGCTACTAAGGAACAGGTGCTGATTCAGCTACTAAGGAACTACCGAGGAACGCCTCATAGCACAACAGGAAAGACCCCTGCCGAGCTCAAACACGCATTCCCCAAGCTGAAGTGCTCAGCTCACGGCCGGCATTAGACCTGCAGGTCCGAGAGCGAGACGAAGCAGCCAAGGCCCGGATGAAGGAGTACGCAGATAGACTACGGCGAGTGCAACCATCCCAAATCGAAGTAGGTGATGTGGTAGCAGTTTGTCAACCAATGATCCACAAACACACAGCAGCCTTTAGAGAGGAGCCCCTTCTCGTCACACAAAAGAAAGGGTCGATGATAATGGCCCAAGGGACAGCAGGATCTGTCACCTGTAATTCGCCTCATTTCAAGGAACTTCCACCAACAGAGACGAGACATCTAAGTGGGAGAGTGCAAGTTCCCCTAAACTATGAGTCCAATGACCCATACTTCGGTGCCCAGTGGGATCTGGACGAATCTGACCTCAATGAAGGACAAGGAAATGCTGAAGGTGGAATGTCACTGACGCCAGGACTGGCACGACCGCAGCGAGCCCGGAACAGACCTCGTCAGTGGATCGAGGAGATGGACTAGAGGCTCACCAAACCGCCGCCTGTTGCGAAGAGTTTGGTAACTGTTTAAAAATGGAGGAGATGTGACTTTGATGTTTCCAATACAACGGGGCAGGAGGGACGGGGAGCGGGAAGAAAGGAGAAGTGACGCGGGAGGGCGGGGGAACGAGTTAGTACATGTTGGGAGTTGAATAAAGTTGGATGCAGATTGGTAACGCTCCCTGTCTGCCTGTTTCTTGCTGCGCAACGTGCCAGGCCGCGAGCGAGAACCCCACATGGTCCAGGCGGACCATGCCCTCCGCCCTTCAAGAAAAAGCACTCTGATCCAGGCAGATCGACGGCACGGGCCCGAGCGGCAGGAACACAGCGGCACAAAATCCTTCCATGGTAAGGCAGACAACTCTGCTGCTTTGAAATCGTGACCCCCTTTTATGGGACATTTCGTGCCAGAGCGCTCCCCCGCCACGCTCAAATTCGCGAAACCTGCATGGCCCCCTGCCGTGGAGCTGGATCTACCTGACGCCTCATGCCTACAGTCGGCCCATCCTCTCCCATGCCCTCAGGCAGCCTCCCCAGCCTTTCATTTCCTTTGGGTGTAGAGATCTTCATTTCAGTGTAGTGTGGTTTGTTGTTGGCATTATGTGGTCGAGACCACATTGAGTCGTGACTCGGTTTAGGGAGGGGTCAGAGTTAGTTATATGAATATAGTTAGGTGTGGCAAGACGTACACTGGTCTATGTCGTATGTGACAGTAGAGAGTCCCTCTACTACAGTGTCCCACGTAATAGGGAGATCACACTGGAGACGACCGGACAACCCACCAGGACCCCGCAAGCATGTCGTGTATGCTAGCAGTGTGAGCAGGTGTCCGCAGATAAGCGTGGCACGGCAGAGTCAGGCGCGAGAGTCTGTGGAAACGACAGCGACCATCTCCAAATGGCGGAGTGCAGTGGCCCAACACCGAGCGGAGATTACAGGGAGGCAGCTCACGGACCCACACTGTGAGGCAACTTACTGGCCCATAAAGAGCCTGCAGAGCGCTGTGAGGAGCGGGTGATGCGCGCTACAGTGCGCAGGCTCTGAGCACACTAGCACCCCAGGTCAGAAAAGGCCTCTAGCAGGGCTAGAGTGTGCTGCCACCAGGTGGTGGAACCAGAGACCACAGAACTTCACTGGCAGAGGCATTTTCAGTAGTAGTCCATGCCAGCTCAAGTAAGAGAAGGCCAATAAAGTGTTAGTGGTGAGCCTCCAGAATCACAGAAGAAACAGTGGATGCGGAAAGCCAGGCATCACGGTCAACACAGTCCAGGGCAACCCCAAATCATGTCAGGGCAAGACATGTCGGCCTTAGTGCCTACGAGGGCATCAGGGGGTTTTCTGCCAGCTCAGAGTGAGTGAGTCACTGGCTCTGCATCTACCCCAGCATTGGATCCAAAAGATATCGGCAACTTGGGGTCATGCTGGGAAAGATGGATATAGGACTTCAAAGTGCGGCAGGAGCCACAGAGCTCATAGGTGAGAAAAGGAAAAAGAACATGCTGTCCCTAGCGGTGGGCCCCACAGGAAGCGACATCCTGTGCGAATTGATACGAACGAAACATACCTAAATTTGTTGACCTAAAAGAGGCAGTGTCGACATAATTCGCTCCACACACAAATGTGGATAAAGATACACATATTGCACACAATAAGGCAAGAAAAGAGGAAACTCTTGACAACTCGATAAGGAGACTGCACCTTAAGATAAAACACTGCGAGTTTCATAGGCACTCGAACAATGAATCATGCCGGTCTCAGGTCATTGCCGGATGCAAGTGTCAGTCATTCTGGAAGAAACTGCTACAAAAGCAGAGATCACTCGAGGACATTCTCGCTGCGGCTCACACATAATCCGCCAAGGATCTAGAAATGGAGACTATGAAGAGGGCAACAACCACAACTAAATGAGTCAGAAATTGTAAATAAACGGACAGAGTCGACCACCAACATCACAAGGCGCACCAACCACACCTGTTTCGAATGCGGGTAAAAGGGGTTTGCCCTGTGCTAGGTCAAAAAGAACTTCCTGCAGGGTTGAAGATCACTTTCCAGGCTGTCTGAAAGAATGCACCCATGCTGAGACAGGGGAAAGGATCAGCAAGAAAGAGACAGAGGTTCATGCAGACAAACTCAACTAACTCCAGAACAAGCAGTGAACAAAGGAAATATCGAGCTGGAGACGAGAGCAGCAGATTTTTCTCCGGAAAACAACAATGCTCACCAGACGGGCTCCAAGAGGGATGTCAGATACATTGAGGTGCGATCATCCGGCTGGGCGCCTGGGGAAGCACTCTTAAGGCTGGGGGCTGCCGGGCTCTCTCACTTTTCTGCAGCCCCCGCCCAAAGAGTCCCACCCTCCCACTTCTTGTTTCATGCACCCAGTAGCTGGGTTGACCTGGGTAGAGTAGGCTGGAGCCTGGATAGGTACTCCAAGGGGCAGATAACCCCTGTTGGTAAGATAAGGGTGCAGCTGTGGAAGTGAGTTCATTGTGAGGACTTAAAATCTGTTTCTATAAAGAGATTGTATAATGTGATCCTGACATTTCTTTTCCAGTGACATTTGAAGTACTGGAGGAGAATTACAATTGCTTTTTGTTCATATATTGTGTATTTTGCTGCTAACTTTGCTTTTTCTGTCACAGGCGGAGTTACAGGGCGATCCTAGCTGGGGAGGATCTTTGAAGCTGCCATTTCGGCCGCATGCGGTTCTGATGGCTGCACTCGAGCCAGATTCGGTCGACGGGCACTGAATCCCTTGCGGACAGTTGATACTCCTCATCAACTGAATGCAGTGGTCGTGGGTCTATTACTGACTGGCAGTTTCTAACCAGAAGCAGACGTCCGCTAGTTTGCTAACCGGAAGTGACACATGTCACCTGTGGATACTACGCCTTGTTACTAGGTGCTGTAGGTTATTACTTTGCTTAGGTGGCTGGGACCGCCCCTAATTTGTTTTTGACTCCAATAAATGTGATCTTCTGTTTTCCCCAGAAATATACATTGTTTCTGTGGTTATTATGATCCGGAAGGTAATAATTGCATCCATCTAAGATTCAGTGGAAAGGGGGCAATAGTAGGGGATGGCCCCTTTAACTGGGCGCTGGAAAAAACGACACAGCAAAGGAACACAGCCCTAAACTGGTGATGCATTTGAACAATACCCCCACCGAATTCCTAATTGATACAGGGGCAATTGTGACCATTCTAAGTGAGGGAGCTTATGTCAATCTTCCACAACCCCCAAAACTAAAACCGTCTACGATAGACATTTTCCCTTACGGGTCCAATACCCCTTTACCATGTAGAGGAGTAAAATCAGAGATCTGCTCCCACAAATCACACTCAGCCTGTCTCCTACACTGTGTACTAAAGACAGAAACCAACAGTGGCTACATCATCAGTTTCAGGACAGCAGTGGACATGGGGCTGGTGCACATCCTCTACCAAATGAAGGCACACAAATACCTGACAGAGGACAGAAATGTTGAAAGCAATTTCCCAATTCTATTTGAAGACCTTGGCAAGCTCAGAAATTGTAAGGTAAAACAACACATCGACCCAAACGTCAAGCCGGTAGCCCAAAACTATCGAGGCATACTGTTTAGCAAGCAGAAGCAAGTGGAAGAGGAACTCAAGAAATTACTGGACCAGCATATCATCAAACTGGCAACGTGGCCCAGATCATGGGTGTCTCCCATAGTACTGATACTTAAAAAGGCAGTTGATGACGCTATACGGCTATGTTTAGACATTAGAAGGGCAAATTAAGCAATCCAGAGAGAAAGACACCAGGCGCTGAGAATCACAGACATGATTCACTTCCTTAATGGAGCGACAATATTCTCCAAGCTTGTCCTTAACAAAGAGTACCACCAGCTGGAAATAGCACTAGAGTCCCTATACATCACCACATTTGTAACTCACATGGGGCTGTTCTTATACAAACGTTTGAGCGTTGGGGTGTCGTCTGTGGCCAAGATTTTCCAAAAAGAAATACTTAAGGTCATACGACACAACCCCAATTGTCTAAATTATTCAGACGACATCTTGGTATTTGGAAAATCGCCACCTTACATTGTGTTTGTTCAGCTCTGGAAGCAGACCACCTGACATTAAATAAGAATAAGTGTGAGTTCCGCAAGATGGCACTCACATTTTTTCAGACATATCTTCTCTGAACAAGGTATGTGGCCAGACCCTGACAAAGTGGCAGCACTAAATAAAACCCAGAGGCTTGAAAATGTGTCCGATTGACGATGTTTCCTGGGGATGGCAAGCTACTGATCACGATACTTAGAAGATTACGCCGCCATCAGTGCACCATTAAGAGAAATCATGAAGCACAACCAGGGATTCAGATGGACGTCATAGTGTCAGGCGGCTTTTGAAACCATTCGGCATAACACCACAAAATCAGAGGACATAGCATACTTCAACGGTGACAGAACAACAGAGGGGATAGTTGATGCCAGTCCGGTTGGCCTGGGCAACATTCTGACACAGCATGATCCAGAAACCCCTCAGTCTCGGTTCATGCTCGTATACACCAGCAGGAGCCTGACCCCATAGAACAAGCTTATTCTCAGGCCCAGAAAGAAACTTTAGTGGTCGTATGGGCTTGTGAATACTTACACCTATTCCTGTATGGAAAGGAATTCACCATTATCACGGACCATCAGTCACTCCTCACCATCTATAGCAATCCGAAGGCCCGGATGCCCACCAGAAATACGAGATGGGGCCTACGCTTTCAATATTACAGGTTCCCCATCATAAATTGACCGGGCAAGTAAGAAAACCCATCCAACTTTCTGTCTAGTCATCCGACGGGGTCTGCTAAGTTGGAAACTTCCATAGCAGGTGCCTACATTAATTATGTGATACATAACATGAAGCCATTCCCAGATGACTGGGTGACACTCAAGAAAGAGTCTGAACTGGACCCCACACTGAACATCATTGCCAGCTGTATGGCAAAGGGAAAACTGAAACACCCAAAATCCCTGTCGAGAGACAAAAATGGGGCTGCGCGAGAGGATGTACACAGTCCGGGGCTAGAGCAGGACAAGCTCACCATCGTGGAGGACCACATCACCATGAAAGGCTGGCGAATAGTGCTACCCAGCTGTTTGCGGCAACAGGTCATCAACCTAGTGCACGAAGGCCATCGAGGAGTGGTATTGACTAAAAAATTGCTGAGACAAAAAGTCTGCTTCCCGAGGCTTGGCTCCAGGGTTGAGAATACTGAACAGGGATGCACCACGTGTTGTGTGGCAGCACCCCCACCCCAGCCCACTGCAAATGTCCCCAATGCCATAAGGGGTATGGGAAGAACCGGCAGTTGACTTTTATGGACCATTAAGTGATGGGACCTACGTCTTGGTTGATGACACTCCTGATTCCCAGAAGTACATTTGATTCCATCCACAAACTCCACATGTGTAACACACATGCTGGACCGTATGCTCACAGCCTACGGGTTCCCTAAAATCATCAAGTCGCACATTTGCCTGCTTTTCACAGGCCAGGGCTTTGCAAATTCCGCTCGTTACATGGGTTTTGAGCACAAGAAGATTATGCCATTGTGGCCGCAGGCCAATGGCAGAGTTAAACGATTATGGCAAACATCAAAAGGGCACTACAGGTCGCAAATGTCACCAACAGCCGGTTTGAACAGGTTCTGTATGAACTGCTGAGAGACTACAGGCACACTCCGCACAGCACCACAGGAGTGTGTCCGGCTGACCTCATGTTCAGGAGAGCAGTTCGAACCAAACTGCCCAACAGCCCGGGTTACCTGCTCAAGAAGCATGGCAGAGCAGCAGGCCTGAGAAAGGGATGGAGAAGAAAACCAAAGGATGAAAGGGCTGATGCCCGCAGGGGAGCCAACGAGATGGACATCCAAGTGGGAGGTAAGGTGCTAGTGCGGCAACCTCGGCACAGAAAAGAAGACCCCACATTTGCACCTGAGCTCCTGGTAGTGACAGACAAAAAGGGCACATAGATCACAGCTGGGAATGCATCACGCAAGACAATAACGTGAAATGTGTCACACTTGAGGAAATGTCCAAGTGGTGAAGAGCGCCCATGGGCTCCCACCAGAGCCGACCAGAATGGAGAAGACTCAGATGACTCTTATTTAGAGGATGGAAAAGCATCGGATTAAGGGTGGGAGACAGGCGGACTGAACAGTGGTCGAATGGTCCAGGAGCAGAGGTATAAAAGACGCACAGCAAGGTCCCGCATAAAACCCAGAAGACTGATTGAATAGATGGGGTAACTTGTTTGGACTTGGTCGGTAGAAAAAGTTGGGAAATGTAATGTTGTTTGTTGTTGGTATTGTTATGTGGGCAGGGCCACATTGAGTCGTAATTCAGGGGAAGTGACGCAGGGTTAGGGAGGGGTCGGGATTAGTTATATGAATAAAGTTTGGTCTGGTAAGACGTACCCTGGTCCTTGTCATAGGCGACAGTAGAGAGGCCCTACTACTTCAGTGTCCCACATAATAGGGACATTACATTCAGCAACACACTGATTCAACAAGAACCCGTCGAAAGCCTGGGTAGCACTGAAAGAGGCAAAGCAGTTTGTATCTCATGACACTGGTAAATAAAGCTGGGAGAACCAGGGAGTTCATGGGTAGGGCCGAGCCGAGCCAAGGGGTGTGGCCCGGCTCTAAGAGCCAAACACAAGCCAAGTCTGTAAATAGCCACATTAAGGCTATCTGTGGGATCTCAGCCGTTGCACGGTTTCACACTCAGGCATTTGTACCATCTCAGCCTTTGCAACACCTCACTCTTTGCACCATCTCAACCTCCTCATCCCCTCAGCCGACACATTTTAACTCTGCACCATGACATAAATGCCAGGATGATCTATTGCACTAAGTCATACTAGTCCAGACCTGGGATTTCTCCAGGACTACAAGTTGCAGAATGCATACATTTTTTACTACGTGATTGGAGAAACCAGAAATCAGTAAAACATTTTAAATTTTAAAACAAAACATTTTATTTGAGGAATACACTGAAAGGGATCTACATGATCTCTGCGCCGCTGAAAAAATCAGCCAAAAAAAGCTGACTGCATTTATGGCGAGGTGCAGTGAACACATAAATCGCCTACTCCCTTTCCCCCATACCGGCTACCGTTGCCTTTCAGTGGCAAACGTTAAGTGTGTGCTGCCAACTCCCCTCTATCCCTGCAATGTCAGTTCCCTCCCAATAATGTGGCCTGGAGCTGGCACAGCAGGGTCCTTTTTTTAAATTTTTTACCTTTCTTGTCCCTAGCTTTCCATGTAATGGATGCGGGGCACAACCCCACATCCCCCGACTCCCATTACACCGAACAAGGGGAGCGGAGGACTGCAACCCCCTGGTCCCCTTAATTGGTGTACAGTACTGCGCAATTGCGCCGTACCAGTCGAAATTTTGGTACGGCGCAAATGCGGAGTACTGTATTAGTCGGAATTTTGGTTGGCGAAATGTTCATATGATACCCACTGAAAGTCACTGATACGAAAATAATGAACGTCTGCTGCAGCCGTGATACCGCGGGTCGTAGGCGCTATCAACAAATTAATTAATTAAATAAATAAATAAGTAAATAAATAAAGATGAACTTTTCATTAAAGCTAAGCAAGGTAAACTTTCCTCAGTTACTTGTACCTCAGTTGCTCAGAGATTAATAGTTCTGCTTGATTAAGAAAATGGCATATGAAAGAAATGCACTCTTCCAGACGAGCCTCTAACCGCTTGTCTCTTTTGTCATTAAGGCCCTGATTCATGGAATTATGTGCATGTAAAACGGGGATTTGCATGCCATTCTGCCCGCAAATCCCCATTTTACAAGCAAAAACGTTTTACTGTTCCTTTTAAAAAGAAACTGTTCCGGAATGGTTTAGTTTTAAAATAAGAGTTTTGGAAGAAGTTGAAACTTGCACTTCAGTGCAGTGCACTGAACATTCCCTTAAAGAGCAAGTGTGTTTTTTGGGGGTTTGGATTGCATGTGGGAGAGGGCGTGGTGATTGGTTTTGTGTGGGGTGGGGACAGGCCAGCAGGGAACATAGTCCCACTACTTCTTTTCGTACACTTCGACCACTGATTAAATCACGAAATTCAACGACCCCAAACATATGAAAGGGTGGGCATGATCAGGATTAAAACCAGTGACCTATTACCACAGATATATACCCATATGTGGTATGTATGCAAAGGCTTGTGCTTCTTACACTTGCAGGACAGGACACCACTGAGTTACCTCATTGACCTCCATGGCTCTGTTCGTTGTGTTCTGATCTCTTATTTGGCTCTGCTCCACTTAAAGCTCTACTATTTTGATGTGGTTTGGTTCTGCTGCAGTACCAGGACTGTACTGCCTTCTTACATTTCTGGCAGCATTTTGGTCTATTCCATTTCCAGCTTTGTTAGAGGTGCTGCAGTTTTTTAATTTGTATTTATGTATTTTTTTGTGTTCTGGTATTACAAAAACCTTTTACAATATACATTTGACTATAACAGAATTGTAGTGGTTTTGTTCTGGCAGTCTTGCGCTCTGTCCAGGTTCTGGCACTGTTTCACACAGTTATAGCCTCATTGCTTATGGTTCAGGTTGAGCGTAGTTTGATCTTGATCTGGTATTGCTCCATTCTTTTTCCACGGGCCAAGTGCAAGTGGGTCTGATGAGATGTCTGAGGCCTCTGACGATTGAATGTGAGAAGACAGCCATCGCCCGGAGCGTGCACTCTGGTGACTAAACTCACCTCTCTGGTCAGGACTGCAGGGACTCAGGAAAATAGCTGCCGTTGTGGTACATGGGCTTCAGGCAAGGATAGGAAAAGAATTAGGCTCTTGTTCACAGAGCGTTTTCTAATGGGGTTTTGCCATTATAAAATGCTTCAGTTAATTAGGCACTTAGTCCCCTGTGTTAAGAAGCAGCTGAACACGTCATCCATAGCTACCACCCCTCCCCCGGCCCAATACTGTACTGTTTAGAAACGTTACTCACTAAGGCAATCTTACTGCCCTTGTCCCAGGCAGGTACAGCAGCAGATAAATGCAATTTAAAGTAAAGATGGCACGAGTAAAACCAAACTAATGTTACAACATTACATGTGCCTGCATTTGACACAAAGCAAATGTGCATTCAACATGAAGAACACAAACGTTAGGTGAAATATGCATTTATACATGAAGACAATTAACATGGCATCCATAAAGGCGTGAAGAATACTAACATAAGCAATATATAAGCTGAATGCAACATGAATGACACGCGTATATATCTCACTAACATAGAAACACAACAGTAATGGGCAGCCACCTTTTCCAAAATGGAAGCCGCAAAATGCTTCTAACTAAACAAAAATCCATTGAGGATTCACGAAACCTCAAAATGAATTTACAGAAATAGACATCCGGGCAGAGCTCAGACAGTAGCTAAGCAGAGGTTACTGAGAAATTAGGGAGGGTCCGAACGTCTCAGAGAGAACACGGGATAACCATTCCCAAGACACAAGCTGTCTATTCTTAGATACATTAAAAGAAAAACAGTCTTTGTAAGTCAGGTGCTTGATAACTATAAGCGCAAAGACTTGATAGGGAAGGGCTCAAGTGTGTCTCCAGTGGTAGAGAAAACAATAACACTTGCACTAATGTTAGCTAAAATCCCAATAAATACAGGGTGAAATAATACAAAGCACAGTCTCATCACAAGTGACCCATAATTGAAGAACACTGTGTATTCATTAGCAACACACACACCGATAAGGCCCCTGCATCACTCCTCACACATATTCCCGGATACAAGATGGCGTACAAGACCAACTACAGAGGAATCACCCTGGCTCATGGCCTAGAAATAAGGGATAAGGGATGGTATCTTTTTAATTGAAAGGAAGGCAGTCCACGGATCTCTCTCCCCCTACTCCTGTCTGGATCATGACTTGACGACCTGTCAGTTGTCCAACGTTGGTCAGGAGAAAGCCAACCAATCAAAACCTCCCATTTTAGACTACCTAGTACGTGTTAGGCCAACCATTATTCTATGGTAGAGATGATGTCTTTTTATTATTATCAATTCAGAGGTGGTCGTAGGAGGAGACATCAGATTGTTGTTACCCAATCAGAAGTTTAACCATTACAGAATACATATGCAGTCCATCACCATGACCAGTGCCCTCATTCCGTAGGTTTCGATAACTGTGCGTGTATGATGACGTTGTTCCTGACACATTTGTAGTATAGAAATGGTTGTTTCTGATTAGCATGCTGAGACCTTTGAGATGTGTATGCTTGTATGCTATCCCTGGTTTATTGTGATGTCAATAAAGCTGTGCTTAGCCTTGCACTTTGTCTATTTACATTATTGTGCTTCGTTTGATCACGCACCAGAACCTCTGTGTAATTATGGGGACTTCCCAGACCGGAATAGTAACAACCCTCACCCGTAAACCCAAATGGCAAGGTCCTTTTAGAGTGCAGGCTTTACAGTGACCCATGATGGTGGTTATCATCTGAAGAGTATATCATCCCTGTTGGGACAAAATATCAAGGTCCAGCCTGTTTATGGAGTATATTTCATCTACATGTCCCCATTTATGAATAATTTACCATGTAACATTGTACATGTAAAGTCTTGACTTGGGTTGCCTCTGTCCACTGACCAGGTGGAGTCTCTGTCAGCAGCGGTTGGTGAATTTGTTTATTGGAGGGAGCTAAACATTCCTGATACAGGTGCTCAAGTGGCAAAGTATATGAAGGGAGCCCCAACCATCCAAGGGTTTTGAGGATAGTGGTTCCCCACAGAGATATTTGGGTTGAAATGGTGCATTTTGCAGCCCACATTTTGTGGGGAAAAAGGGGTGCAAAGCTGTACAGTTTAAAAAATCAATAGAGACTAGATAACCAGATTACCTGCAGTTCACAGGAGCAGCTTTTTCAATACACGTACATTTTTCCTTTGCCCACAATATATTGCAGTATTCTGCCAGTGTAGAAAACATTTTTGTTCTGTCTGTGCCCAAACATGTCCATACTAGTTCATCACTATAGGCCAGTATCCCACAAAAGAAAACTCAAGTTGGCTTTGCCCATAATGCCAGTAAAGCCGCAATGCTACAATAAGAAATATTGTCCATACTTGCTGCATCATTGTATGCCAGTGTCTCCACGTAAGAACACTCATCGGTTTGGCTGTGCCCATAATGGCAGTAAAAATGACATGCCCAGGGTAGGACATTATAACCACATTATCTGCAGCAATCAAGGCCGGTATTCCCATGTAAGAAAATGTATCACAGCTTTACCCATAATGCTAGTAAAAATGGTATACCCACTGTATGAAAGCATTTCCATAATACTGACTGCACCAGTGTAGGCCAGTATCTCTACCTAAGAACACTCAACACGTTGGCTTTGTTTATAATACCAGTAGAAATGCAGCAGTAAGAAAACATGTAATATACTGGATGCATCAATGCACGGTATAATGGGTGTTAGCTGTGCCACTAATGACAGTTTCATGCCATGCCAATGCAAGAAAGCATGTCCATACTGGTTGAACTCATGTAGGACAGAATTCCTATGCAGGGACACTGACCATTTTGGCTTGGTCCATTATGCCAGTAAAAATAAACATTTTTAATTTTGGGGGCCTAAGGATCCCCATTTTCCCAGGGGGCTTTCTTTCCAATCCCCCATCCGCTATATATATGGTAAGCTAAACAATCATAACTCGTGCCACCACCGTGCACTGCTAAGACTAACACCCACGACATCAAAGATTACATCACAAAGGTCATTGATAGAACAAAAAAAAAATGTATAGACTCCATCTACTTTATATTTCTCAGTAAAGTACATAGACTCAATAAGATTTTCCAACATTTCCATTTGCATTTTGTGTTATGCTAATGGGAATTTTGTGGCGTTCATCCTCCGTTCCAGGGACTGGAACAGTGGATACTGGCCCAGCAGTCCAAGTTATCAGCCCAAGCGAAGCAAGGGTGGATAATGAGGTCTCTGGACCATTATCCCCCCATTCCAGCCCCTGAAATGGGGGATCAAGGCCATTAGCACCCTAGGTTCCCAAAGCGGGAATCCGTGGTGCCAAAAAAGCCTACGGCGTCCCGGTGTAGGAAGGAAAATCCTTTTCCAAGATGGCCACCATGGAAAGGGAAGGCAAGGGTTCCATACAGGGCCCCTCTTCACTTTCCATGGAAGCCTGCAGAAAGCAAAAAGAGAACTCTATGACCATATTACCACAAGCATATTTTTCTTCCCTTTCAGATCTATCCTAATTTCGAATAACTTTACTACCACAAAGCCAGTCCCAGGTGGACATGGCCACATTAATCCTATGTTTTGTCCCTTGTGGTCATGGTCAGTAGCCAGATTTTCCGGATCATGACCTTATTCCATGACCGGACAATCTGGCCACTGCCCATGGCCACAGGCTACCCCTCAGTCACTAAAGGTATACCGCTATTTTTTTGTAGCTACATTATGACACTTGTCAAATAATAAAACACTGGCACATTTGCAAAACTATGCTTGTAGGTCCTTGCCAATGCTCCTTATGCAAGTTTGCTGGAAATCCACCCATGTTTTTATTTTTTCCAAAGTGTCAAATGTATGCACATACAATCGTCATATAACCTAGCCCCCACTTGACAAAATCCATTCAGACTTTACGAAAACACCTATATCTAGATCTATAATCTTTTTGTAAACCTTTGTGTAGATTTGTCAAATGGCACCACATTTATAAGCCTTTACAATATTTTGGGACCCACCCTCTAATTTTGCTACCTCTTGACAGAATCCCACTAAACATTGCAAAAACATGTATATCTAGATCTATTATCAGTTTGCCAAATGAAGTGTAGATTCATCAAATGGCACCTCATTTATAAGACTTTACATTATTTTGGGACCCTCCCCTCTAATTTTGCCCCTTCTTCACAAAATCCCACCAAACCTTGCAAAAACATTCATATCTAAATGTATTATCGGTTTCCCAAATTAAGTGTAGATTCGTCAAATTGCACCTCATTTATAACCCTTTCCATTATTTTGGGAACCCCCCTCTAATTTTGCCCCCTCATGACAGAATCCCACCAAACTTTGCATACTCACTTATTAAGTGGTGCCAAAGTTATAAGCCATCCAAGAACTGCATTTCACCAACCCTGTAATGCTGAGGTGTCCGCAAACTTTTCAGGACTGTTCGGGAACATCCAAACTGTTCACAGACTTTTGCGGCAAAAAACACCCGTTTTTCTGCTTCTTGCAGCCATATCCCATCCTCAAAACCCCTCACCTCCCCAGAGATTATTTGATAAGTTTGACAAGTGCAATGTTATGTTTTTTAATTTGTTTTTACCAAGATGTCTGCGGACACCGGCCGCTGTCCGCGAATCCAAGATGGCGGGCATTTCCAAAAATCTGACGCACTTCACGCTCTTCACCATCCAATCAGCGAAAACGTTGCATGTCCGCGGACATGACGCAAGACGCATATCACACCCAAATATCACACATATAGAATCAAACATTTTAACTGCTATATATGGAATATTAATTACAATGAACACTGTACTAACAAATCAAAACCAATATCATACTAGAGTAAAATAGCCAGAAGCGCATATTTTTTATGTCCGCGGACAGCCGCAATGACTGCGGACATGACAAACACATCAGGGGTGCTTGCTACCTAAACAAATACAGCATTTGACCCATCCCTTAGTCCCCCCACCCTCCCCTAGCACTCTTACACACCAACACACTTGCCAAAGGTATATTTCTTCCCCGTTCGTCGCCACGCTGTCCGCGGATCCAAGATGGCGGATGCATCAAAACAATACGACGCACCTCACGCTTCATTCCAGCCAATCAGCGAACACATCGCATGTCCGCGGACATGATGCAAGCCGATTAGCCAATCGGTGTCCTGCCCACGGAGCGAACAGGGAAATGTGTCCGCGGAGCGGACACAGATATCACTATTTTTTTGTGACCTACTTTTTGGTTTTTAAAAAAACAAAACTACTGGACAGATTTTCACCAAATTTACAAAACCACACTTTCAGGACCAATCCACTGCTCCTGCCGCAAATTTGATGAAAATCCGTCCAGCGGTTTGGGCTGTAGCCGTGAGCAAAGTTTTTTCCCATTCAGTCTATGGGAAAAAAATAAATTTTGGGACCCCCCTTATAACTTTGCCCCCCCTAGACCAAACCCCACCAAACTTTTCAAATAAATTCAGAGTGGGCCATATACTTTTTTTGCACAGTTTGGTGAGGATTCGTTCAGGGGAGCGAAGTTATAAGCCACCCAAAAAGTGCTCTTCCTATGGGATTAGCAACTTAACCATAACTACACGGCCACTACTGTGTTTGTGTGTAATTATATATATATATATATGCATACATACACACACACACACACACTCACTCGCACACAGGACTCGTATTCTCTCATTCACATGCAAACCCATATCCCACAACATAAACATAGCATTATCATTCATAAACACACCCATACGCTACTACAAACTGCTCTCTCATATACACACATTGACATGTGCCCGTGCACAGACACAACCCCTCATGTGCACACGTACATCTGTACATACATAAACATACACAAAGGTTTTTTCCTTACCGGCATGATGCCTCACCTCCAGCTCGGGTCTCTATGGCACCCAAATGTTGTTCAACAGGGTCCTATGGCTACTGTGCACCCTGCAGAGAGAAAGCAGGTTATGGGGTCAAACACGTCTACCTTCCCGGTTCCTGACATTGATGGTACCATGCCCAGTAGAATACCCAAGGCCCTCTTAGCAAGCAATGAGGCACAGGAGCAGGTTAGCAGGCTTTGCTTGATGGTAATTTGTTGAGACCAAGGCCACAGTAGCGAGACATGAAACACAGTATGCATCCATGATCACCTGGATTAGAGGAGTTTGACTGCTACAGAGTTGATCATCTATAGGTTGTTATTGGGATCAGTATATTAGGCCTTAAACAGTATGTGATACTTATGCCTCTTGTGGGCAACTACTCAGGGGTCTCCCTCTCTGTAGGGGGGTTCTTTCAGCTGCATACATGTTCTTGTATTTTATACTTTTCAGACGGTATTGATGCATGTCTTTTTTAGCCGTCCTCAAGGGCTTTCACCCAGGCACAGGCTGTTCGTACAACGGATGGGGTCATAGTAGAGTAGTGTAACATCCTTGGATTCACGGATGTGGACCTATAGAACAGGGTGGGTACTTAAGGCTGACTAATGGTGTTCTTGTAGGAGAACTCGGCTATCAGAACCACAAGTAGTGAAGTAACTTCCTGCACTGATCCAAAACAACACAAATATTGCTTGAAGTTCTGATGGATACATTCAACCTGCTTGTCACCCTGGGGTGTGGAAAGCGGAGGAAAGATGAGCTAATAATCCTTTCAGTTCTTGTGGTGCTTTCCAAAATTTGAAGACAAACTGAAGTCTAGGATCAAAAACAATTATTTATGGTAGCTCATCTTTTCTGAACAAAGGTGGAAAGGAAGGTTTGAGCTAACCCAACTGCTGACAAATTGCCATTCAGAAGTTCAAAACGGACCATCTTCGTGAAAGGAATGCTCAGAATAGGGTTATACCATTGAGAGACAGGCTGAACCGCAGTGAACTCAAGGTTTATTCAATTCAAGGATTGAGAAGTCGCATGCAATGTTCTCAGGAGTCCAGTCGAATTGCTGTGAAGCTTTAACTTTAATGCATATTGCATAGTGTTTGACGTAGCCAGCCCTAACCGGGGCTAGACCCTTCTATAAAGCCTGGCTGCCCACGATTTTTGGCTTTTTCCGTGGTTTGTTTTGTCAGCATATGTCTTTTTTTCTTGAATCGCGCAAGGGGAGTAGACAACCGGAAGTAGTGGTAGATGAACCATCTGTATCACAGCAGAGAAAATTCTGGAATTCCATAGAAGTTTGGGGAGTTGACCAGTCCAGGACCCCAGTAGGCTTGTTCTGATTCATAAATCATTTGGGCATGGGCAGTATATCTCAGTGACAACACGCTGGTCTTGGAAGCAAGACTGTCCGCGCTTAGAATCCTCTTCGATATAAATAACCAATAATAATGATATAAAGATTCCTGATCAGGGACAAGACATAACTCCAAATAATAACGGCATCACAATGTAATTCACGGTTTATGGTCTTTCCTTCGCATCTAATGCCATTCCATCAATTTTTTTGCATTTATTTTTTTGTTTTTATTTTTTTGTTTGTTTTTGGGGGAGGTCCCCGCTTATCCCCATTTTTTACCCTTTATAATGCACCTAAACAAAAATGAACCCTGTACCCCCCAAAAATATGCATTAGATGCAAAGTTTTTAGATGGAAATACTTTGATGGAATGGCATTAGACGGAAAGACCAGATACCTAATGCACACTTGAAGATTTTGGCATACGATATTTGATTGTGCAACCTGAATTACACTTCAAAACATGCTCCACCTAGTCATGATAGGTTGATGAGTATATCATTATATCCTCTACGTCCAAAAACCACGGAGAGATCCATCATGATCCCAGATGTATTGTTAGGTAGGTGCTGAAAGGTGGCCAGGGCATTGCACAACCCAAAAAGCATCAGCAGTGATTGGCAGTGGTCTTCCTGGGTGCCAAACACAATTTGTCGTATATCCCTGGGACAGACAAACACAAGATTTAAGGCTCAATGTGGCTTATATAGGCATGCTTTATGTTCAATTTGGTATCCCTACAAAATATCCCCACCAAAAATGTTGCCATACATATGGCCGTTTGTCTCGCCATAGCCAATATTTTTGGGGAGGATATTTTGTGGGAGCGGGGGTTGCGGGGGTGTCCCCGCACATTTGAAAATAATGCGGGGGTAGCAGGGGTGTACCCCGAAGGGTCCATGGGTCAATATCACTGCAAAAATATGGTGATATTTTTGTATCGCGATATTTTTGCGGGGATATTAACACATGGAACCCTCGATTTATCAGCACATGTATGAGGGGAAAGCTCAACATTGCTTTTTTACTGTAATACATTTATTTGATGGTAGTCCACAATCCTCGGTTGAGGGATGATGAAAAAGAGGGTTGATTGCGTGGGAGGAGATGATGGGCAGATGAACTCCTTGAAGTTCTGCTGAGCTAGATTGTTTTGGTGGTTATTGCCCTCCCATGAAACATAACCGCCCATGGTAGAAGTCCAATAGAGCAGTCCCAGGGATGGTTCGGTGCAATGTATCTTCTTCAGTTGCCTCAAACACGTCCAAGTAGTCCAGGTATTCTTGGGGGAACCCTCATGCTGTCAGAGAGAGCACCCCGTCTTGATTCTTCATGCCATCCTCTGGAGGGTAAGCCAAATGTATTGCATTCGAGGTGGCACCATCTTGCACGAAAAGAGGAATGGAATTCAATCATCTTGTCACTATATATCTGGGTTGTGAAGGGCAAATTAAAACATTCCTACAATGACCTGGAAACGGGATGCACTGATAATATCCAACGTTGTGTTCCACAACACAAGCATAATATCCTTGTGTTGTGGATAATTCATCCAGAAGGGAGGACCGACTCATCAACTGAATGTTTGGGTTCTAATTGGCTCCTTGGGCACTACAGGCAATTCGACTACTGAGAGGCTATCTCTCAGCACTTACCCCAGCTTCTGACTGACTGGGTGCACTTGGTCCTCCCCCACTCCCCTGCACCCCAACCCCTGCACTTGTCCCCCCTCCCCTCTCCTGCACCTGTCTGAGCACTTGCACGACCTGAATGCACCATGCCGTGAAGATCGTCTATCTGTTTTTCCCATGTCTCCCCTCCTTGCATGGGGGTACCTCAATGCACTTTGAAAAAGTGTAGAATCGTCATCATACCTATTTGCTGTTATCTACACCGTTCATTGTATTATATGCACTTGTTCCATGCACCCATTCTGCCCGTGCAGACTTGTATCGTTCAGAAATTCAAGGGCTCTGAATGACCGTTGTTTTTTCCCCTGGTTCCCTCCCTCCTTGAGCGCTTTGAAACACTTGCTTTGTGTATAGGCGCTTTACAAATGTACAATACCAATATAAATATGAAAGGCCATGGGTGTGGGTGTTGCAGGAAGGAGCTGAATGTATTTTGAAGTACTGCACTAGTCTTGGCCCATCGCTATTCCCTTGGGCGGGAACGGGTCCCTCTTGTTTTCTAGGGCAGTGCCTTAATGGATGACTTAAAGTAACCGCAATAAGACAACAAATTCAACTTTATCGCTGTACAGATTTCAATGGTCCATTGATATCCCATAAATGAGCGTGCCCAGGGATGTTATTGCGTGGTGAACCTACACCAGTTTTGACAGCCATAGAAAGAGCAGGACCCTTTTGGTCGGTATTCGCATGATTGACCTAAAAACATTTGACCTAATACATTTGATCAAATTATTTTTACCTTTTTTTCAGTCAAATTTAATTAAATATATATCAGGGTGGGTAAGGGTATAGATTAGGTTGAGGGGAAGTGGGGGGTCTCCCCCCGCATTTTAGACCAAAAAAAGGTCAAATAAATTCGATCAAATGTGATTAAGTCAAATGTTTTAGGTCAAATAGACCCAAACCTTTTGGCTGTCAACCTTGGAAAACGGCCGCTTCAGCTAATAGACATGGCCCTGCTCCTGAGGCACAGAAGGACAGGAGGAGAAAGTATTCCAGCAAGATTCTATGTTTTGTATGTCTGATTAGTGTTGCATCCACGCGAATGACAAATGGTGAGGAGTGGGAGGTTGAGATAAACATGCCCCTGCACACACATGTGCACTGCCACACATCTAGGCATGATTGCTAGAACATGTGAGCGCGCATTACTTGCCCACTGGATCATTTGCACCTAGCAAGTGCCATTAGAGCTGCATGTCTCATCAGACGCATAAAGCAGTGCACCCGCATATTTTAGGACTGGGGTAATTGCATATACTAACTCCAGTCCTAGAATACTTTGGGAAAGTGTTGGATAGTGCATTTAATTAAAATAATGAAAATATCGAAACAAATTGTCGTTATTGTTTCATTCGTTATAAAGACTGCACACCCACCCGCATGGCACACTCTGTGCAAGCTAGTCAATTTGTGCTACAGCAGTTGTTTACCCAGTGTGCCTGGTCACGTAGACTTCATCCATATGGCCTTACAGCCACCACTTCAGACTGAATGCCCACACTGCTCTGGAATTCAATCAATGTACAATGTGCCAGCCTTTTCAGGGACAGGATGATGAAGGTTTATGGCATCTTTCTTGGTGCCACACATGACAGTTATATTTCAGGCAGTCATTGATTGCAGCAGAGATGTAGGCTGGGCTGGAGATTCTGGAGAGATATGGCAGCTTGGTGATTTTACACACTCCTACTAACACGCCCTAACCTACCCCCCTTTTCTTTCAGATCTGCCAGAGCGCGAGAGGACCACTCCGGTTGTGATAGTGCGCAGTACAAATATCCTTTAACATCAACACCTTTATCACAATACACGCGCTTGCATCCTTTCGATGCAGCTTCAAACTGAAAGAGTTTGGCACAGACCCACTGTTGTCACACACACAGAAAATCCCACACCTGATTTATTAGGGTGTTAGGAATTCTAAGAACATCTACATACAAAACATACATGCACACAAAGCATGTTGAAAACACATGAAAAAGAAATGCAATTGTGCAATTTGTCAACAATAGAAACATGGTGCAGTATGCTGTGATGTTGCGCTATGTGATGTTGATTTGTACCGTGCACCGCTACCACCCGCTACAACCCGAGGGCAGTCTCCAGGCGCTCACGTGGCTCTGCAAGAGACGAGAGTGGGGTATGTTAGTGAGGATAGGATAGGTTCAGAACCAGGAGAAACTGGCGTCTGTGTGTGTTGTTTTGGGTGTGGGAGTTGGTTCGATTCGAGATGCCCCGCTTGTGCTCATTATCTCCTCGGTCTTCCCTTCTGCATGCATGATGTCACTGAGAGTTCTGGTTGTGGATTTTGTGGATGTTTTACCCCTTTGTGTAAGTGGCGCGAGTGGCCACACACTTGTGGAGGGAGACTAGGGAGCTACTCAGTTCATGTAGACGGGTTAAGTTGCGTTGACCGATGACTGATGTGTGTGGGGTTGATTTTCCTCCACTATTCTACGTCTCTCTCGTTCTTAGTGTGTTTCTATTTCTAATGTTCCATCTGGTGGGAAATGTGTTGTGATGTGCTTTCTATTTCCGCTGTCTTCCCTGCTGCATGAAGTGATGCCATTGAGAGATCTGAGTGTGGAATGCTTTGGGTGTGCTGAGCGGAGCGAGAGCGTGTGTCGGTGGCTGTCCCTTCCTACAGTGTATCCTGTGTTACTGTTGATGCCTGGCCTATCTATTGTCTGCATCTAAGTGATAAACAAGATTTCCTTTTGCACATCTGACCCCTGTCATCTTGGGGTACGTCACTTCACAACATTGGCAACAAGGTGGACCTGCCTTACTTCTACCTGCCTGCTTCCTGGGCTGGGAGGGCACCCTGTGAAATCAACCGCCCCACAATTAAGAGAAAACTCTCCACCTACCTACTACTGAACTGTCAGCCTCGTGGAGTACAGCTATCACTCGTGCTGTTGCGACAGCGTGCACACGCATTGTTCGGAGTTGGAGTACGGGCTGCCATAGAGTCTATTACTTCAGGTCCTGAGTTCCGGTGCCTGCCAGTTCATTCCATTATCCCCTCAGAGGAGTTACTTCTGGACTCTTTACCTGTGTCCAACTGTGCTGACTGTACGGCAACTTGAGGTGAGGAGTTGTTAGGAATGGTGCCTCCTCCTAGTGTTACACTGCATAGTGAGTGCCATACTCGGTGCTGTCCAAAACGGACACTTGATGTTCTGCAGCAGCAGGAGTACGCGTGCTGTCTGGTACACATAATGTCACTTTGAAACTAAGCTGAAAGCCTTCTTGTATCCTCTGCGCCCTGATACCCTCGGGTCTGGTGCGCATTATAAATAAATAAACAAACAAACAGTGATCCACCTGGATAATCGAGAAACCTTGCGGGCATGAGGGAGTACCTATCAGGAGAGATCCGCTCTTTGCGGTTTCAGCTGTTGAAGGATGACCTCAGCCTTCAGTGCGCTCCGCCCTGCCTTAAAATGCTGAAGGATCACGTGAGCATGCACAGCCATGATCATATAAAACGCAAAGCCCCCGTGAGGACGTTGATAGGTCCCAATTTTACTGCGATATGCATCACTGAGATCTGCTGTGAGAGGTGTGGCGGTCCAGTAAGTGATTCGCTAATGGCTTTTGCCAAGAAGTGGTACACACAATGGTCTCATGTTTGGAGGGTCCTGTGTCAATGCACCAAACGAGTTAACCTTCCAAAGAACGAATGCTCTACTACACATATAGGTACTATTACAGCCCGATTATGGTGCACAGAGTTAATTGGCGGGAGGCCGCCTTCTGCAACAGCTCTTTTGGGCATTGTCTGGAGCCGTCTTTCAATGTAGACTGCACACATTTCGCTGGAATTCTGAGTTTAATGGGGTTTTAATACTATCTGTAGCTCTTTTAGGTGGCGTGAGGCTTTGTTGGTGTGGGCCACATGGGTATGCCTCTCGAAGCCTCTGTACTTCGAAAACTGTGGCTGACATGATTATTTGTAACCCATTGTTGAGGGGCTTTCTCATTAACGGAGGGGTTGCTGGTCACATGGAGTAGGCGTGAACATTTTGTGTCATTGTATGGTGATGTTTATAAAACGGGTGGACGAGCCACCTATGGACCAGTGAGCGTGCGTCCTTAGTGTGTATTCCAGAGGTGGCTGCTTGCTATGTTGGCGAATTGTATAGTTTGGGGGCTATGCACTACCTTGGTACCACTCTCTTGTGCACTTATTCGGTGTTGGACACCATGTGCAGTTAGTGCAGTTGAGGGAATGTGCCGGGTGACTGGTTCCTGTGAAGTTTGTGTACTTGCACAGTGGATGTGTGTTGCTGGTTTTGTGCCTAGTATTTGTGCTATGGCGCCCCTGCCTCAAGTTGTGTTATAAGTGCAGGATCGGTTGTTACCTAGTTGTTCCCGTTCATGTGAGTGTGCTTGCTGTCATTAGGGTGGTTGCCTGGCAGCTAGCGGGAGCGTTGGTTGCTTAAATGTGCTTTGGTGTGTTTGGTTAGGGTATCCTTTTTTACCTGGTTTGAGTGTTGTCACCCTCTCTTCTGTTTGCTTCTGCTGTGGCGTGGCCGGGTGTGGAGTTTGTCCTTGTGGCTTGAGCTCAGTATGCTCCGTGGGAACATTCTGCGGGTTGCAGTCGGTGGCTGTGTGAGGCTCATCCTGTAGCACGCTTAAGTGGCATGAGTGCCCATACACTTGTGGAGGTACATTAGGGACCTACTCGGTTCATGCAGAGTGGTTAAGTTGGGTTGACTGTTGTGCGAATTTCCTTCGCTATCCCAACTTGCTCTTTCGTGAGTCCCTTTTTAGTGTGGGGATGTGTTGTGGGGTGCTTTCTACTTCCTCTTTCTTCCCTGCTGCATGAAGGGATGCCATTGAGAGTTCTGAGCGTGGATTGACGTTTGTGTGCTGACCTGCTGAGTGTTCTGTATGACAGCTGGAGAGAGGCTGGCTGAGTGAGAGGGTGTGCCGGTGGATGTCTCTTCCTACTATGTATCCTGGGGCCTGACTTATCTATTACCTGCAACCAAGGGAGTAAAGAAGATTTCCTTTTACACATCTGGCTCCTCCCATCTGGGAGAAAGTCACTTCGAAACACAGTGCTAATACCCAGGGCTGATCTCTATCCTACACAAACCAATAGCAAAAACCTGTTAAAAAAAGAGTGATTCCAGCTGTCTCATGTGCTCCTTGCGAATTTTCTGGTGTGGCTGTTCATTTGTGTCATGCCTGTTTCCAGTTGAGCTGATCAGTATTTATTTATTTATGTATTATTTATTTATTTATGTTTTATTTATTTATTTATTTATTTATTTATTTATTTATTTATGTATTATTTATTTATTTATTTATTTATTTGTGACTTATATAGTACAGCCACTGACCCAAAGGATTAAGGGCGCCAGTTGTGGCATCCACATGCGATTTCCCTGCACCACATGGCACACTTGCCTAGTATATGCATTGTTACTCTACACAGTTTGCGACGAACTGGTGCAAGTTATGAAATTGAAGTTGCGTGACATGCTAGCAACACCTCTGAAACTGCGTGGAGTCGCTGCAGCAATGGGTAGCTGCCTGCAGGGGTTCCTTTGCCACCAACACACATCACACCGTCATTGTTCCTTAGGCTGTCCCTGAAAGAGAGATACGAAGAGGCGGTGGTTGGAATCCTAAGGGTAGAGGGTCCTTCAGAACTCCGCCAAGCTATTCCCCACCTTGGTGAGCATATTGGGGATAGGGAAGCGTGAAACATTTTGCAGACAAGAAAAATGGCATCAGTGATCAGGAGGGGGCATCTGTGGTAGTGAATAAAATAAATAAATAAATAAAATAATAATTGTATTGCACTTAGTTCTATTTTGGGGGCTGGAAACCTGTCGCACCTAGATGGATTTTGGGTGCAGGAAATGTGTTGCACTTAATCTTATTGTGGGAGCAGGAAATGTATCACAATTAGATGTATTTAGGGGTAGGAAAGTTGTCGCACTTAGATGAATTCTGGAGTAGAAGATATTAGTAGGTTAAAACATGTGTTGCGCTTAGAAGAAACTGTGTAGATTAGCAGACGTGTTGCATGTGAAGAATTGTGAAGGCTAGCACATGTCCTGCACTAGACGAAATTGGCAAGGTAGCATGAGGGTGGGCGTTGTCGCTGCACCTGGACATTCAAGGTGGGATTTTTATCGCACCTCAAGCACCTGGTGATTGGCAGTGTATCACTCTAAGATCCACACAGAGGGTAGGTATTTGATGGCACTGAGATCACATGTGACATTAAGCACTGCTCTTTGCACCTAGATGCAATCCAGGCGGGAGACAATGTTAAATGTATAGCTAGCCCATTTATTCCTTTCACACTCAACGCCTTCAGAACCTAGCCGAAGGCACTGCCTCATTCCACCAAACATCTGCTTTCACAGATTAATCAAACATGTTGCACAACTCCCCTGCCATACGAATGCAGCTACACAACAGGAAACCCGAGCTGTAGCTTCACATGTAATGGTCTATCCTCTTACACACACCCTCCCGCTTAGCTCCTCATATACCTCCGTCCACCCATCCACATGCCATTCAGACATGGGTGACTAACAGGGCCGTGACCACCCCCTCTCCCACCCATAACTTTAATAGCTGAAATGCACACACGCATAATAGAACCTCCCAATGTCCCCATATTTTGGATTTTGGTCCATTCAAGAGCATTCAACCACCAGCGCGTAGGGACCATAATGATGGTGGAAGGTGCTATTCAAATGACAAAAATGAATGAATGAATGAAATAACACAATGAGGCGACTCACCTCAATACCGTGGAGGACACTGACACCAAGCCCTAGAAAGACTGACCCAACAGTAAGCTTTCCAAAGATTTGCACTAATGGAGCTGCGATTTATGCAGGCCCAGCACTCCGGTGTTGTGATCACGGTCTAGATTCTCATGCCATTTGTATATGTTGGCCCCACTCATGAGTGTGCCACTAGTTGAAATGTGCAGGTGTGGCATGCAACATTGACTCATGTTGGGTCTCTGCACCTGCCAATTAATCGTTGACATGTATATTTTAACTATATGACACTGGTCGTGGTCGCAGATAACTATGATATGATATGACATTTATAATGCGCCTCTACACAAGTGTTTCAAGGCGCGACGAGGCAAGGGAGAGGAACAGAGGGAAGACAGACACCGATCTTACTAGGCCAGGTGACATTCAGATCGCGCAAATGCAAAGGGGAAAGGTGCGGAGAGAGGGGAAAGTGCGGTACATGCGATAATAATCATAATAACATAAAATAAAGAACGGCCAGCCGGTCGTAAGTGCAGGGTAAGTGCAGACATAAGTGCTGGTTGGGGGGCTCTAGGGATACAGAAAACAGTCCCGAGGTGCAGGGGTTGCCAGGAAGGCAGTGCAAGCATGCAGCTGGCAGGGCTTCAGACTGAGAACAGATGGGTGGGCAATGTTAGTCTGTTGTGGCCAGACATGTCATCTGGGCAATGGATTTGCTGTCCTTGGTTCCTGATGTGAAACAATTGTTGTCTTGGAGATGTACACCTGAATCACAGGCCTGAGTCCATTGTGGCAGTGCTCCTTATCACGATCACTTCTGTCTGGAAAGACCAGCACTTGTGTTGCCATGGTGACATGTAGCTATCTTTCCCGGCTTCAAGCAGCTCTTAAATTGTCATGATTCTTCTGAAACACGTGTTTCCTAATTTCCAATTAAAGGGACATAGACCTGCCCATACTGCACCATGTCGTATTTCACTGCTGTGCACATATGGGCAACCTTGAAGCTTTGTACGACATCATTGTTGTGGCTGAGACATATCCATCGGCCAAGTGACATGCGTTGAGTGTTCAGTTATGACTCATGTCTCTTCCCTGACACACCGCTGCCTTTCCCTGTTTCCAGACACTGTGGCTGCAGATTTGTAATTGTAATTGGTTACTTATAATGTGCTTAATACCCAGAGGTTTCTAAGCGTGGGCCGGGGATCGAACCTGTGTTGCTCCGCTTTGTCTTGCCCCTGAGCTATCTTCCCTCTCACCCATTGTGATCCTGTTCAGTGATTTCGTAAATCCTCTTTTGATCTGACCATGCGTGCTGAACCCACAGTGGCGTGGGAACGGTGTATTGTGTTGCTATCTTGTGTCCTTCCATGCATGTGTGGTCGATGAGCCTCCTAAGAGTGTGATTTTCTACTAGGAGACCCATGCTTGGGATGCGTGTTGTGGAAGCAGTCCCTTCCCATGCTCTTGTTGGCATTGCATTTGGCGTTCTGGTGTCACATGATACACGGATACATACCCGTGTACCATGTGACACCAGAACGCCTGGTGTCACATGGTACGCGGGTATGTATTGCTGAGGGTTCCTGTACAGAAGTCCAAGGTGTGCCTAATAGTTTGTAGCGTCTTTGCCAATGACATATTCTGTCATGACTGCTGATGTCCAGATGTTGGTTCCAGTGCACCAACCTGGTGGGGTAATGCTTTCAGGTGTGTTGTGTATGGGTACGTGATTCCTTTGCGTGCTGGTGGGCATGACCTGCTCCTGGTGTCTGCTTTATGGCCTAAAATAAAGTCGTTTTTTTAGGCTGGCAGTCACCATGTGGTGTTGCAGCTATAGTGTGGTGTGGAGGTCCAACCAATGGTTGCAGAGGGTTTTGTGTGCTTACATGATATCCTATCCCTTTTCTGTGTAGATGCGGCATGCTGTTATGGTTGTACCACAAGAATGATGTGCTATTGGAATCACAGACTAAACCTCAGTGTGTCACTTTCCATCAGTAATCACTATTGTGGTTTGTTTTGCTATTTGCACTACTTTGCCATTCTGAGTGGATGCTCTAGACCAAGGTTGTCCAACATACGGCCCGCGGGCCAGAATGCGGCCCTCCGTGCCATTTCATGTGGCCCGCGAGGCTGAACAAACAAAGAAAGGAAATCCAAACAAACAAGCTGGCATGGGTTCCACCTTCACACTTCTGTTCCAACCCAGCCAAGCCCAGCCCAGCCCAGCATCACGCCGGGGACCAAGCGAGGCCTGGTACGTTTTTCTTTCTATGTTTATTTTTATTTTTAAAATAAACGGCCCAGTTTATTTATATATTTGTTCAATGTTTGTCAGGTCCGTGGACACGACTAATTTATTAATTTCCGCAATGTTGGGCCCACACAACATTGCGGAAATAAATAAATTAATCGGGTCCACAGACCCGACAAGCATTACATAAATAAATAAACGGTGCCGTGCGTGGCGAGGCACTGTTACTGCCTCTGGTGCCGCCTGCAAAGGGGCACCAGAGGCAGTAACAGGCCACGGCCCCATTTATTTATTTATTTGTTAATTGTTTGCCGTGGACCAGATTAATGTATTTATTTCCGCAATGTTGGTTGGACCTAACATTGTGGAAATAAATTAATTAATCAGGTCCACGGACCCGACAAACATTGAATACATAAATAAATAAACCTGGCCGTGATTGGATGAGCACTGTTACTACCTCTGGTGCCCCCTGGAAGGGGGCACCAGAGGCAGTTACAGGCCCAGTGCATTTTTTCAGACCCGAATTCTGTGCCGCGGGGGGCTGTTACTGCCTCTGGTGCCCCCTGGAAGGGGCACCAGAGGCAGTAACAGGCCACGGCCCAGTTTATTTATTTATTAGTTCCACGTTTGTCGGTATTTTGTGACAGATCCAGAATTGTGCTTTGTGAATGTGGTGCACTGCTATTTTGGTGCACGTGTCTATTTGTGGTCATACCCTGGTTCTTGGGGGCATGGCCCCCGCACCCCTTTAGAAATGTTGGGAGTTTTCAGCAATGTGTGTGTATTAGTGGCAAATGGGGACATGCATTAAGATTGATGGGCTGCAGCTGTGCGAACCTTAGAAGGCTGAAGTGAAGATAATCCCAGCCTCATTCCTCTTTCTTACTCTCATCCCTCCTAATCCCCAGTCTCACTCTCCCTCCAGCTCTTTACTGCTAGGAGGTTATTGCCTGTTAGTGCTCCCTTGCCTCTGGATTAGGTTTGCCCCACCTAGGAGTAATTGTTCAAGACCTGAGAGCTTAAAGGCAAGGCATACTTCACGTGTTAAGCCTTTTCCTTTCACCCTGCTTCGCGTTCCTGCTTGCAATCTCAACAGCTACATGTATGCCATGAAAAGCAGGCATGAAGACAAGGCTGCTTAACTGAGTGGATTACAGGGTTCATTGTACGCCTTGCTTTTGCGCCCCAAATTAACACTTATGAAATATACCTTGCTAATAATGCAACACCATTGCACGTGAATTAGTACTATTTCTGTGTGCTAAAAGGGCCATTCAAAAAAGTGAACCCAACCGGCTAAACAAACCATCCTCTCACTGGGAACAAGCCACACTTGGAACAAACTACCAGTGATGGGGATGGGACAGCACATAAAGAACAGATACAGCAGAGCCTCACTTGTCCAGCTCCATACAAGGAGCAGGACCTTGTTCGCGATATAGCAGGCAGCTACAAAGAATCCTGCCACAGCCACAACTGGGGCCACAGCACCATCCCTCATCCCCCTAACAAGCGGTCCATCACCCTTCCATGCAGCCCCCCCAAAAGGCGTACAGGTCCACAAGTGAGCGTTAAATTGAGCCCGAAAACCAGACTGGAACATCTGTCTCCTTGCCTGTTGAGGTTTCTTGTGCCACAAGCACAGGCAGCATCAATCATTAACAAAGAAGTAATGATTGTGTATTACAGAGATAAGCTGGCATATGTATTGGGCACACTGCACATACTTAGGCAGCATCAATCATGCTTTGTACAGGACAATGCTGTCCTAAATTGGGAACAACCAGCATAGACATGTTGCTACAGAGGCATATTTTGGGCACAACCAGCATGACAATGTGTTATATCAGTGACAGTGCTGTATTACACTGTAGACACATTGATCATTAAAATGTGTTGTGTTCTACAATGTTCTTGTCTGCTGTTGGTGACATGGAATGTACATGTTCCCCTTTAGAACTGATTGTAAATTTATGGCTTTTTGGCCACTTTTCCTGCTGTAAAATGCACCATTTCAGCCCCATATTTGGAAAAAAATCTTGGGGGGGGGGGGCAAACCCTCCCATGATTGTTATAGCTCCCTCGTTACGCTCGGTCGCCTCCACCGTTTCAGAAAAATATCACACACTGGTGGAAGAAATGACAACAAACTAACCTTTGATCACTGTCCCGGACACATCTTTGGGACTGCATGGCTATCACTGCCTGTGATGCCATTGTGTCAAAGGACACACACCATCGATTTTGAATATACTGCTTTGGGTGAGGGTGTTGACTTTTGGCTCGCCGGCCCACCGGGTGACAAAAAGTTCATGCTTCGGCCCCACATTCAAAAAGGTTGGACAAGCCTGGTCTAGACTATCTGGGCCCTTCAGGTATTAGTCTGGACAGGAACCTTCCCATGCAAATGACCACACATGCAGCCATGCGCACCACATATGGGTGATGGTGGCTGGGCCCGCCTATCAACTGGTAATGGAGTGGCACGAAGGCTATCCCGCCTGTGCTCAGAGTAGTGCAGTGATCCTTCCGGCAGAGTCAGAAGGTGTTTATGGCCTTGCAGTTCTTGATGCAGTGCCAGTGGCCATGCTCTTGTGTATTTATGTTATGTTATGTTAGATTCATTTGTAAAGCACGCGTTCACCACAAGGGTATTGTGGCGCAAACCGACAGCAAGGCATGAAGGGGAAACAGATTTAGAATAGATAGTGCCTCATTACAGCTTTGGCGGTAGCCATTCCGCTATTGGCGGCATGGCTGCCTCCAAAACTGAATCTGGGTCCGGGTTCCCTGAATGGGGAATTACCGGGCCATTCCGAGTTTGGAGGGCCCAGTAATTCCTCCCTCAGGGAACCCGGGCCCAGACCTTCCCCATTCCCATTCGAGCCCCCATAGGGCTCAATGGGAATGGGTGCATGGAGCTAACAACGGGCCGTTTACGACCGGCCCGTTGTTAGCTCCCTCGTCCCCTCGCGGGACCCGGTAACGACGCCTGGTTTTACCTCGTAAATCGCCTCGTAATCAGGCGGAATGGGTTTAACGGGTCCGCATCCGTTAGCGGCCCCCGTTAACCCATTCCACCAAGATTGTAATGAGGCCCATAGGCTTTTAGTGCACCGCGGAATGCCAGGTGGTTAGATAAGGAACGCATGGGGCGAGGAAAGGATTTCCAAAGAGCTGGGGCCGCCATTAAAAAAGCAAGCCCTGAAAAGTGGCGTGGGCTCTTTTTATGCAGCATTCTTGCAATATATGTTCCATTGTGACAGTGTAAGAGTTGTTGTGCACTGCCATAGTGGCTTGTACATTTGACTGTTTTACTATATGTTGCATTTAGTTTGTGTCATTGACATGTGTCTTTCCATGTGTTGCCATGTGACACAACAGAGGTTGCTTGGACTCGCCGACGTGCTTGTGTCTTGCTATTTGTTTCCCTGTTTGTGCTTTAGGGACCCAGGGTTGTTGTTTTGTGTGTTTTGTGATGTTTGCAAGTTTGTTGACGTCCATTGTTATCTGTGCTTCATTGGCGCTATACATGTGGCTTCTGAAATTGTGATTTGTTTCTGGTCATTCTTTGTTGTGGTCTATTGGGATAGCTGTGTATTAGATTTGCACTGCAGTGTCTATGCCCAATGGAATTTGCAGAAAAAAGACGCCGTTTTCCCACATACAATGTGCATTCAGATTGCAAGTTTGCATGCATACTGATGAGTTTGCACACAGATTGCTAAAGTTATAATTTGGCTAGAGTGCAAAAAAGAGCGAGTGCAAATATGTCTCGTTTAATGCCCTTTTGGAATTACTCGCCACTTGTTTGCACTGGTGCAACAAACTGCACTGCACAGGTGCATCATTTCTGTAGTTTCTGTAGTACATGCCCAACTTGGCTGTTGATTACTTTTTTTTTAAGGGTACTAGCTAATTCTCTATAATACTAGTCGTATTAGAAGTACTTGCTGTAGTAGTTGGCACCCCAATCACAGCCTTTTATCAGGTACCCTTTTTCCTGGGATCATGGAAGCATAATGCATTTGTAAATGCACCCTCCTGATAGCTGTGATCCCATTGTGGCTTCTGCCTAAATAGGGACTGATATTTCAATCAAAAAGGTAAGTTGGTCAATTTCAATCTATGTTTTCCTTTTCTCTCCCTTGTGTAGAAGATAGTCTCCTCAGATGAGGTGACCTGCAAATAAAGTGACTGCGAACACCAGCCTTTCATCACAAGTTTTGTGTGGGAATATTGTGCACACTTCTACGGTCCCCAAGGGCGTTCATCCCACAAGCGCTTTGAGATCATACCAATGATATATAGAGCGCTATATAAATGCCAAATGACATAACATAACATTTCTGGTAATTATTAGTTTTTTTAGTTTGTGCAGTTTTCAAATCTCGTTTCAGTAGTAACAAAATAATGATTTATGGCGAGCACACCATACTACACTAGTTGTTTTTCTTACTCGGCTGCATGGTTCGGCGGCGGGCACGCAGCCCACAGAGCTATCTTGCGCCCTGCGTGGGTGCAATGCAACGCTGACTTGTCCATGCAGCGCTGCAGCAGGCTCCTGAAGTGATACGCTATTCCCTGCCAGTCTGAGGAGCCAGCTGAAGCGGTAATGCTGAGGAGCATTTTCCCATAATCCCCATGATTTAATATTGACAAAGGATTTGCGCCTCTAACCTCTTCCATTTATTTATTGGCAAGACTCACTCTGAAATATTCCCCCAGGGCCTCTCCTGCAGCGGAAGAGAAGGTGGCGGCGGATTGAGGTCGGACAGGAAAGCCGCCATAATCACATTAAGCCTTTGTCATAGTTTGTGAACTACTGCTGCACTCACATATTAAGAAACACAGGCGGTTCAAAGGTCACAAGGATCCCACAAGTGGCCTGTCCCAGGCCACGAAAATGTTATTCTGATGGTTATTGATGTATGGTATGGTATTGTTTATTTATATAGCGCCTATACACAGGCAAGTGTTTCAAAGCGCTCAAGATATTTGTAATATAACACTCAGTGTATTGTGTCTCTACATTTTCTGTAACTTGTTAAAAATATTCGTTATAACCTCAAAAAGACCCCCCTTAAACTGCAAAGAATTTACTTAACAAACCTCAGATATTTTCCTTTCTTTCCCTCAGCGTGCAATTGTTTTATTTTAACACATGTTTCGTGAGCCGCCACTGTTCATTTTAGGGCCATTGTATGCTCTCTAGTGTCCTACTCATCCTTTTGTGTAATTTCGTTCCCTTGATTTAAAGGTATCATCCTTCATCATGTTGTGGAGAAGCATCTTCTAACAATATAATAAAAGGCCAGATGTATGTTTTTCTGAAGCAGTAGCTTCACCTGTTGCCACCGCTAGAGGGAGCTGTTGCCTTAGGATATATGAGGCAGTGCCACTTTGCACAGCTTCATCTGTTGTCACCGCTAGAGGGAGCTGTTGCCTTAGGATATATAGAGACAATGCCAATTTGCATATCTTCGCCTGTTGTCACCTCTAGAGGGAGATGTTGCCTTAGGATACATAGAGACAATGGCAATTCGCATAGCTTTGCCTGTTGTCACCGCTAGGGGGAGCGGTTGCCTTAGGATATATGGAGTCAATGCCAATTTGCATAGCTTTGCCTGTTGTCACCGCTAGAGGGAGTTGTTGCCTTAGGATATATGGAGTCAATGCCAATTTGCATAGCTTTGCCTGTTGTCACCACTAGAGGGAGCTGTTGCCTTAGGATACATAGAGACAATGCCAATTTGCATAGCTTTGCCTGTTGTCACCGCTAGGGGGAGCGGTTGCCTTAGGATATATGGAGTCAATGCCAATTTGCATAGCTTTGCCTGTTGTCACCGCTAGAGGGAGTTGTTGCCTTAGGATATATGGAGTCAATGCCAATTTGCATAGCTTTGCCTGTTGTCACCGCTAGGGGGAGCTGTTGCCTTAGGATATATGGAGTCAATGCCAATTTGCATAGCTTTGCCTGTTGTCACTGCTAGAGGGAGCTGTTGCCTTAGGATATGCAGTGGTCCTTCTGTGTTAATGAAAACCTGCACTTTGGCCCGTGCACGTGGGCTTCTACACTAGTTGTTAATATCTGGGGAAAGCCAACTGTGCAAAACCCACCAGCTTGATTTTGTGATGAGAGAAAACAACAGCAGTTCCACTGGTAGGGCACATATTAGAGACATATTTGCTCTCTGCTGCTATCATTAGAGGGCATTTGCATGACTGGACCGGATCACTGGTATGAGAGCAGGAACCATACTGAGTTACCTGACAAAGTGCATTCTGAACTCCTCCATGTTCTAGAAATACACCTTCACAACGGTGCAGTGGCTGAACTACCCCTTTAAAGATTATTGCTGAAGTCAGCAACAAATCGGTGCGAGACAGCGCCATACAGTGGGGTACAGGGCAGGTTGTTAATAGCAATGCAGTGCTTAGCCGAGCATGGTACAGGAGCAGGACAAGCAGCTGGGTTAAAGTCGAGAACAGGGCTGCTCGCAGCATAATAGGCATGACAGTCGGAATTACAGCGGGAATTACAATATTGCATGGTAACTGCAGGGGTGAACAGTGAGGCATTCAATTGTGGCCTAGAGTTGGTCGATGCACACTAAGAGGTACTGTAATCAGGGCTGCAAGGAGTCAACGCATTTGAAAAATCAGCGATACTACAAATCGATGGCAGCGGTAAAAACAAAAGCGGGGTAGTGAAAGGCTTGCAGTAACCTGAGCCTTCCTGGTAAGGGCCTGTTGAAAGGAGGCAGATCCAAGGTGGGCGAAAAATCAGGCACCATATTAGAGATACGATGAGTGCAGAAAGTGTGTGGTTCTGAGGGCACGACGGAACAGTTATTGTGAGAAGCAAATAGGAGCGGATTTATCACAGAAGTAAAAATGTATTGTCACTGTACGTGCTAAGCTCAGTAATGCCTGAGTGGCAGTCCCAATGCAATCAGGGGAAAGCCTGCTGAGCAGGCTGGTATCATGCAGGTTGGAGAGGCACTGGAAGGGGGTTGCACAGGTGACAGTTACCCTCTCCCGTAAGGCAGCAGAAATGGCAACAATCTGCTCGGTGGTGGTAGGGGTGTAATGTTGCATTCGGTAGACACAGTGAAGACTCGCTGAGAGGGGAGACATGGGCGAAGGGTGTGGAGGGGTGATGTTGGACAGCATTGTTCACTGAGAAACCAGCGGGTGATAAGCCATGTGGGGTAACAAAGTATGGAGAGGAGCAGTGGCGCCTCTTACCTGTTGCTTTTGACAGGCTCCATAATACTGCTGGACTCAATGGGGGGTGAAAAGGCTTGTGGACTCCACTGGGTGGGCATAGAAGTAAGCTGGAGGAGGCAGAATGGCAGCCATGGGCAGACAGGGAAAGAAAGGGGCCTTAGACCTGGGTCTTTGGTCAGGGCCCGGCTTTGCCTCCCGGCTCAGCTTGACTTGGTTATTTGTTCCTAGGGTCATCTAATCAATCTGCTACTACCATTTGTATCCACTATTGGTAATAGCTAGTATGAAGACATGAGTGGGTACCTGGAAGATAAGCGGCACACCCTGCTCAGCAAGCTTACTCGCGCACTGCTGGGGAGGGACCGGGGCCTTAGACCTGGGCCTTTGGCCTTTGTCCGGCTTCGTCTCCCAGCTCAGGTGAGCTTGTCGATTTGTTCCATGCGTTATCCAATCGGCTACCACGATGCAGCCAGGTGCTTCTCTTTGATTTTGAATGAGGGCAGGTCGTGAGAGAGCAGCGGCGACCATCTTAAAGGTGAATTTGTATCCACTATTGGTAATAGCTGGTATCAAGGCATCAGTGGGTGTCTGGAAGTTAAGAGGCACACCCTGCTGAGCGAGCTTACACGCACACTGCTAGGGTTTACTTCTGGCGTACTGCCTCTCCTTTTCATCAATCCAAATATAATCTTGAGAAATCTTGTACACTAAGAGGATTCATGACATTGGGGATTCCAACATGGAAAAGGGAGGGGGCAAGAGGGTAAGGCAGGGCATAACATATCACAGTAAATAATCCCTAAACTGTGGGAAATTCCCAAAAGACCCACTGTAGGTTGTTTGATCAAAATCCTTCCAATAATCTTATTCAATACACAATCCATAACGTAGCAATTAATTTTCCAGTTCTAGGCACAGTCAAAAGACATACTCTCTGATTGCAGTTTGGCTATTACATTTCAGCCATTGCTCATCAAATTAAATGGGAATTTGCCCAGACAGATTGAGGTGACAGGCAACTAAAAAGACATTAATCAGTGTATCATCAATTTTCACTCAACATGATTGATCCATGTCTTTCACATTTTATCCTATTCCATTTGATCACTACACCGTGCAGCCTTTTCCAGTCCTTTTCTTCGTATGCACCCATTTCCCATTTGGTCCACCTAGTTACACATCTGGTATAATTGAGAAATAAAAAATCCTTCTTTATTGATCCAAATACAGGTTACATAGTATCTGTACACCTCCAACCAATGTTTTCACACATCATAATGCAACTGCAGAGTTGGACATATTAAACATTGGTCTGAAGCAGGGCAAACCTGAATGGAAGTGAATGGAAGGACTTCACCTCTTGGTCTCCATGAGGTGGCCAAATTACTCACACACTTTCCTTGCTAGATTGCACTCATGGTGCCAAAAAAACCAAGTACATTCTAGGTAAGCCCATAAAATCAGGTACCTATATTTTACGATAGCTCTAATTCCAAATTAGTCAATGTGCCTGAGTCATCTTATCCTTTATTTACCCTAAAAATGATGAGGATATTTGAATTTAAACAATGAACCTCTACACATATGGAGAATGTACATTGCAATACCAAACAATTAATGGCCATTTCCAGCAATTCCGGGCTTGATATATAATAAAGCTGCTGCTCAGATCAAGGAGGGCCCATCCTGAATTGAATGTGCCTACTTCCTTGTGCCCCTTTACGGGACCAACTTAAAGTCCTAATAATTTGATTAAATTGCTGAAAAAAATAGAACAGTAAAAAAACAGGAAACATTCAGAAATATAAACGAACGCTGGGAAGGACCACCATTTCTACTAAACATACCTACTTTAGTGGGTGGGAGGCATTTTCATCACAGGAACTTCTTTGGTTTTGTTAATAGTAAAATAAAAAATATATACTTACATAATTCTTGATTCTTAATTGAGATCAGGATCGAAAGATAGCTTTTTGTTTATTCAAGGTCTTGGCTTCATCAGGAAAAATGGTTTCATCCTCATTGATCCAAGAAAAGTTCTTTTTTTTTAAAATACATACTGTACTCTGGATCCTTAAAACACGTCAAACTGGTTCAATGCCCTGATATTGACAGATTTATCAGCATGCAGCAAAACCTCAGAATTATCCCCATAGATTCTCATTTTAGAACCATTTCCAGAAGGCTGTCAACCACTTTGGTCTTCTATCTTAAAGTGATCATGAAGGGATCAAGGAACAGTATAAACACAACGGAAGGAAGAGTACACCCCTGTCTAGTTGCTTGATAAATCATTAAACTTCCAGCATGATGACACGCAATAACCAACTCTTCTACCAAGCCCTCAAAAAAGCCATTATTAGATTAAATGGTATGGAACATTTGATTCTAAGATACCATGAGGGGAAAAAGAAAAATTGTGAATTACTGGCCACGTGGCGAGAGAAATTCCGAGGAAGAGGCTGGACTGGATGTGGCTGGAGGAGTGAAGAGGAGGTGATTGGGTGTGGAGGAGAATAGGTGACTTGGAGGAGAGTACGAGAATCTGTCTTTTGGAACCAAAGGTGAAGCTGTCCTACTGTTTTAGTTTTAAGCTGATGGCTATTTTGTGTATTGTTCTGCTATATGTCTCTCATTGATCACCTCTTTGCTTTGCGACAGATGTTTGTTCAAAGTGGGATCTGTTGACCCAAAATGTGTCCCTGTCCCTAATGTAAATGTGATCAAGCAGGCCAATCTCCCTTTCAAGCCTATCCCAAGGTCAGTTGGTTTTGGTTTATAAAGTAGACGAAATAGATGCTCCAGGAGGAGGTAGAGCCTCATTTCCACTGTGGTAAGGATCCAACCTTCCAACCAGAAATATGGGAGAATTGGCACAAAGTAAGGGGCTTAGGCCTAAGGCATGGCCCAGATGTAGGGGCTGGCGTAATCGATTAAGACTAACAGCGCTGTAAAAGTGCTGCTTTTTGCACATGTGAAGGATGTGTAATCTGTTCAGGAAAGGGACCATCACAGCTCAGCTTGTGTTTGAGATATATTTCAAGGCAGAACTGTAAGAGGTGGGAGAACTGGGGGAGTGCAAGAGGGGTAGAAGGGACTCAAATGTTCCCCCTTAGGGCAGTGCCTACCCCAAAGGTAGATACCATGGATCCCCACCTTGTGTGTCCTAAGTTTGCCCTAGACTAATACAATAACCCTTCTCTACGCTCTGCCCTTTAGCAGATGGTCTCGGCAGAGAAGAGTAGAGTCAGACTGGTCCATACATTGTGGAGAAGAGGGGTCTCCTCTACTCTACAGGATGGAGAATAACAAAGGGTACAGGTAGGCTCCTTAACAAAATGCTGTCCCGCCTCGCTTCAGGATAGCTTTCCTAGACCTAGATTATTCCCATTTAATAGCAGGACATCAAGATGTGACCAGACTCAGTATAATATCCTCAGTCGAGAGACTCCCAGGACCCCCTTGTTTTTGGCCAGGGGTCCACCATCAAGTGAAACAGTTCTGTGAGAAATCCCCTATTTGCACCAAACCCACTCGGGTTGATTTGGGACAGGCCCTGTTGCAACCCTTACTCATAATAGACATACCCTTTTCCCATGTGTGGATGGACATCACCAGGCCCCTAAGACCTTTGAGGGCTAGAAATCGCTACATCCTTTAATTGTTGATTATGCCACTTATTACCTCAAAACCTTTCCATCACATAACAACACTAGAGAACAGACCATAAAACACATGTCTGCCTACTTTCCCGGAGGGGTTATCCCGTGAGGTTCTTTTTGATGGGGGGTCTGCTTTTATGCCTAACCTCATGACTGAATTGAAAGCTCTCCTACATATTGACAACCTTCACACTTCTATATATCAACCCCAGATGGATGGCTTACTGGAGCATTTTAATCAGACGTCGAAGAAGCTACCACGGACACTGGTTGACAAAGATGCAAGGCATTGGTGTGATCTCCTGCTTTGGGCCCTGTTTGTTGTCATGGAGGCATCTTACGCCTCAGCAGGATTCTTCCCAATCAAACTAAGATATTGAACTGAGCCTTTAGACACCTTGTATATGCTGATGGGCCTAGTAAGATATCCAGTTCACCAACACATACAAACAATCCAAGATATGCAAGAGTGATTATAGGATATAAGGCCTTCCTGATGAAGTTCAATGTTGGTGACCATGCCTATTGATTTAGTTATTTATTCATACATATTTGTATAGCGCCTTTATCCAAAAGGCTGCACAGCATTCACAAGGATACAAATTAATTAGTAAAATGACAACAATATAACCCATAAGATAACTAGGATGATGTCAAAATATTATTAGACCTCCAGAAGACCTTCTCATTTGGTAAAGCAAACCGCACAAGTTGAATCTTAAGACAATTCTTATACAGATTTAGATTTGTACAGGAATGAACGTCCAAAAGACAAATATTCCATAATTTAGGAGCTTGATGTTAAAATAGACACAGCCCAAAGGGTATAACTCATTTGCCTTTTGTGGTTACGTCAGCCACAACTGAGCTATATTTTCAGGAGGAGTGTGACAGTAGCAATCAAAACTGCAATAATACAAGGAGTCAAAAATAAAAGAATGTTCAATCAAGGTTGTGAAACAACATATACATTTTAATCAAACGATTATGAATACAAATATCTAATTAGAAAAACACCAATAAAAATACTCCACCGTGGAAGGAACACAGACAATTCAGAGTTTGTAGAGAGTAGAACTCTGAGTACTTGAGCAAGGGTGATCAGGAAAGCAAATGCAGCAATGTCACTTTAAAGGATATGTTGTTGCATAAAAAGTTGCATAAAGGGGGCTTGCATGTTCCAAGGGTCCCTGAAAGTGGACCAGGGTTACTGGGTCCCGTAACAGTACCTTGTTCTTGATCTTGGGTTGTTTGACAACATGAAATAGGGCTTTGCTGGACTGTCTTTGTAGCCGACCTGGGCTTGATATGCAGTGAGTTATGTTGGTCCAAGCGGAAAGTCGGTATCGAGTTAGCTTTGAGACAGGGCTCTGTGTAGTTCGATGAAGCATTCTAACCAACGCAGTCCGAAGAGTCCAATAAGTTCAGCTAGGCGGTCGAGTCAGTTCAAGGCGATGTTACAGCTCGGTTGAGTTGGAATGTGACACAATGGCTTCCAGCGATTCGAGTCGAGACTCGAGTTGGGTCGAGGCAAAGTACCATTGGTACTATGTGGTGATTGAAGAAGCAATGAGTTGAAGGATTTCACAGTGGTAAGACAGTGCTTCTGAGGGGGTAGAGAGCACTTCTGGTGCAAAGTGTCATCATAGGTGTCTCGAAGGTGGTTCAAAGCTGTGAGCACAGGATTCGAGCTGCTCTTGGACTTTCTGGTTGCTGGTAGTCTCAATCCATGGGCTACAGAACAAAGCAAGTCCGTTTGTCCTGCTCGCCCACTCCAAGGAGCTTGGCTGCCACCTGCACGGGATCCTTCACCTGAAGCAAGGAGCCTAGTTCAAGTACAGCCGGCAAAGTGGAGGCTTTCATCCAACAGCAGTTCAGCCTCAAGTGGAGGCTTTCATCCAACAGCAGTTCAGCCTCAAGTGGAGGCTTTCATCCAACAGCAGGTCAGCCTCACGGTTCCCCAGCCCTCTTCTGCCTTGTATGCCTTCTGTCTTCACCTTATTGTTGGCGAACCTTGGAATGGACCACACTACTAGAAGATGCCCAATGAACTCTTGAAAGTCCACAATAAATCCAGAAGACTCCTTTTTTATAAGGCAAATTGTCACGGGGCATTTGACAGAAGCAAACTTGCTGTAAGGCGGTCCTATCCCTGGTGCTGTAACACAGGCCATTGCTTTCTTGTATCATTCCAGAGTGCCTTGTCTTGCAGATAAAATAGAGGGGACAGGAAGGAAAGTGAGATGATATAGACCTTCTTCATGGCCACATATCCCTCACAGTCTACTCTAACTCCACCCCTTTCCTATGTCTACGGACTTTAAAGGGCATCCCTAGTGTAGCCCCTTGGTGCGTCTAGTCTTTGGTATGTGAGTGGCCCCTTTGAAGCACAGTTCCCAATATATGTCCTTGTGAGAGTTCCTGTGCCTGAGGGGAACCTTGTCCCCAAGGCATCAAAGGAACACACCATCTACCCTACTGTCCCACTTGCTGAAAGGGAGATAGCCAGGCTGCCATGAAAACACCTTGCCCTAACATAGCTAGTCTGGGCTCACAGAGTTTACAGTTGTGTGATATCAGATTGGTGTGCCTTTAAAAATGGTGTGCTCCTATCAGTTACCATACCATAACCAGATATGGCTTATTCGTATAGATTACCTTGCCACCGGACTGGTAAGGCAACTATTATTTCACTTTGAATCAAAGGTGCAGCAGTTAAAACACCACATCTGGCTGCAGTGACTCTGGGTCCCAGATTTACTCTTCGCCATTTTCACTTCTTTTTGATCTGTTCATGCTTGCATCTTTTGGGGTGGCCACAGACCTCTGAAATGTGGGGCCGGGGAGGGAAATTAGTGTTTGTTTCTGAACATCATTTTAGTGCCACCTGTGGGAACTCTGTGCTTGACGTAAGCTTAGACATGCGTTTAATATTGTAAAATGATACATTTTTTTTAACCTTTACCTTTCTAAACAGAAAACCCTAATTTCTGCAAAGGTTTAAAAAAATGCATGTCATGTATTTGAATATAAAAGTGATTGCTTAACACAGTGTATGTGTCTATTAATTAGAAAGAACTCCAAAGATAATGTGAAGTGGCACCAATAAAACCAATGAGGCTTTTGCTGTTTTGCATATTAAAGAGCATTTTGGGAAGATAAGAATGGCCAAGGAGCTTTATATCTGTCATATATGTCTGTGAGAGTTGTATGACTGAATCACTAAATTCCTAAAGCACGCTGGGTGCGGTACGCATTTCCTTTTGTTTTCTTTTTGTTGTTGTAAATAAACATTAACCTAACAATAAAACCTTTGTAAATATAAAGCATACATACATGTTTGGCCATCAAATATTTTAGCTGTTAGAGAGGAATGATTGCCAACAGTTCAAAATTACTGGCAGTGTTGTGGATCAGCCAGACTCAGAGATATAAAATTGGCCTTATACTTATTTAAAAAATGACAACCAGTAAATTGAAAATAAATTGCTGTAAAATGCTGCTCCTCTGCCTGTTGTAAATACCTTTATGAATGGGGCTTAGTAATACAGAGCCAATGCGGGGGGCAGCCATCTTGGTTTTCACCAGTCTGTCCTGTCTGCACTCTCAGCAGGATTTGATGCAAAGATGAAGGAACGATTCATCAACAATTTATAAAAACAAATTGGAATAACTGATTGTATTCTCATGTATTTAGGGCTGCCTGCAATGGACTGTCTGTGTGGTGAAATGTGAGTATGGCATGCACACATTCTGATTGTTGCTGTGTGCAAAATAAAAGATGTATGTGCGTGCACCCTTTCTGGACATAGAGAATGCAGGGATACATGTTTGGAATTATTCCCCATTCCAGCCCTTGGATGCGCGCGTCCCATTGAACGAAGGAAAATCCTTTCCCAAGATGGCCGCCATTGAAAGGGAAGAGGGGCTCTGTATGGAGCCCCTCTTCCCTTTCCACGGTGGGAAACCGGAGCACTCAGGATGGCAGGAGTAGTTGTGGGCGGGGCCCGAGCCGCTGCCACCACCAAAAGGTAAGCGGAGGGGGGCTTGGTTAATATAAAAGAAATTAACAAAAATGGTGGCCCGTGGCAGGGAGGCAGCCTGCGGGTTTCCATAGAACGTGGACTGAGATCAGAGATTTCAACCCGCATTCTGCAGATTCTGTTTGGCTGCGTCCCAAGTCCTAGATGATAATCTTGGTTCTATACCTACACCCACACACTGTTGTAATCCATCCCCAGAATTCCTTAGTTAATTCCCATTGAGATACCATGCTTACCTCTCCACAATCTTGACCTCCCTCCAGAGTGTGACCACACAGACCTATTACTGTTGTGTAATTTGCTGGGCAGCCTTTCTGAAGTTGAGTTAAGAAAAAAATCACCCTTTCTTCTCTATGGTGTGCTTTATAGGAACTGGTTTAAATGACAGATGGATGAAAAATCCAGCGTTCAAATACAAGTCTTATTTAAGAGATAGCTGACCGCGGTGTCATGATCTATGATCAACCAATTTTGGTTGTATGAAATTGGTTATACTGGGTGACATAGTCATGGCTAGAACAATGTATACCTAGCCAATTAAATCTAAGGAGTGAAACATGTGCCTGGATTGCCGTCTACACGTTTGCAGGTGGGTTTAGATGGTATGTTACTACTCCCAGGGCCGTACAATTCTGCCTGAGCTGATATATGTTTACAGCATTTTTAGTCTCTGCAGCATTTCCCTAATCCAGAGTTTCAATATTTTAAATCTTAAATTTAAGAGAGCAATGTAGATGTTGCTGTTGGACTGATAAGCTACTATTATACAGACATTTATAGTTTTACATAATGTGGTGCTAACCCCCAGTTTGAGCGGGGTGTTAACGCCATTAGCAACCCTGGTTACCGCTTTGGTAAAACAGGGTGCTAAAGAAAAAGTATTTTCATTCATCGAGCGGGACGATGCATGCGTCCCATTCATTGAATGAAAATATGTTTCCAAAATGGCCGCCATGGTTGTAGAAGGCGGGGATCCGTACGGAGCCCCTCTTCAATTAGCATGGCGGCTGGAAAAGGGAGGAGGGAGGCTGCTGCATCAGCGGCTGGTGCCGCTGCCGCAACAATAAAGTAAGTGGGGGTGGGGAGTGCGGTTGGGAAATGGAAAAAAAAACAGGAGGGTGGGGGAAAGATGGAGGCCCGCGGTGGGGGAGGCAGCCTGCAGGTTCTGTGGAACGCAGGCTGAGATCAGAGATTTGGTTCCGCAGAACCCGATTAGCTGAACCCCCATCCCGGGTGCTAATGTATGTTTCACCATAAGCTTGTGAATGGTTCGGTGTTGGCTCTTCTGTGCGGACCTGCATAGGAAGAGTGTGAGATGTTGATGACATAAAATCCTTCCAGCCACAGGTAGCCTTTACTGGGCTACGATCAGCACCTTGGAGCACTGCCAGTGTGGGGATGTCAGGCTAATTGGGCCTAGATAAATTCCTCTGTAATGTCACCAGAGTGGGATATCTTCATGATTCAGATGTTTGACGCCTCTTCTGCGCGTCAAACATCTGTGTTCCCTCTTCACTAGATTGGTCTAGTGGTTAGTGTGCACTGTACATTTTCTTTTGTGTGTACCAATTCACTGCTATGTTTCTCCGCCACCTGGCACTGTGGGTTTACTTGAACTGTGCATGTGCTCCCGCATTGTGCACACTTGGTAATGCATAAGCTTTCCAACTTCCTCTGTGGCACGGTGTGTCATTTGTGCCCTTACATGCAGTGAGTGACCGGAATATGTGATGCTATAGCTGGTTTAATAGTCATGTGCTCCAGTAGCAGATTGTGTTTTTTGTGGTCGCATGTTTTGGGCCTACGCTGCGCATCGTCAAAAGTAACGCACTGCGCTATTGCATCCACTGCATCAGACTGTGGTATGATGCTTTGCCATCACCTTTCTTACACGCCTCTTCACGGACACCCACCCAATGCTGCTTGAAGTAATTCCCCCATTTCCTTGAAGTCACTTTATAGGCTCCTGAAATTCCCACAGGATACAACCCGTGTAATCCTCACCCCCAGTCTTCCCAGGAAGTCCCATCTGTGATTCTGCTGAAAATGATTGTCTCATCTGTGAGCACCTTATCTATAGATATATCTTCCTGGGTGCTGAGTTTTGGATTCATCATTCTGGGTAATTTGGGTGTGAAGAAAAACAATATATGCCACCTGCACCCTCCGATGAACCTTTAGGTGTTGTGCACCTGTGGTGTGTACGAATGTTTGCTGTATGTAAGTGACTTACCCTCTAATGAGGCACCACATGAGCTGCACATGGATATGAAAGGGGATAATATAGGTTCCACTAGTGTCATTTATACTTACACAGGTCTTTAGGCGGCCCACATATCATGACCTTTTCAAACCTTACTCACAGCATATTTATGATTGCCCGAGCACAACATGCGCCCCTCACGCAACCATACTGTGCATATACACACCTCGACACCTTTCTGCAAACACTTGCGTGCACACATTTTCCCTGTACTAAATACACAGCATACTATTGTCTCGCTTCTATCTCGCCCTTTTCCGGCCAATGCCTTCCAGCAGACTGGGGGCGTGCCTTCCCTGGGATGGACTGCCTGCTCCTTGACTCGGACATGGTGAGACCACTGCGGTGGTGAACTGGTGCAGTATTAAAAAAAAACAACAATGGCAATAATAATAACAATGATAATAATAAATAACACCAGTGTCTTTAGGATTAACTCATGCCACCACATTTGACATCAGCTGTTGATCTGGGTTTATGCTCAAACTTGAGTCAAAAACGTAAACAATGCAGAGACGCAATCCCTCCTGTGGCGGTCTTCAAACGGTGGGACTGGCCCCCTGGCGGGGTCTGAAGCAAGACCATTGGCCGTGCAAGGATCTTCAAAAAGAGGGTCTGGGGACTGCTTTTACTAGAAAATATGAGCAGACATGCCATCGAGGGTTGGGGGAGGGGTGGACTGAGGCCCCCAACACTATTTTTAAACACGGGGTAGAGGGAGTCGACATGACGTGGCATAGTATTTCTTGAAACATCACACCTGGCTCTGTTATGCGTGAGGACATGCAAACATAGCACTTTGTCTGGGTTGGCATACATATCTGCATCAGTTCTGCCACCCTTCTCTGAAAGCGTTACACATGCACCTAGGATAGACCAGAAACAGAGATACTGCGGCACTGGTAAGGTCCATAATGTCAGGGAGCTTCATGCGCCTCCGGAGAATACAAAAGCCAGCAAATCAGAGAACACATCATGGGTATATTTCAAGTTCTGCAAGGTAGGGTCTCTGTCCTTTGCAAGCCCCTCCGGGTGAGCAAATAAGCTGGCGCAGCAAATTTGAGGAGAAGAGAACATCCGCAAGGGGTATGCTCCAGGCTGCATGCTGCCCGGAATCATTACACTGATGTTTCCTGGATGCAATGACTTCCGGCGCAGTGCCGGAAGATGCATGGCAGATGGACCTAAAGTAGGCAACAATTCCTACATTGACCATGCAACGCCCCCTCTCAGACCTGGAGAATGGTTTCCACATCGTTTTCGTTCAACGACTGACTCAAGCCCAGACCCAGATCATCATGGCCAACCAGATGGTAAGGGTATCATCCTCTCACATTATGGAAGGCTAAGTGCAGGGGCAGCACCTCAGAAGTGGGGGTGCTGTCTACAGGGGTCTGCCATCATATGTGGATGTGCAGTGCACAGAGGAACAGTTGAGGACTCAGTGAGGCATCCGACACATTTGCTCCTTATCCTGTAGCTCTGAGACCGTTTCTGCCCCTGATAGGCTGCCAGTCTCCTCCCCTTTTTCTGCTAGTCTGCTATAGATAAGTTGAACAATTTAGGTGCAGATAATGTATCTGTGTCGGAAAGGTGTGAGCTTGAGGGAGATATATACTCTGAAGATATTCGAAGGAAGGCGGTGACTGTGCGATTTAAGATTCAACTGACTTGGCCAAGCGACCACTCTGCTGCCCAGATGCCTCATCAGCGCATTAAGACTCTTATCAGGTGTCATGCTGTGTTCTCCTCATCACTTTTACTTACCATTATCAGTGTGATCGGGCGACATGGAACTTGGCCGGTGGCACCAGCACATCCAGGATGAATTGGCTTCACTTGACACCAGTTTGATCATGCGACACCTGGCAATCCCGTTGACTAGCAGCGATGGGCCATCTTCACAGTATCGAGATCTAGAAGGAAAGGGTTACAGAAGGGATCCAGTGGCTTCAAGCAGTCTAAAGGGCAGGCTTCAGAGCAGCTGAAGAAGAGCGGGTGGGCAGTGCCCTCACTGATTCAAAAGTACAATGATTATGGTCAGTCTGAGGTGTTATCTCTCTTCATCACAAAGATGCAATTTATGATATGATCGGTTATTTATAACACGCTTAATACCCAGAGGTTTCTAAGCGCGGACCCAGGGATCGAAGCTGTGGTGGTCCGTGTCGTTTTGCTTTCAAGGCGAGCATGTTGCTCCTCAGCTATCCTCCCGAGATCATTATCATCAAAAATAGAAGGAGCCTTGATTAAATGACAGAATTTCCTCCTACAAATCAAGCTGTCTTCTACTGGAACTATAACAGAACCGAGGGCCCTAAGTCTGCAAGGATTGTAATGAGTCAGTCGGCCTGGCCAAAACACAACTACTTTTCTTGATTCTTGATACAGAGCTCAGGGCATCCCTTATCATAGTGACTGTATTGCCCCGCTTGGACGGATATATAGTCCAACGTGTATAGAACAAGACAGTGCCAAGTATCCCGGAAAGGGGTCTAAGGGAGTAGAGCTGTCCTAGACGGTCTTGCCTGCAATACTTACTGGTGGATTGGCAGGTTCATTTAATGACTGTGACTGTTGTGTTCAGAGCGGTTTTAATGACATGGCCTTGACAGACCTTACTATAGCATCTTTGCCTGCTGATTTCAACAGAGATCCTGTCTCCCTATGTAAACTTGAAAACATTTGAAAACATCTCCTCTATCCTTCAGAGCACAGGGGCGCCATCTGAAGTACAGGAATTACTACTTCTAATTTATATATTTTGTATTTACTACTATTCCAAGTTTAGTGATCCTTGTTCTCTTAGTGTCCTACTGGGATACCTGTAACTTGGTGCCCTTAACAACTCTTCAGCATAACATAAAGAAGGAGTGAATTGCTGTGAATGGAGAGTGAAGAAGGGCTTTTCTACTGTCCTCCCTGAGCTCCCCTTAGCTCCCCTGCGTTAACGTTTGACAGGTATTAGTTGGTCAACAATCTAACGCTTGGCGAATTCTGCTTCTCAATGATAATTAGAGCTGACATCAAAGGATCAAAAAGTGACATCACTATGAACGCCTGGCTGCCACAAGCCTGTTATCCCCGTGGTAACATTTCTGACACCTCCTGCTTGAAACACCAAAAAGTCAACATGCCCTTCTGAAAAAAAAAAACAGGGATGTGCCGTGACAATCATTTGCAGCCGCATAACAGCTTTATTTCATCTGCTCTGATCACAGGTATCATGTGACCTTTAAAACGTGTAATTTTAAGCTAGAGCAAGAAGATGTGTATAGCATTTGCATGCCTAGATAATGCATGGGTTCGACCAGGTAGACCGTTTTCTGTCTTTCCTGAGTTTTGAGATAAGGGGTTCTACTGGGTTTGACCTTGCTTTTATATAAAAGAAAGTGAGGAGAAACTCAGCGATACTTACTAGTTGGTGTTTGAAGAGGTATGAACAATAGTATGAAGCTCTTGATATTTATGGAAGGCAATTTGTGTAGCTATGATTAGTTATAGCGTATGTAGAGTTAGGAAATGAGTGTAGAAATGTGTATTGTTTGTGGGCACTTGATTTGTGAATGGAGCGGGAACACACTAAACCAAGAGCTGGCCAAGGCAGTGAGAAACCCACATACATTTTGCAGGCATAGGTGTTCATCAATGCAGCGTTAGGCAAATGCGAATTTTGTACATGTGAGAGGCGAGCAAAGCAGCCTTAGCCACACATGACTTTTGTAGTTGGGGGAGCTTGGCAAAAGCCATTTTAAGGACACATGAAGTTGATTGACCGGAGTGTATGGCAAGTCAGGCTTAGGCCCACGTGACTTTAGTAGGAGGAGGAGTATGCCAAGGCAGGCTTAGGCCCACGTGACTTTAGTAGGAGGAGGAGTATGCCAAGGCAGGCTTAGGCCCACGTGACTTTAGTAGGAGGAGGAGTATGCCAAGTCAGGCTTAGGCCCACGTGACTTTAGTAGGAGGAGGAGTATGCCAAAGCAGTCTCACGCACAAGTGAGTCTTGTAGGCATTGGAGTACACTAAGCAGTCTTAGGCACACATTAATTTTGTAGGTGGGGAGCACTCCAAGCTGTCTTGAGTACACATGGATTTTGTGAGCAGACTTGTAAGCCAAAGCATTGTTGGCTACACATGAATTGTATAAGTGTGGGAGCATGCCATAGTAGTCTTAGGTACATGGAAATTTTGTAGGTAGAGCGGTATGCCAAAATAGTCTTGGGCCTTTGTGAGAACATTGCAATGCATAATATTGCAATAACCAGAGCCAGGAATTGGACAGTGCCTACCTAACATCTACACAGTGGCAAATGCTGGACAATGTTTTTTGTTACTGCAGACCTTTGAAGAGCCCAACTAGCAGTGTATCCTGTGTGCTACGTTATACAGCGTGGTGCTGCCACAAGGGTGCCTGTTGGAACGAGAATTAGCCAATATAATACATGAACATGAAATGCCCGGTGATGAAGATTCAGGCCAATTGGTCATACCACTGCTTTCGATCTTCTGACAGGATACACACATTGTTGGGATTAAGTAGAATGTGGAGTACCCACTGGCATATCTTCTTGACCTACAGTTAAAAGCCAAGGTGTTAACTTTCAAACTGCATGTATGTGATTAGGATGAGGAAAACATGGGCTTACGTTCACAAGAGCACATGGTATCTATGTGTAAGGAGGCACTAGAGAGACATTTAAAAGCCTAATGTGAGCAAGAAATGAGAGCCGAAGGTCTCGGATCATCGACCTATTGAGGGACTCCACCGCTGTAACAAAGGTTATCGATACTGCATACTGCTGATACTGGTTCAGAGAGTACTGCAATGAGCTTTCATGTGATAGAAAAAGTTAAGAGACTGTAGGACAGACTCCTCCCGAGTCTGGTCAAGTAGGGGTCCCAAACAAAACTCAGCAGGCCCATTATAGACCGGACGTTTGGTGCATTTGTTCCTAGAAAATGCCAACTGGGTAGATCCACTTCAATTCTGTCTTAGAAAGCTGTCAGTAGGGCCAGCTGTTTTTTTCAATTAGCTGTGGAAAGCCTGAACGTCATCTAGTTAGTGTTTAGTGTGAACAGGAATTTACTGTTTCAGATGACAGGTGATACCCCAATGAAACACACACTTGATTTCATAAAAACGAATGAGCGTCATATCACCTAAGACTGCCTCATTACGAGTGCTACCAGTGGATTGCTGCTGAGCTCGTAACACTGTTTCTGCCACCTGATATCCCGGTGCCACCGCGATATTACAGGTGGCGACGGGCCGGGATGTCAGGCGACCGAAACTGTAAATCTCTAGTTCTGTGGAGTCTGATGGGACTCCACAGGAATGGGGACACGGAAGCACCAGAACCGTTGAAAACAGTGCCAGTGCTTCCATGAAAATCATGCCTGCTGGGGCCACTACTCCCGGCAGGTCAGACCTGGGGAGGCGTGCACTGTCTGTTTACACAGGAGCAAAATGCTGCACTGGCAAGCAAGGCCTGAAAATTAAATTATTAACCAGGATTTAGTATAAACAAAATTCCCTGGTTATAAATGTATCTATGAGTCAGCTACCACTATGATAGAAGAAACCTATAATGCGGCTGTAACCTGAGACCATCTGTCTCTGCATGCATTTATCTTTAAGTTATGTGACAAGCAACCACATGTTGTACCCCACACACCACAGGCAAACATAACACCTTAATGTCCTAGCCTTGGATACGTGACTCTTCAATCTTTTTAAATGGGGTGAGGTGTGGGGAGGGGGGGGGGCTGCACTTCCCTCAAGAATCTCATTTAGGATTTTCATAGCTCTAGGTGTGAGGTGCATTATTCACAGACCCCCCCCCCCCGCACCTCCGGACCAGCCCGTGAATGTAGTTTCCAGAAAGCCCTTTCCAAGAAGGCATTTGAGTGGCTCTCTTACTTCTGAGACTCTGTGTCCAGAGCTTATTTTCTTAAACAGTGTTGCACCACAGCACGGTCCTGGTTGAGTTTTTCGTCCCCTCCCAACCATTCACATCACACTTGAATGCATTCAAGGCAAGCAGAGCCCAATGAGTGGCTCTTTACCCAATTCTCGACAGAACATTGCCCGTACCCTCCTTGCTCCAACTTTCCCCAGAATTCATTCAGTGGCAGGCCATACTTGGGTGTTATTTGTGTGGGCCCTTTTTAATACCCTTAGGGCAGCAAACATGGATTGGGAGACCAGCTCTAATACCTGTCCAGACACCCCCTTAGCAGCGAGTGCTCTGGTAATAGGCATGAGGAGAGACAGGCAACTCAGGTAAAACAAGACAATGCAAGATGCACTAGAGCCTTTTTTCTGTTGTAGCCCCGCGTCCCAGAAAACACAAACAGCATGAAGTACCTAGGCACCTGAATAAAAGTTGCCCACAAAATAAAATAAGATAATCCATAAAAACTCCTTGATCCTGTCCAGGCTCCCTTTGTGATGGCATGGGCCATAATTACATTGTAAAGAAATTCAAGTCCTGCCGGCTGGCAGTGACACTTGCCCGTACTGACAATGTGACTGGCAGCCATTTTATGGGTTCTGCGCATTGACTGGCAATTGGTTCGGCTAAAGCTAAAGGCAACAGTCAAATGTCCCAATGCAATTGAGCACCCAAGCTTAAAAATGTCAATCATGGTCGGTTGTGGGACCGCCTCAGTCATATTAACATATCAAAGCGTGCAGTTGACATGGGACTACTAAACAAGCAGAGTTCCACCATAGCTGTGATACATTTGCACTGCTCAAATTAAATTTTGCCCAGCCCCGTCAGCGAAGCGGCCGAGAATTTCAAATACTGTTTGTTAAATGATCTCAAGCCACAATAGTTCTATACAAAATAATGTTGACTCGTGCGCTCCAATTTTTTATATACCATAGACCAGGGTTGTCCAAATCCAGTCCTTAAGGGCCGTGATCCTGATGGGTTTTCAGGATATACCTCATTAATATTCATGAGGACACATTTGCATACATTTAGAATCATTGTATGCAAACGTATCTAATTAATATCAATGAGAGGTATACTCTGAAAAAGAATAATGCAGAGTAAACAGACACACTTCGACCAGAGCATCTGAAGCAACACACACAGAACAAAACATAACTTGTTGCAGAGTAGACAAAACATTCTTCTTCTAAATTGAGTCATGGCTTGTTCTAGTCAGAGTGAGACTCACCTCTCTGACAGGCTGACACTCGTACTTAATAGTATTAAATACAACGAAGAAGCTCAAAACGTGGTCTCCAGTCACATGGTCAGATGAAAATAGACTTTGGGGGGAGCTACACCGAGACCAGAAGATAGGGCTATGCTCTCACTCCCTTTTATTCTCAGGCATAGTAAGCCTTTGCAAGGCTGAGTTCAAAGACATTAATTGAATGGCAGACCGCAGGAGTGATGAGGGATGTTGGGCTAATTGGGTGGGGAGGCATGACCAGGCCACCCTCCAGCACCTGGGGTACCAGCTTGCGTGCTGCTAGAGAGTGGAATATTCCAGAAGGTTACAAGCATGCCAACCAATCACAGAGGGCCACATAGCAAAGAGCCCTATAGTTTGAGAAGCCAATAAAACGTTGTGTATTAGTATGACACGGAAGATGACTTGCACTAGGGGTGGGCATAGCTGTCCACCTGCCCTTAGAGATCCAATAACAATCACATACACCATAGAAAGTATGATTAGATGTTCTCCTTAAGTCTATCACAGACCCCTGTAGGTTTTCTTATTTTGCCATGTAGTACGTCAGTGATGAAGAATTTTTAGTATAAAGTTGTGTTTTTTTGAGACTCTTGAGAAAGATAATACTTGTGCGGCATCCGTTGATGTCCGTTGTACTCCCTGTTTTAGACAATTGCAAATAAAACAGTCGTATTTTTACCAACTTCCTGAGTGGGTCTGATTATGGATGTATGAGTAAGATCTGCACCCCATCCATCTCAGATGCTGTTACCTCGTCTTATGATATGATATGATATTTTATTTATATTGCGCTCATGCACAGGTGTTTCAGAGTGTGACCAGGCGAAGGGAGGGGAAACAGAGGAGAACAAAAACAACAATCTTACTAGGCCCAGTGCATTGAGAATGCGCAAGTGCATGGGGAAGGGAAAAAGGGGGAAAGTGCATGGAAGGGGTGTAATTGGAAAGTGCGGAACATAGGAGAGAGCAAAATAAATAGTAATAAGTCAAATAGGAATACATAAATAAAGGTGTTGCACTGTAGTAGTGCAGCCGGAAAGTGGCAAAGTGCTAGGTAAATCAGATAGGGTGCATCTCATAAGTGCAGAAAAAGCGTGGGTGGGGGACTGTATGGGTACAGATGCAGGCCCTAGTGCAAGGGGTGGCCCGGAGGCAGTGCAGGGGGGTGGCAGGGTGTGAGCGGGTACCTGGGCCCGAAGGACAGAGGGCGGCCAGGTGCACAGTGCTGAGAGAGAAAGTAAGTCAGCAGGGGAGAAGAGGAGCAAAGGCAGAAGCGAAGAGGAAGGTCTTGAGGTGCTTCCGGAACCGTAGATGGTTCTCATCAAGTTTCAAGGTGGCCGGGAGACTGTTCTACAGGGAGGCCCCAGCCGAAGATAGAGATCTAACCCCAGCTCATTTCTTTGAAAAACGACTGACCCTGGGGGAGTTAGAAGTAGAGGCGCGAGAGGGGTGGTATTTACAGAGGGATAGTTGAAGATATTTTGGGCCCAGGCCCCAGAAAGCCATGTGGACAATTCAGAGGGTTTTAAATGTAATCCTTGTGCCCACTTGGAGCCAATGAAGGGATTTCAGAGCTGGAGAGATACGATCCCAGGGCTTGAGGCCAAGGACAAGTCTCGAGTTCTGTTCTGGATTAGTTGTTAAGGGCGGAGAGTGGATGCAGGTAGATTTAGAAAGAGGCTGTTACAGTAGTCCAGCTAGAGAGAATCAGAGCTTGGGAGACAGTGAGCTTCTGAGGGAAGGAGAGGAGAGGCAGAGTACCTCTTAAAGGGCCTATGGGTTCACATAGAAAACATGGATCTACCAACATACAAAACACCACAAACAACTACAATCAGACAAATGGGTTCAAGCAAGGATCAACAAACACCACAAACAACTAACAAATACCTAATCAATTCTCCATAATGCTCTTAAACTCACCAACAGCATTGCAATCGCCTCCAAAACCACCAATTTGGGAGCATGTCTTGCCCACTCCTCTCTCTAAAGGAAAACCATTAAATAAACCCCACAAAGGAAGCAAGAAGCAAGCTGGGCCTTATAATGGCCCATAGTCTTGCTTTAGATTGGCTCAAAATCTCTGATCAGACGGTTGATCTATCTCTCGAGTCTCTAACCTCATGATCGGAGGGCAGGAATATAACTCTGCCTTGATACCCGAGGGGAGGTTCACCCCCTTGGAAAAACATGTCAGACTCCTGCATTTCCAAGGCCACACAAAACTGTAGCCATCAGACCTCATGATTGGATGATGACAGGAATCAAACGCAGCGTTGCGACCCGAAGTGATGTTCGATCCATGATAAGACATGCCGGGATCCTGCATGTCCAAGGCCACAGGGACCTTTGGCCTTCTTAAGGCCCGTTTATGGGGGTTCAGGCACCCCTTGTGTTTTAAACATGCACCTACACTCTGCACAGCATGTTCTTCCAACCGTGCGTCGGGTTTCATGCATTCCCTATGACACCCAAGATTACCAAGGTGTCGATCGGAAACAATAACACATTCAATTGCAATCAAACGCTTTCTAGTGCTATTGGATGGAGCAAAACTGGTTTTCCACAGTAAATACTAAACAGATTCAGAGGTGTGGGTCAGAACAACTGGTTTATGGGCTCTTCCCAACCCTCCCGGGTACTGCATCCCTTCAAACTAAGCAAAAAATGGTTCTAATATGATGGGGGTCGAGCAGTTAAAAAATGTTAACTCCACCTTCAGGGTGGAGATAAACCTTCTTCTGGACTCCTGGTTGTAGTTTCAGTTTGTAATTATGCAGTATTCCTCAAAATACAGCATGTGGTAAATAGCACATGACCTATGCTCAGACGTTCCACAAGAACAGCAGGTTTTTAAAATGGCACCTCTGACTACTGGTATAGTTGCACTTATAATGAAGCCCCCCCATGTTACGCCAGGAAAAGGAAATATAACTTTCCTGCATAGCATCAATCAGTCCAGTGAAACAAACATGATATAACACAACACAACAAAAGGTGTTGTGTTTAGGTCTTGGTTAACTTTTGTATGAACACATGACCAACATAGAAGTCGTCTCATGATTATTGGACGAAACCCTGAGCCCACTGTTAGGTAGAATTTCATATGTGTGCAATACTCTTCCCACTTGTGAGTCCTCCAGCACTTTTTGCTGAACTCTTGGATTTTTGATCAGTTCTCTTGAGTGAGTGGGAACCCTTTCCCCCACCCACTCAGTCTTTATTTTTACCTCTGCAAACCTTTTCAACCCTTTTGCTTGCATCTTTTTGGTTTCATGCTTTCCTCCACCTTTTAAGGCATCTGCAATTTATTACTGCAGCACACAGCACTGTGTGTGCAGTGTTGCTCGCAGCACTTTGAGCTGCCATTTTATTTCCCTTGTGAGAACTACTGTTATCAAGGATAGGGGGATACTTAATATTGTGTAATCAGCACACACACCATATGTCGAGAGCTGAGGGAACACAATGGGCCTCATTCCGAGTTTGGAGGTGGCCATGCCTTTTATAGCGGCATAGCTACCCCCAAACTCGGGTCCGGGTCCCGCAAAAGGGGACTTACCGGGCCATTCCGACGAGGAGGGCCCGGTAATTCCCAGTACGTTCCCATTTCCATTTGAGCCCCCATAGGGCTCAATGGGAATGGGGAGGATGCTAACGACGTGCCTGTTAACAACAGGCCCGTTGATAGCATCCTGGTCTGCTAGCGGGACCCGCTGCAGAACTTGTAATGTGGCGGCCTGGAATGAACGGTGCCGGTCCCTTTACGTGGCTGCCACAGTCGTAATGCCACAGTAGTAATGAGGCCCAATGTATCCCCATTTCCACTTCTCCTGTGACTTTTGAGTTACAGTGACAAGTTTCGAATTTTAGTGAAACGTACACACAGGCTGCTGTCACAGCTGCGGTAGGTCACCATTGTACTAAAATGGTGCCTATCTTCTTTTTATGCCAACTCTTGATGACCTGTCCTTTCTTGAACCTTCTACTGCCGTCCTGTGTAGGGGAGGTCCCGCTCACTCTTTTGTCTTTCCCAGGCTCCCATTGGGAAGCCACCCAAGGGTGCCAGTGTGTCTCTGAGGACAGGAAGCTGTGAGTGCACTTAAACTCTGCAGGTCTTTGTCCTCCAGTATGTCGGCTTGAATCTACTTCTGACTTTGAGGCTGGCTGTCCCCTTGGGACAGCCACCACCCAAGGTTTAAATGTGGCACCACTGCTGATTGGCTGGGTTCCTGCATAAAGGCAAGGGTCCTGGAGAAGACTGAAGGAGTCGACCCATGGAACAAAGAATCCAAGGAAGAAGAAAAAGAAGAAGGACGTCTGCATCGCCCTCCAGTGTCTGCCAGTGACTGAGTAACTGCTGCTTCTCCAACCTACTCTTCTGGTCTACAGGGAAGCTCCAGAGCGGATGACTACCTCCCCTGGACTGATGAAAGCAACCAGGACCGAGACATCCTGCATTTCGAGCCATCCCTCAAAGAGCTGCTCCCGTCCTGGGCTGCATTTCCCCAATACTCTGGGACGTGGAAAAATCTGCTCTGCATCATCACCCGAAGCGTGGTTTCTGCTGGAAACTTGTGGGCATCCTTCTGGATGTACAGAGACACTTTCCCATTCCTACACGTCCTCTGAAACAAGTCAGAGACCGAGAAACTGAGAGAAGTCTGTCATGTGACAACCGTCGCTGAACCAAAGCCTGTGCCGAGTCCTGACGAACCGGTACAGTGAAGATCATCTGCTGGGCCTCCCATCCAAAGAAGCTGACCATCTTCTCCCTGGTCCTGTGGTGTACAGTCCTTCAGGGGGTCTACCTGACCTCCCTGAACCACCTTTTAACTGAACATTTTACTTTCTTTCAGCATTGAAGATTCCCACTATTCTGACAACTTTGACAGCATCTGCCTTTCTTTGTTCTTCCACCCAGGTGCTTGGGACACCCAGTTTCCCCACTGACTATGAGACTCTCATACACAGATAGGGCTGGACATCCTAAAGGATAGGTTGCTTAAAAGTACTTACCAGTATTTGTGTTGCTTACCTTAAATGTTGGTTACAAGAATGGATTTGCTAAACTTGAATTCTCTAAATACTTACCTGTATATCACTTAAGAGTTTAATATTGAACTGAATAATGTTTAAATAAAATCTTACTGTATATATATATATATGTGCATAGTTTTACTCACCTGTAATTCAAATAATGTGTTAGTGCATCATTAGTCCCTGATTCATGGAAAAGGGCGCATTGATCCGTGTGCTGAAAATGACTATGCATGGCCCGTCACGCAGAAGAACATCTGTGTGCTCCACGTATTCATGGAAATATCCATGCAGAACTACCCAATGCACAGGCTGTGAGAGGAACACCCACAACACGCCCACATGCAAAGTCATACCAGCCATGGAGAGGGAACCTTTGAGCACTCCTCCGACGCAAAATCAATGCATCCTGACAAGACTGCATGAGAATCCCCACAACCAAGCCAGCACCCGGCGGTTGTGCGTGGGAGCCCCCGGAACCACGCACAGCACCCCATCAACATGCGGAGCAATTAACGTAAAAGTCCAAATTTGCACCCCTAAGCTCTATCGGAACCGCGATTGCATGCATGCACCCCTATATCAGACATGTGATCTTACCTTTGCACCGCAAATCCCAGGTACAAGGGCCTGTATGCCGGCCTTCGGGTGGCAGATGCAATGAGGGTTTTGCATGGCCATTTCCCCGCCGAGAGGTTGCACCGTCAGATGCATGCAATAGTGGGCATGTGATGCACTGCCTGCGGGCTGTCCCTCGTAACTCCCACATTTTCACTTGTTCTTCCTCATTTTCCGAGTTACGCCCCTTCCCTGCCATCGGTGCAAGCCACGCCCATGCTAAGCGTGCTGTCTCTCACAAGGCACTCAGCCACTCGCAGAGACGTGCCGGGACGGCACGAAATCCACGCAAGTCCTGGGAGAGGCCTGGCTAGTCGATTCCACAAATCGACCAACAGGGATTTGCACGCATTATGGCATGCAAATCCCCGATTATCCACGCAAATGATTCCATGAATCAGGGCCTTAGTGTTTAGACTAAATAACTATATTTTTATAAAACTACTGTGTATAAGAGGATTCTTGACCATAGGTGTGCCCTGCGGTCATTGTACTTATCTACAGTCCTTCTCCCTCCCAGACTGAGCCTGGCTGCTCGACCATAACCTTTCCGGGAGTTCAGGACAAACCTAAGAATTGGAGCCCTGTACACCTAAGACTGAGTCGTCTACAGTCCTGCCACAGGTGGACTTAAGTAAGACTCAGTAACACCCACCTTCTCAAATGCTGAGGAGAATGCTCATTGCATCTGCAGCCTTGTCTAGATGCCTTACGCCACCCAGCTGTTTCCGCAGCGAGAGACATACAGCGTTCATCAGTGTAGATACAGAACGGTTACACCCTGTCCTTTGGGCTGTGTATCCGGCCAACAAAGGCTGGTGAAGGAGGTGAGCGTGAAGCAGTAAAACAATCTAAGAGATTTAGAAAACCTCTGGCAATGGCAAAATCCTGGCACGCTGGCATCATGCCCAGCATGCGAATGGGGCCATTGGCTGGCATATTGAATGGCTTGGAAAGTGATATCACTCCGGTCGTAATTCCGCAGACTCTCTTAGGAAATCATAAATGGGCCAACATACCAGGTGGCATTCGCCACCCAAATCTTTCCTTGGCAGGAGAGCGCTTTCTGTAAGATGGCATTTGCAGTGAGAGTCTGAGGAATCCCTCCAGATGCAAAGTTTCCGTCACAACCGGAAGTCTTTGTGGAAAGATCCAGCGTGCTGGAGGCTGTTCAAATGAGAAAAACAGGTCTTGAATGTTACGCTCCAGGAACCACATTACAGTTGTTAAGAATACAGGGGATAATTATTTCTGTGTTTGTAGCGCGAGTGTGTCGGAAATTAATTTATGCTGTGTGTGGTACTGTTGCTCTTTTCTTCCTGTAGAGGGCGTTGCAATCTCTGCAACAGTGCATGTATGTGTCTAGAGTAATTATGATACATCAGACACAAGCAGAAAAGAGACCACTAAGGGAAACACAGTTACAATGTATAACTGAGAATCACAATATGTCCCATTCTGGCGCCAGAACCCTCACGACTAAAATCGGGGACAGAAAACCGTCTCCAACACGTTTCCCCAAAAAGGGAAGGCTGCATAGAATATGGAAAAGTTAATCTAAATCACTGGCGTAACTGGGGCCCCCGCAGCCCCGCAGTGCGGTGGGCACCATGCTGCCCATGCCCACCAGGGGGAGGGGCCCAGTGTGCATTGGGGGAGCCACTGAGCAGCGCTTGCAGGGGGGTGCCCACATATTGTGTTAAACCACTGATCTAATTGTTAACACTGTCGTCGCAGCACGCTCTACGTAGCTGTCTACTGAGGCACAGCGCCTTTTCATTGGTAGATCCCATCCTGATTTTGGAAGTTTGAGGAAACAGTGCCACTTCATTCTGCTGTTGCAGGAGAACCTGTTTTGAAAAGCCCGACAGCTTCCACATCCGTGGTCAGGCTATTCATGTACATATGTCTGTATCTAAAAAGATTTGTTGAGCACAAACCAGGGCCAGAAGGCATCTGGGGGCAAAACGCCAAACAGTATAAAAAAAACACACAATGCCGCACTTCCTCAGAACAACAGACTCTTACGTGCCTGCCGGAAACGGAAGTGGTCCGGAATCTCCCGCAAATGTGCTGGTAAAAAAATTCCATAATATCGGGGCCAAGACCGAAAAGGAACATCCCCTGCTCGAGCTTTACTTGCAACACATTTGCGGAGTCTGAACGTAGGATACGATTTGGCACGTAATGGGTGAGTTTCGACTGGAGAAAAGCCGTCCCGGTCAGTAAAAAGGCCCGATGCGCAATGCACAATGCCTTAAACTTTGTACGGCTTCTTACAGGCAGCCAATGGAGTCTGACCAATAAGATCGAGGCAGAGGACCGACTGGGCGCATTTAATGCCAATCGTACTGCAGAATTGTACTTAAGGGATCCCCAGCTGATCCGCACCCAACGGTTGTGGATCAATGTTTTTTTGTGGACATGCAGAAACCCTCAGGAAGGAACACTCCTTGGCATGGCTTTCCACATGTCTGCGGACAATCCACAGTTTTCCTCAGCTGTGGTGAGAACCAGCACGGTGCAGCGAAAAGACAAGTCAATCCCCTTAGTTTATAATGTGTCGCTGAGATGCCAGGCCCCCTCACCAACAGCCACACCACCGCGCAGAAGAGCATTTGTGATCCAAATATGGCTTTGCAAATAGTTTTCCCGGGGTCTGCGCCGTGCCTCAGGTAGTTCAGGATCAGCCCTGCAGGACTGCATCATCGTGATGGTTCTGCTCTCAGCAGATTTGTTATGATTGTGAGCTCTCTGGAAACTGACACCAGCATTTCCCCTCCCCAGAGTCTCAGAGTCATCGCCCCTTTTCTGTTTCCATGGAAGCTATGGAGTAGACAGGGCGGGTTGCAGGAGCGGAAGATCACATCTGAGGTAAGGACTGGAGGGATAATTAGGGCAGTGGGTAGGGGAAGTGTGTGGGAGTGAGGGCCCGGGGCCACTGCCAGTAAATAAAAAGGTGGACCGGCAGTTGGCGTGTCAGCCAGCTAGTGTGCAAGGGAACGCATGCGTACAGTCGGTGCAAGCCCACGTTCCAGCCTCAATTAGGGGGAGTGCCTGCTGGCATCACTCCCCTCATGATAATAATACTTTTAAATACATTGTGATTCGCGGGTCTCCCTTTCCCTGACATTTCATTTACTGCACTCTCTGTGTACAGAATGACTTCTGCGCACACCCTGCCAACAGGTGGGTGTGGGGAAGAGGTAGGCAGTTGTACTTAGGGTTGGTATGGGAGCACTGAAAGCCGAAAAGAAAGTGGAGGTCCAACTTTGAAACAAGATACAGAACCATTCATTCTTCAGCTGGCTGGCAAGATTGAGTTGACAAGGCAGCTTAGTGGGTTAACGCACTTTCTGCTGAAAATGACTGCATCCCGAAGGTCAATTGTTCCAATCACGGTAGGGGCAACTCTCCCATACTCCCTTATATTTGACTGATTAAATGAATAATATTAGTGCACCTGAAATGTAAAGGGCCTTGAAGCTGCAAGCACTGCACACACACACACACACCATATTATTTTTCTCATTCGCATGAAAGTGTACATTTCCTAGCTTTGACATGCTGCACCCATCACTCATCCTTCATTAGCCAACAAGCAAAATTACCTCTCCAGTTAAAGTCCAGCTTGGGCCCTGGAGCTTTTCCAGGAAAGTGGTATTGGGCCAATCAGAAGCAAACGCAAGTAATTGGGGACAGAGGAAATTGATAGAATAAAGGTGTGGCCCCGAAAAATAAGGATTGGTCAATTCAAGTACCCTGTCAGTGTAAGTGTACAGGATAGTTTTTTAAATTTTTTTTTTACTGTGGGTGGTTTTTATAAAACGAAATATGTGAACAAATCTTATCCTATACAACCACTTTGCCAATGTGTGTGATATTACTACTTTGCTGTGAATGAGGGCCTTATTTCCTTGTAGAAGGTGATATGGGTAGGCGTGAGTATCATGCAAAGGGCCTGATTACAAAGGCAGAACAATGACATGAAAACAAAAACAATTGTACTTATAGGATGTTTTCTGTTTCCATAAAAGGTACTCATTCTGACAGGTTAAGTGGCCCAGGCAATGTAACCCCAAACAAGGAGATTGGAACGATGCTATTATCTGATACCATGTCCCTAATTCTTCTTTCAAGTCCGGCCCTAGGCACGGGCAGCCTGTGCCAAGGGACCCAGGCTCTGGGGGGGGGGGCCTGCAAGCAGGGGCTGCCCCCTGAATACTGACTGGTGCATGACCCTCATTCTTTTGCAGCCTGTGGTGAAACCCAGACAAATCTCCCCTCAAATCCCGCTAGGCCACAGAGACAGGATGCTCTCCCCATCTTTAGCCGAACACTCTGATGCCTTTACCGATCCTTAAATACTTGGCAATTTCGTGCCTATAGGCAGAACCGAGTCCATACAAAAAGGATGAGCATACTCGTCCTTGGCACTTAAGGGGTTAAATGGGAAGCTGATGGTCCATTGGGGTAACCATGGTTTTCGGGAAAACCCTAATACATTTAAATGTTTGCAAGAAGAACTATCTCATGGCGGCAGTTTTCTTACGAAATCCCACAGTGAGCTCCAGACCTTCCTTCGAGGGCAATTACAATTGGTCCCACAAACACCTTTTTACCATGATTTCCCTACGTCTTGAAGTATGACTGTCTGAAACACCCAGAAGCGTGTTTCTTTTTTGTGGCTCTTAGAGTTTTCATCACATCATGCATCCAGCATGCCCATGCCGCACACTGCACACAGCAGGGAGCCTTATCACACAGCATGTTTTGTTGTGTGGCTTCAAGCCTTGAACATATATTTTCAAAACGCAAATGCCCCTTTCAGACTCAAAGCGCTTTACACTCTGGGGCATGAAGTCTTCCATTCAGTGCAGGGAAAGTGAGGTTCCACTCATTGTCTGCTGGCATGACTTGCGTCTATGAGGATCTATATATTAGTCAGGGCTGTCAATTGCGTGCCTTTCAAGTAGTGACCTGATAAGTTATGTGGGCAGCTGCCTAAGTGTCAGGGTGGTCTAGAATCCCTGCCACGCCGCTGAACGGAAGTGTGTGATACTGGGCAAACTGTTCTATCCCGCAGCACCTAAACTGCAGATGTCAGAAGTTACTAGAAGAGATTGAGTTCACACTGCACACTATTAAAAAAGCCTCACAGAAGATACTGCTCAGAATACAATTATAATAATAACAGCGACGCGTATATATAGTGTATTACTAAGTGTTTCTCTTGACTGATTCATGGCAAATTATTGCAGTTCTATTTAATTACGTGGTTCTATCTCCTCTCTTCCCACTGCCTAGGGGACACCGAGTCCAGTTCTGGCTCAATTTAAATAGTGTCCCTAAGCCCAAGTCCAAGAGATAATTCACAGAACATAACACACATATTTTGTTCGGCTAATATTACAGATCCATGAATGCAATATAATACAACATAAGCAGTCAGAACTTTTTAAATAGGAAACATTTCCCCAAAAGATATATTTTTATTTATTTCCTATTTTTATATGTTATATTTTAAAATCTCCATTGGATACATACTAATATTAAGAATCAATTTCGCATAAAATGTAAGTTTATGCCAGGGAACATTTTAAAACGTTACAAATGACAAAACCACAACTTGCCAAATCGATATTCTATTCTGAGCAATTAAAAACGGGAGCACCGTCTTTCATCTTTGTTATATAAAGGTCAAAAGAATAAAAAAAATGCTTGATTGTTTCAGAAATTAAAGTACAAAAATAACCAGTATCCAAAGATGCTGCATCTGTCTGTCTGTCACACCTGCAGGAGATCAAAAATGAAACCTGGAGAGTCATCTTCCTGGAGCACTCCACCCAACTGAGGTGTAGCTCACAGCGCCATAAGGGTGATTTAAAACAAAGGTGTTCAGTAGAAGTGGCTCCTTAAAAGGTGCCAGAATAAAATGAGTCAACTCCCAGCCATCAGACGCTGCCCTCAATGAGTCAACTGCAGCCATCCGAAACTGGCCTCAATGAGTCAACTCCCAGCCATCAGAAGCTGCCCTCCCTGAGTCAACTCCCAGCCATCAGAAACTGCCCTCAATGAGTCAACTCCCAGCCATCGGAAGCTGCCCTCCATGAGTCAACTCCCAGCCATCAGAAGCTGCCCTCCATGAGTCAACTCCCAGCCATCAGAAGCTGGCCTCAATGAGTCAACTCCCAGCCATCAGAAGCTGGCCTCAATGAGTCAACTCCCAGCCATCGGAAGCTGCCCTCCATGAGTCAACTCCCAGCCATCAGAAGCTGCCCTCCATGAGTCAACTCCCAGCCATCAGAAGCTGGCCTCAATGAGTCAACTCCCAGCCATCAGAAGCTGGCCTCAATGAGTCAAGTCCCAGCCATCAGAAGCTGCATCAATGAGTCAACTCCCAGCCATCAGAAACTGCCCTCAATAAGTCAACTCCCAGCCATCGGAAGCTGCCTTCCATGAGTCAACTCCCAGCCATCAGAAGCTAACCTCCATGAGTCAACTCCCAGCCATCAGAAACTACCCTAAATGAGTCAACTCCCAGCCATCAGAAGCTGGCCTCAGTGCGTCAACTCCCAGCCATCAGAAGCTGCCCTCAATGAGTCAGCTCCCAGCCATCAGAAGTTGTCTCAATTAGTCAACTCCCAGCCATCAGAAGCTGCCCTCCATGAGTCAACTCGCAGCCATCAGAAACTGGCCTCAATGAGTCCACCCCCAGCCATCAGAATCTGTCCTCAATGAGTCAACTCACAGCCATCAGAAGCTGCCTCAATGAGTCAACTCGCAGCCATCAGAAGCTTGCCTCAATGAGTCAACTCCCAGCCACCAGAAGCTGCCGTCAATGAGTCAACTCCCAGCCATCAGAAGCTGCCTTCAATGAGTCAACTCCCAGCCATCAGAAACTGCCCTCAATTAGTCAATTCCCAGCCATCAGAAACTGGCCTCAATTAGTCAACTCCAAGCCATCAGAAGCTGCCCTCCATGAGTCAACTCCCAGCCATCAGAAACTGGCCTCAATGAGTCAACTCCAAGCCATCCCCAGCCATCAGAAGCTGGCCTCCATGAGTCAACTCCCGGCCATCAGAAGCTGCCCTCAATGAGTCGACTCGCAGTCATCAGAAGCTGGCCTCAATGAGTCAACCCCCAGCCATCAGAAACTGGCCTCAATGAGTCAACTCCCAGCCATTAGAAACTGCCCTCAATAAGTCAACTCCCAGCCATCAGAAACGGCTCTCAATTAGTCAATTCCCAGCCATTACAAGCTGCGTTCAATGAGTCAAGTCCCAGCCATCAGAAACTGCCCTCAATGAGTCAACTCCCAGCCATCAGAAGCTGCCGTCAATGAGTCAACTCCCAGTCATCAGAAGCTGCCTTCAATGAGTCAACTGCCAGCCATCAGAAACTGCCTTCATACTGCAGCAACGTTGAAGAAGGAAGCCCTCCATACACGTTTGCAAGCAGTGATTCAAAGTCAGCATGTGACAAGGTTCAGAAAATAAGCCCTGAAGATGGAGAATCACTCCAAAATGCATCGGCTTTCTAGCCACATTTAGACCGAGGAACTGCTTTCCTACGAATATAGACCAATTTCAACATAAATCTCATGCTGCATAAAATTGGTTATTTTACTACAAGCATGAAACACATGACTGACTTTACTTTTCTTTTGAAAGCAAATACTAACAAGGATGCACGATGGTAAATAAGAAATCAAGGAATTCATATGAACATTTATAAAGACAGAAAACATCGCTCAATCGAGAGCACCAGACATAGCTGGGTGAGCACACCCAACTTTTTGCTGTTCTCAACTTGGTGACTGGCCATTGCTGGGCTTTCTTGATTATTCTCCCAGAAATACAAAATGCTTAAATCGTGCAAAAGTGCTTTGATAGAAGAAATCCGCGTTCACTGAACACTCTCGCTTTGTTTGTTAAGTTCCCCAAGGATCCTTTTGTGGAGTTTTAGTTCTTCATGATTAATGAGGTACAACCGAAAATGTAGGTTTGCTCCGGGCTCCATTTCGATTTGGTAGCATTGCTACTTCTAAAGGAGGCAGGATCGTTGGGGAGCTCTTTAAGAAACCCCTTTCCCCCCATTTCTAACATTAATAGGTACATGGCCCCACAATTCTGCCCATATAGTACAGCAGCATGAGCTTGGGCGCTGTACGCTTCTAGTGCCTCAATACGTAAATTGTTTATAGGTGCATTATAAAATCCCAATAAATAAAAATATAAATCAAGGCTAGCGTGGCACCGGAATACTGCCTCATCGCAATGGGCCTCATTACGAATCTGCCGGTCTGGAAATAAGGCTTTCTGGACTGGCAGACTGCAACTCTTCTTTCCTGAGCCTGTGCGCCTGGCAGATCTGACCTGCCGGGCGCGACGGCCCCGGAAAGCAGGGTTGTCACTTAAGCATCAGCACTGTTAGCAATGGTCCCAGTGTTTCTGAGTCCCCATTCCCGTCGAGTCCTATGGCAATCCCCAGAAAGGAGGACTAACATTTTCCGCCGCCGGGACTTGTAATGTCCCGGTAGCACCGAGATATTAGGTGGCAGAAACAGTGTTTCAGTCCTGCGGCAATCCACTGGGAGCCGGGTTACCGCCGGACTTGTAATGAGACCCGGGCCTTATTACAAGTATGCCGGTTCAATGTTAACGTTCCGGTAATCCTGTATACTGGCACGTTACTGCACTGGCATACTACAAGTTGCCGGTATTACTACAAATGCCGGTAATACCGGCCATTCCTCCATTCATGGAATGGGGAATTACCGCTGTTGCTGGCACTTGGAATATGCTGGTAATTCCGGCATTGTAAGAGCCGGTTATGGTATTCCTGTTTGGTGGTATCCCGACAGATTTACCGGCGGGATACCACCAAACCCATAACAAGGCCCTATGTCTATGCATTCTGTCGGGGGAAGGATTTTTATAATTATAAATATGGGTACATGGGATGCCAGTAGTCTGTTACTTTAAACAGAATGATAACGAAATCAGAATGCACATTTTAAATAGCGTGTGCGTCTTTGCATGTTTGATTTACTTAAAATGTTTGTTGATTTGCCATTTCTCTGTGTGTTCTCAATGAAATAGTAAAGAGGTTGGGCCTCATTCTGAGATTGGTGGTAGCCATGGCGCTATTTGCGCCATGGCTGCCTCCAATACCGGGTCCGGTCTTGTTCAATGGGAACTTACCGGTGCATTCCGACCCTGGAGGGACCGGTATGTCCCCATTGAACAAACCATTCCCCATTCCCATGGGAATGGGGAGGGCGCTAATAACGGGCTCGCGACTAGCAAGCCCGTTATTAGCGCCCTGGTCCCTTAGCGGGACCCGTAAGGGACGTGTGGTCAGACTTAAGGGACCTCGGAATTGGGCGGTAAGGGATTACCGGCACCAGTCTCCTTACCGGTGCCCGGTATCCCTTACCGCTCAACACATAATGACCCCGTTGTTTATTTTGAGATGGGTGATTGAACTTGGTAATACACCAGCTGTCATGGTGTGCTGATATCATGTTTAGATGTAATCCTAACATTTGCAAGCACACAGTAAATACTCCAATGCATGCTCATAGTATACTCAGCTATTACTTTCAGTGTAGAAATGTAAGGCTACCACTCAAGGGGTCCACACATTATGTTGTCTGTTTGACAGAATGCCACATGTGCCAGTGGGCATTCCCTAGGTTTTTTTTTATTTTTGTACCACAAAACGGTCCTGGTAGTTATATCTCAGAAAGTGCTTTCTATTAATAAGACCTCACTTTCTAAATGCTGCACCCTAAAAAGTACAGCGCACAAAGGATTTCTAGACTGGATCCTTTCTACTCACCCACCGGCAACTGTCAGGTAGTTTGGCAACATGGCAGCAACAGTGTACCATGTACACGCCTAACAAACAGCCTGCTGGAATCTAAATCGTTTAATGCCTTGCTCTACCCATGTGGGTAGTAACGTGTCAAAGAGCAAAAGAGCAAGGTCATGGGTTACCTAGCAGTGGTAAAGTACTAAGTAGAGGAAAGGACCGTTGCTTAGCGGAACTTGGGAGCTCGGTGGCTGCTGTTGTATCTTGTGTGACCTCTGAAGTCAAGTGCATCTCCAACACAATAACTGCAGTTTCATTAAAAAACCTACTGCAGTACGTAGAATTGTCCTGTTACATTTCTGTCAGAATCCATTCGTAGTTTTGTGAACCCACACAGGAAGGAGTGTGATCACCCTTCGTTCAGTAGCTAGGTAACCCATGACCTTGCTCTTTTGCTCTTTGACATGGAATCTAAATCGCTCATGGGTTTCTCTTAGCACTGTCAACTCATGAACCAAATTATATATAATTGTACAGCCCAAAGGGTTGGTGGCAGATTTATTGGTAAAACAGAAATATTAAAGATATATGGAGTTTGATATTGTGGCCTCTGAGGAGGTACAGTTATAATTGCCAACAACCCATGTGATGCCATTTCATTGAATATTTCTGGAGACTCATTTAATGTGAGATGTTTGTGTATCACAGTCTGGAGCTCATTTTCACTTGCAAAAAACTATTGGGTCGAACCCTAAAAAGTCCCTTTGTTAACTGCTGGAAAGGCTTGACACCGTCCCTTGAGGTCAGGATGTACCTCCAGGGTGAGAGCGGGGTGGGTGGTGGGGGGGGAGGGACCAGTCCTTCAAAGGAATACCCTGCCAGCACAAGTGGGAAGTTACGCCAGGGCAGTCGTTACTGGAGTCTCCTTGATGCAAGGCAGCCATGGCGAGGGGGGTGTTAGAGCAGCCCAGTAGAGAAGTTACAGCTAGGAGAATGGTTCCACTATCTTGCAATTTCTTAGGCCATTCACACATCCTGTACCTGCTCCTCACTTCCTGTGGACAATGCACTCTGGGAGCTGTGATCCGAAGGGAAAACACTTGTTGCAACAGCTGATATTGCCCTCTTATAGAAGGCCTGAAATGGACCCAACTGCTATGGCAAAATGAGCGGGTAAGAGGGTGACAGCCCACCCCCTTAATTAAATCATTGTTCGAGTCAAGAAGACAGATTTCACTGGAACTTTATTGGAGTACAAAGGTCCTCAGCTACTGAGGTGAAGATAAAGTTGTACAAGGCGGGAGTCAGGCGACCACCAGCGGAACATTTGAAGTGGCCTGCTGATGGACAAGGCCTCCCTGCTGCTTTACCCCGGGGGCCCAGGACTCTTCGACTTTTTTTTTGACCTTTTTTTTTCGACATTTTTGTCTTTCAACCTTTTTTTTCGACATTTTGACTGCACATCGGACTCTGTCTTCTCAAGGTGGCAGTCCGTAGAAATGCTGGCAAACTCTGTGGGTAAGAAGGGCATAAGAAGGACTTACCTTATACTCTGAGACCATAACCAGGGTCCCATAGTAACCCAAGAGCAAAGGAACAGTTTTGGGCTCTGTTTCCAGCCTCAAACCGCTTTAAGACGATTTTGTTGTATAAGCAATAACAAATGATAACTACATTTTACATCAACTCAACCACTTTATGGTCAATTCGAGCCACTTCGGTACACATGGAAATTACTTTTACCTTCTACACTTTCTAATACAGTTTGATCCATTTTTGGGCCACCAACTCCACCGTCGTGTGCCTGTTCTCCAGCTGTCTCAAGCTGACCGCTGCCGCAGAACTCCATCACCATTCCTGGATCCAGTCAAACCAACTTGACGGTCTCATTTCGACCCATTGGGAAGAGCCTGACTCGAATGTCCTGCCGCGGACTCGGCCCATTGGGAAGCAATCGACTGGACTGCTAGAAAGTGCCAAAAACCTGGTTCATTGCTGTCGGTCCCAATAACCAGGCTGAAAGGTAAATGGAGTGGTGCTGTCCCCATTGCCTGGATTTATGGGTCCCGGTGACGTTTAAGACCTCACTCTTTACCTTCTTAAGACATAGGGCCTCATTACAAGCCTAGTGGTCCGGAAATAAGGGTGCCAGTAGCTGTAGTTCTGGCACCCTTTCCAGACTGCCAGACTCCAAGTAAGCCTGCAGGGGGTGGTTGCTCCCCCGGCAGGTCGGACCTCCCGGGGGCTCAATGCCAGTGCTTCCATGTCCCCATTCCCGTGGAGTCCTCTGGAACTCCGTGGGAATGGGGACTTACACTTTTCGCTGCCTGACTTCCCGGGCCGCCGGGACTGGTCTCGGTGGCACTAGGATATCAGGCAGCGGAACGTTGTTGCGAGTTCGGCAGCAACCCGCAGGTCTCACTGATGGGTTACCACCAAACTCGTCATAAGTCCCATGTTCTTTAAATATGAACATTGCGGCAAAGACAATTGCCTGCTGTCCACTGTCTTTCCGACCGTGCCCATTTTATCCAAGAGTCTGCATATTCTGTGTTTTCCTTTACAGGGGTGTGTTGTTAGTGTTTCAAAGAGTGTGTTTGTTTTTTTTTGTTTAATTAAAGACTCCTATTTTTTATAGAACCTTAATTGGACATTTCTTTTTTTTATTTGGTACCGCAGGGCTATTGCTGTTTTGAATACCTCCTTGCTGGCTCACACCCTCTTGAAGAGTGTAGCCGGCCCACGGTCCATACTACCTTAAAGTGGCAAAGGGGGTTTACCATTTATGCTGGGTCTGTTTCAACTTAATGATTGAGATCACTGCTTGTTTAGTAGTTGTCTGGGACTGAGTAAATGTTTAGAAACCAATATGCATCCCTGTACTCTTGCAGTACTATTTTCATCAATGTGTGTGTGTATGTGTGTGTGCGCACGTGTGTATGTGTGTGTGCAGGTGTGTTTATGTGTTTTTAGATAGAAAAGTTATGGCGCTGAAGTTTGCTCGGCCCTTACTGCAAGATAGAAGCTCTGCTCCGGTCTTGTTTAATCACCAAAGACTGTCCCACAACTCCCGTCAGTGATCATGCGCCATCATTAGACCTGAGGGTGTCCTGGCTAAACAGAAACATTCTGCAATCAACCTGCTTACGTTGTCACGCCTGTTTGACATAGTCCTACTAGTAAAGAGTTTTCTCTCCACACTATTACTATCAATTGGTTTGGCTCCAGGTCCAGTACCAAGCTTACATGGCCTTCTTGCTTAGCACCATGTCCCATCCACACAGCTTGCATTGGATCTTAAGGGTGGGTGAGTGTCTGGAGAACATTAGTTATCCAATCGCTAGGATGGAAGGATGACTTGGTTTCTGAGATCATTGGAACCTATATTACAGGTGCCAGTTAGCAGAAAGATCACCACTAGTTTATTTGATGCCCCAAAGTATAAACTGTTTGCCTTAGTTTAATCAGGTTACATGTGATTATTTCAAAAAATGTTTTAACGAAAACAAAGTGAACGAAACTACAACAGGGAGAAAATACAGCTAAAAAATCATTATTAATTGCCCCCTAACCCCTCTGTTTCCCTATGCTAACAACCCCGCCCCAACCCCCTCCCCACCCAATGTAATCTCTTACCCCACCCCCATATATATATATTTACATTTTTTTAATTCAGTATTTTTTTCTTGCTGTTTTGGTTTAGTTGAGAAATGTTTTCGGCAATATCTATTCGAAAATATCACTGGATACCTTTAATCATTGCCACAACAGATATAACGTTTGGCTGGTAAAATTGTTCGCCCTAGATTTACTGTTGCCCCACTGTATGAATTGCTTGTTCCCCTTTAACTGTTGCCCCATTATGTTATGCTCCTAAGCAATGCATGTTTTTTGTTGTTGCTTTAGTTGAATAATTTGTGCTACTTTCATTGTTTTGCCACTGTAACTTTGCTCCTTAGCATCCCATATGAATTATTTGCCTCAACACTAACACTCTCTTCTTAACACCTAAACACACAATACGCAGACAACTGTGCAACCCGCACATGGCATTTTACAATCTCTCTCTACAGACTTCAAAAAAGTTGACTCTACACCTCCACAGTCATACCACTGCTCCAGTTAACACACTCTAGCATGATGGGCACACGAGGCTCCCATCTGGACACAAATACTATGTGCCCTTGACACAGACCACCTACAAAGAGCCCAACACGGTACTGTGGAGTGGTATGCAGTGATTATATTGAATACAAAACAACTAATGACATTTCAACTAATAAAAAAAACAACAAAAACGGAAATAACGAATTTGGGAAAAAACTAAAAATGGGTTTGGTAGTGGGAATAGAGGTTTGGGGTGGTGGGAGAAAAGTATTAGCAAAAAATAAGGGTGCTATTGGGGGTGACTCCCCCAAAAAATAACAAAAAAGAAATTTGTTATTTTGTTATTAGTTATTTTTGATTTGTTGAAATTTCATTAGTTGTTTTTTTATTCTATGAAATCACATGTAACCCTGGTGAACTGTATGCATCACCAAAGCGGCAACGATATTGCACATTTTCTCTCGCTCCTCACTAACCTAACCCCCCTCCTCTTTTTTCAGATCTACCAGAGCATCTGGAAACCAAGCAAATGGCAGCAGTGTGTGGCATAACATAACATAAAATAACATGGTTGTGCTGTTGAATAATCAAAGTAAATTACTCTGTGATAACCTCCGAAAAGGTTGTGAGAGATGGGGCTGAGCAAGTCACACGCTAATCCTGCTGCGCTGAAAATGAGAGAGAAACAGAGAGGGAGAGAAAGAGAGAGAGAGAGAGAGAGAGAGAGAGAGAGAGGGTGAGCAGGAAATGGGGGAGAGGGAGGCAGAGAGAGAGAGAGAGGAAGCGATGGAGAGAGGGTGAGCAGGAAATGGGGGAGAGGGAGGCAGAGAGAGAGAGAGAGAGAGGAAGAGATGGAGAGAGGGTGAGCAGGAAATGGGGAGAGGGAGGCAGAGAGAGAGAGAGAGGAAGAGATGGAGAGAGGGTGAGCAGGAAATGGGGGAGAGGGAGGCAGAGAGAGAGAGAGGAAGAGATGGAGAGAGGGTGAGCAGGAAATGGGGGAGAGGGAGGCAGAGAGAGATAGAGGAAGAGATGGAGAGAGGGTGAGCACGAAATGGGGGAGAGAGAGGGAGGCAGAGAGAGAAGTGAGAGAGAAAAAGGAAGAGATGGAGAGAGGGTGAGCAGGAAATGGGGGAGAGGGAGGCAGAGAGAGAGAGGAAGAGATGGAGAGAGGGTGAGCAGGAAATGGGGGAGAGGGAGGCAGAGAGAGAGAGAGAGAGAGGAAGAGATGGAGAGAGGGTGAGCAGGAAATGGGGAGAGGGAGGCAGAGAGAGAGAGAGAGGAAGAGATGGAGAGAGGGTGAGCAGGAAATGGGGGAGAGGGAGGCAGAGAGAGAGAGAGGAAGAGATGGAGAGAGGGTGAGCAGGAAATGGGGGAGAGGGAGGCAGAGAGAGATAGAGGAAGAGATGGAGAGAGGGTGAGCTCGAAATGGGGGAGAGAGAGGGAGGCAGAGAGAGAAGTGAGAGAGAAAAAGGAAGAGATGGAGAGAGGGTGAGCAGGAAATGGGGGAGAGGGAGGCAGAGAGAGAGAGGAAGAGATGGAGAGAGGGTGAGCAGGAAATGGGGGAGAGGGAGGCAGAGAGAGATAGAGGAAGAGATGGAGAGAGGGTGAGCACGAAATGGGGGAGAGAGAGGGAGGCAGAGAGAGAAGTGAGAGAAAAAGGAAGAGATGGAGAGAGGGTGAGCAGGAATTAGGAAGAGAGAGAGGGGCAGAGAGAAGTGAGAGAGAAAGGAAGAGATGGAGAAATAGGGCGATGGAGAAACAGGGAGAGAGAGAGAAAAATAGAGAGAGAAAAAAAGCTGCGCTCTTTTCCGCCAGCAGACATTACGTGGTATTTCGTTTTGATTTTTTTTAAATTTTGTATTGAGAGTATAAAGGTGGCAGATATACACAACACTTATAATGTAGAAATGTAATATCGAGAAACAATACAGAACAGTAATATGTCTGTTCTCAAGCACAATCCAGCTGAAACAAAGGTAATGGGGCAGATTCTTAAAACCTTTTTCGGGCGCATGTGATGAGATGCGATTACTTATTTAATCAACTGTGCCATACACGTGTATTCAGGTCCACAAGGGACATCAGAATGCACATTCAGTGGCCCCTACTGTGCCTGTTTAGAACAGGCGCAGGGGGGTGTGCATTGCATGAGAGGGTCTTTCCTAATGCTGTTGTGCATTTCTTAAAGAACTGCTGTCCCTCTTGAATTTCTATCCCACAAATAGGGATACAAATGCTTTTTTCTGTACCAGGAGCACACTTCTGACATAAAAGTACGAAAGGGGGTTGTCCAGCCCGGCCCTGACCCCCCTGAAATGCACAGACCACCTTTGAGAATAATGTATCCTGCGCATTTATGGCACGCAACGGAAAAAGCGCTTCCTCTGCTCTCTTTTCCTTTGTGTTTATTTTTGATAACCCACACCCAAGTATTCTTTATTAAAATACATACTACAAATATCGAATCTGTCTCTAGAGCCTTTGCTTAGAGTTAAACTTGCCTAAAAACATCTGTAGCACGAGCTGAGCCCGACTACATGGCGCACCAAGGCTTTTCCGAACCACCGTTCTCTGCTCCAAATAGAACCCCAATGCACGCTCCACCCATTAGCCAGGAACTCAGGTGGAGAACATGATTTCCGCTGCAGGGCTATCATCACTATAGCTATAGCCACTGAAATGAAGTGTCCACTCTGGACCCAACTCAAATCTCGGAGAGCCAAACACAATCAGATTCTCTAATAAGCACATCTGGCTGCTTCATTATCTTCCTTAACCTATTAACAATGCTCTCCCAAAAGCCGTGTGCATGAATCAAACTCATGTTCAACATCTCGGGAGGATAGCTCAGCGGCAACGTGCTCTCCTTGGAAGCAAGACGATGTGGAGCAACACAGGTTCGATCCCTGGGTCGGCGCTTAAAAACCTCTGGGTATTAAGCGTGTTATAAATAACCAATCAGATCATATCATCAGCTCTGAGCAACTTGAATCGCGGACACTTAGCTGCCCTTCTCGGCAACCAGTGATTTATCTTGTCCAGGGCACGATATAGTCAAAGAAGCATTTACAGTCTTACACTTCCCAGCTATTCGCGCCTTAACTGTAGCCCTAAAGCGCCATCTTTCTTAGATAATTGATATCAAATTCCGGAAATTGTGCTTTGCCCTTCGCTCAAACCTCTTCCTCCTGTACTTCTCCAGATAGGAACAGGAAGTCATAATACTGGAAATGTGCTCCATTGTTACTAATCGGAGGCTCACAGTTGCAGCCTGAGTGGGCCCAGCGCAGTGGATGCCAAACTGGTTTGTGCTGAGCCCCCTTGAGTAAATATGTTGTTGCCATGCCCCCTTACAAACCACAACTGATTATATGTTCTATTAAAAGCAGTCCTCTTCGTCCTTTTTTACAGAGCCTCGACCCGACTAGACATCCTTAGGCCCCCCTTGGTGGGGGCAGCCCCACAGTTTGAAGACTACTAGTCCAGAAATATTCATAATATACTTTCAGCCAGAAGATGACCAACATGTTCTGAGAGCTGTTAAAAATGGCGGTGATTGTGTTTACTCATCCAGCTACTTGGAGTGCAGGAAATATACAATGTTACTTAGGATCAGGTGTGATCTTAATGAACCCCTTCAATGCTCTTGGGGTGTCTCTCTATATCCTAATTCCCATAGGAAAGCATTGATGTCCTTGCAGTTAAAGGATTCAATCAATTCTTCCATTCCGTGAGATTGCCACACCTGTTACATAAAGAGCATCCGTCGGAGGAGATGCACAGCCTGGATCCTGATAAACCCCCCTCATGCATGTAACCCTATGTAGGATTTCAGTTCTAATCAATGGGATATTGCATCCCATAGCCCAAGGCTTGCCTATATTGCCACCCAACTCACCGGATTAGAAATACAGACATTCAGTGCCTCACTTCAAGACAGGAAAGATAACTAACCAACCCACTAACAACTTCACCCACTGCATACACCTCTCAAATTCGAACCAAACACAACCACAAACTTACAACACAACAATCCGCACAAACTTCACTACACTGCAACAACAAAACAAAGCCCACACATACCCGCACAACGGCACACAACGTCTTCCAACAGTATTAACACCCCAAGCCCAGCCAATGGAATTCCAGGCTGAGGCCGCCAACAGCACATCACTGCTCTCTTGCACTTCTCCAGCTCATCCCACTAACTATCCCCCACCCCTCTTTTCTTTCAGAACCGCCAGAGCACCAGGGGACCACTCCGGTGGTGATAGTGCGCGGTACAAATATCCTTTAACATTAACATATATTCAACTATAGCCTGGCGCCTGTCCAAAAGTAACTGTTCGATGTATAATCGATGCACATGTGTGATAAAGGTCACTAGCCCCCACCAACAAAGCATCAGCATATAGTGTTCAATCCAAGGCTACCCGCCCAGCAGGAGAGAAAGTCAACCAAGTAAACTTTATTTCGGCAAAGTGCCATCAAAGTCAAAATGACACAATACACTACAATGGGCCTCATTATGACCCTGGCGCTAATTGGTTAACGGCGCCGTAAAAGGCTGCGGCGCTGTTAACCCATTAGCGCCTGATTACGAGGTCCCTTTGCGGGACCCGACCTTAACGGCTGGTCTACACCAGCCGTTAAAGTAGGGACCCGCAAAGGGACCTTGGTGCTAAGTATGGTACTGCAATTTGCAGTACCGTACTTACCGCCTTCCCCATTCCCATAGAGCCCTATGGGGCGAAAATGGGAATGGGGAAGGGCCATGGTTCAATAGGGAATTACTGCCCCGCCAACCTTGGAATGGGGTGGTAATTCCCCATTGAACCATGGTGGACCCGTTACAACACTGGCACCAACCATGGTGCTAATAGCGCCATGGTTTAGCGCCAGTGTTGTAATGAGGGCCAATAACTATTTGATCAAAATAAGACAATGGGCCTCATCACGACCTGGGCGGTAAGGGATTACCGGTACCGGTAAGGGCACCAGTGCCGGTAATCCCTTACCGCCCTATTCCGAGGTCCCTTTGCAGGTCCTCCCTTAAGGACAGGACCCGCAAAGGGACTTTGGAGCCAATAACGGTACCGCAATTAGCGGTACCGTTATTAGCGCCTTCACCATTCCCATTGAGCCCTATAGGGGCTCAAATGGGAATGGGGAAGGGCCCTAGTGAATGGGGAATTACAGCCCCCACCAACCTTGGAATGGGGCGGTAATAGCTCCATTCACCAGGGCGGAGTCGGTATGGGGCGCTAATAGCGCCATGGTTACCTCCAAACTCATAATGACCCCAAATGTATAAATACATTAAAATACTCCTCTTAATTTCATTAAAATCACATTCCCAAAAGTCCCCAAAAACAGCCCAACGAAACAGATTAAACTTCAAGCAGTTAAAAGCACAAAAGGGAAGGACATTTCCTAATAATTAACATAGGACGCCTATAAAATACACAAGGATACATCATTCAGCCATGCTCTGAAAACATATTTTGCTACAGCAAATACGTTGGCGCCATTGCCAGTACTTCTATAAAATGTCGTGGCTTCACTAATCGTTCTAATACCATATTCTAGGAATCCGGGGTTCAGAGAGGCCCTTCTGTACGATAAGTAGAAGGGGCGGGCAAGAAGAAAGTGCTCCATGGATTCCATCCTGTCCAAACACTCTGGGCATTTGTTTGTTTGTTAGGAGTCCAGGTGTGACGAGGTGCATGAGGGAAAGGGCTGATCCTACTGCTTCAGCTGATCACAACGGCCAACAGTCCTTAATTCAAAACACAAGAGGTGACGGCTGGAAGGGTTGGAATGAATCTTAACCTCTGGCATTGCTCTGGGCAACCCTCAAGACCATCGTTCTGCACCTGCCAACCAATTATAAAAGGGAAAGGACCATATGCAAATCAGGCATGGTCCCACCCCCAAAGGGGCAGTCCAGCCCGAACTGCGAGGTCACATAAGCTTCTGCACAAGACCACAAGCATCCCCAAACATCTTTCGGCCTTGTTGGTTCGCATCAGGGAGGAGTAGCTTGGGTCTTTAGGCCAGACAGGCACGGGACCCACATCTGGGCCTATCCGTCCCACTAGGGTTGACTTACGCAAAACAAAAGAGGTGATTGCTGGAAGGTTTGGAATTATTCCTACCCTCTGGCATTGCTCTGGGCAACCCTCAGGACCAACCATCATTCTTCACCTGCCAAGACATTACAAAAGGGGAAACACCATATGCAAATCAGGCTTAGTCCCACCACAAAGTAGCAGACCAGCCCAAACTGCGAGGGCACATAGCTTCTGCACAAGACAACAAGCATCCCAAACATCTTTCGGCATTGTTGGTCCTCATCAGGGAGGAGTAGCTTGGGTCTCTAGGCCATGCAGGCACAGGACCCACATCTGGGCATACCCATCCCACATGGGGTGACTATAGCAAAACATAAGAGGTGATGGCTGGAAGGTTTAGAAAGAATCTTAACCTCTGTTATTGCTCTGGGCAACCCTCCAGACCATCGTTCTTCACCTGCCAAGCCATTACAAAAGGGGACATATCATATGCAAACCATATGCAATTCAGGCTTGCTTCCAACCCAGTCCTTAATACAGCACAAACAGCAGTTTGGTAGATACCTCTCCTCCTATTCAAACTTGGGCTCTAGCGGATAACTTTAAGGCATTGAATGGGCATCCACCATGTGAAACCCCAGCTGACCCCATCAAATGTCTTCTCTTTGGGTCTGAATTACTCTTGGCAAAAAACACAAATTGTGACAGTGCATCACCTCTGAAAATAATTTCCAATGGGTAAACCAACATTTTGCCCACTGTCTTTCCAGACACCAAGCTCTTGATGGCATCCAAGACCCCTTTACCTTAATTGGGGGCTACAAATATTGAGCAGTTCACCACAATGCCAATAATGGAAACCTCTAAGGACGTGAACGTCTCCCAAATACCATACAGCATAGCAGTACTCTAATTATGCTTTTAAACAATGATATATCTCAGAGTTAACCTTATAACAGAAATTGAAACTATTCATCATTTCCCTATCAAAGTTTGAATTCCTGATGTCCCCCTCTATCCAACACCACTGAACCCCAACAACAGATGAGAATGAGCAGTCAGGAAGACCCCTTTATATTCAACAAAGATACTTGTTTGTATGTTCTTGGGTCTTCCGCAAGGATCTACCCTGGAGCACTGTTTCCCCACATGAGACATACATGAACTTTAGCCTGCGTCACATCCAGATAGAAATGGGAAGGTTAACATGTGCCAAAAATAGGTAGATGGAGAGGCGGGCACTACTTTTATTCAATCCTTTGGTAATCAGATTCTGTAGATGAGTATGGTTTTATATTCAAAATACTTTTGCCTGGAGCTGCCAGCCCATATCGGTCCCGTAGCACAAGGACCTATCCAAACTTAGAAAATCCAAAAACAAAGTAAATATACCTTGTTAGGAATGGCGCTTCTCAGTTTGCCCCATGAGGTTGCTGCCAATTTAGGAAAAGAAAGCTTTGCAAGAAGAAAATCACAGAACAAATTGGTACATTCCCTTGTTTGAGCTGTAGCAACTGTGGATATATAATGAAAGGCGAATCAGTGAAGCACCCACATACGGGGGAGACAGTTAGACTCAAGAGTTTTGCAACATGTGACTCCCACAATGTGATTTACGCCATAAAGTGCCCGTGTGGTTTATACTATGTGGGACAAACTCTCAGGGTGGCTAAAACTAGATGGAATGAACACAGGTCCTGTATAAGGAACAATAATCCCAATTCAGCTGTGGCCAGACATTGGCATGATGAAAACACAACCTAGCTCAGATTCGATTCATTATTTTGGAGGTGGTAGAGAAAAGAGATCTCCACGAAAATTTCCAGAAAAGGATGGACCAAAGAGAAACCTTCTGGATTGATCGATTGAGCTCCTTGGCACCGAGGGGGCTCAACGAAGAAATTAACTTTATGTGCTTTTTATAATGTTTGGTTCAATGAAATGCTTGATTGTTGCAATTTACATAACACAATAGTGTTTTGGACATCTGTTACATGTGAAGATAGAAGTTTAATTTACACAACTAGGAGCTTTGGATGCTCTACCCTGATGTTTTTGGCTTAAAAGAAATTGTTTGTGATAAATAATTAACAATAGTGTATTCTGCACAAATCATGCACATTACTACGATCTAATCTTTTTTTAATTCAATTTACCACCCGCCGAAACACACATTACCCATTGCAACTTTGCGCAGTGGGTCTACAAGTGTGTTTTTATATACATATCTGCACATCATGGGTGTTTCATTCCATATTCACACCATTCTTTTCAGAACAATGGGAGCCGTCCCTGGTATACTCCACATGCTAATAGGTACTCACGGGGTAATTTTTCCATTTAACCTCGTGTTTGACATTGGTTAATTATTACACACTAACTATCAGTTACACAGAGTACTGTAAACACGTGCGTATTTGCAGCTTCTCATCTACGCTCGGTGAGCGTATACATTCCAGGAACAAGCGTCCGCAATTACTTGGTCTCCATGGAGACATCCCCGCCCCTGGGCTCGCGCCCAGGGGTGGGGCACGAGGCATACATGCTCCAGCTGGACCACAACGTCTCGTACCATCTCCATGGAGACCAAGAAAAGGAAACTGAAGCCGGCGCGAGCATGCTAGACAGCGGCTCACTCGGCTTCCACAGCATGCGCGTACAAGTCATACGGTAAGATCGGCTACCTAAAAGGAATCTCTGCATATATTTTAGTGGAGCCAATAGTCTTGTGACATTTTATATTTCTGTCCACAGATACTTCTGTGTACATGATCGTACACATGTAAGAAAATAGCATAACGCAGGTAGGACTGTCAAGGATGGCACTCTATTAAGAGCGGCACAGGACACCCAGAAAGGGTTTGGGTGGTTGTGCCAAATAAAGTGGACAGATAGGAACACACACAGCGGAAAGGAAAGGGAGCGAAGAGTAGGCAAGAGTAGCAAGGGAAAGGCAGGGAGCCCAGAGGACAAGGGCAAAGGCAGCCGGAGTGAGGCAGGCTGTAGAGCAGGGAGCCCAGAGGACAAGGGCTAAGGCAGCCGGAGTGAGGAAGGCTGCAGAGCAGGGAGCCCAGAAGACAAGGGCTGAGGCTGGAAAGCAGCAGAGCGTGATCAGCTGCAATGTAGAGAGCCCGCAGGGCAAGGGCGGAGGCTGGAAGGCAGCAGAACGTGATCGGCTACAATGTGGAGAGCCCGGCAGGGCAAGGGCGGAGGCTGGAAGGCAGCAGAATGTGATCGGCTGCAATGTGGAGAGCCCGGCAGGGCAAGGGCGAAGGCTGGAAGGCAGCAGAGCGTGATCCACTGCAATGTGGAGAGCCCGGTAGGGCAAGGGCGAAGGCTGGAAGGCAGCAGAGCGTGATCCGCTGCAATGTGGAGAGCCCGGCAGGGCAAGGGCGAAGGCTGGAAGGCAGCAGAGCGTGATCCGCTGCAATGTGGAGAGCCCGGCAGGGCAAGGGCGGAGACTGGGAGGCAGCAGAGCGTGATCAGCTGCAGTGTGGAGAGCCCAGAGGAGCAGGGCTGAGAGGCAGGGAGCCTGGAAGGCTATGGCTGGAGGCAGCAGGATGGAGCAAGCAACAAGGCAGGGAGCCCAAAAGGCTAGGGCTGTAGGCAGCGGGGTGTAACAAGCTGCAAGGCAGGGTCCAAGCAGGAGCGAGGGTAAACAGCACATAAGGATCCGAAGACAGACGCGAAAGGTGGAGGAAGAACTCTCAATGCAAGAGGCTGAGCCACTGCAGACAGCAGCCTTATATACTGCCTAGCCCAGCACAGAGGCAGGCTAATTGGTAGCACCTGGCTAAGCGCACCTGCAGGCAATCGGCCACCTCCCTTTCTGTTCCTAGGCTGGTGGAAGCAGGGCAAGTCCCTAGGGCTTCTGGGGGGTGTAGTTCCTTTGATGACAAATAGGAACAGCCAGGAATCGATGTTTGTAGCCAGGTGCATTGTGGTATACGTAGTTTGTTGGAGTCTGTTGTTAATAAATGATAAGCAAATAGTCCATATAGAGCGTAAATGGATGCGCCCATGGCGCAAGCATGACAAGGACCCACATTTATATGTCATTCTATCTACAAAGACAGAGGCCCTCATTACAAGTCAGGCGGTGGACCATGGTGCTATTAGCACCATGGTCCAAGCCGGATTCCGCCATGGTGGATGGCGGAATTACCGCCCCATTCCAAGGTGAGTGGGGCGGTAATTCCCCATTAACCATTTGCCCTTCCCCATTCCCATTTTTGCCCCATAGGGCATAATGGGGATGGGGAAGGCGCTAATTACGGCACCGTAAATTACGGTGCCGTAATTAGCACCAAGGTCGCTTAGCGCCTTGGACTTTAACGCATGCAAAAAGCAAGCGTTAAAGTGTGAATCAGGCGTTAAGGGTTAACGGCACCGACGGCGCCGTTAAACCCCTAACGCCTGACTTGTAATGAGGGCCTGAATTTACCAGCTTGTCAGCTAACTAGAATGTGCTTTTATTTTGTTTTCTCTCCACTATGGTGCGCACAGATTGTTTCTACACACAATATGGTATGTGTTTCTGTATCGGTTCTACTTAAATGAAATGGTTTGTTAATTTGCCAATTATGAACAAATTACACGGCCACGGTAGTGGCCATGTAGTTATGGTTAAGTTGCTGTTTCCATAGGAAGAGCACTTTTTGGGTGGCTTATAACTTCACTCTCCCTGGACGGATCCTCACCAAACTGTGCAGAAACAGTATTTGGGTCACTCTGAATTTCTTTGCAAAGTTTGGTGAGGATTCGTCCGGGGGGGGCAAGGTTATAGGGGGGGTCCCAAAACTTTTTTTTTCCCCATAGACTGAATGGGAAAAAATGTTTGCTCGCGCCTACAGCCCAAACCGCTGGACTGATTTCCATCGAATTTGGACCAGGAGCAGCGGATTGGTCCCGAAAGCGTGCTTTTGCAAATTTGGTGAAAATCCGTCCAGAAGTTTTTTTTAAAATGACCAAAAAGAAGGTAAAAAAAAATTAGTGATATCTGTGTTCGGTTCGCGGACACACTTCCCTGTTCGCTCCGTGGACAGTGTCCTGATTGGCCAATCGTCTTGCGTGATGTTCGCGGACATGCAACGTGTTCGCTGATTGGACGGCGTGGAGCGTGAAGCGCGTCAGATTTTTCGGTAGCGCCCGCCATCTTGGATTCGCGGACGTCCGCGGACAGCGCTGTGAAACTTTGTTCAAAATGTGTATTTATTAGAGTGTGTTGGTGTGTAGGAGTGTTTGGGGAGGGTGGGAGTGTATGAGATAGGATGAAAGTTGTGTTTTTTATGTGTTAGACGTTCTTTTTGTGTTTGATTTGTTTGCCGACATCACGGGTGTTCTGAAATGTTCTAAATAAATTGACGGGGGCTGTTCTAAGGACTCAATATGTGTCCGTTTTGTTCGTAAGCAAAGTGAAACTGTTCTAAGAACACTCGCGGTGTCCGGGGAGTGTTCGTAGGGGGTGTCCTGAGGACGCTGTCCATATTGTTCTCTGTCAAGTTGAATGTGTACTAAGAACACCCGCGGTGTCCTGAAATGTTCGCAAATAAATAAAATGGTGGTGTTCTGAAGACGCTTCTAAGAACACTCGCAGTGTCCGGGGAGTGTTCGTAGGGGGTGTCCTGAGGACGCTGTCCGTATTGTTCTCTGTCAAGTTGAATGTGTTCTAAGAACACCCGCGGTGTCCTGAAATGTTCGCAAATAAACAAAAAGGGGGTTGTCGGGGGGAAATTCTCCCGGGGTCGGCTGGGCTGTCCTCGGACCCCCGGGCAGGGAGGCCCCAACTCCTCCCGTGTATCCCAAAAAATGAGTATGAGGCACACGCAAGAAGCAAGGTGATTCTGCTGTTTATTAAACAAAACGGCAGGGATGGGTCAAGGATCGTACGCGTCCGACCTGACACTCTCTCTTCCATCGTGGGGCTCGCAGGCCCTTTTTACCTTAGTATGACGCGCTACTTGCGTCACCTGGGAAAGTTAGCAAAAAACCTATTGCCACTCTGGATTGGTTCCCCGAGTGGTAGTGTTAGTATAGCATACGTATAGAGAGCGTTGTTAGTGGTGGAGGATCAGTCAGGTGGTATACTTGGGTTGTCCCTTCAATTTGATACATGAAAATTGTTACATGAAGACCCCTGAGGATTGGCTAATGTTAATGGCGTCAGTGATACGAGACCCATGTTCTGATTGGTCCATTCGCGAGCTCCCCAGTCTGGGACCATCGCTGTTCCCAGCTCGCGGTGCACCTGTCATTTGCAACAATGTATCACTATGGGTATGTGCAGACAATGTGAGGATTTGTTCATATGCTGGAAGGCAGACTACTCCCACCGCCGCAGATGTCCATTGAGTCGCTTAATTGTATCTGCCTGTGTCTTGAAACGTGGGATCCGGGTGCCTCCCTCCTCCTGGGCCTGGCACCCTGTCAGGTTCGGCTTGGTCACGTGAGGTGAGACCGTGGTTGAGGCAGAATTCTGCACATTTAATATTGCATTTTCCACTGTGTGCCTGGCTTAATTTGCAGGTGTGACCTTGGCGTCGGCTTGTGGCATGCGAGTTTGCAACATTGTGCCCTTGACTGTCTGCTCTCGCCGGGCTCATTCTGCAGGGTCAGCAACTGTACTCTTGCTCATTCAATGTTCATGGAAGCTCTTGCTTGCGGCCTACTTGGGCCTGGTGCATAGGTAGAGACGTTTGATGCACAGCGCTTTAGGTTATGGTATGATATTGCTTTATCCCCAGTATCATGTCTTTGTTATACTTCTTATTGCAGTGCATGGGTTTAGAAGTGGCGTGAGCAAGCATCTTAGATGAGTTCAAAGATGCGCGTCAGTGGGTGTGTCCGTCACCTACGTCAAAGCACTGAATATGTTCTTCGTGTGGATTGGTGTGGGAGTATCCAGTGTGCACGTTTGCACGGGTGTGCTGACCGTTGGCTAGGTCGTCATGGCATCTCTAACGATGTGTTCATTTACTGTTGAATGGTTCAGTCGAGTTCATCCATGCCGCAGGTGTCGGCATGGGCAGGGCAGGCTGGTGGGCAGGCTGGTGGGCACATCCGTATGTTCCTGTACCAGGGTATCTGGTCATCTGGTAGGTGGGCAAACTCTTCTCGTGGCGGGTGTCTGGGCCGCGATCCTCAAGGTGAGGGGATTGGTGGGAGCCTTTTGTTCCATTCTCCCACTTCAGTCCCCCCTCTGGTCGACTTGTTGACCACAAACATATCCTTTTCCTTATCTCCTCTAACTCTCCATATTTTAGTTACTCCTCCCAAATGACCATAGTGGTTGACATGGTCTTCAAATGACCAATACATATATACACAGGTTCCTCCAGGTGTGCAGTATACCCATTTCCCTATGTAGCTCCTTGGGTTTCTTGGGTTTTCGAGCTTCACAGATGGTGGGTCCAGGTGGTTGGTGATGATCTGTTTGCGCAGTTTTTCTTTTTTGTGCCTGTGTGCTGGCCATCATCTGCCGGCATCAAGGGGTGCATACCAACCATTTCGATCATTTCATCTGTGGTGCGTGCCTTCCGGGCCTTCCGAAATCTAATTATGATCAGTGCAGCTCCAGCCAGTATTATGCATCCAACTATAATCTTCAGTCCGTCCGACAGCCAAGATGGCATCCATGACCATAATAGTGAAAACCAGCTGTCATCCTGTTTCACACCTTTACTTTCATCCATCATTTTGGAGTGCATCTGGGCCAGTTGTGATACTGCTTCTGTCAGTGTACCATTGTCAGCATCGTTAGCAGGAATGAATGTGCAGCATGATTGTCCTATCTTTGCGCAAACTCCTCCTTCCATTGCTGTGAGGAGGTCCAGTACATATCTGTTCTGTAGTGCTACCATCCTTACTGCTCGCAGTTCCTCTTTTATTGCGTTGAATCCATTTACTGTAGAATTAATTGTCATCATTAGTTCCCATCAAGTTATCGGAGCCATTTTGCGTTTGCGTAAGCTTGTAGTCCCGGATGTATTATTGAGGAGAAGAACATTGCTGCTCTGCTGAATAGTCTGTGTTCTGGTGGGATTGAAGTGAGTGCTGTTTCCGACCTTCCCCATAGGTAATTTCCTGTCAGAGGTTCTCCTTGTCTTTTCTTTCTATTCAGGACAGTGTTGTTGCTGTTGTTTTGGTTCTCTGGCCCCTTCTGAGGTTGTACAGATCTCTTCTTCCTCTTGTTTCCTTCATCCATTTTAGGGAAGTTCGCTACGTTCACATGTTTCTGGGGCACCACTAGTGATGGTACATTAACGTGTACCATTGTGCAAACACCATTCCACAGAGGGGGCAGTGTGTGGTATGCCTTGTCTCCGCAGGCCCAGTAATGGCCCTTTAATACTGCTGTTCCTGCTCCCCCCTCAGGTAACTCCATCACGCTTGCACAGTTGGTGTTGTATCCCACGTCCACTTCTCCTCTATGTTGGTAGCATACTTTAGGTGCAGACAACGGCAGTCTTGTTATTGGGTCTTCATCCTTTTCTATCCACGTTAGCATGGGTACGTACTTGACCCAAGTCATCCAACATCTGTCATTGTGTTCAGAAATAGTTGTAATAGTTTCTCTCGTTACCATGTTGCTGCCAACCACTCCTGTGTCCCATTTGTTGTCCAGGTACACCTTCCCTGTTATTGTTATCAGTGGTCTTTCCCAACATCCTCGTTTACCAGGAACTTCAGTGGCGTACCAATCACATGGTAGGTATTGTAGCGTTACTTTCTTTGTTTCTCCTTTTTCAGGGCCACTTGTCATGTATCTGAATGCTTCAGCATGCAAACTGGTTTTGTGGTAACTCAAATAAGTCTTGAGGAAGTTGTTTTCGTATGGATATGTGTCTCGTGTTTTTCACACCAGGTGCACCACCGTCCCTTGAAATCTCCCTCTGGTTTGGAACAGTGACAAGTATACTATACATCGTGCTGTCTTTTCATCTATTTCCGTGGCAACGAAAGTTCGAGAAGCGCTCATGGCGTATGGGATCAATGAGCAGACGTAGCAGCTGTCTTCTGTTGTCTGCTTACCTATTTGGGTCATGTGTTGGTACCACATGTTGTTCGAGACGTATGCTGAATCTTGTATGTAGTTGTCAATACCTTTATTATCTGAGTATGTGCTGCGTTTAACTCTATTTCCCTTGTGTGGAAATTTGCTAGTACCACCTGACGTAACACCTGTTGCAGCCGTGGGTGGGGGTATATTAGGTTTGGGTGCAGCCAAAATATTGATAGCATAACTTTTCTGCCATACAGAGGCAGCCAAAAACCCGGTGATCATCAAAATCCCTATCATCTTTATTACAGATGCTATTCTCACCGGCATTTTGCTCTTACCTTGCTGCGGTCCGGCAGCTTATTCTTGCGACGTTAAAGTTGCCCGCCTGAAAATTCTCAATATGCTTGTTATTAGTGTTAGTTGTTGTTTTCAAGCTCTCCCTATCAAGTAGTCGTTCAGTGCCCAGGCGAAGAGCTGTTCCCACGCCAATCTAAGCGATCTATCTCTTAGGGCAGGCAAGTGTTGGTGAAGATGGGGCATTGATTGTTCTATGGCCAAGAGAAATGCTGTGTAGTAGACACGCACCTTCCTTCTTTTCAGGTACTTTGGCCTTTTTATGTGGTAGACAAATTGGTGTGATAGCTCTTCAGGGTAGTTATCGTCTGGGGGTAGCATCTACTCCTGGGCAATGAACTTTGTTAGTTATCTGTTCTCTTTAGCAATACAATAATATGCGGTACCTGCATGTGCGAGAAAGAAAAAAGAGAACATTCAAGTGTTTACATGTGTATATGTGCAAAACAATGTCCTTCATTTGGGTGATGACTGCAGTGGGTAGGGGGTTGAAGGGCAGTGGGTTAGGGGCTCAACTGGCTTAAGTCTCTTTACTCTTTGATCGTGTGACCATGGGGTGGGCGGTACGGGAATTACCCCTTTCTGTGTCAGTAGTTGTCTCCCGGGAATCTGGGGGGTGGTAGGGTATGGAGACACTTAGGTCGTCAGCTGTGGTAGAAGTCTCTTCCTCCGTGGGTGACGCTGTTGCTGTTCTTCCAATGGCCCTGTCGGTGACGCTAGGGCGGGTCTGGAGTTTGCAGATCTTTACGTCGTGTAGGTGATTCCAAGCACGTTTGTCCTGCAACTTTACTGCTCTCGTAGATACCTCCTCTACCAGGTGGGGGCCAGTGAAGCGTGGGCTGTTCCACTTTCTGTTGAAATTGCGGAGTAGCACGTGGTCACCTTTAGCAATTTTGCACAGTTTTTCCTTTTCCAATTCCTTATCCGCTTCTTCTGGTTGATCACTCTTAGACCCGCCCCGCGTGCGCTCGAGCTGTTGAGACACAAACACTACACTAGTAATCAAAGAAGACACATATTGGTACATTTCATCACCAAGAACAGTTGCAGTGTTTTCATAATCTGTTAATGCTCTTGATGTTGGCGTTAGAGGAAGGCGCATTTGACATCCGGTCACCACCTCGTGAGGAGTGAGGTGGTGGTCGGAGCCTGGTCTATTCCTCAGCTCAAATAGAGCTAGCGGAAGGCAATACAACCAACTCTTCTTTGTGGTTTGCTGTATCTTTGCAATTGCCTCCTTCAGTAGGCCATTCAGGCGTTCGCATATACTGTTGGCCTGCGGGTGATATGCGCATGCAAATTTATGCTTGATGTTCAGTAAGGATGTGATGTGCTGGAACATTTCATTAGCGAAATGCGGGCCATTATCCGACCGCAGTACCTCGCACACTCCCCACCTGGGGAAAACCTCCCTCACTAGAAATTTAGCTGCTCTAAATGCATCTGGGTGTGAGCAGGGTCCTGCCTCAATCCACCTGGAGAATGGGCATACTACTACAATCATAAACCTATTTCCTTGACATACGTTGATCATGTCAACATAGTCAATATGGATGTGCAGGAAGGGTCCCTCTGGCCGGGGTATAGTACCTTTTATCACTTTCAGCGTGTGACCGGCCGTGAACTGTTGACATGTGAGGCAATTGCTGATGAAGTTTGTCACATGGGAATTTAACTCGGGACAGAACCAATCTTCCCTAATTCGTGCTGCAATAACTTCCTTGCCTGTGTGGGCTGGGTGGTGGAGTTGGCTCAGGGCGGTGTTCAATAGTGCCAATGGCATTACCATCTTTCCAGTGTTACCCTGGCGCCATAGTGCGTCAGTTGGTGACATTGTACATCCTCTTTTTACCCATATTTCTTTTTCTGCCATTGGTGCAGCCGCTTGTAACTCCATTATCTGTGTGGCTGGGAGATGGGTGTACCCCTCTCTTATCAACATCTCTTTAGCTATCCCCTCCCTCTCCTTATCCCTCTCTCTAACTCTGGGGGGTTCCATATCTCACCAAAATATGCAGCATACTTTGCATGTGTGTCTGCTGCTGCATTTCCTTTTGAGACATGATCTTCTCCATTAGTATGTGCGGTACATTTGACCAAAGCTAATTCTTGGGGGTCGTTTATTACTTCAATTAGTTCAGCTAATAAGAGAGCATGTTGCACTGGGGTGGCGTCAGCTCTCCTAAACCCTCTTCTCCTCCATTTGGACAATCCTGAGTGGACAGTAGACGTGACAAATGCGCTGTCAGAATATATAGTCACTCTTTTGTCAAAGCTTTCCTTCAATGCCAAGATCAGTGCAACCAATTCAGCTGCTTGAGCGGAGTAATGCTGTGGTAATTGTACGCAGTTCACCGCCACACACACTGGTTCCTCTGTCATTTTTACCACAGCTGCCCCAGTTCTCCTTATCCCATTATTTTGGTCTATTGTTGATGACCCATCAATGAACAAGAGCTCTCCTCCATCTAGTGCGTCCTCTTCAACTTTTCTAGTACATGAGTACATTTCGGTAGTCTGTGTACAATAATGTGCATAGTCTCCTTCCTCAATTACTTCTGCTATAAACCTTGCAGGATTAACTGTGCTGCATCTAACAATTGATAATTCTGGTCTAGATAAGATGATCTCATAACCCGACGCCCTCTGCGTGGTTAGTGTGGACTTAGGCTTGTTTAATATTGCAAATAGTGCATGTTCCACAAATAGCGTGGTTGGGCATCCCATCGTTATTGATGATGCTTTCTCTACCGCAAAGGCAGCTGCGGCGAGACCTTGTTCACAAGGGAAGTGTTCTAACATCACAGGATCCAAGTGGCCACTGTAAAACGCAACTGGTTTGTAACCCATGCTTGTTTTTTGAGCCAACACTGCTTTCATTACTGCTGAGTCGCAATGTGAAAATATAAAGAATTGTCGTTCATAATCTGGGGTGGCCAGTACCGGAGCAGTTGATATTGCATCTTTCAGTTCATCAAAGGCCTCTTTCATTTCCATTGTCCACCCCAATTTTTTCTCCCTTTTGTTAGCTTCTTTTAATGCCTCAAGTAGGGGTCCTATGTATGAGCTGTAATGAAATACCCAAGCTCTACAGTAGTTGCACAGTCCCAGGAACTGCTGCAGTTCCCTCACTGTTTGGGGCAGCAGCGTTTTTGAAATGGCCTGTGCTCTTTGTGGTGCAATCTTTCTTCCGTATTGGGATATGAGCTGACCAATGTAAAGTACCTGTTCCTGACAGTACTGTAACTTTTCCTTGTCTACCTTGTAACCCTTTTCAGCCAATATTGTCAGCATCTTCAATGAGTCCTCTCTGCGTCATATTCAGCCTGCTCATTATGTCTCTCCCCAGTATGTTTACTGGTGAGGCCCTAGAATATAAAAGCGGGACTGACATGTCATAATCCCCTATTGATAAGGGAATGTTATCAGTAAAGGGAACCAACCCCCTGGCCCCAGAGAATCCTTGGGTGTTCATGGCTTCACCTGACATCTTAAATTTACCTTCCCTTATGCAAGACCGGGTCGCCCCGGTGTCAACAAGGAATGATAATTTTTTGTCACCTATCGTTACCTCTATGCGTGGTTCCTCCGCACTATTAGGTGTTACCGACAGGATGGGACACACCAAGGCCATCTGTGGGCTGTCCTATTGTGGGTATAATGATTGACCACTTCCTGTGTAAGGGTTGTGTCCCAGGACCGTCACCCTTCCCAGTTGTGTTTGCTGCAATTGTGTATTGGTAGAGGTTACGTTACAGTCTTGGATTAGGGCAGGTTGCTGTACTTGGGGTTGTTGTGTTATCGCTACCTGTTGTTGTGGCAGTGAATATGTCTGTGGCTGTTGTTGTGTTACTAGGTGTTGCTGCCCATTTCCCTGTTGCAATGCCTGCTGTTGCTGGATGCCCTGCTGTTCCTGTGTAGGCCCTTGTTGTTCCTGTTCTCCCCATGATGGTGTGCCTGGTCTCACTCTACACATGCATGACATGTGCCCTACTAATCCACAAATCCAACACACCGGTGGTTCCCTGTTCTGCCATGGAAAGCTTCCTGAGTTGTCCTGGTATACTGGTTGCCCGGTGGGGTAGAAATTTCTAAATCCTCCCCCTTGCTGTTGTGTGTTATATCCGTATCCCCTCCCCCTCATCATTCCTCCCCTTCCCCTGTTGTAATTATAGTATCCAGCTCCTGGCGTTGAGTATCCTCCTCCCATGTTAGTTGTGTATGGTTGGAGTGGCGGCAGCTGTTGTGTTACAATCTGTGATGATTGTATTTGGGAGGGATCTTGTGCAGCCACTACTTGTGTGGGGTTTTGGGTCATTGTTGCAGGTGTAGTTATTAGTCCACCTTCCATCATGTATTTAGTAAGTTTTTTCTGTACCAATTTAGCCTCTTCCGCTTTTCTATCCTCTTCCTTTTGTTTCATCTTTTCTTGCCATGTCCTACAATGATGTACTATCGTCAGTTGTATTTCTGGCCATGCTTTTGCTTGCACCCCCACCACCTTCTTCAGTTGTTTCTGAACTGCTTCTGGGAGCCCTTGTATTAGTATATGATAGAATATTGCTGGTGTTTTGTCCCATTGTTCTCTAGTTTCCATACGCCACTTCTCTTGAAGTTCCTGGATATAATCAACAGGATCTTCGTTCTCACGCATCTTGCGTGAGGTAATTGCTCCTATGTCTGATGTGTCTGGGTACTGTACCCTCAGCGCTTGCCATAATACATGTCTGCAGTTTGCGAATGGTGCCCCATCGTGTGATGTGTTTGTTATTGTGACCCCAGGGAAGCCTGCTCTCTTCCAGATGTCATCTGCTGCGTCCCCCAATATTGATATTAGAAGGCCCTTTACATCCCCCACTGCCAGTTTCTGTCCTGCGGTGTGTTTTTTCATTTCGTATATCCATTTTCCCGCACCTCCACTTAATGATGGGAGCCTGCACTTTATATTTTCCTTGTCTGCATGCTTCCAAGGGACGTATTGTGGTCTAACCCCTCCCCTCTCCAGAAGCGGCATTAAGTTGTATCCTGTTTGACCCGCTGGGTTCCACAAGATCGAGTCTGTGCACCCCTCCTCTTCTTCTGTTTCTTCTACATCGTCAATTGGGTCCACATTTCCCCTGCTCGTAACTGTTTCTCCTCCATCCCTTCCCCTTCTCTGATAATTTCCTTTATTTAATGTGGGCGTGTGTATTCGTTCTCCCTGCCTGCGTCCAGGGAGGTCTCTAAGCCTGCCTGCATAGGGTGTCAGTTCGTGGGGGAAGGGTGCTAGTTTAGGTGGGCATGTTGCACGTAATGAGCGTGAGGTGGTGGAGCATGTTGGACGGGGTGGTGAGGGTGTAGCTGCACGTGCCTGCCTTTCCTCCATTCCTTGTTCTTCCTCCTCACTTCCCTCCAGTCCTTCCTGTCTCCTGCAGATCCATGGTGATTCTCTATTTGTCCGGGTGATGTATAATTTATCTAAACTTTCCCTTTCACTGTTTCTTCCTTCCTTCTCCATTCCCTCTCCTTCCTCACTGCAAAAGTCATTCAGGAATGGCAATCCCCAATCTGTCTTTTTCCCCTTAATCGTTACTGTTTTTAAGTCTATTAGATCCGTTCCTCCCTTTTCTCCTTTACCAATTGGTCCCCTTTGTGCTGATGTTGTTGCTACTTCTGTGTCTCTGTATATATACCTCCTTACTTCACTTTCAATTCCTCTATTACTTCACTATTCATCTTTTCCATTATCCTTTCTTCTTCTTTCTTCCTTTCCCATCTCGCTCTTTCCCGCTCTAATATGCCCTCTATCATCCTCCCTTCTTCGTATTTCCTTGTCGTTTCTGATAGTAATCTCCTCTTCCATATTTCCATTTCCTTTTCTTTCTCTTCTTCCTCTCTTTTCTTGTCACGCAGTGCTGCTCTGGATACCCTTTCTGCTACTGCTTTCACCCTTTCTGCTCCTCTCTTTTGCTCCTCAGTCCGTTCCCTCATTTTTTCCAACTCATTCTTGCTTTCTTTCCTTTCCCGTGCTCTCTCTCTTTCCTCTCTCTCGAGCTGCTTGATCAGTGCATTCTGCTCATCCCTTAATTCTGCTAATCGTTCCTCCAAAATCTCTTCCTTTTCTCTTAACAGCTCTCCCCCCTTTCTTTTCCCCTCTTCCCCTTTCATTTCACTCTTCCTGGTATTATCCTCGTCCATTTTCCTTACTGCCTCCTTCTCTTCCCCTGTTAATGAACCTCGTAATTTTAATAGTACCTGCGCAGCTACCCACTCATCATGCCCTATTTCTGCGACCTGCTCTTCGTCAGCCCTCCCCTCTCCTGCGGGCACCTTCATTCGAGCTGATCCCGTCGTACTAGTCTGCTCCCCTCCCGTGTGGCCACCTGTAGCTGTATATGGTGGCGGGCTGTATGCCAGGTTCGAGTACCCCTCGGCCGCCCTTAATTGTACTATTTCTCGTAGTTCTGTCAACGGATATAACCCCCCATCCTCATTTTTCACTACCTTCGCTAGGGGCATATCGTTACTCTGTTCCTTTTTTATCTCCTTTTCGTTTAGGTTGTTACTCTTTTCTCCTTCCTCTCGTCCGTTCCCCGTGTTCTGTGTGCCTTCACTCTCTTTTTCCGCATTCTCTCCTTCCTCCTTAATCTTCTCCTCTTCCGTTGCTTCCCCCATAATGAACATTCCGTTTGGTCCTGGTCGGGACCCTTGAAACATCCTCCACAAGTTAAACACCTCCACGTGGTGTATCAGCTTCTTCCCCTTGTATGTGTTATGCAGATGAGTTAACAGTGAATGTTGGGTATTTGGATCGAAACTGCCATTAGGCGGCCATGGTGTCGTCATTTTGTTGTCCGTCCCCTGTGTCCATTCTATCCTATATTTGATCAGTTTCTCCCTATGGGGTGACAGTGTTTTACATATGTGCTGTAGCGGGGTAGTGAGGGTGTTCCCCCACCCTCCCGATCCTGCCCCGTATGACATAGTATCACTTCACTTGTTATCCTACCCCTAATTGGCAGCGGTTATCTTGCTGACAGTGTACACTATACAATCTTAGATCTTTTACCTGGCCCCGTAATTTTGGGGACTTGCGATTGTCAGCTAGGGAAAAATAGAAGAATATAGCATTTGCATTTGTATACTCTTTTCTTTCTTTTCTTCCTTTACTCCTTTACCAAACACCTTTTCGGCCCCCTGCGGCCGAGGCGCACGTAGCCCCCTGCGGCTGTGTGCCCCGTGTGACGTTCTTATACAGCCATCCCACTTTCTTTTACCCCTCCTCCTCTTTCTCCACTTGCCGTGGCCGGCGTTCTCCGTGCGCAGCCACGTCCCCCTTTTCACCCTTCCCCGATCAACTCGTTACCGTTTATCTCCGTCTCCACTCCCTTACCATAATTCTCTTCCCCACCACTCTCCGAAAGAAATAAAATGCCTTTGTTTTCGAGATATCCTATGAAAGCCCTACTGGTGACGTCACCAATCTCTTCAAAAACTACTGGTAAGTTCTTTACATGCTTTTTTTTAAAAGTACGTAATACGCTTGCAATCTACCCCTGTTAACCCCACAGCTGTCTTCCTGTCACGCCTGGAACAAGGTAATCAATAATATAATCGGACTGCGCACGCTGCGTCGCCTCGCGTGTGATACGCCCCTCGACAGGAGGGCTTAACCAGCCAATTATCTTCCGTATTAGGCAACCAGCTAGCTACCGCCTACAGGGAAACGTCATCTATCTATCGAGTTTCCTGCTCGATCAATAGGGATCCTGTTAATGGCCTCAGTGGTAAGAGCCCCATGTTCTAATTGGTCCATTCACGAGCCCCCCAGTCTGGGACCATCGCTGTTCCCAGCTCGCGGTGCACCTGTCATTTGCAACAATGTATCACTATGGGTATGTGCAGACAATGTGAGGATTTGTTCATATGCTGGAAGGCAGACTACTCCCACCGCCGCAGATGTCCATTGAGTCGCTTAATTGTATCTGCCTGTGTCTTGAAACGTGGGATCCGGGCGCCTCCATCCTCCTGGGCCTGGCACCCTGTCAGGTTCGGCTTGGTCACGTGAGGTGAGACCGTGGTTGAGGCAGAATTCTGCACATTTAATATTGCATTTTCCACTGTGTGCCTGGCTTAATTTGCAGGTGTGACCTTGACGTCGGCTTGCGGCATGCGAGTTTGCAACATTGCGCCCTTGACTGTCTGCTCTCGCCGGGCTCATTCTGCAGGGTCAGCAACTGTACTCTTGCTCATTCAATGTTCATGGAAGCTCTTGCTTGCGGCCTACTTGGGCCTGGTGCATAGGTAGAGACGTTTGATGCACGGCGCTTTAGGTTATGGTATGATATTGCTTTATCCCCAGTATCATGTCTTCGTTATACTTCTCACTGCAGTGTTTGGGTTTAGAAGAGGCGTGGGCAAGCATCTTAGATGAGTTAATTGTGCGTCTTGCGTTTCTGCATTTTGAAAAACCTATGTGAAAAATAATAAAGATGCGCGTCAGTGGGTGTGTCCGTCACCTACGTCATGGCACTGAATATGTTCTTCGTGTGGATTGGTGTGGGAGTGTCCAGTGTGCATGTTTGCACGGGTGTGCTGACCGTTGGCTAGGTCGTCATGGCATCTCTAACGATGTGTTCATTTACTGTTGAATGGTTCAGTCGAGTTCATCCATGCCGCAGGTGTCGGCATGGGCAGGGCAGGCTGGTGGGCAGGCTGGTGGGCACATCCATATGTTCCTGTACCAGGGTATCTGGTCATCTGGTAGGTGGGCAAACTCTTCTCGTGGCGGGTGTCTGGGCCGCGATCCTCTAGGCCATGGGTGTGAGGGGGATTGGTGGGAGCCTTTTGTTCCATTCTCCCACTTCAGTGTGTTCTGAAGACATTTTTGAGAACACTTCTGGTGTCCTGGAATGTTCATAGGGGGTGTCCTTAGGACGCTGTCCGTATTGTTCGTTGTTAGGTTGAAAGTGTTCTAAGAACTATCGCGTTGTTCTGAAATGTTCGTAGGGGGTGTCCTGAAAACGGTGTCCGTATTGTTTGCGGGCAAGTTCAAAGTGTTCTAAGAACACTCACATTGTTCGCGGACATTAAAAGTTTCCCATAGATCATAGTTGAAATGTTTGACTCTATGGATGTGATATGCTGCGTTGGTTGTTGCCAGGGCATAGAGTCTTGGGGCCATGCACCCAAGACTCTATGCCCTGGCAACAACCAACGCAGCATATCACATTCATATTTGCTTATAACTTTGGGTGAAAAACAAATGTATAAGGAACAAAGGTATTAGATACTATGGATGTGATATGCTGCTATGGTTGTCATTATTGTATACTTACTGTTTGGTCTAGTAATGGGAGTCCATGTTTTTCTTCTTCATTTCTGTGATAAAAGAAAATAGCATGTTAGTATTAGTATTTTGTAATGACTTATTACATTGTATAAGCAATATACTTTATTTTTTTTCCGACCCTCATATTTAGTAGAGTACAAATCAGAGTACTGTGCAATTTGCTCAGTTTCTGTATTTGTTGCTAAAATCATTGGGTCTGTGGGAGAAAAAAAAATCCATGTTGGATTATTAAAAAACCCTTTTTCTGTTATGCTACAGTTTATTTGTTTGTTTGTTTTCAGTGTTCACTTGTTGTTTCTGGCTAATGCTTTATACTTTGCTTTGTTGTATTTTTTTGGAGCAGTAACAGATTCTTCATTTATTTTGATATTATAAAATTTTGGAGCAGTTAGATACCAATTGGCGTATTCTAACTGTCTATTTTTTAATATATTTTAGTGGTTTTGATTTATCTATTTGGATATTGTTAAATTTTGGGACAGTTAGATACCAATTGGCGTATTCTAACTGTGTATTTTTTGACCTAATTTAGTGGTATTCATTTATCTGATTAGTTGTTGTAGAATCTTTGAGCTGTTAGATAGCTTTTGGAGTATTCTAACACTTTATATTATTTTAACACACATTTATAATTTTGGGACAGTTAGATACCAATTGGCGTATTGTAACTGTGTATTTTTTGGTCTAATTTAGTGGAAACAAAGCAACATCCAGACATAATTGTAATTCATTGTGGAGGGAACAGTTTAGGACATGTGACTGGAATTTTTTTTGCAATTTGCTATGAAAGAAGGACTTAGGAAGGTTATGGACATGTTTCCAAATTCTCAAGTGATATTTTCACGGATTGCGCAGAGACAAATGTGGCTTCGTTCTTCTTCATTTGGTCCACAAATGGAAAAAGCAAGGCGCAATGTTAATAAGGCTGTTTGTGCCTTTCTAAGAGATTTTGGCATGTCTTCTTTTCACAATGAAAATATTATGTTTTGTAGTACATACATTTTTTGCAGAGATGGAGTCCATCTTACTTATGCTGGCAATCAGATTTTTCTGAGAAATGTACAAAATGCATTGCGACCTTTTTTGGAATTACAACAACGATTTTGAAGTAGATGTTAAGCATTTACAATTTTTGACTTACAAACACCACCCAAAGGCTCTTTTCAGAGCCACCACTTCTTTCCAGAGAAAATTACAATGTTTGTGATGGAGTAGCAACCCAATTTTTTTAATGTTCGCGAACTGTCTGCGGACTTCTAAAAAATACAAAGAGCCCTGCTTCATTTATTTTCACTTCTATTTTTTAACTGGGAAAGGCGGCTCTGAAAAGAGCCTTATTTTTTTTTGATTTTTGTAATTTTGTATTTTTTTTGGTTTTTCAGACACGACACACTAGGAGAGGAGGGTAAAGGAGGGTAAAGGGGGGACACCAACCACAGGGATAAGAAAGGGCGAGCTGAGAGAGGAAGATGTAGAGTGGGTTTGATTTGGGTAGTGAGCAGGTCTTCTCGTGCTCTGAGACAATAGTCTCAAAAGCACTCCGAAGTCGCTCCCCCCTGCAGAGTACTGTGTCACAGTACATACATACAACTGTGACCCTCGAAAGGTAAGGGTCATCAGCATTCTGTATGGCCTGTGAGGCAGCTAGAGGAAGACGCTGTCCCACAGAGGTGGTCCTTGTGGTCACAGGATCAGAAACAGAGGATGAAGTAGAGGAAATCAACCTGCTACGTTCTTCGCAAGGTACAACCCTGCGAATAGCCCCAGAGTGAAATGACCTCAGGTGTCGCTTCATAGTAGTGGTCCCAAAGCTGTACTTACCGTGCTTCCTGCGACTGAGTATCATTTTGCACTCATTGCAGGTAACACGGTTCGCACGAGCCTCAGGAACATTACCATGAATGGTAAATAACCGCCACACCCAAGACTCACGCCTAGTGCGGGTAGTAGGGTTTTCCTCTACCTCATTCTCATCATCCTCTTCTTCCTCCTCCTCCGCATCCTCACTCCTGTTCCCCTCTTCAGGCCCTTGGGGAGGTGGTGGTGGTGGAGGGGGTGGGGGTGGTGCTGAAGCAGGTGCAGCACCAAGTGGCAGTTCAGCAGCCAAGGATGCCATCTCGATGATGGTGTAGTCTGCAGGTGGCAGCAAAAATCACTGTGTTCTGAAGAATAGCCAGAAACACAATGGGAATAAGCTCTTGGGCGTGGTCTTTTATAGGGGTGCTTGTGCGCGGTTCGCGGACATGCGCACTGTCCGCGGACAGATCGAACACAAAAAAAGGATCGGAAAGTTTCAAAAGGTATATAGAAACTCAAGATTGCTATGTGGGAGTTGTGCCATGGTGAGATTTTATTGAAAAATATTATGGATTAACTGAAAATGTACTTTTAAATTGTTCGGGGACACGAACAGTGTCCGCATTTCAGGACACAAGATGAGCGTGGGCGCGGTCATATGATCCGTTCGTGAACTAGTCCGCGAAGGAAGCGCCTGTCCACAGGACACCAAGTGCACGGAGATTGGTTAGCGCATGCGCATTGATGTCCTACGGACACTGTTCGGGTTCTGAAGTAATTAAAAGTGCATCACACGTGAAACTAACATTTCAGGACGCCGCTTGTGTTCTTAGAACAGTTTAAACTTGGTAGCAAACAGTAAGGACAGATATAGTGTTCTTCAGGACACGTGTAATTTCGTTTATGTACGAACATTTCAGGACACCAATTGTGTTCTTAGAACAGTTCCAATTGGGTAGCGAACACTACGAACAGGTATAGTGTTCTTCAGGACACCTCCATTTTCGTTTACGTACGAACATTTCAGGACACCAATAGCGTTCTTAGAACAGTTTGAACTTGCTAGCGAACAGTACCGGACAGGTATAGTGTTCTTTAGGACACTTTAATTTTTGTTTGTTTACGAACAATTCAGGACACCGCGTGTGTTCTTAGTACAGTTTCATGTTGCTAGCGAACACTACGAACAGTTGTACTGTTGTTCAGGACACATCATTTTCGTTTAATTACGAACATTTCAGGACACCAATTGTGTTCTTAGGACAGTTTCAAGTTGATAGCGAACATTACGGACAGATATAGTGTTCTTCAGGACACCTCCATTTTCGTTTATGTACGAACATTTCAGAACACTCGCACTGTCCGCGGACACTTTTATTGTTTTAAAAAAAAAATGGAAACTATTCACAATACAATATAAAAATTAAACTTTATTTAACATATATTAATAATTTATGACAGAGAAGGTGAGGCAGAAACAGAAACAAAAACAGGAGAATTTGGGGTTTCAACATGATTGGTATTAGGTGAAGAAGGGATGGAAGTCTCATCAAAACGTTTTGGATTATGGAGAGGGTTTGGGGATAATTAACTGGGATATGGTGAGGAGGGACAAGTACATGTGGGGCAATGGTACGAGGTTTTTGGTTTGAAATGATTTTCTACAAAAGTTTTTAAATTATTAAAATTAGCCAACAATACATCCATTTTTTCTTCTATATTGTGAAGACTGTTATCCATAACAGGGTTTTCTGAAGTTTTTTCTATTTTGGTATGCTCTGTACAAAAAAATAATATATATGTTAAATGTACATAAAAAAATAATAAATAAATGGTTTATATTATAAAGTGTTTACCATTAGTTTCACTATCTTGTGACATTTCTTCATGTGGGAAATTGTCCTCTAGCCATTCCAGAGTACTAGACATTTCTGTGAGAAAAAAAAAAAAAGATAATATATTTTTTAATCTAATACGGAAAGTTTATAAATATATGAGTAAAATGAAGTACACTTACTATTTCTGGTAAGATAAGTCCTATGTATTCAGTGGGTCTGGTCTTGTTCTCAGTTCTGTTTTGTCTGTGAGGTAATTATGTTGGAAGCCAACATAAATGGTATATTCCATTTCAGAACATATTGTATTTAAATGAATGGTTAGTGTGTTACATATATGGGTTACATTTCTTATGTATTACTATATATAATGTGTTTGTGTGCTGCTTTTTGAATTTGTTAAATGTTCCTATATTATGATATAACAATCAAACATACCCCACCACCCCCCCCACCAACACAGTTTTTAGGTAGTGGTACTGTTCTCCGAACATGTCCGCGAACATTAAATAAGTTCGCGGACATCAAGTTCATAAGAAGAGATCTAGTCAGTTCCATATGACATGTATATAAAGTCAAAGTCATTATTGTTAAGTTGTGCTACTAAAAAACTATGAAATTCAGTGAAAAAACTTTGTTAAAGGGACGTTGTGCTACTAATATGTATATTTCTTGCAATGATTCTTGACACTTTTTTCTCAACATAATAAGAATCCCTTCTACACATATTTCATGAGAAGTACATACACATGTGATGTCATCAGTGATGTCATCTTTGATGTCCTGGGTGTTAGTCTTAGCAGTGCACGGTGGTGGCGCGAGTTATGGTTGCTTAGCTTACCATAACTGGCGAATTTCAAGGGTTTTTCGGTTTTACTTGGAACCATAACGTCCCTTTAACAAAGTTTTTTCACTGAATTTCATAGGTTTTTAGTAGCGCAACTTAACCATAACGTCCCTTTAACAAAGTTTTTTTCACTGAATATATGATATTAATGGAATATTAGTTATGTGGTACTAAAAATTGCCTTAATACTGCCCTGAAGAAGGTTAATCCGAAATGCATTGGCACTTATGTATTATGGGCAACTCAAGATGGAAACTCAATTTATGATTTTCAGGATTACTCCACTCTAAAAAATTAACAGGATTGTGAATTAAACATATCCAGTTATAAAATATACACTTTTGAATTGATTTATTATACTCCGAACAAACCTTTTTGCGAAGCTTTCTTTTCCTAAATTGGCAGCATCCTCATGGGGCAAACTGAGAAGCGCCATTCCTAACAAGGTATATTTACTTTGTTTTTGGATTTTCTAAGGTTAACATGTGCCACACTTAAATGAAACTGTGAATGCTACCAAGTGCCACACTTAGATGGAATCGGGGTCAGTAGCCTGCCTCGCATCTAGATAAGATATTGAAGATTAGCAAGTGCCTCACTCAGATGGAATCGGGGTCAGTAGCCTGCCTCGCATCTAGATAAGATATTGAAGATTAGCAAGTGCCTCACTCAGATGGAATCGGGGTCAGTAGCCTGCCTCGCATCTAGATAAGATATTGAAGATTAGCAAGTGCCTCACTCAGATGGAATGGTGAATAATAGCAAGCATCACACCTAGACATAATTTGCAAGGACAGCAATGCCAATTAACCGATCCACTAACTATTTTTCCCCTCTGCATACACCTCTCAAACTCTAACCAAACACAACCACAAGCCTACAACACAACAATCCGTACAAACTTCACTACAGTGCAACAACAAAACAAACCACACATAGACTCGCACAACAGCACACGATTACTACCAACCGTAAAACACCCCAAACCCAGCCAACGGTCCGACCGGGCTGAGGCTGCCAACAGCACATCACTGCTCCCTTGCACTTTTCAAGCTTATTCCCACTAACTCACCACCCACCTTTCCCTTTTTTCTTTCAGAGCCGCCAGAGCACCAGGGGACCACTCCGGTGGTGATAGTGCGCAGTACAAATATCCTTTAACATTAACATATACGAAAATTCATAAGCAATGGCTCCCCAAAACTTTTTCAATTCTAACGGGTCTAGCAAAAAATGGAATGCCTATGTCACCTTTGGTTTGATACGCTTCATCAGACCTGAGGTTCTATCTAATATAGAGTCTGGGGCACAGGAAAAAATACCACGTATTATCAGATCTCAAATTCACTCACCAATCCCACCCATAATATCGTAGCAAACCCATGGTCTGTCATCTCTATTAGGAGCACACACTTCAATTAAAGTAATTTACTACCTGCTGTGCAATCGGTTAGATGGATTGGCACCAATTGACCCACTAACTCCCTAAGTGGAGGTGTCATTTTGACGTGTGCCTTAAATCCTAAAAGAGCTACCTCCATAATGTAGCTTATTTGGGGCAAGTGGGACAATACTTAATTAGCTATCTTTTTGGTTTGGTATTATGCCCATGTAGATGCCAGGTATAAATGTTGAGCTTTTTAACAGATGGAATTGGGCATAACATTTCTTGGCAGCCACCTCTTTAATATCCTTTTTTCACCTGTGCCCCTACTCTGTCTTTGCCCAATAAAACCTGTTACTCTCTACCCTGTAAACATGCGGGGGCGCCTCTCAAAGCATTGCATCTGTCTGATTGGCAAGTTGAGCCCTCCCGTTCCCTCACACCTGCTCCCTCAATTTGTGCAACAACCCCTTTCCTTAGTCCACCCTGCTAAGTACAAACAATGATCGATACCACTTCCTAAAGTGCATGGAGTCCACATGCATCTAAAGATCAACGCTTGTCACAGCCCATCCATGTAAAGTGTGGTTGAACTGAAAAGGATCCCAAAAAAGTGCAGTCAAAGGACACTGTGAACTAGCATATCTGCGTAGATATTCAGAATCATTAGAGGTAGATTGTGCCGGGTCCGGTCAGTTGCCCTTAATGCTACGAAGACCAGACTCATTGGTCTTAAGATAAGGATGTTAGATGATCAGCTGTTAGGGATTCATGTACACAAACCTTCTCAAGGCAACCACAAAGAAAACCCACATGTTCCCTAACACAGACATCCTCTGCTCCCACTGCCCACCACAAGAGCTTACCTATAACATCCAACGTATTTCCTAAAGTTGGACCCTCAGAAGACATGGTACTTAATGTATCACCATTTTTCGATAAATAGACATGACTCTTTTTCCGTGGACATTGTCAGCGTACAGTTCTTGATTTTCACCCTGAATCCAATTACGTTTAAGTATTGTATCTCATCTCCCGTGGTTCGAGCATACAGATTGAGTTTAGAGGCTCTCAGAGATTAACAGGTAGTAAGATAATAGTACATGTCGGCATCAATTGTTCTCTTTGCCCCGCTGAGTGATGTTATCCATTCACGCAGCAGGAAGGACAAAGGGATAGTGCGTTTGTCACAGATGGCTCCAATAAACTGCAGAATGTCTATCTGGCCTCCATGGCCCGACGGATCTCTACCTGTTCCTCTAACTTTCAGTGTTATGCGGATGACACACAGCTCTCTTTCAGGCTACCCCGCTTCATCCTCCTCGCTCATCCCTGAAGGTCTTTCTGCAATTCTGGCTTGGTGCACCTCTAATGATCTCTGCCTTAATGCCAGTAAGGCAAAGATCCTTCTCATTGGGACCCCTGTTCCCGCTTTTCCCTTTCACTTTGGCCGGCCTCCGTTGGCCCTGCACCCTCACCCTCACCCTTTTGTGAGGCAAAAAAACTCAGGGTCATCCACAACTCCACTCTCTCCTTCTCTCCACACATCTCTGACGTCTCTAAAAAGTGCCATTTCCAGCTGCACCTCCTCAGAGGTATTCTATTCTAAATGATACTAGGCCTCGTTAGATTGTCTTGTTCTCCCCGGTTTTCCACTCCCTGCCTGTTTGTGCCTTGAAACACTTGTGTATAGGTGCATTATAAATAACCTATCAATCAATCAATCATTCAGGAGTTTATTGACAGATACGGAGAACATTTTCTGGTGATCCTGTCGGGTTGCAAGTTTGCCAAACTAGTGAGTTTCCCTGTCTGGTCGCTTGACCTGCCCTATTCCCCTTCCACCCTAACCGAGTCTTCTGAAGACAGAGGTCCAAGTATGGCTCTCATGACCCCCACATGTCCCTCAGCTCATAGCCATAGAAATGACAGATGCACGTCACTTTTAGGCCCTTCGTCACCATTGTTGATGTATTACAGGAGCGAGAAACGTTACTCTCTCAGACAGCCATTCAAACCACACCCAATCGATGATATGGAGGAGATGGCGATGTCGACTGACCACAAATCGAGAAATCAATGATGCCATCACTGACATCATGATGTAGGTGCACTTAGACATGAAGTACATAGGCATCCACTCACAAAGCTACAAAATATGCATTTGTTTATTGCATATAGACACAAAAGACATGCTTATGACTCACGCAGGCAGATGAATGACACACATACATTTAGCTATATATCTAGAGTCTTCGCTAAAGCTGAAACTGCAAGAAGCCAAGTATATGTATACCTAGCTTGCACATGCTTGATTGCCACTAACATGGAAAGCCATAAGGATGAATATGGAAGTTATAGGCACACTGAGGTGAATGAGGAAGCAGAGACAGGCTTCGAATACATGGAAGGGCTGACAAGATAGCTGCAGCCAGAGGCAGGCAGTCATGATGCACCCAGCCAAGGACGAGTGGAGAGGGAAAGTTCCCGGTTACCAAGACAATAAGCCACCTGCAAGACAGTCAGGCTAATCTCTTGATAATTACAAGCAGGAGAGCTCCATTTCGTGGTCTCAAAGCACATGACCTAGCAGAGAAAGACAATGCCCTTTCAATCAAGGTAGACAGAGAGAAGCTGTTCCCATCGAACTAGAGTTGGGAAGATACTAGTTTTGCTCACGAATTAACAACTGAATGCACTCTCCCAGGCTTAGGTGATCAGAGATGGCGACATTAGGGAACACACAGCACCTCCATGTTCATTCCCATTGCCTTGATAAGGTACACTCATCCTGGTAACCGTCCACGGTCCCAGGGCTGGGGGACACACTCTGCCCAATTCAGAGTCACCTTTCACACCTATAAATAATATGTTGCAGGAGCCAATTGTTTCCTCACCACCCTGCAACTTTGTATTTGTTACATGTGGAGGTGATCTCACGAGGAGCCACCAGATATAGCTATCCAATAGTAGAACTAACCCTTATAGAATGTGTATATGGTTCACCTAAACTGACCAATCTGCACACCGATAGGTTTCAGGGACGAACTTGATTTTGTGACGTTACTCTTGGATAAAACCGGGTGACACATGTTTGGAAGACAGAGCTTTGGAGATTGTATGTTTTTCTTGTGTGATCCCTGTCATTTGTTGGATAATAAAGACCGTAAACTTTACCCTATGGCTGTGTCTTCCGTATTTGTGGCAGGGAGTTTTCACAGTCCCGAGTGTCTCTCTGCTGACAATTGGGGTGAGTGCTAGAGAGCCCCTGCTGCTCCTTTACAAGTGGCAGCAGGGGATGGTCGCTAAGACCTCTCAGTACTACGCCCACCTCATCCCACCACATGCCACTTCACAAATAATATTTATTCACAACATATTGTTTGTTTCAATAACATGTATACAAATTAAACTAGATTCGATATAGGTTTACAATGATTTAGTATAAACACAGGCAAATACTCAAAAAGTAAAGTCAGACCAAGGGACAGGACCTCAGATATGTCTAGATTAGAAAGACAAAGATTAGTCTGGGTGAGAGGCCCACTGAAAGTCTGTTGTACCCTTTTCCTCGTATTTCTCCATAGAAACCCAACTTCTGGGGAGACACGTGTTTCGAGAATCAGGAAAATAAAATCACATTTGAAGAATGGTTCAATCATTTTTTTCTCTCCTAGTGTTACTCCTAAAAATCGCACTGTGAATATTTTATTATTTCCATAGCATGATGATGCACTCAATCTGACATTTGTGGGGTAAACCACCACTTTCCCCACTAGTTTCAACTCTGTGCATGCATCCCCTTGGATGCACTGAAAACCACTAGTTTAAACAGTTTGTCATTCCTCTGGTTGTTCATTGATCAAAGAGAGTTGTAAGCCACTTTTTAGGGTCTGTCGACGTATGACGTATGATGTGGTTTTGTAGTAGTGACTGGGAAGGTTGCATGTGGGCATAGTGTTCCCAGTATGTTCACGTTTCGGCGGAATATTGTCACAATTTCCCTTCCATTAGTGTTGTCTGGCAGATCTGTTAAAAGGTTTAAAACATCATCCTTTTTCTCAATTCCTTTCAGATTTTTCCAACGGGTGCCAAATCAAACGCAAGTGTATGAATTTGAATTTGAGGCATTTATAAACATGCAAAAGGACAATCCTAATCGTATCGAGGTGCAGATGGCATGGTGCTGCAAAGGCAGAGGCAAAAGGCAATAACGTGGGCATCTATTGAAGTGTGAACATAGTGAACCTACAAAGAGAGTCTCCCTCGCCCCCTTATTTGCTAAAGTAGGTTTTTAGGGCTCTTTGAAACTGCTGGATAGATGCCAAGTTTCTAATTTCTCGGGGGGACAGGGGAGATGTTATTCCACAATTTCGGACCATAGACAGCAATCCTTCTGTGCCCCCTTGTGACACAGCAGAATCAAGGAATTTCTTTGCAGCAGTTGGTCCCTGGAACGTATTTTCCTAGTCGGTTGATAGCGACTTAGTTTCTCTCCCAAATAAGATGGGGCAGAGCCCCTCAGGTCTTGAAGATCAAACAGGCCACCTTAAAATGAATTCTATCTTACACTGCCAGCCAGTGGAAGGTCCGGCGGGCAGCCGAGATATGGTCAGACCTGCTCAATCGACAGACCAATCTTATGGCAGCGTTCTGTGCCCTTTGCGATCTCTGACGCTGCCTGGACGGAATTCCAGCGAGAAGGTTGTTGCAGTAGTCCAAATGTGAGTTCACTAAAGAACCCACTGCGACATCATGATCACCATATGGAATAACCAGCAACATTTGTTCTAACATACGCAGAGAATGGAACACTGCCTGAACCATGGCGCTGACCTGACTTTTGCTGCTGAGTTTGTCCTGCCAAATACACCCACGGTTTCTGATCTTGGGAGCAAATGTTTATCCTGCCCCCAAAGTACAGGGATTTTGAGGACACTTCCATGCAGCAAGAAGATGTTTTGGTGCAAGCAAAGCAACCTCTGACATCTGTGACTAACTTCCTAGAGCCACTGTCTCACCCTGAGGAATGCTTCCTCTACGTTCCCTATTTTGATGAACACTTGATTGTCATCTCCACAAGAATGGAAATTAATCTGATGACTCCTCAGGATGTCCATCAATGACCACAGGTAAAGATTAAAAAGCAGGGGAGACAGGGAAGATCCCTGTAGAACTCCACCATCAAAGGAAACAGGATCTGAGAGAAGGGTCCCCTTTTTGACCTGCTGACATCAACCTGAGAGGAACAAGCCCAACCATTTCAATGCATGTTCGGAGACATTACCAATTTCTCTCAGGCGGATCGAGTGATCAACTGTGTCAAAGGCCACGGAGATATCCAACATTACCAGCAATGAAAGATTTCCTCTGTCCACTGCCTCTAGAAGGTCGTCCTGCACTGCCAACATAACTGTCTTAGTCCCAAATGTAGGTCTAAAACCAGATTGAATAGTGTCAAGCAGTGACTCTTTCTCTACATACCCCTGCAATTGGATGGTAACCACTTTCTCAAGCGGTTTACCTGACCACGGGAGTCCTGCAATTGGCCGATAATTCTGCAGCGTAGATGGATCTAAGTTAGATTTTTTCAACAGGGGCATGACAATGGCTTCCTTAAGGTCCATAGGCACTATGCCCTGCTCAAGAGATTTGTTTATACAAATCTGTCATAAAAGGGACGATCTCCAAAGCTATTCACCGCATACTACAGGCTGGTAATGGAAATAGGAGGTCATTGGTTGGTTTAAGCAGAGTTATTTATGAATAGACTTGGTCCTCTAATACAGGGCTAAGGTCAAAGGGAACTGGGCGTTAGGAAGCCACCAATTGCACTGGGGACAAATGTCCTGTTTGTTCTAGGACTACCTTGAGGAGGACTGAAGACTCAACATGATGTTGCCCTGAATAATTTCAATTTTGTCCTTAAAAAAGGTATTACATATATTGGCCTGTCTTAACGACAGCTCCATGGGGTAGAGAGTACACCTTGGATGACAAAGATTTGAAACAACCGAAAAGAGCTCTTTAGTACGATCCTTTGCAGCATCAATTTTCTCATGAATATTTGCCGATTTGGCTCTACAAACTGCCTGCTTATATTTCTTCATTGCATCTTTAGCCCTGGTGTGCCAATCTACAGTTCTAACCTCTCTCCACTTCTGATCTGTGGATCTACACTGCTTTCGTAAGGCAATTAAATTCTGGGTAAACCAGGGTTTGGATCGTTTTGTCTTTATGGGTATAAAAAGTGCTGTTTTGGAACAAATATCATCCAAGATCGCGAATGCACCGGAGAAAAGGCTGTGCTCTTCATGTTATTTCAAGGTGCCTTATTTGTTTGACAAATGTTCTCCGATTTTTTTTGCAGTGAAGTATTTACTTCAGAAAATCTTAGGCTTCTGGTGATTTGTTTTTGGTCAGGACTTGTGTCTCTTACAGAAGTCATAAAATGGAGCAGTCTGAGTCGGTGCCATTGGGGGGGGGGCTTCTGATGATGACAGCTTTTTCTTTTTATGATGTAGGTCTGTCAACGCCTGTAAATTGTCTGAAGGCAGAACTGATCCAAGGAAGTCACCTGCAAATTTGGAATAAATTGCTGTCTTGAAGTGCGATCTACACAAATAAAGCCTTGGGAGTACTTTCCTGTGACTGAGTCTTGGGAGGCACCTTTAGCTGTGCTGTTACTGTTGTCAGGCAAAAGTGTGCGTCAGCAAAATGCTCGTTTTTGGCATTCTCTGTTTCAGAAAGCCATACTCACATTGTCTTTGTGCCAGTGCTCGTGTTGAGTTTGGTAAATAATGGCCATAGGAGGTCGCCACTTGTATCCATTTGATTTCAGGTCTTCATGGAGGGAAGGCGATTTCAACTATGTGTGTCACAGTTCTTGCTCATTAAAGCATCCTCTCACTTCCACCTGAGCCACTAGTGAGTGTACCAAAGCCGGAAGTGACAGAACATGCATTCCTGTTTTGAAAGCACCGCCCCTCTGCCACTCCTGTCCAATGATATGATATGATATGATGGGTTATTTATAATGTGCTTAATACCCAGTGGCTTCTAAGCGCGGAACCTGGGATCGGACCTGTGGTGCTCCACGCCGTCTTGCTTCCAAGGTGACCACGTTGCCCCTCAGCTATCCTCCCGAGACAATGGTATCATTACCTGGGAAGTCCATGCCAATGACTGGAAAATAATGTGAACACCTGGGCAAATTATGACAAAAGCTGGCAGATTGTACAAGTACCTGTATCTATGATTTTACTATATGTATGTGGTGTACCCGGCAATAGGATGTCAATACCTGGCATATGACGCAAATAAATTGAAATGTGCTAATACCTGCCATCTGATGCGAGTATCATTTCCATCCCGGAGTGCAGGTGAGCGGAGACCCCTTCTCCTTGTGTCCCCCCTTCAGCCTCTTGTCTTTGCTGGTGTCTTTTCTGCTTATTTTTCATGGTCCTGTGCCTGTCTTTCCCCTCCGCTGCCCGCTTTCCCTGTTGTCAGTTTTCCCTCCCGATAGCCCTCCCCCTGCCCTATTGGCCACCAACTTTGCTACTGTGAGTTTCTGTCATTGTGCAGGCTTACCTGCACTCCATTACCATCTTGGAGTGCAGGTGAGCAGAGACCCCTTCTCCTTGTGTCCCCCCTTCACCCCTTTTAACATCTTGTGTTTACTGGTATATTTCTGCTTCTTTTTTCACGCTCCTCTGCCCGCTTTCACTGCTGTCTGTATTTCCCTACCCACAGCCTCCACCTCCCCCCATTGGCCGCTGACCTCCTCATCAGTACAGCCCCCCAGGGCGGCTCCACTGCCAATGCAGCCCCTACGGCGAAGGGCCCTGAGACAAAGGACAGCTCCTACACTTGCAGCTCCAGACTGTGTTTGCTTGTGTTCGCTGGTGGAGCATGCAATGCAGCCATCAACCAGTAGCGACTGACACAGTAAGAAAGGTACGGGCAGGGGAACAGCCATTACTGTTCCCTATTTAACTGTCCCGCCTCTCTTATTACTCCTATTAGCAAATCTTGCCATCTGCTGCACATCGTACACAGTTGTATGTTATCCATATCTGGCATGTAGACGTTTTGTCTTAGGCACATTTGGCTCTCCCCTATTAAGGCTGTTTCCCTCTCTCACAAGGAAATTTGAATCCTGGTGTTTTACGTTTGTTGTGTGTTTGAAATGTAGGCTTTTTTCCTCTCTCTAGGAAAGGTGAAGCTGGGTGATTCTGCAGTCATTCCTTGCCACTGGCTCCCTCTCATTGCCCCTCAAGCACTCCCTTGTGCACCCTCTCCTCAAAGTGCAAGTGAACCTGTACACATGCGCTTATTGCTCCCTCCCTCCTGAGCATTTTCATTCCTCCCCATCCTGCACTCCTTCGCCTCCCCCTCTTCCATCATCTCTGTTACTGCACTTGCACGATCTGAATTGTCTCATGACCTAGTAGGAACGTTATTGTTTGTCTTCTTCCCTGTTCATCCCAACCTTCACTTCTCCTCCTCCCCCTGCCACCTGCCCCCTTTATTTCTGCTTCTGCACTTGCACGCTTGGAATTGTCTCACCACCTAGCAGGAACAATATTGTTTGTCCTCTTCCCTGTGCCCCCCCAACCTTCACCTCCGCATTCTTGTTGCTGCACTTGCACGATCCAAATGTCTCAAGACCTAGTAGGAACGTTTGTTTTGTTTTTTCTCTCCTGTTCCTCCCCCTCCCCTGCGTTGATGTGCCTTGAAATACCATTTGCTCTTTAGGTGCATTATAAATACCCAATAAATATAATATATAAGTATGAAGGTAGTAATGGCATCCCCTGAGGAATTGTGCATGTATCTTAGCAAACAATGGCAAACCCTGACATACATTGTGAGTACCTTGCAATATGATGTAATACCTAGCAAAGGGTGTAAGCACTTTGGAATATGAGGACAATAGTTGGAACACATTGTGTATGTTATTTGTGTTGTTGGCACATTGTTAAGAGTTCTTGAGGATATAATACAAATATCAGGCAAATGGTGACAGATGCCTACCATGCGATATAGGAAAATGGCCACATATTTGTGGCACCTTGCAAAGAGTGTGTCTACCTGCATGTCTGATTCAGAAAAGACTGGCAAGCGGATCTTGGTCATATGGCCTAAGCAACACGCCTCTCCCTTCCTGCTCTTACTCTTAGATCAAGGGCGTTTCTCTCCTGGGAGTCCGAAGTGAAGGGCAGACAAAGGAAAGGGCAATTGCTGTTTGGACCTGTTCGGACCCAGGGCCCGACCCCCTGCTCAGATAGCAGGTAAGCATGCACCAACATGTGTTTACTCCCTCTGTCCCCACAGGCCATCCCCAACCCCCTCTGGTCCCTCCATGATGTTCCCTTGTGCCTCCCCCTTCTCGCACACAGGTGTTGCCTGTTTTGCTTGATTCTTCTACCCTTCCCCCTCACCCCCTCCAGCATACTTCTGCAGGAGTCTGTCCTGATACATTCCGGTTTCACCATCACCGTCTTGTGGCCAATGCTGGATTTGACTTTTATGGACTTCATTGATTCATGGTTCGACACCCTTTCTCAACTCTCATGCTGGACTTCTGTTGCATCTTGTACTCATGGTGGCCCTGATTCATGCTGTTCCCATCTTCATCTTGTAACCTGGCTTGCAACATTGTGTTACTACTGACTTCTGTAATTGTATTTGCTCTCCCCTCTTGCAATTCTGATAGAGTAAGTGCATAAAAGAAAGTAAGAGGAGGAGGGGAGGAGATAGGAAAAGGGAGAGGAGAAGAGAACAGAGTAAGCAGAACTCTTTTTGACTGCAAACTCTCTGTTCTCTCCTCCTCCTCTCCCTTTTCCTACCTCTTCCCCTCCTCCCCTTACTTTCTTCTATGCACATACTCGATCACAATTGTCCGGGGACCTAGTATAATAGCAACCTCATCTGTCTCCTCCCCCTCTCCTTACTTGTTCCCCCCCCCAGCACTATCTGAAATGTCATCAGTCCTAGCACGATAGTTGCTTGTTTTGTTCCTCCCTCCCTTTCTGCACCCCTCTCCCCCACCTTTTCTTTTTCTCCAGCTCTACCGGGAATGTCATCGGGTCTAGTAAGGTAGTCATCTGTTTCCATTTCCTTCTCACTCTCCCACTCTCCCCCTCCCTTCTGTATCTATGTCTTCGCTCTTGCACTATCTGAAATGTCGTCAGGCCGAGTACGATAGTTAATTTCACATCCTTACTGTTCATGGCCTGTAAAAATGTCATTGTATTTTCCCTTGTTCCCTCCGTTGTCTTGAAGCGCTTTGAAACACACCGTGTATAGGCGCTATATAAACAAACTATCATATCATATCATAAGATGAAACAATTGCCTTAGAGTACAGCTAGGGAGAAATGGCATATGAGAAGGGATACAAAGCTTGTAGGGGTTGTTCAACTATTTTGCCACCCATTGACTACCCATTGCTGGTGGGGGTCCAATGGGGAGGGTACCAAAGGGGGTGGTGGGTTGGGCCAGGAGGCAGATGGTTTTGGACAAGGAAGAGTGCCACGTGACATCGCCAACTAACATAGGGTACGGCGAGGAGCTCCACAATGACACAAGGGGACCTCACCACAGTACAGCGCCCCTGGGGAGGAGTGTGCTCTGTTCCACCTGGACTACCCGTCACCAAGGGAACCACTGATGATGAGGTGTACATACAATGTTAATAGGTTTAGTACAATAAGTATGCTTTTTGATTTTAGGGTCACGTTATTACCTCTGAGTTTGATGAGGATTTTGATGTATTCAAAAATAAATGTGTGCGTACCTTTTCCAAAAAGCAATGTGTCGGCGTGGGTTCTACCGCTGCACGACACTTCCTCCCTGCTGAGCAAACTAAAATAGAAATAGAACTCAGATATACTCAGGATTCTCTGGGGTTAGTCATTCTGGTCTGCGTTTGATGTCCTTCTTCTCTGTCTATTGTATTCATTTTGTAAAATTGTGGCCGTTTTTGGTTTGCACAGTTTGAATACAAAATAGATGAGGAACACGCCGTATATCCACTGTACATACACAGGAAAGGATATAATAAGTGCAGTAGAAAATGTATTGCATTTTAATTTTAATATCATATATTTGATGACTATTTCTCAACACAATTCAATTAAATGAACACAAACATATTTTGCAAAATGTGATAATATAAATGTTTGTCTCGGTTGCCCTTGAAATATGCTTTATGGCCGCAGTGCACCTGCGTGATGTTGGCTGGTTTGAGTGGAATAATGTGGACATGTGTGGAGGTTTCGCAAATAAGCCCCCCTACTCTTCTACAATTGTAAAATCTAGTCAGACTCATTTTAAGAACATGTTTCCTCGAGGTTCATGCGCTTAACAATAACCAGTAGTGTGTACAGTCGAGTCGCGTGGTGTTCACAGCGCGGAGTTCGGGCGTGACAGCTCGTTTATAGACTGCGCACAAGGGAATACCGCCAAGGCTTTCGCGCCCTTCTCCATTTACCCGGCCTCATCCGCAGCAGGTGCCGGCTGGTTGCACTTTCACGCTGCGCAAGTGCCCGCCGCGTTGGAGGTGAGAGGAAGGAGAACAGTCTCTCCACCAGAAACAATTCAATCCGCAAATCGGATTACCAAGGTTTGGCGCGCTTTCCCATCACTCATTAGTGCAGACCGCAGAGCACCGGTTTAGCATTCGCCTTCTATGGAGCCTGCACTGTGCTCGCGCGTGGGCCAGGCTGTGAAATCAGGCTGACCTTGCTGCGATGGGGGCCTTCCATGGAGTTGGCTGTGTGTGCTGAGGCATGGGCGCAACCCCATTGGGGTAATTGGGACCCAGCCCTCCCCCTCCTAGGTTCTGGGCCATTTCTGAAGGGGCTTGCTGACCTTAGAGGATGGGCAGAGTCAGTGCCTTCTCATTTCCTTTTGTGGAGCAGCGCTTTTCCTAGGTGGGTATTTTTAGGTATTTGGCAAAGCTATGGGGCATTTTGAACTGAAAAACACTAGTGTACCTGCGATAAATCAAGTTCTGGGGCACCAGTGGTTCAGGGGTAAATATCGGTTCCTAAATCATCAATCAGCCCCACACTTTGCGCCTTGAAACACTTGTGTATAGGTGCGTTATAAATGCCATATCATATCATATCACCTCTAATACACCAGAATGGATCCTGATAGATTGGGTGAAACACTCATACAATCTAAAAACACTACTAAATACAACCTACCCTATAAAGCAATGCAGAGAACAGTTTCTAAGAAGGAAAAGCAATGCACTCTGGATACTGACAGGAGGCTAGTTGATATGGTTAATAACTACAATCGTTTTTAAAAGGCCTTTCGCCTTCAGCTAGGGCGAAAGGGTCTTAAAATGTCTCCAGGGGCCTTCTGTGAAGGACCAGGGGGGCAGTACCACAATGTACCTTTCACTGCAGTTGTTCTTGGTGCTCGACAGTGTCGAGTCGGCTTCAGGGTGCCTTTCAGGATTCTGTAACAGAGTTCGAGACGGGTGTCAGCAGCAGGTTTCAGGCAGCAAGACGGTTTGGCGAGCGAACCTTGACGAATGGCTGCAGGCTGGCCTTCATGGCGGCTCGGGGCGAGGTATCGTCTAAGTACTGATCAGCGCTTCTGAAGCACTGGTTGAGACGTCTAGAGTTTCTCCAGAGACTGCCGCTTGACGGTGGTAGCTCGAGGCTTGACGGTGGTCAGAGTTGCAGGCGGTTGTGGATCGAGGAACTTGACTGGCTCTAGAAATTCCTTTAAGGCGGACGGTGGTAGGTGCTTGTCATTGCACTTCTTTCTGTTTTTCCAGTGGGCTTGCATTGTCCTTTAAAGCGGATGGCCCTAAGGTAGGGAGTGTGTTGCAGGCAGCTGCCTTGTCTGTGGTTTCAGGTTCGGAGACCTTCTGGCACGCCCTCTCCAGGGAGCTTGCTGGAGAGCCTGGAAGGGTAAGCTGTGTGCTGGCTGGCTACCGGTATTGGAGCGGCTGGAGGGTCTTCTGAGTTCTTTTCTCTGTCTGTTCCCTGGACGAAGTTTAGGGGAGGGATCTCTTGCTTCCTTATTTGGAAATCCTACAGCCTTCCTTCACTGCTGTAAGCAGTGGTCGAAGTGGGCGGGAGCGGACGGGAGCGGTGCTCCTCTACTTCTTTTAATGAAGTTTTACCGTTCCTATACTTTTATTTTAAAAAGAAACCGTTCCGGAACGGTTTTGTTTTAAAATAAAAGTGTAGGAAGCAGTTGAAACTTGCACTTTCAGTGCAGTGCACTGGACATTCCCTTAAACTGCAGGCGCATGCATTTGGGGGTTTATATTGTGCATGGGAGGGGGTATGGCGATGGGGTTTGCGGGGAGCGTTGCAGACCAGTAGGGAACATAGCTCCACTACTTCTTTTCGTGCACTTCGACCACTGGCTGTAAGACAGACTGTACCTTCAGCCCGGGCCCAAGGATGAGTTCTTCTTTCCGCTTCTTGCAAAGTCTTCAGGTGATCTGCTTAAAGAGGGGCTCCAGCCCTCTTTTTTAGCCAAATGGGTCACAGTGATTGGTGTAGGCTGATCCTACCTTAGCGAACCAATCCCGGGGACCCTACAACATTTCTTTGTCTGTGTGAGGTCATAATCAGAGCTCTTTGCAACAGGAAAAGATAAAGGGTTGAAACAGGCGCAATGGGTGTCCCAGAACTAATATGGCAGAAACCTTCTATCAACAGGAAGAGCCCTGGGCTCACTCCCTTGTGCTACCGGGTCACACCCATCTTCTTGTCTTCTGTGATCAAAGACTCTCTCTGGTAAATGGTTCTCCCTGTGTGGTTCGTGTTTAAAGCAGCAGATCTCCCTTAAAGATGCTGAGAGACCAGACTATCTTGCTCCTTAAACCACATTCTCGTACCTTATGAATGGGGTCACCCTAGTGTGGGTGGCCTACTGTAATAATAGACCCAGACCTGTCAGTTCACTGTCATTGATACTGAGGGCAGGGGCTGGCTTTGGGTTGACACAGTTACATATGAAAGGTTGTTGGGTTTCCTGCATCCTTTGATATCCTCTGTAGCCAGGCCCCCTAGGGGCCTGTTTGAAGTACCCTATATGGTATTTTAATCGCGGCTGCCAGCTGCAGGGCCCAACAAAAGAGCAGGACGGTTCCATGGAGCCTTTGTCAGTTAATCAGGCTGGCCATGGAAGGGGAATGTTGGTTCTCCCCCTGCTTGGGATGACATTGTGACCTCCTCTGCTTTTGTATTCCAACTAAATATGACAGGGGCAGACTGTGCTTGTAGGCTGTGTCCAACCCTTAGTACACGGGTCTATGCGTTTGTCGTGGTGTGAGAGTAGGAAAATGTGTGTTGATCAGCCCCACACATTTTCCTGAGGTAGGTCTGCCATCGTCCATTTATTTAAAAATTTTAAAAAAGAGCAGGCCTGCGCACGCCCACCATGCGGATGGTCGAATTCCTCACCGTACCTCAAATTAACTAGTAAATCTGTGTCTGCTTCCAAAGTGTGTACGAAAATAAAGATCCCTTTTAAAGATTTGTGTACACCCATTATGTCCACTACCTTGACATGCAGTGGCGGCTAGTGAATTTTTAAACTGTAGGGGCGTAAATGTTTCCCCAAGTATGCTGGAGCGACCGTGCGTAGCGATGGAGCCTGCACCAATCAAAAGGGGTTTGCAGGGAGTACAACCCGGAAACATTTTTTTAAAATAATATGTTAAAATGGTCCACTTGAAAGCACAACTTTTTGGTCAAAATCAATAGGTACAAGTCATAAATAGTGCACAGGAGCATTTTTCCAATGCGTTTTTATGATTTTGATTCCCACAATATATATGGCTGTATAAAAAAAGATCATGCTGGTTGTGACCATACAATTCCATGCTGGCAGCTCAAATGTATCTGCCAGCATTCCCATATCAGAACAAACTCATGTTTGCTTCACACATAATGCCAGTAATGATACTCTAAGAAAACATGTACATGCAGGCTCTGCCATTATATGCCAGTATCACCATGTAAGAACATACTCCTGCTGGCTTTCCCAATAAAAAGGCCATGACAGTATAACAAAACATGTCAAGACTGGCTGCACTAATGTAGGCCGGTCTCGCCATATAGGAACACTAATCATACTATGATTTTCCCTTAATGCAAGTAAATAAATGCAATGCCACGTCAGAAAATATATTCAGACTGATTGCACCAAAGTAGGCCAGTCTAGCTAAGTAATAACACTTATCATGTTTGCTTTAATCTTGATGACCATTATGGGCATCAAGAGTAAAGGAAACATGATAAGTGTTATTAGTGTCAAGACTGGTCTACGTTGGTGGGCCAGTTTGTATATATTTTGATACTGTGCCATGGCATATTTTAATGTGCATCAAGAGTAAAGCAAACAGGATAAGTGTCATTATCTGGCAATCCTGGCCTACTTTAGAGGGCCAGTATGTATATATTTTCATACTGTGGCAGTCATGCTTTAATGGGAATCAAGAGTAAATCAAACATGAATCATGTTTGCTTTGCTCTTGATGCCCATTTTGTTATTTTATGGCAAGACTGGCCTATGTTGGTGGGGTAGACTGGATATATTTTCATACTGTGGCATGACATGTGTTAATGGGCATAAAGAGTAAAGCCAACATGATTCATGTCTGCTTTACTCTTGATGCCCATTTTGTTATTATTTGGCAAGACTGGCCTATGTTAGTGGGCCAGACTGGATATATCTATTTCTGTCGAGTACTGGGGGAGTGTGATTGCTTAGCATGCCCAAGAAGTCAGTACTCTTTAGAAACTATGGAATTTACAGTACAAGACGCGCAGACTACTTTATGTCAACAGAAACATAATAAAGGCCTTGACACAGATTTTATGCCAATGGATTTATTTAGGAACAAGCCAGAGATGTGGGTCCCATTTCTGATTGAGTACTTTAACAATCTCAATACAGCCTCATGATTCATGGCCCTCCAGGGCAGTAGAGTTCAAGAAAAAGGCGCATCCCTTTTCTGGTCATTTCCAGAAGTAATAGAGGCTGACATCTTCATTCTTGTTTATTTTTGTATATTTAAGAGAAGACAATCACCAAGTGTTCTATCAATACAAACAGTGAATGCTAATTGTTTGTCAAATGGATTTACATACATTGCCAACTGTTTAATTTGCAGTGGCTTTTCCCAAACATCTTTAAATCTTCTAAAGCACACAATACTTGCATTTTAAAGAGACATCACCTCAAACTCTACAGAGGTGAAATGTTCTTTCTTCGGATGCTTGTATTTTGTTTTCGATATTGTAGTTATGATAAACATTACAATTCACATGGAACATGGTGTAGTATAAGGAAAACTATGCATTTATTTTCTTTAAAAAGTCGCCTACAATAAAACACAATCACAGTTAGGAGAACAGCACGCCTCAAGTACTTTCCTCTAAAGGACATTCATGTTTTCATTATGTTCCTATGAAATATTACAGCATTTTCTCAGACAATTAAGAAAATAAACAATCTATCTATACTCATTTTTATATAGCGCTGTTCACCCACAGGCCTTAGAGCGCTCACAAGGACGGGCGGACACGTAGTACACAAAACATTACTACAGCAGAGTTCTCGTATCCTAAGAACAGATGAAGTTAACAATTAGCAAAACCGTTCCTTCATCGAACAGCCAGGTCTTAAGTTGTTTCTTTAACATGATAAGAGACACACTGTTCTTGAGATTGGGCGGAAGGGAATTCCAGACCATAGGTGCCCAGAAATTAAAGTTAGTTCCACCAACTCTTTTAAGGATTTGACGTGGTTGATACAAATCATGGTTACTATTGGAACAAAGGTTTCTTCTGATGAGTGCTTTCTTTATCTTACCAACAAGGTAATTAATTCGGTGCAGTGCCTGCTAGGCATTTAAAAACCATAACTGTACTTTTACATTGAATCCTCTGTTCAAGCGTGAGCCAATGTAGCTTCCTCCTTGCCGATGAGATCTTGGAGCATCGACTTAGACCAAAGATAGCCCTGACTGCTCCATTCTGTATTGCTTGCATTTTTGTAATGTTAGTCCTAGAAGTACCCATAAGTAGGCTATTGCAGTAGTCTAGTTTAGAGTTTATTCTGGTACCATTGATCAAAGCAAGATTTTGCTCAGTCAGATATATTGGCAAATTAGCCACAATCAATTAGAGTAGAAAGCACAGGATTATTTTAAATATGAAGTTTGCCTCTTAAAAGAAAGATGTGAGTCCATGAAGACTCCTAGCATTTTTACATGATCAGATATCAAGATGCTGTTATTATTAATTTTAAAACTTCGGTATTGATCACCTAATTTGTTTAACTTTTGAGAGGTTCCAACTATTAATAATTCTGTTTTTTCTTAATTTAACGCGAATGGGTTTGTCACCATCCATTTTTGAATAGTGCAAAACACCTCCCTGACTCTTTGAGCATCCTTTTCATATATTCCTGACAGCTCCAAGACCAGTTGGGTGTCATCGGCGTAGTTGGTAAACCGGACACCGAGTGTTTGCAGCATGTCACACAGTAGCTTAGAAAAAATATTCCAAAGCAAGGGGGACAAACATGACCCCTGAGGGACACCACAAATCAGCAAGGTTTTTATTGAGGTGAAATTTCCCTTTGCCACTGCCGCCATTCGGTTCTATGTCCTTTCATTGTCAGGCATTTCAAAAAATGCAATTTAAACGTATATGAAAGTTCATCGAACTAGAGGCCAATTTCTCTCCTGGATCCCCTCTCGAAACTTTATGCAAAGATTTTAATTTCAAGACTTGAAAAGTGGTTTGAGGCGGGGTTCAAGAAGTCGATATCATCAATAGGCCAGTCGTTCAGGCTGGTATTCTTGATAGAGATAGACAAATGTGTTCCTTTGGGAAGGATTACGCTTTATGCTTCCGACCGCCTTTGACTCGGTACCAAGGTATCAACTTTGGGCATTATTAGCAAATGTGTCTGTTTCTATGTCACTAATACAAGCAATTCGACAACTGTAGGCTGACAATTTTGGAGTTGTTCGATGGGGCGTGATGGAACTTGTACCAGTCCTTTTAATATTACTAGAGGGTCAGGAAAGGTTCTGTGATGTCCCCTCTGGTATTTTCCATATTCAGGAATGACAAGATGAAAGCTGATGTGCCTGCATTGAGAGCAAAAAAATCAGGGGACCTTCTCTTTGAGAATGACACAGTATTGGTTACTAAAACTCCAAATTCACTCCAATGCCAACTTATTCTATTTGCCTGAAGGTGTCAAGAAAACGAATTTCAGGATTAATATATCAAAAGACTAAAACCATGTTTTTTACCCCAAATAAAATGCCTAAAGGTCGAAATGACATATTTGCAATAGATAATATTGAAAGGGTGGTGTAATAGTCCTATTTGGGCCTGTGAGTTTATAACAATACTCAATGGTGCAATCATACTGGAAACGTGTGAATACATTAGCTAGGGTGGGCTTGACAGTCACACATTTTTCAAATTATTGTGGAAGCCGGACCTTCTCACACGCCATGGACAAATATAAAATGCCAACTATTCCTGCTGCTACCTTTGGAGCACAAATCTTGGGGCTTTCTGATATTAACTGCTTAAATGAGGAAAACAGGAACCTGAAATGGCATTGAGTTCACCAAACAGTACTCAAAATGTCCCAACAAAACTGGAGTTGGGATGTTATGGTATTGATTACCTAGTAAAATTGAAACATTTGCTGTACTGGCTGAAGTGATGGAATGCCCTGCAGGTCTGTCATGAATACCTGTGGGATGTTCAAAATCAACAAGGGGTGTTGAGACTCCCTTTGTTTTTCTTTATCAAAGAAGTGGGCAAGAAATTGAATCTACCACTGCTGTGGCGTAACCCGTAACCCAAACGTGTTTGATCCTCGTAACAAGACTGAGCTGAGGCATGTATTCAAACAATGGTATGACTGGTATTACAGTACCTTGGAGTAAATTGGCTGTGAAGATAGCTCAGGGGAAACACCATCGCCTTGGAAGTAAGAGAAGGCAGTGCAGCACAGGTCCGAATCCCAGGCCTGTGCTTAGAGACTGGTCTCCGGAATTAAGTGCGTTATAACAGATTCATCAGCTAATGAAGTAATGTATGAAGAAGGGTATTGCAATAGCATTTCGGTGCTGGACTACCCATATGGGTGGGGAAAAACTGATGTGCAAATGGATATTTCCCATCTATGAAAGGCACAGTGAGCTTAAGTGTGGCTGAAGGCTCTCGAGTGCGTACCCTCCCAAAGAACAGGTCAATTGGCTGTGTTCGTTCTCGCAGAGGGGCGCCTATGGACTATTTCTGGTAGGCCTGCATTTACATCTTTGTTTTGGAAATAGATACAATTTCATTAGAGGACTTGTTTGTTCATAAGGGCAAACATAACAAGTCCTCTGCATGCAATTTACATGTTTAAGTAAAAGGACCCCTTGTCTTTCTTGAAGTGCTGAAAGCACAGTACGGTATAATAGATGTTTCAGACTATCATTATTTTGCATTCTAGGACTTGTAGTTTTCTGTTCAGAATGTGGACAGTAAAGGTAAAATAATATTATTTTGGCTAACATGTTTCTGTAAAATGTAGATACTGCTAAATTGCTTTACTATGGGGTTTGTGTATTTTTTAAGAAAACGTTATAAGACAGTATAACTGTGGTTCCTAAAAGCCAAAACATAAAAATATTTGTACCAAGTAGAGCTCAGAAGTTATATGGTCAAGGGCCTACTTTGCAGAGGGGTTAACATCCCGGGTTCACTTCTCAAAAAAAAAAAGTGTAACCTCACTGTGACCTAATCACAGAAAGTGGAGTCCTTGGAAAAATAAGACTGCCGTATAACGGGGTAGAGTTCATGATTTTAGGGACAAATCTGTTTCTCCTTGTGCTCCTCCATTATTTGTCCCAAGTCAGCAACCTAGAATTATGTTATTGTTGCAGTGACCCTGCCTCAGTTCCCATACTTAATTTTAGAGACAGAAATATAGTCTCACCAGCCGGTCAATGCAACAGAGATTGCAACATATCAGACTGACATTCATTTCCTGTCCTGTTACTCCCAGTGACCGATGTCGCATGAGCCTTTCAGAGTACTACCGAAATAGCCTCCCACTCCCTCTGCGCCTTGAGCAGGATCTTCTCAAATCCCAGAAGCTCCTTAAGACTTTCCTATTTCCCTCCTCCTTCCCCTGTCTCTCCTCTGCTAATCTCACAGGTGCTGAGCCAGTGTCCTTGGCCCTTATGCATCTTCAGGGCCTTGACCTGCCACACCAATTCTTCCCAGCTCCTGTCTTTCCACAGCACTTTGCAACTGCATACCCTCCGCTCTGTAGACTTGCACTTACACCTCTTGTGGCCCAGGCCGTGTAGCACGCAACATTCTAGCACTTTGTCCTGGCTCGCCCACAGGCTCGGACTCCCCAGCACTTACCCCTTCTTCCCTCTTCCTTTCTGCACTTGCACGTTCTGAATTCTCACAAGGCATAGGTTTGCACCCCCTCTTCCTTTCCCCCTTCTGCCCCTAATATTGTGTGTAATGTTGTAATTTGTACTTCTCGCCCTCCCTCCCTGCCCTGTGGGCGCTTTCAAACAGTATATTCTTATTACTTAAGCGCTTAGCAAGCAAACAATAAATGCATAAATAAAATTAATAAATGAGTGAAACTCTTTGCTATGACCGGTCAAGCCATGTCTTGCACAACACACTGTTCTTTTTAATGGTTACTTGGAGATTCCGGATCTGAAAGCAGTGGGTTAGCGCACAAGCACAATGGGGGTGCTTTGTTGCAATGTTGATGTGTGCAGATCTGAAAATGATAAGGCTGTCTGCAGCGATAAGATTGAGCTATTTTGTGATTTGCCTACAGAAATGCTTAGTTAGTGCTCCAGGTTGCTAACTTAAATTGTTTATGTTGTTGACTGTGGTGTGTGTCAAAGTGGTGTTTAAGGAGTGTGTGTAGCTGTATCTGTGGTGGGTTAATGTGGTGTTTATGGAAATGTAATGTAGACATTTGTCTTCTTGTACATTCCATTGTGGAACCTATGTTATTTTTCTGCTGGAGTTGTGTGTTGAGACGTGTTGTTAGGCTAGGAGATGCCATCTCCGGTGACACAAGGCAATGCCACAAATTCAGGGACCGCTGTGTTTAGTCAGTTTCCTGGCACCTCTCTTACGACTTCCCACTAACACCTCAAAGACACTGCAAGTCATTCTTACATGGGATTATGGTACAATGCAGCTGTTTATGCATCAAGAACTACCAACTGACACACAACAGAACCACAGAAATACTGTACTGGCAGTTACCACCAAAATGTGCATTTTGTATTTAGCACCTGTAATGTTTTTGGCCATGTCACTTGCCCAATGGGTATTATATTGAACCGTTGGTTGCTAATTTGACACTTGTTCCAAAAACATTACCTTGGGGTACCGGCAATGGAGCAGCACACAGATAAATTTGCCCCACTAGCACAAAATCTCTAAAGATAACCCCTCCCCTATCATTTGACATATTAGCTCCCCTCCCCTGAAGTTTCAGTCTAGTTGTACCCCTGTACTGGCGGATGCTGCAGCCTGGGTGGTAACTGGTGGGCACTGCCCAAGCATCTTTAGCAGCTCAGGACATGTACCAAAGGCTGCATTAGAATACCTGCAGGTACCTTTTCACAGCAAGATTTTGAGTTGATCTACATAATTAACCCCTTTTTGGAAGTTTGTTTCAGCCACCCCCGCATTCTGAATAAGGCGGGTGGAATGAGAAATCCTGGAAAATGGCTTTCCATGCTTTTCAGGGCATCTTTGCCATTCTTATGCGTTTGCCAGGGGACACCCCTGCACAGGGCAATGATCCCGCATGGAATCACCGCACTGGAGTTCTGGCTCAGGGTTTCCACACTGAGCCAGTATTCCTGATTGCATTATGTGTAGGATAAGTATCTCCGATCTCCATGTACCGTTTCAGTGCATTGTGCCCATTTATTTCCAGTGGCAGGAAAAAGCATTGCATGATTCATTGGAATCAGGGGTGTTGCTAGGTCTGGAAAAGATCCGGGGCTACGCTAATGTAGGGACTGTCGGGACTCGGGGCTAGCTATAGCCTTTTGGTTGTAGCCCCTGAGATTCTATCCGGTGCTACAACCAAAAGACCCGGGGCTATGGCCCCCAAGGGCCCCCCTACAACGCCACTGATTGGAATCAACCATTAAAAGGTGGCTGCCATGTTTGGCATAGTAGACACCATTGCAGATCTCCAGCAGGCCCATGTGTGCATCCCCATGGCCCTTCCTATTCCTAAAGCCCACACGTGCAACGTCTCAACCTTCCACCGCCACCATAAGCAGAGACGGATCAGAATCCGTCTCAAAGTGCCCAACTCTGCAAATGTGCATTCAGTCGGGCGCTTTAACACAGATTCAGCTGTCTGGCCAGGATGAGGGCGTCCACAGTCTACAGTGTGAGGAGGTCATTCAGAGTAAACCCTCCTTGTTCATTTCTGTGTGGCGCGCCTTAATGCTTTCTCTGCTGCACTTGAACATTCACCCCCCTTAGATTGCAAAGGGGCCACTGCACAAGCGGGCATTAGTAGTGGCAACATAGCCAGGTCAAATGATGCAGTCCCTAAGTGGGGTATTAGAAGCTGTGTTATGGGAGGCTACAGAAGATGTGGTTAGAATATTGCTCAATGTATGTGGAGAGTGGAGTGTCAATGCTGTTGCATGTCACCCCTCCAGGGAGCCTGGTAACCCCCAGGGCGGTGACCATGTGACCTACCTAATGAAAAGGGATGAGCCAGTTCTGGCTCGTCAGTCAATCAGAGCCGACTCCTGCGTCTTGATTGTTGGCATTTTACAGGGAAACCATAACCATATTTTTGTGTACTGATGAACAATGCTATGTGATGCCACTTCCTGTTTTGCCATGGGGTGAAACGTTGTGTGCCATCACTTTCTAAGGTTGTCACTTGGGGGCAGGGTCAAATGACACCACTTCCTGTGATGTCATCAGAGGTCAAGAGGCATATGATGTCACTGCTGCTACCCCTGGAATTTTGTTAAAATGACATCCTTGATCATTCCTTTTTCCATCAGCAATGTTTCTTTACACTGAGCCCTCCCTTCCTTGCCATGTAAATCCCATCCTCCCTCAGGGCCGATTCCCATCGTCTTATAGATTTGTTTCAGTAGATATCAGACGATGTAGTTTACTTCGATGAGGAGAGAAAGCAAAGCATTTTCTTCCACAAGTAAAAACATGAGTTTTATTTTCCAAGTGTAGACACACCGAATTGTGGAAGTACTGGGTTGACTAAGCAAGTAATGCAGATTGCTGGTAAGTAATCATAGCAGTATTATTCCACTAACTAGCCTTTTTGCAGCACTGTAAATATTTTGCTAGCGATGAACTGAATTGCCATTCTAAAGATTTGGGTCTCCATGTTCGTGCCTCAAAAGTGAAATCTGCTGCCATTTGTCAGGATGCCACACAAAGTGCATTTGAATTTAGCTAATATGAATGAGAGCTATTTGCATATTCATGGGTTGTCCTGATTGCCTGGTGTGATTGGTGCTCCCAAGGACGGGAACTTGAGAGCCACGATTAAGGAGACCCAACATGACTCAAATATTCCTCCTGCAGGTTACGCCTGAAGGCGACCCAACATTACTCAAAGCTGCAAAGTTTAGGTTACGCATTAAGGAAACCCAACATGACTCAAAGCTGCGAAATGCAGGTTATGCATTAAAGTAACCCAACAGGACTCAAAGATGCGGGGACTGTATGTTACGCGTTAAGGGGATCTAACATGACTCAAAGTGCAAACTGCAGGTTTCGCATTAAGGGGACACAACAGGACTCAAAGCTGCAAAATGCAGGTTACTCATTAAGGCGACCCAACATTACTCAAAGCTGCAAACCGTAGGTTATGCATTAAGGCAACCCAACATGACTCAAAGTTGCAAAATGCAGGTTATGCATTAAAGTAACCCAACAGGACTCAAAGCTGTAAATTGTAGGTTACGCATTAAGGCAACCCAACATGACTCAAAGCTGCAGAATGCAGGTTATGCATTAAAGTAACCCAACAGGACTCAAAGCTGCTGTTAGGAAAGATTTCGTAATTGTAGGTAATTTTCCTTCCATGTGGCAACCCCTAAACTTTTTGCTGTTGTTTTCACCTTGTTCTTGACTTTGCCAGAGAAGTGCAGCCTTCTGCCGCACTCCTCTGGGCTTTCGCTCCTTTTCTTATGGGGAAACTGACATGCTCTTAAGACAGTCAGTACCGGGGAACGCTGTTTCCCGTAGTTTCTTCTATCATGTTGCGGCTTTCGTGCAACATGACACAAGAGGGCACTGTAAGCTAAGTTACAGCTCTCTTGGGTCTCTAGCCTTCTACAGGCCCTAGATACTCGTTTAGGATTGTATTTGATCGGTGCAAGTCATTCAGGGACTGGAATGGTGGCAGCGATCGTTTTTGTGTATTTTGAGCTCCTTTTGGCGTTCTAAGCGCGTTTCTCGCGCTGAACCCAAAATGGTGGCCTGGCTCCCAAAATGGCCAGACCACGAGGCTCCTTTGTCCTGTCCACTGACCGTCTTGCTCCCTTTACCTTCCCCAGGTCGAGCCGACCCGGGGCCTTCCTTATTTGGGCATGTACTTTCCCGCGAAACGTGGTTGCTTTCGCAGGCTTCTACATGTCTTTTGTGTGCCTCCAGGGTGTGGGCTGGGATGTCTGGTCCCAATACACATCCTGGGTGCTAGAGAGTCTAGGGTGGTGTGAATGCCTGGGACCACCGTGGTCCGTGATTGGTCCACGTATGGTGTGTGTGTTGATGAGCGGATCTCCCATTGGCTCCCCTCCGTTTTGGCGCGAAGGGAACCGTGGATAAGAGGGGGCTGGAAACACAACTACCATGTCGATCTCCTGAGTTCTCACGAACAAAGGAATACAGGAGCCAAGTATCCTGCAACCAAGAGGCTGGACCGAGGAATCGCTGGTGACCCGCTGAAGGACTCCTCCTTTGCACTGCTGTCGTCCTGTGAAACCCTTTCCTCCTTTGATCGAACCAGAAGGCCTGTACTGGTGCTTCGACCTTTGGAATAGCAGGAACAGCTATTCTCGGCGACTTCATCATCTCCTGCCAGTAAGCCTTCGGAAGCGTCTCTGGGCCATCCAGTTGACTGACCAGCTTACAAGGGAGTCCTGCTCTGTAACCGCCGCCAGGTTGTGTTGTATTTCGAGTCCTGGTCACTCTCACACGCTTCGTACACTTGGCGTTCCCAAGTCTGAAGTGAGTAGTGTACATTTGGCTCGGATACACACGGCCGCTCCGTTGCCCTGCTGTGGTGACAAAACTGTGCAGGTTTCTTCGATTGGGACGTCTTTTTTCTCTACACGACGACGAGGCATTCCTGGCTCTTCTGAACCTGCCAGCTGCTGAAACTAACGTGGAGAAGCCTGGGTCTGCTTGCATCGGGGACCGGTGAGTAGTATAGCTAGGATCTGGTCGCCCTCCTGCAGTAGCCCATTGCTTTTCCCCGCTGTGTAAAAACAGCACCCTTTTGTCCGTACTCGCGCTCTGCTTCTGCTCGCTGTGGAGGCTGCGCTTGAGTCGCGGAACCTGTTCTTCTTCTGTTGTGCACTAACCCGAACTGCCTGACTTCCTCCGAAGAGCTTCTCCTTTTGCCCGTTGGCACCAGCGTGTGCAGGTACTTTGAGCACAAGGCTCCACTCTTCGCAGGGCTCAGACTTCCATCTAGTTAGGTGCCTTGAAGGCGAACTGAGTCTAAAGCATTATCGCACTGCCTGTTTTCCTTCCCTTGCAGGTGGACTACACATTTCGTGCCTCTGATGCTTGAGACTGTCGTATTTGTATATATATTGTGTTGATATGGTATGTGTTGGGTTTCAGTCACCCTCACCCCTCTTGAGACCTAGTCTTGACCGCCGCGATCGCTACCTTGATTGGTCTGGCTCGTCCAGAGGTTACCCTGTTCCAAGTAATTAGGTTGGCCTTCTGAACTTCTGCGCCACCAGGACAGAGTTCAGAAATCCGTCTTAACAGCTGCAGACTGTATTTTACGCATTAAGGGGACCCAACAGGACTCAAAGCAGCAGGCTGTATGTTACGCACTAAGGAGATCTAACATGACTCAAAGTGCAAACTGCAGGTTACGCATTAAGGGGACATAACAGGACTCAAACAGGCAAACTGCAGGTTACACATTAAGGCAACCCAACATTACTCAAAGCTGCGAACTGTAGGTTATGCATTAAGGCGACCCAACATGACTCAAAGCTGCAAACTGTAGGTTATGCATTAAGGTTACCCAACATGACTCAAAGCTGCGAACTGTAGGTTATGTATTAAGGCAACCCAACACGACTCAAAGCTGTGAACTGTAGGTTATGTATTAAGGCAAACCAACAGGACTCAAAGCTGTGAAATGCAGGTTACTCATTAAGGCGACCCAACATTACTCAAAGCTGCAAACCGTAGGTTACGCATTAAGGCAACCCAACATGACTCAAAGTTGCAAAATGCAGGTTATGCATTAAGGTAATCCAACAGGACTCAAAGCTGTAAATTGTAGGTTACGCATTAAGGCAACCCAACATGACTCAAAGCTGCAGAATGCAGGTTATGCATTAAAGTAACCCAACAGGACTTAAAGCTGCGGACTGTATGTTACGCATTAAGGGGACCCAACAGGACTCAAAGCAGCAGGCTGTAAATTACGCACTAAGGAGATCTAACATGACTCAAAGTGCAAACTGCAGGTTACGCATTAAGGGGACATAACAGGACTCAAAGCATGCAAACTGCAGGTTACACATTAAGGCAACCCAACATTACTCTAAGCTGTGAACTGTAGGTTATGCATTAAGGCAACCCAACATTACTCAAAGCTGGGAACTGTAGGTTATGCATTAAGGCGACCCAGCATGACTCAAAGCTGCGAACTGCAGGTTACGTATTACGGTGACCCAACATGACTCAAAGCTGCAAAGTGTGGGTTACGTATTAAGGTGACCCAACATGACTCAAAGCTGTGAACTGCAGGTTACGCATTACAGTGACCCAACATGACTCAAAGCTGCGAACTGCAGGTAACGCATTAAGGCAACCCAACACGACTCAAAGCTGCGAACTGTAGGTTATGTATTAAAGCAACCCAACACGACTCAAAGCTGCAAACTGTAGGTTAAGTATTATGGCGACCCAACACGACTCAAAGCTGCAAACAGCAGGTTAAACATTAAGGCACCCCAACACGACTCAAAGCTGCGAACTGTAGGTTATGTATTAAGGAGACCAAACATGACTCAAAGCTGCAAACTGCAGGTTATGCATTAAGGTTACCCAACATGACTCAAAGCTGCGAACTGCAGTTTACGCATTAAAGGATAGTTCCGGGACTTTTTTTTTATTGTCCCTACGGTTCGGCCATGTGTTTTTAAACATAAATCGGTAGATCGTAGAAAACTTTCCTATGGACCTTACCCGACTTTTCGTCCATTAACGCACTCGAAATCAGCCGCCATTTTCTGATAATCCTATCATTTCCCCCCATCGCCCTGGCTCACCTGCGTTTGCGGCACTAAATCAAATCCCCCGCCCCTGAAACAGACTTTATCAAAACATTCATATTCCCCGCCTCTATCCGTGACGTGACTGTGCTGCGTAGGCAAACGCGCCCAGGCGTCTTCTACGCGACTCCACACAGAACCCGGAAACCTACACAGATCAGCTCACAACACAGCGCGCCACAATTCGGAATATGAAACTGTACTTTTAAATCAAACCGCAAGATTGTAAATTTGGTAAAGTACATTTATTGGACATCAAATGTTTAGAGAATATTCAGCGATTTGCATTTTTATTTGCTCACGTTCCAAAAAGTTCGTTTTGAGGCACGCGATGTTCCATTGCTGTACACAGGGTCTTTGATCATCTCACAATACAGAGGCACAATTCGAAATATGAAACTGTGGTTTAAAAGCAAACGGCAACATTGTACATTTGGCAAAGTACATTTATTGGACATCAAATGTTTAGAGAATATTCAGCGATTTGCATTTTTATTTGCTCACGTTCCAAAAAGTTCGTTTTGAGGCACGCGATGTTCCATTGCTGTACACAGGGTCTTTGATCATCTCACAATACAGCGGCACAATTCGAAATATGAAACTGTGGTTTAAAAGCAAACGGCAAGATTGTTCATTTGGCAAAGTACATTTATTGGACATCAAATGTTTATAGAATATTCAGAGATTTGCATTTTTATTTGCTCTCGATCCAAAATAGTTCGTCTTGAGGCAAGCGATGTTCGTGTGCAGTACACAGGGTGTTGGTTTACGATAAAATAAGCTCTTCGGTCGCACTGATCTTCGCATGGCTGTTCCAACAACGAGGCACTAGGCCACCACAATGGTATGTATGTTGCATCTAGCCGTTAGTACCGCGTAAGGGCATACTTGTACTTGGCGATCGTCCCATAAAATGGTCAGGGTGGTAACGTTGTTCACGCGGAGAAGCAACTGGCGGCTGTAAAATCCATCTGCCGGTGTCTGGTACTCGTGACACAGACAATAATGAAGTATGTACCTGTTTCAAAAACATAAAAAATGAAATTAGTCTCACCATCAGATCTTTATTAAAATTATTCATTTTATATATTAGGTCGGGAAATTATTTCATAGCTAGGACAGTGCAAGGATACTGAGACAGTCCCCCAGTGCAGGGGTTGACAGGGAGGCATTGCAGGTGGAGAGTGGAAGGGCCCAGGACCGAGGTCGCAGACAGTGGACCAGTTGTAGCAGGGGAGAGGGAGAGAGAAAGCAGAAGCAAAGAGGAAGGTTTTGAGGTGCTTCCGTAAAAGGAGATGGTTCTCCTCAAGATAGTGCGCGGTACAAAACAATATGCCACATAGAAAGAACAAGTACAACTTAACCCGTCTTTAAAGCTACTGTATAGTAATTAAATTGCGGTATAAACTCATCTAAAGAATTACTTACATTATATTTGCATTTTCCATTGTGTCTGTGCGTAGGGCAGCCCCGAAATACTTTTACAAAGGTAGCGGGCGCCCCTCTCTCGCAAGAACAGACATGATAACCTGTTCAGTGGTTATTAACCACTTGAGAGTTCGCAGCCACTGCTTTTACTCACTGTGCCTTTCACAGATGGGAAATATCCATTTGCATATCAGTCTTTGTCCTGCCCAGGGGCAGTCCAGCACCGAAATACAATGGCAATTCCAATCTGAACGAGAGTACCACCAGCAACCCCATACACGTGTTTCACCCTTGTTGGGGATCATCAGTGAGGTGAAGCTGATGCCTCTCTAAGCACAGTGAGAGGGAGACCACGTCTGGTTGCCCCCAGGAGACCTAGGGTTACCAATCCCAGGTTCCTTAAAAAATAGTTTTACAAAGGTAGCGGGCGCCCCTCTCTCGCAAGAACAGACATGATAACCTGTTCAGTGGTTATTAACCACTTGAGAGTTCGCAGCCACTGCTTTTACTCACTGTGCCTTTCACAGATGGGAAATATCCATTTGCATATCAGTCTTTGTCCTGCCCAGGGGCAGTCCAGCACCGAAATACAATGGCAATTCCAATCTGAACGAGAGTACCACCAGCAACCCCATACACGTGTTTCACCCTTGTTGGGGATCATCAGTGAGGTGAAGCTGATGCCTCTCTAAGCACAGTGAGAGGGAGACCACGTCTGGTTGCCCCCAGGAGACCTAGGGTTACCAATCCCAGGTTCCTTAAAAAATAGTTTTACAAAGGTAGCGGGCGCCCCTCTCTCGCAAGAACAGACATGATAACCTGTTCAGTGGTTATTAACCACTTGAGAGTTCGCAGCCACTGCTTTTACTCACTGTGCCTTTCACAGATGGGAAATATCCATTTGCATATCAGTCTTTGTCCTGCCCAGGGGCAGTCCAGCACCGAAATACAATGGCAATTCCAATCTGAACGAGAGTACCACCAGCAACCCCATACACGTGTTTCACCCTTGTTGGGGATCATCAGTGAGGTGAAGCTGATGCCTCTCTAAGCACAGTGAGAGGGAGACCACGTCTGGTTGCCCCCAGGAGACCTAGGGTTACCAATCCCAGGTTCCTTAAAAAATAGTTTTACAAAGGTAGCGGGCGCCCCTCTCTCGCAAGAACAGACATGATAACCTGTTCAGTGGTTATTAACCACTTGAGAGTTCGCAGCCACTGCTTTTACTCACTGTGCCTTTCACAGATGGGAAATATCCATTTGCATATCAGTCTTTGTCCTGCCCAGGGGCAGTCCAGCACCGAAATACAATGGCAATTCCAATCTGAACGAGAGTACCACCAGCAACCCCATACACGTGTTTCACCCTTGTTGGGGATCATCAGTGAGGTGAAGCTGATGCCTCTCTAAGCACAGTGAGAGGGAGACCACGTCTGGTTGCCCCCAGGAGACCTAGGGTTACCAATCCCAGGTTCCTTAAAAAATAGTTTTACAAAGGTAGCGGGCGCCCCTCTCTCGCAAGAACAGACATGATAACCTGTTCAGTGGTTATTAACCACTTGAGAGTTCGCAGCCACTGCTTTTACTCACTGTGCCTTTCACAGATGGGAAATATCCATTTGCATATCAGTCTTTGTCCTGCCCAGGGGCAGTCCAGCACCGAAATACAATGGCAATTCCAATCTGAACGAGAGTACCACCAGCAACCCCATACACGTGTTTCACCCTTGTTGGGGATCATCAGTGAGGTGAAGCTGATGCCTCTCTAAGCACAGTGAGAGGGAGACCACGTCTGGTTGCCCCCAGGAGACCTAGGGTTACCAATCCCAGGTTCCTTAAAAAATAGTTTTACAAAGGTAGCGGGCGCCCCTCTCTCGCAAGAACAGACATGATAACCTGTTCAGTGGTTATTAACCACTTGAGAGTTCGCAGCCACTGCTTTTACTCACTGTGCCTTTCACAGATGGGAAATATCCATTTGCATATCAGTCTTTGTCCTGCCCAGGGGCAGTCCAGCACCGAAATACAATGGCAATTCCAATCTGAACGAGAGTACCACCAGCAACCCCATACACGTGTTTCACCCTTGTTGGGGATCATCAGTGAGGTGAAGCTGATGCCTCTCTAAGCACAGTGAGAGGGAGACCACGTCTGGTTGCCCCCAGGAGACCTAGGGTTACCAATCCCAGGTTCCTTAAAAAATAGTTTTACAAAGGTAGCGGGCGCCCCTCTCTCGCAAGAACAGACATGATAACCTGTTCAGTGGTTATTAACCACTTGAGAGTTCGCAGCCACTGCTTTTACTCACTGTGCCTTTCACAGATGGGAAATATCCATTTGCATATCAGTCTTTGTCCTGCCCAGGGGCAGTCCAGCACCGAAATACAATGGCAATTCCAATCTGAACGAGAGTACCACCAGCAACCCCATACACGTGTTTCACCCTTGTTGGGGATCATCAGTGAGGTGAAGCTGATGCCTCTCTAAGCACAGTGAGAGGGAGACCACGTCTGGTTGCCCCCAGGAGACCTAGGGTTACCAATCCCAGGTTCCTTAAAAAATAGTTTTACAAAGGTAGCGGGCGCCCCTCTCTCGCAAGAACAGACATGATAACCTGTTCAGTGGTTATTAACCACTTGAGAGTTCGCAGCCACTGCTTTTACTCACTGTGCCTTTCACAGATGGGAAATATCCATTTGCATATCAGTCTTTGTCCTGCCCAGGGGCAGTCCAGCACCGAAATACAATGGCAATTCCAATCTGAACGAGAGTACCACCAGCAACCCCATACACGTGTTTCACCCTTGTTGGGGATCATCAGTGAGGTGAAGCTGATGCCTCTCTAAGCACAGTGAGAGGGAGACCACGTCTGGTTGCCCCCAGGAGACCTAGGGTTACCAATCCCAGGTTCCTTAAAAAATAGTTTTACAAAGGTAGGTCTCCCTCTCACTGTGCTTAGAGAGGCATCAGCTTCACCTCACTGATGATCCCCAACAAGGGTGAAACACGTGTATGGGGTTGCTGGTGGTACTCTCGTTCAGGTTGGAGTTGCCATTGCATTTCGGTGCTGGACTGCCCCTGGGCAGGACAAAGACTGATATGCAAATGGATATTTCCCATCTGTGAAAGGCACAGTGAGTAAAAGCAGTGGCTGCGAACTCTCAAGTGGTTAATAACCACTGAACAGGTTATCAAGTCTGTTCTTTCGAGAGAGGGGCGCCCGCTACCGTTGTAAAACTATTTTTCAAGGAACCTGGGATTGGTAACCCTAGGTCTCCTGGGGGCAACCAGACGTGGTCTCCCTCTCACTGTGCTTAGAGAGGCATCAGCTTCACCTCACTGATGATCCCCAACAAGGGTGAAACACGTGTATGGGGTTGCTGGTGGTACTCTCGTTCAGGTTGGAGTTGCCATTGCATTTCGGTGCTGGACTGCCCCTGGGCAGGACAAAGACTGATATGCAAATGGATATTTCCCATCTGTGAAAGGCACAGTGAGTAAAAGCAGTGGCTGCGAACTCTCAAGTGGTTAATAACCACTGAACAGGTTATCAAGTCTGTTCTTTCGAGAGAGGGGCGCCCGCTACCGTTGTAAAACTATTTTTCAAGGAACCTGGGATTGGTAACCCTAGGTCTCCTGGGGGCAACCAGACGTGGTCTCCCTCTCACTGTGCTTAGAGAGGCATCAGCTTCACCTCACTGATGATCCCCAACAAGGGTGAAACACGTGTATGGGGTTGCTGGTGGTACTCTCGTTCAGGTTGGAGTTGCCATTGCATTTCGGTGCTGGACTGCCCCTGGGCAGGACAAAGACTGATATGCAAATGGATATTTCCCATCTGTGAAAGGCACAGTGAGTAAAAGCAGTGGCTGCGAACTCTCAAGTGGTTAATAACCACTGAACAGGTTATCAAGTCTGTTCTTTCGAGAGAGGGGCGCCCGCTACCGTTGTAAAACTATTTTTCAAGGAACCTGGGATTGGTAACCCTAGGTCTCCTGGGGGCAACCAGACGTGGTCTCCCTCTCACTGTGCTTAGAGAGGCATCAGCTTCACCTCACTGATGATCCCCAACAAGGGTGAAACACGTGTATGGGGTTGCTGGTGGTACTCTCGTTCAGGTTGGAGTTGCCATTGCATTTCGGTGCTGGACTGCCCCTGGGCAGGACAAAGACTGATATGCAAATGGATATTTCCCATCTGTGAAAGGCACAGTGAGTAAAAGCAGTGGCTGCGAACTCTCAAGTGGTTAATAACCACTGAACAGGTTATCAAGTCTGTTCTTTCGAGAGAGGGGCGCCCGCTACCGTTGTAAAACTATTTTTCAAGGAACCTGGGATTGGTAACCCTAGGTCTCCTGGGGGCAACCAGACGTGGTCTCCCTCTCACTGTGCTTAGAGAGGCATCAGCTTCACCTCACTGATGATCCCCAACAAGGGTGAAACACGTGTATGGGGTTGCTGGTGGTACTCTCGTTCAGGTTGGAGTTGCCATTGCATTTCGGTGCTGGACTGCCCCTGGGCAGGACAAAGACTGATATGCAAATGGATATTTCCCATCTGTGAAAGGCACAGTGAGTAAAAGCAGTGGCTGCGAACTCTCAAGTGGTTAATAACCACTGAACAGGTTATCAAGTCTGTTCTTTCGAGAGAGGGGCGCCCGCTACCGTTGTAAAACTATTTTTCAAGGAACCTGGGATTGGTAACCCTAGGTCTCCTGGGGGCAACCAGACGTGGTCTCCCTCTCACTGTGCTTAGAGAGGCATCAGCTTCACCTCACTGATGATCCCCAACAAGGGTGAAACACGTGTATGGGGTTGCTGGTGGTACTCTCGTTCAGGTTGGAGTTGCCATTGCATTTCGGTGCTGGACTGCCCCTGGGCAGGACAAAGACTGATATGCAAATGGATATTTCCCATCTGTGAAAGGCACAGTGAGTAAAAGCAGTGGCTGCGAACTCTCAAGTGGTTAATAACCACTGAACAGGTTATCAAGTCTGTTCTTTCGAGAGAGGGGCGCCCGCTACCGTTGTAAAACTATTTTTCAAGGAACCTGGGATTGGTAACCCTAGGTCTCCTGGGGGCAACCAGACGTGGTCTCCCTCTCACTGTGCTTAGAGAGGCATCAGCTTCACCTCACTGATGATCCCCAACAAGGGTGAAACACGTGTATGGGGTTGCTGGTGGTACTCTCGTTCAGGTTGGAGTTGCCATTGCATTTCGGTGCTGGACTGCCCCTGGGCAGGACAAAGACTGATATGCAAATGGATATTTCCCATCTGTGAAAGGCACAGTGAGTAAAAGCAGTGGCTGCGAACTCTCAAGTGGTTAATAACCACTGAACAGGTTATCAAGTCTGTTCTTTCGAGAGAGGGGCGCCCGCTACCGTTGTAAAACAGCCCCGAAATACCACTCCTTCTATGCCGACGTTATTTCTTCTAATGAACGAACATTAAATGGCTTTCGTTTCTGAAATTATATTCATTATCGTTTACGTTATTGCACCACCCCCCCAAAAAGAAGTCTTTCGGGATGCTCCCGGCCTGTCAAGGTCAAATAACAATAGAACCTTATACTGAGTCGTGGGCCATTCCGGCACCCGAGCAAAAAATCAAAGCAGCTGACCTTCACTTTGAACGAGCACACATTCCTAGTTAGCTACATTCAGTGTAAGGCCATCTCACAGGACTTGAAATTTACACTCCATCTTTGCATTTTGTGTGCGTGTATTTGCAGCCCCAGAGAACCATAAATACGGAGACATTCTATATTTTTTTAAAAATGATTTATATTACTGTTTGGTTTAATTCAATGCGCAAATGAACAAGGTTGGAGAGACACATTGCATGTACACTGAGCAATCACTTTTATTTACACATTACATATATGCACATATTCAATGGGCCTGCGACATGAGGAGACTCGAGAGCAAAGTCACAGGTGACACCCGGGTGGTTCGCACTACTGCACGGTGAAGGGAGGGGCAAGGGTGGAGAAACACATTGCATGTACACTGAGCAATCACTTTTATTTACACATTACATAGATACACATATTCAATGGGCCTGCGACATGAGGAGACTCGAGAGAACAGACAATGAAATTACAATTATTTAAACCGTGAAGTGTATTTCTCAATGAGCTCTGCTTTAGGTGGACATGGAACAGAGGCAATGTTGGGTGGCAATGCAGTTGTCCCCTGCACAGGTTCGTTCACAACTCCATGTATGTGCCTATCTAGGACCTCAACAATAAGTCTCTCAATAAACTCATATTGCATATCCTGAAACACTGGTTTGATCACCCATTGTTTACTTCTTTTAGTGAAGGCCTTATTGTAGCGAAGCGTCCCTAAAGTTCCGGTCGTCCTACTTTGTTGACGGCCAACATTATGGTTATGTGACAAGACCGCTAGAAGAGTCCGATTTATCATGCCCTCCATGCCAAAATGCAATCGTTTTGGCCTGTACTTTAGGCACATATTGTGGAACACCTCCAAATCCCCTGTGTGGCAGAATTCCGTGAGTCCCCTCAAATCTCTTGTTATAGTTTTATCAAATACAATCTTTTCAATGGCTTTGTGAGTGGGTGATGAAGGAATCAACCACTTCTTCTTCTGTGCCTCCTCTGTGGACAAATGGCCATGTTCACAATTGTGGAAATGTTGGTTCGTGGTCCATTGGTGAACGTTGCTACAGTGTAGCATTACTGACCGCCATTTTTCCAGTAGAATTTCCAACGACCCTCCACATGTTTTTGAGCTCCACCAAAGATGGTTGCTGATTGACTTGGACCACTGTGAAATACCTTGCATATCTTTTTTTTTACCTGCAGCCGACATTTTTTTATTGATTGTTTTTGCAAGATGCCACACGTCAAATTGGTGATTTATATTTTTGTACCCTTCTCTCATTGTCTTGGCAATTGAAACGTGTCTGTCCGTGGCTATCAGGTCGATCACCATTCCCCGCGATTGTAGTTCTTGCAATGATGCTACAAAGCCAACTTTCTCCATGGCCACTGAGGATGTACTTTGTGACACCTGCACGACCACCGAACTCACAATTTTCTTACTTTCCATGTCCTGAAAGTGGTAGGTGCAGTACTTGGCTGAAAATCCTGGGCTGTCACACTGTCCATCACCGGCTAGCCTGAACCGTTTGCCCGCGAATGTACTATCAATAGACATTTTTTCCATTCTCCAAGCTTCGCTAATGGTTGGAAATAGATAATCGGTTTGGTATTTGTAGAACTGAGTTTTCGCAATGAAATGGATTCCCACAAACTGAAAGAAAGACTCTAACTTTTTAAAACTTGAACCACTAAAAAGTGCAGCCGCTGCACAAAGTAGATTGCCTGCTGGCAGTTGCCCCAGCATGGGTTGTGCAGACCATGAGAAAGGATGATATTTTGTACAGGTGGCATGTATTTTAAGGTTAGTGCCTCGAATTGCACGAGTCACATTAATCAATGGCTCCCCACATACTTCCCCACCAACCGAATGCCCACATTTCATCCGAATAATAATATCAATCAAACAACTATCGAATACAATGAATTTGGCCTCTTTCCTTATACTGTCACTCTGCATCCCAGCTGGTTCGGCCTGTAACGTTGAGGACATGTCACTCACATGAAAGGTAGAATCTCTGATATCGTCTTCCGCTATGTTCAGTGATATTGATGGTGTTTCATTGTCGTCCACTTCATTCTCTTCCATTGCAACATCTGTTCCTTCTCCGGCGATGGGTGAATAAAACAATTTCTTCAACTTTCTCGCGGTCTTAGTTTTTGCGGGTGTGGATTCTGTGAATTGATCTCTGACTGCATCCGAACTACCAGGAGGACATTCACTATCAATGGCTGGTGGTGGTATAGCTCCGTTGTCAATCACTTCATATTCTTCCCATTGGCACGATGCATCTCCAGTCTCAAGTCCCTACCAAAAGGTTTGACAAGCAACATCTCTCGTTCGCTTCACTGTCTGTGTGGATCTAGTTCGTACACCCACTCGCAACTAGAGGACAGATTGGAAAAGGGATGTTCAGTTTAAACACAACTTACAGTATTGAACTATTAACAGTGAAAAACAACATAATATAGTGACCAGAACACTAACCTTCTTTTGCTTTCTTTTCTTTGAAACTTTCTTGCCTCGAACTTCAACATCGGGACGCTGTTGCTCCGACTCGTGTGTGCATGTCTCCACTTCCTCTTGCGCTGCAACGCCTATATTTTCATGATAAGCACATCCATCACGCACTGACGCTCCATCGACTCCCTAAAACATAGAACTTTCATTAGTATGTATAATAATATTGAAAACACAAAATGTACTTGGGGACCAATACCCACGTACATCTCAATAGCAAAACACGAACGAACGCTTTGTGTAGAACATTCAAACGACAATTATTCACGCATTGTTGATCTAGTTAGATGGAACTGTCAAGATCCATACCTCGGGCTCCTCATAGACTTCCATTGATGATATTATTGAAGATGATGCTTCAGTAACTCCCTGAAACACAGTAATTGCATTAGTATGGTTTTCTATTTTGTTAAAAAGAACATACACTTTGTGCAGGCGTTAACGGCTCATCTAAATAGACCTGCACAAATGATCAGTTAAATAATGGATATCTAAATATGATTCGATTTGCTCGATCGTTGGAAGTGTCACCACCCAGAGATCTGCATCAACTACTAGGGGTGATGTTCTTGTAGAAGAAGCTCCGTCATCTCCCTGAAACATAGCACTTGGGTAATAAAGAAGGAAGTATAGCGGATGTAATCACGTCATATGATTTCGCTTGATCGAACTGTCAGTATCCATACCTCGAAATGCATAAGAACATCAAGGGACGATGTAACTGCGGTGCACACTTCTGCAAGCTGTTGCGCCGACCCGTAACTGCATGCTCCCCCTTCTTCTTGGACTAATGCTCCATCGACTCCCTGAAACATAGTACTTTCATTAGTAATGAACACAATATTGAAAAAAAAAGACACATAGGAGGGCGACGACAGAAGGACATATCAATGGCTAGAAACGAAAGAAACATTGTGTGTAACAATCACGCTACAAGAATGCAAGATCTGATGATCTCCATCGATGGAACTGTCCGGAAACGTACCTCGAGCATCTGAGTGACATCAACGGTTGTCGTCAATACGTTGGACTCCTCAGCATCTCCCTGAAAGACAGTACTTGCATTATTTTGGATAACAATAATTATAACTGAAAACAGAGACTAGAGGACGAGTACTAGGGTGTACCATTAGGTAAAATAATTACACGATAAATTAAAACTATTGATTTACATGCCTAAAACAAGTCAGTGGCAGAATAGCTAAGTAAGATTACCCGATAGGCGCTTGAAGTGGCTGATGACTGCAATAACGACACGGATGGAGAATCTTCCGCCTTCATATTGAGTGGATACATAAATGGGGAAATTATTGTTAGCTAATGCTACACACTACCGCAAGGCCGAGAGCTAAATCCGTAAACTTGACTCACCAGTGGAGGGATGTGGACGAATAGAGTGGGAATAGCGGTTGAGAGCAATTTTCGCCTCGCTCGCGGTGTGTTCTTCTTTATTAGCAATGATGTGGAGTACATGTCTGAGCTAAAGTGCCTGCTGCAGATGCGGTATCGATCACCCCTTTTGTCCGCAAAGACTTCTAGGACTCTACTTTCAAGCTCAGACGGTGGATATCCGCAATATCGGACCCATTCTCTTATCTGATCTATTGTCTTAGGGAAAACATGCATTATAGTACCTTCAGATTTATTATGGGTCTTCGAAGGGCAACCGCCAATGGAACAGGCAGGCATTGTGGAAAGTTCTGAAAAGTAAAGATCAACAATTCTCTATGAATACCAATGTGTTAAAAAATTAAATGACACATAAAAGGTTCAATGCAAGGTTCGTTTTGGTTCTTGGAACTATACACGTTATGCACATGCGGATAAGTATTTGAATAACTTTAAAAAAATAGAAAAATAATTTGACTAAACTCAGAACATGTGACTAGTTCCTTGCATGTACTGTCTTGAATGAAAAGAAAACATGGATGCAATTTGATGTTTACTAGCAAATAGATATAAATTAAAAAATTGGACGCAAAATGATTATGGTACATGGCCTTACCTTGACGAACAAACAGTTAGATGCAGGGATCAGAGTAGTTTCTTGTCGTAGAACAGGGAGCAGTTCACAGGTTGCAAACTGACGAGTTTGCTCAGAGTGGTCACGGAAGTTCACAGAGACGAAGAGCAGATAACCATCACCTTCACGGGTTGACTAGCAAAGCTCAAAGAAGTTCTCATTAGAAATATGAAGTGGGTTATAAAGAATTCGAAACAGGGGTGTGTTTGTGAATGAATGACGTGAATATGTCGTGGCATTATGCGGTTTGCAGGGGGGCGTCCAGCGTGAGGGGGGATGCTTGGCAGGAGACACGGGGTCTGGAGGTAGACATGGGAACAACAACCCATGCTCTATAGACCACTTTGAAGTGTACATGGTCTTTGGCACCTCTTGGCCTTTATCGCTCCCTGACAGCTCCACTTGCCAGCGCAAGTACCCCGGTGCGAACTGCCTTTGATAGGGCGGGGGGGGTGGATTGGGAAGGTGGTCGTGCAGACAAGACACAGGAAGACTCGTGAATGGAGACACACTTATGTGGATTGCAGGGGGGCGTCCAGCGTGAGGGGGGATGCTTGGCAGGAGACACGGGGTCTGGAGGTAGACATGGGAACAACAACCCATGCTCTATAGACCACTTTGAAGTGTACATGGTCTTTGGCACCTCTTGGCCTTTATCGCTCCCTGACAGCTCCACTTGCCAGCGCAAGTACCCCGGTGCGAACTGCCTTTGATAGGGCGGGGGGGTGGATTGGGAAGGTGGTCGTGCAGACAAGACTCGTTTGCCGCAGGGCCTCACCAAGGAGAGGCCATCTAACTGCATGTAAGAGGCAGGCTGCAGGATCTAGTACATGGAAGACAGGGGGGTGAGTTTATAAATACCTCACCCTCCCAGGAGAATATATGGGTGCAGTTCACCCTGGAGACCCTGGATGCCTAGGCAGTTAGTCAGCAGCAGGCTGGCCTGTGGTGGCAAGGCGGCACGGGCCAGAGGGGGTCATCTCTGTACCCGGTGCCCAAAAGGATGATTTATTATGATCAACCATATTGATTATTTACCTATAAACAAGTTTTGTATCAATAAAATCCAACGGCCTTTTATTGCCAACGCTTGAACAAAGTGGTGTGGTAACAACCATTGTTAAAATATATGTTGGGTTTTATTTTAGATCTTATTTTCAATTGAACATAAATAATAAACATTACACATTGTAAAGTTCCGGTTGCAGCACATCCAGGGAAAATCCGCGGTATTGTCCACTGTCGCTGGGGAAATGTTGTCTAATGGCAAGTACCGCACAGGCAGGTATTACTCTCCGAACGCGGTGTCCGAGCCTCCCGTGAAGCCACCAAGTGAAGCAACGATAGGCCACCAGCCTGTACCACCTGTGAAAAAGAAAGATGCAAACTGTATTAAAATGACAAAACTTTCTTATCAATGTCGATTCAGGTAAAAAATGTCATTCTGCTTTGAAAAAAATTCTATCTAGAAAATGCACAATATGGAACCAAGTGGCATCACTGACATCACAACCAGAGTATACTTACTCGTTACTCGGATTACGCGGACGAACAGTGCCGCGAAGTTCGTGCATAAGCACCATCATCATCCTCAACACGGTCCGTGAGAGGCAGGCTTCCCTGAACTCTGGCAGCTCGGTGATGCATTGCGGACTTGGCTCGCCTTCCGAAATGTAGGCCAAGCACCCGGAATTTTCACGGCAGCAGCAGTTCTCCTCCTCAGTTGGCATTAGCTCGCACCGATTGCACGTGCACCAGGTGGAGACGCCGTCCATGCGACATGGTCCAGGCTCTTCATCCGTTGACTGGTCCTCCCAACTGCCGTCCGAATCCCCATCGTTTTCGCGTGCTTGCCTTTCCAGTAGTTCCTCCTCGGTGTACTCGGGCTCGTACATATACGGCATTATTGTAGCCATTGTGTGGTAAAGAAAGTAAAATAATTTACAGAGATGGTACAGGTGTTCACAAGGCCTAGAAGCGGCGAAGGTAGCTGACCAGAGCACAGAAACGAGTCACAGAATACTCAAAGTAACACAGAGAGAGGAATGGAATCGAAAATCTGCAGCTGTGTGTTGTGAAACGGTGTGTTTATACTTATTGAGGAAAGAGGCGTCCTGCCATTTCCATGGCGACACTTCATTAGCTGAGGCGCAGCGATTGTTGACACGAAACGTGCTTTGGCGTTGGGAAATGGGCTGTACGCGTCTGCTGATGTCAGGCTCAGGGGCGGGGGATTTGATTTAGTGCCGCAAACGCAGGTGAGCCAGGTCGATGGGGTGAAATGATAGGATTATCACAAAATGGCGGCTGATTTCGAGTGCTTTAATGGACGAAAAGTCGGGTAAGGTCCATAGGAAAGTTTTCTACGATCTACCGATTTATGCTTAAAAACACATGGCCGAACCGTAGGGACAATAAAAAAAAAGTCCCGGAACTATCCTTTAAGGTGACCCAACATGACTCAAAGCTGTGAACTGCAGGTTACGCATTACGGTGACCCAACATGACTCAAAGCTGCAAAGTGTGCGTTACGTATTAAGGTGACCTAACATGACTCAAAGCTGCGAACTGCAGGTTACGCAGTAAGGCAACCCAACATGACTCAAAGTGCAAACTGAAGGTTACGCAGTAAGGCAACCCAACATGACTCAAAGTGCAAACTGAAGCCCAACATGACTCAAAAATGAGATCTGCAGGTTACTTAAATGTATGCAGCGTTCAAAGACCAGAGTTCTAAACTGCTCAGGCATTTTACCAGTTTAATTAGACAAAATGTCAGTTGTTAGCCTGGGTATGTGTTGGAATTTCTGAAGAGTAACACATTTTTTAATGTTTTTTGTTTAAAGGGATTGCAGTACAAATTCAGACATTTTTATGACTTTAATATCTACCAGTTATCAACATATTTTCATGAAAATGCATTACGGTGAGGTTTTCACTGCTTCGGTTTCGATAATTTCGTAAGATGGAGACAATTCATGTCAACTTGTACCTCCCAAATTGGCGTCAAACTGAGGAGTAACCAGAAAGAACTGTGACGAGAAATTCAACATTCACAGCTGAACTGGCCGCCCGGAGATAATACTCGTGGCAGAAAGCAAACACAGCTGGAGTCGTTAATAGACAAGCGGAACAGCGGCGGGGGAGGGGTGCAGCCGGATTTGGTAATTGGGCCCCCAGGAGAAATATTTTACTGCATGACACAGGGGAAACTGCTCGGCCCCACCTGCATCCCCACACACACATGCAGTGAACGAGCATGCGTGCAGAAAGAAAGAGCTCCATCGGCAGCCACCTGTTTCCACGCTGGAGGTCATGAGGGCGCTTCCTGGGGGGGGGGTGAAGAAACTTGAACAGAACCCTCAGCATGCAGAACGCGTAGGACCAGGAAGAACAGAAAATGCAAGCACTACCCATCACAGAAACCAAGTGAGACGTTTCATTTAGACTGAAGTGCAATCTGGGGTTGCTTAATGCGCCCCTACCGTGCAGACAATTCTGACCGGTATTCGGTTACAACATGCACGAGGGCAGGTGCTACTAGAACACTAATTGATGTGGGTTCAATAGCGTACAGTGCAATGACTAATCCCTTGAAAGTGGGGGTTTAGATTCTTTTAAAGACACCGAGGTGAGAATTATGTGATAACTTCTGTCCTGTCAATAAAAAGCAGAAAAAGACAAAATATTAAAAAAAAATAAAAAATAGGCACTTTTTCATTTCTTTGAACTTATAATGGAGCAACAGACCCCAATTCAACATGGAGGCATAGGTCATGCCCTTCTATCACCAGCACATCTATATACATCCCTTGACCATGCATTACATCCTCTTCTGCGGCTGCTGTGAAACATTGGAAATCCATGAAGTCGGTAATCGACCCCATAATGCAATCGAGGGATTTGACTCGGTCATCGCCTTCTGGACTGCTTAGTCGAGTGTGTTCGTGTCAGAACTTCATCCCACAACAACTGCAAGACAAACAGATAGGGGTGGGTGGATGCTCGGATTACTTAGCGGTAATCTTCATTACTCCTAGTCCTTCTCTTCATCGTCACAGTACTTACCTCATGAGGCCCCTGCCTCCGACACAGGACCTTCTTCTATTTTTTCAAAACCCTATAACTCCTCCCCCACATCATGTCACTCAGTTTCATACTACCAAGCCGGACCATGGGACCTTCCCCAGAGGGAGGGTGAGGAGGGTCGTCACTACTGTGACGAGGAAGAGTAGGACTAGGAGTAATGAAGATTATCGGTAAGTAATCATAGCATTCCCTCCACGTCCACTCTTCCTCGTCCCAGTACTTACCTCATGAGGTATACCAAAGCAGCAATGGGGAAAAGGTCCCAATGAGACACAGAGCCAAAAACATTGCAGCAAAACACACACCCACAATAACTCTTAATTCACATCCCCACAGACAAAACTCCAACCCTGAAGGAACCAACGCCAGAGTGGGAGAAACTCAACCCATAGCAGTTGAAAGTGCCTAGACCACTCCAGGCGGCAGCCATACAAATCTCTTGCAGGGATACCCTCCTTGCATCGGTCCAGGAAGCTGCCAAACCCCTGGTGGACCGCCCCTGAACGTGCACGGGCCAGAAACCACATAGGCCATGGAGACCACAACACGGAACCACTGGCAAATGGAAACCACCGATGCCTTACGCCCAGCCCCAGCCGGACCAAAAGCAATCAGAAGACTATCAGATCGGCGGAAAAGAGCAAACCTAGGCAAATACTCCAACACTGCCCGCCGGACATCAATGTTATGCCAAGCCACCTCCTCTGGCGTTTTCACATCATGAAAGAAGGCAGGGAGAACCAGATCCTAAGAGGTGTGAAAACCGAGAAACAACCTTAGGGAGAAACTTTGGACCATCCCTCAGCACCACCGGGTCCGGCAGCACCCTCAGGAAAAGAGGGTGACATAACAGAGCCCCAATCTCCCCAAGCCTACCGGCAGAATTGATAGTAATAAGAAAAGCAGATTTCAGTGTAAGATGTTTGATATCAGTCTTGGAAATGGGCTCAAAAGGAGACCCTTGAAGGAACTGTAAGACAAGAGGGAGATCCCAGGGGGGAAGCCCTTTATAAGTACAAGGACGGGAAGAAGAAAAACCCTGGAGCAACTTCCACACCAAAACCTCCCCATCCAAGTGACCATCAGAGTCCCCCAAAAGGAATTTAATGGAGGCCCACTGAGAGCGAAGCGTGAAAAAACCACCAGGCCCTTGTCAAAACCCCTCCTGGAGGAATTGAAGGACAGCAGGGAGGCCAGACGCAGTGGAGGGATCCCAGACCGCCCACACCAGTCCCAGAAATGGCTCCAATTTCTGCCGTACGCCTCCAGAGTGGAGGGTCTAAGAGCATTCATTGTGAACTCAAGTACGGACCTGAGAACCCCTGAGATATCAGCCTAGACCGTGCAATAGCCACAATGCCCATTGCATCCAGCTGACTTCCACCCGCAGATCCCCATGAAGGGGACACAGCCACTTCGGAACCAGCCAAGGTTCCTGGGACCGAAGCTCCAACAGAGAAGGGAACCAACTCCAGCGGGACCAGAACGGAGCTAACAACAACACAGTCACCCTGGACACTCTGATGCGCCGAACCACCCGGGGAAGAAGGGGAATATGCGGAAAGGCATAAAGGAAACCCCAAGGCCACTGTACAGAGAGGGCGTCCATTCCCCAAACCCCCCTCGGCCTGAAACCGAAAGCAGAAGAGGGGAACTATTCCTGACGCCGGGGATGCAAACAGGTCTAGAACAGGGGTCCCGAATCTGACACAGGTCTCCACAAAGACCTGGGCCGACAGGACCAGTTCCGCAGAGGAGTGAAACCGGCATCTGAGAAGATCTGCTCGAACATTTTCCACCCCCCCTGATATGTGAGGCCACCAGAGACACCAGATGCAATTCCCCCCAGGTGCCTATCAGAGCTGCCAGAGCATTCAAGGAGCGGCCAGGACCCCTTTAGCAGTTGACATATGCCAAGGCCGTTGTATTGTCCATTCAGCAACCCCTCGAAGTACACCACAGCTTGGAGAATGGCACACAACTCTCGTCAATTGGATGATCAACGGCTCTTCCCAGATCTAACAACACTTGAGCTGAGAGGACCCCCAATATAGACCCCCCCAACCCATTCCGCTGGCGTCGGTAGTAAGAGAGGCCACAGGAGGAAGGACCATGGACACCCCAGCCTGTAGATTTGGAACCCCCAGCCATCATAGCAGGGAGACCCGCAGCGCTGGGGACACTGAAATCAAAGCTTCGAAAGCTGAGACGTTGGGAGCCAGTGGGAGAGAGGATAAAACACCAGGGGACGTAACTGAAGATAGGCCCAAGGAACTAGAAAACATGCAAGATGCCACGTGCCCCATAACTTCAGCAACAGGTGAGCCGAGACATACTGCTTTCTGAGAACCCTGCCCAGAACAGCCAGCAAGCGACAGACCCTCTCTAGGGACAGGAACACCCTCTCCATCCCGGGGCAAACCAGTGCCCCAATGAAAACCAAATCCTGAGAAGGCTCCAGCTGAGACCTCTGCCAGTTCACTATCAAACCCCAGTCCCACAATGCCTGGCAGACTAAAGGGAGATGAGGCAGGACAGCCTGCCGACAGGACTCCTCAACCAACCAATCGTCCAGGTAGGGAAAAAATCTGCACTCCCCGCAGATGTAAATGCACCACCAGGGGAGTCACTAGCATGGAGAACACTCTGGGAGCCGATCGCACCCCGGACAGGAGCACTCGGAACCGAAAACGCTGTGATGTCATCCAATCCCCCTCCACAAAATCCAGAGTACGTTCTGCAAAGCCTCCACATTGAAGCGTTCCGTCTGGACGAAGCAGTGCAGGGCAGGTGACACATCCTAGAAGGCATAGGGTCCAGGAACACCCGGAAGTAGAAAACATGACCTCGAACAGGGAGAGGGACGGGCAAGATGGTAACCCAGAACAACAATTCGTAGAGAACGGATCCCATGGCCAACTACTTAGTCCGTGAGTAGAGTACCAAAGTTCTAACCATGAAAACGTGGACAGGATGAGACAGGAACGGCAACTGATAACCCCCTCCGGAAGGAGCCCAGTACCCAGGAAGCCGAACCCCACCGGTCCCATACACCTCCAAGAAGATATAGACGAGGAGCCAGGGAAAACTGCCAGTCACTGCATTTGCACCAGAGGAAAATCACAGGACCTTGAAGCAGGCCTGCGCCGCAATATATCAGCATGCTTGTCAGCCCACAAAAAGATTGGACCTATCCAAAGGAAGATACAGTACAGCCCGTTAGTCCAGCAGACCATGGCCCCCTCAGCTGACAGAGGAACCACTAGGCTGGCATCAATGGGCAGAGTACTGTCACCAAGCGGGGCAATGCAAGCCCTCCCGGCTATCAGAAACCACAGGCAACCCCATACCTGGGGTATGCGTATACCGGAAAACTCACAGAAGGGACAGCCCCCTCCACCGGCACCAGGGGCTCCGAAAACCCCTTTAAGCACAGACATGTGCCACAATCTGCCATATTACTTCCACATTTCTGAGAGGAGGCATGAAAGCAACACGTTGGCACCGGAGGACCTAGGCACTAAAAGAAGAGACACTGGGAACCCCTTGCATGGCCGTTACGTCCATGATGCATTAGCAGTTTCCATAATTCCATGCCGAATAAGGGAAAAAAAAACCATCTCCTTCGTCCGTCCCCCGCGCAGTTCAGAGGAAGAGGACAGGACAAGGTGCCTGCGTCCATGGCTAGCACAGACACAAACACACCACTAACTCGCCACCTGTATACACAGCACAGGACCGAGAGGTGGCTTGAGCCATGTATTGTGCAGCTGGTAGCCCCATTCGCTACATGTTGAGCCAATGGGTACCCCTCCAGAAGGCACCAACCAAGAGGGAAAAACCAAACAAAACAATCCCCTAGGCAACGCCGCATCAAACAGGAGGCATGTCGTTGCACTGCCCCAACGGCAGGAGAATCAGGGCACAAACATTCACAAAGCCCCCAACTCCTTACCGAATCCTGGGCCCTGCAGGACCCGGGCCGTGATGTCCTCGCGCCGGCCTACAAACTTGCAAAACACAACTGGGCGAGGTACCTGCCTCAATAAGGCACACCAAGGAGCTGGCATGAATGGGTCAACAAGATGGCCATACCAGCAGGAGAGGGGAAAAACAGCAAGCACAGAGCCCCCTCCCCTCTCATTACCTTCCCCCAGGCCCAGCAGGACCCGGGACACAATGCCCACGCTGCGGTCCGGAGCCCAGCAAAGAACTGAGCGAGGCAATCCCGCTCAACCGCGACCCCTAGCCCCGCAGGGGGACCAGGAGCAGCGCCGCACCCGAGGGAGTCGAAGGCCCCGCCACACAGCCCCCCCCAGGGGGCCAGCAATCGGTGCTCCCCGGTGCCCTGCACCGGGAAGAAAAAGCCCAACCTGCCAGAGGCAGGAAAAATTTAACTGAGTGACATGGATGTGGGGGAGGAGTTATAGGGATTTGAAGAAATAGAAGAAGGTCTTGTGTCGGAGGCAGGGGCCTCATGAGGTAAGTACTGGGACAAGGAAGAGTGGGCATGGAAGTAATAGGTTAATACTCGCCAGTCCTTGTCTTTAATAGAATGTTAACCCTCCACTCACGAATAGTGTGCAGGATTTGTCATTCTGTGTCAAGACTGGAGGCTTCTTATTATGTACGTTTAAAACGCGTGAAACCTTTACTGCTACTTGTTGAATGCTTTTTTAGTAAAATGCCCTGAAAGTAGACCCTCTCTAGACCAGTCAGCTGCTTTAAGTATGAGTTTGTTTTCCTCACAGGGATGCTGATTTTTGAAGCAATGGAACCACTTGCCGAATGAGCCCCAAACACAGAATTGTCAAAAAGCCTGCCTCCTTCATGACCCATCCACGTTTTCTAGCCAAAGGGACAGAAAAGACTAGGTTATGACTAACGCCCCTTGATTTTTTTTACACATTTTTACACAAATACAGATAGAAATCAATCTGATTTCTGTCTGTATTTATAAAAATGGACAAAAATTGAAAAGTAGGTCTTTCTGCATGGTTCCCTATGCTGTCAAGAATGCATGGCAGGCCAATCAAGTTGTATGAAAAATAGTATTCAAGTTCTTCTAATTGATCGGCAGCAATCACAGAAGCAACTATTTGTCGGTTGTATAAACATGGAACTGGCATTGATGTGAAATAACCCAGTTCCATTTGTGTCCTGTGTCCGGTTTGGTTGCGTGTTTTAATGGATGTGTTATTCATTTGAATACATTCTGAAACACACTGTTTTCAGCTTGCCTTTTTTATAAGGGAGGATAGCTCAGGGGCAACATGCTCACCTTGGAAGCAAAACACAGGTTCGATCCCTGTGTCCGCGCTAAAATAACCTATCGTATCATATGACAAATAATGAATGTGGATACATACAGAAAAAATTATCGAGATAAATACAAATGGAAAGGAAGGAAAAATAAATACCATAAAATCGTGAGCCTTACTTATAGGGTTTACGGTAAGAAATAAGCGTCGGAGAGGTCTCTGGAAGATTTACGGTAAGAAATAAGCATCGGAGAGGTGGCTGGAAATCGGACAGTAGCCGTCTCCCCTTCATGACATTTCAAACATTGCACTGCACAAGGTTTCTGATCTGCTTGGATGGAAGTGTAAGTAACTGAGGAGGTCTTATTTATTTATTTATTTGTAGATTTATTGCACCGCACAAGGTGTCTGATCCGTTTGGATGGAAGTGTAAGTAACTGAGGAGGTCTTATTTATTTATTTATTTGTAGATTTATTGCACCGCACAAGGTTTCTGATCCGCTTGGATGGAAGTGTAAGTAACTGAGGAGGTCTTATTTATTTATTTATTTGTAGATTTATTGCACTGCACAAGGTTTCTGATCCGCTTGGATGGAAGTGTAAGTAACTGAGGAGGTCTTATTTATTTATTTATTTGTAGATTTATTGCACCGCACAAGGTGTCTGATCCGCTTGGATGGAAGTGTAAGTAACTGAGGAGGTCTTATTTATTTATTTATTTGTAGATTTATTGCACCGCACAAGGTTTCTGATCCGCTTGGATGGAAGTGTAAGTAACTGAGGAGGTCCTATTTATTTATTTATTTATACATTTATTGCACCGCACAAGGTGTCTGATCCGCTTGGATGGAAGTGTAAGTAACTGAGGAGGTCTTATTTATTTATTTATTTGTAGATTTATTGCACCGCACAAGGTGTCTGATCCGCTTGGATGGAAGTGTAAGTAACTGAGGAGGTCTTATTTATTTATTTGTAGATTTTTTGCACCGCACAAGGTTTCTGATCCGCTTGGATGGAAGTGTAAGTAACTGAGGAGGTCTTATTTATTTATTTATTTGTAGATTTATTGCACCGCACAAGGTTTCTGATCCGCTTGGATGGAAGTGTAAGTAACTGAGGAGGTCTTATTTATTTATTTATTTGTAGATTTATTGCACCGCACAAGGTGTCTGATCCGCTTGGATGGAAGTGTAAGTAACTGAGGAGGTCTTATTTATTTATTTATTTGTAGATTTATTGCACCGCACAAGGTTTCTGATCCGCTTGGATGGAAGTGTAAGTAACTGAGGAGGTCTTATTTATTTATTTATTTGTAGATTTATTGCACCGCACAAGGTGTCTGATCCGCTTGGATGGAAGTGTAAGTAACTGAGGAGGTCTTATTTATTTATTTATTTGTAGATTTATTGCACCGCACAAGGTTTCTGATCCGCTTGGATGGAAGTGTAAGTAACTGAGGAGGTCTTATTTATTTATTTATTTGTAGATTTATTGCACCGCACAAGGTTTCTGATCCGCTTGGATGGAAGTGTAAGTAACTGAGGAGGTCTTATTTATTTATTTATTTGTAGATTTATTGCACCGCACAAGGTTTCTGATCCGCTTGGATGGAAGTGTAAGTAACTGAGGAGGTCTTATTTATTTATTTATTTATTTGTAGATTCATTGCACCGCACAAGGTGTCTGATGCGCTTGGATGGAAGTGTAAGTAACTGAGGAGGTCTTATTTATTTATTTATTTGTAGATTTATTGCACCGCACAAGGTTTCTGATCCCCTTGGATGGAAGTGTAAGTAACTGAGGAGGTCTTATTTATTTATTTATTTGTAGATTTATTGCACCGCACAAGGTGTCTGATCCCCTTGGATGGAAGTGTAAGTAACTGAGGAGGTCTTATTTATTTATTTATTTGTAGATTTATTGCACCGCACAAGGTTTCTGATCCGCTTGGATGGAAGTGTAAGTAACTGAGGAGGTCTTATTTATTTATTTATTTATTTGTAGATTTATTGCACCGCACAAGGTTTCTGATCCGCTTGGATGGAAGTGTAAGTAACTGAGGAGGTCTTATTTATTTATTTATTTGTAGATTTATTGCACCGCACAAGGTGTCTGATCCGCTTGGATGGAAGTGTAAGTAACTGAGGAGGTCTTATTTATTTATTTATTTGTAGATTTATTGCACCGCACAAGGTTTCTGATCCGCTTGGATGGAAGTGTAAGTAACTGAGGAGGTCTTATTTATTTATTTATTTGTAGATTTATTGCACCGCACAAGGTGTCTGATCCGCTTGGATGGAAGTGTAAGTAACTGAGGAGGTCTTATTTATTTATTTATTTGTAGATTTATTGCACCGCACAAGGTGTCTGATCCGCTTGGATGGAAGTGTAAGTAACTGAGGAGGTCTTATTTATTTATTTATTTGTAGATTTATTGCACCGCACAAGGTTTCTGATCCGCTTGGATGGAAGTGTAAGTAACTGAGGAGGTCTTATTTATTTATTTATTTGTAGATTTATTGCACCGCACAAGGTTTCTGATCCGCTTGGATGGAAGTGTAAGTAACTGAGGAGGTCTTATTTATTTATTTATTTGTAGATTTATTGCACCGCACAAGGTGTCTGATCCGCTTGGATGGAAGTGTAAGTAACTGAGGAGGTCTTATTTATTTATTTATTTGTAGATTTATTGCACCGCACAAGGTGTCTGATCCGCTTGGATGGAAGTGTAAGTAACTGAGGAGGTCTTATTTATTTATTTATTTGTAGATTTATTGCACCGCACAAGGTGTCTGATCTGCTTGGATGGAAGTGTAAGTAACTGAGGAGGTCTTATTTATTTATTTATTTGTAGATTTATTGCACCGCACAAGGTGTCTGATCCGCTTGGATGGAAGTGTAAGTAACTGAGGAAGTCTTATTTATTTATTTATTTGTAGATTTATTGCACCGCACAAGGTTTCTGATCCGCTTGGATGGAAGTGTAAGTAACTGAGGAGGTCTTATTTATTTATTTATTTGTAGATTTATTGCACCGCACAAGGTTTCTGATCCGCTTGGATGGAAGTGTAAGTAACTGAGGAGGTCTTATTTATTTATTTATTTGTAGATTTATTGCACCGCACAAGGTTTCTGATCCGCTTGGATGGAAGTGTAAGTAACTGAGGAGGTCTTATTTATTCATTTATTTGTAGATTTATTGCACCGCACAAGGTTTCTGATCCGCTTGGATGGAAGTGTAAGTAACTGAGGAGGTCTTATTTATTTATTTATTTGTAGATTTATTGCACCGCACAAGGTGTCTGATCCGCTTGGATGGAAGTGTAAGGAACTGAGGAGGTCTTATTTATTTATTTATTTGTAGATTTATTGCACCGCACAAGGTTTCTGATCCGCTTGGATGGAAGTGTAAGTAACTGAGGAGGTCTTATTTATTTATTTATTTGTAGATTTATTGCACCGCACAAGGTTTCTGATCCGCTTGGATGGAAGTGTAAGTAACTGAGGAGGTCTTATTTATTTATTTATTTGTAGATTTATTGCACCGCACAAGGTTTCTGATCCGCTTGGATGGAAGTGTAAGTAACTGAGGAGGTCTTATTTATTTATTTATTTGTAGATTTATTGCACCGCACAAGGTGTCTGATCCGCTTGGATGGAAGTGTAAGTAACTGAGGAGGTCTTATTTATTTATTTATTTGTAGATTTATTGCACCGCACAAGGTGTCTGATCCGCTTGGATGGAAGTGTAAGTAACTGAGGAGGTCTTATTTATTTATTTATTTGTAGATTTATTGCACCGCACAAGGTGTCTGATCCGCTTGGATGGAAGTGTAAGTAACTGAGGAGGTCTTATTTATTTATTTATTTGTAGATTTATTGCACCGCACAAGGTTTCTGATCCGCTTGGATGGAAGTGTAAGTAACTGAGGAGGTCTTATTTATTTATTTATTTGTAGATTTATTGCACCGCACAAGGTTTCTGATCCGCTTGGATGGAAGTGTAAGTAACTGAGGAGGTCTTATTTATTTATTTATTTGTAGATTTATTGCACCGCACAAGGTTTCTGATCCGCTTGGATGGAAGTGTAAGTAACTGAGGAGGTCTTATTTATTTATTTATTTGTAGATTTATTGCACCGCACAAGGTGTCTGATCCGCTTGGATGGAAGTGTAAGTAACTGAGGAGGTCTTATTTATTTATTTATTTGTAGATTTATTGCACCGCACAAGGTTTCTGATCCGCTTGGATGGAAGTGTAAGTAACTGAGGAGGTCTTATTTATTTATTTATTTGTAGATTTATTGCACCGCACAAGGTGTCTGATCCGCTTGGATGGAAGTGTAAGTAACTGAGGAGGTCTTATTTATTTATTTATTTGTAGATTTATTGCACCGCACTAGGTGTCTGATCCGCTTGGATGGAAGTGTAAGTAACTGAGGAGGTCTTATTTATTTATTTATTTGTAGATTTATTGCACCGCACAAGGTTTCTGATCCGCTTGGATGGAAGTGTAAGTAACTGAGGAGGTCTTATTTATTTATTTATTTATTTGTAGATTTATTGCACCGCACAAGGTGTCTGATCCGCTTGGATGGAAGTGTAAGTAACTGAGGAGGTCTTATTTATTTATTTATTTGTAGATTTATTGCACCGCACAAGGTTTCTGATCCGCTTGGATGGAAGTGTAAGTAACTGAGGAGGTCTTATTTATTTATTTATTTGTAGATTTATTGCACCGCACAAGATTTCTGATCCTCTTGGATGGAAGTGTAAGTAACTGAGGAGGTCTTATTTATTTATTTATTTGTAGATTTATTGCACCGCACAAGGTTTCTGATCCGCTTGGATGGAAGTGTAAGTAACTGAGGAGGTCTTATTTATTTATTTATTTGTAGATTTATTGCACCGCACAAGGTTTCTGATCCGCTTGGATGGAAGTGTAAGTAACTGAGGAGGTCTTATTTATTTATTTATTTGTAGATTTATTGCACCGCACAAGGTTTCTGATCCGCTTGGATGGAAGTGTAAGTAACTGAGGAGGTCTTATTTATTTATTTATTTGTAGATTTATTGCACCGCACAAGGTTTCTGATCCGCTTGGATGGAAGTGTAAGTAACTGAGGAGGTCTTATTTATTCATTTATTTGTAGATTTATTGCACCGCACAAGGTTTCTGATCCGCTTGGATGGAAGTGTAAGTAACTGAGGAGGTCTTATTTATTTATTTATTTGTAGATTTATTGCACCGCACAAGGTGTCTGATCCGCTTGGATGGAAGTGTAAGTAACTGAGGAGGTCTTATTTATTTATTTATTTGTAGATTTATTGCACCGCACAAGGTTTCTGATCCGCTTGGATGGAAGTGTAAGTAACTGAGGAGGTCTTATTTATTTATTTATTTGTAGATTTATTGCACCGCACAAGGTTTCTGATCTGCTTGGATGGAAGTGGAGGGCTTATTTATTTATTTATTTGTAGATTTATTGCACCACACAAGGTTTCAGATCCGCTTGGATGGAAGTGGAGGGCTTATTTATTTATTTTTTTATTTTAACATTTATTGCACTGCACAAGGCTTCTGATCCTCTTGGATGGAAGTGTAAGTAACTGAGGAGGTCTTCTTTATTTATTTATTTATACATTTATTGCACCGCACAAGGTTTCTGATCCGCTTGGATGGAAGTGTAAGTAACTGAGGAGGTCTTATTTATTTATTTATTTGTAGATTTATTGCACCGCACAAGGTGTCTGATCCGCTTGGATGGAAGTGTAAGTAACTGAGGAGGTCTTCTTTATTTATTTATTTATACATTTATTGCACCACACAATGTTTCTGATCCTCTTGGATGGAAGTGTAAGTAACTGAGGAGGTCTTCTTTATTTATTTATTTATACATTTATTGCACCACACAATGTTTCTGATCTGCTTGGATGGAAGTGTAAGTAACTGAGGAGGTCTTCTTTATTTATTTATTTGTAGATTTATTGCACCACACAATGTTTCTGATCTGCTTGGATGGAAGTGTAAGTAACTGAGGAGGTCTTCTTTATTTATTTATTTATACATTTATTGCACCACACAATGTTTCTGATCCTCTTGGATGGAAGTGTAAGTAACTGAGGAGGTCTTCTTTATTTATTTATTTGTAGATTTATTGCACCACACAATGTTTCTGATCCTCTTGGATGGAAGTGTAAGTAACTGAGGAGGTCTTCTTTATTTATTTATTTATACATTTATTGCACCACACAATGTTTCTGATCCTCTTGGATGGAAGTGTAAGTAACTGAGGAGGTCTTCTTTATTTATTTATTTATACATTTATTGCACCACACAATGTTTCTGATCTGCTTGGATGGAAGTGTAAGTAACTGAGGAGGTCTTCTTTATTTATTTATTTATACATTTATTGCACCACACAATGCTTCTGATCCTTTTGGATGGAAGTGTAAGTAACTGAGGAGGTCTTCTTTATTTATTTATTTATACATTTATTGCACCACACAATGTTTCTGATCCTCTTGGATGGAAGTGTAAGTAACTGAGGAGGTCTTCTTTATTTATTTATTTATACATTTATTGCACCACACAATGTTTCTGATCCTCTTGGATGGAAGTGTAAGTAACTGAGGAGGTCTTCTTTATTTATTTATTTATACATTTATTGCACCGCACAAGGTTTCTGATCCGCTTGGATGGAAGTGTAAGTAACTGAGGAGGTCTTATTTATTTATTTATTTGTAGATTTATTGCACCACACAAGATTTCTGATCCTCTTGGATGGAAGTGTAAGTAACTGAGGAGGTCTTCTTTATTTATTTATTTATACATTTATTGCACCACACAATGTTTCTGATCCTCTTGGATGGAAGTGTAAGTGGATGAGGAGGTCTTCTTTATTTATTTATTTATACATTTATTGCACTGCACAAGGCTTCTGATCCTCTTGGATGGAAGTGTAAGTAACCGAGGAAGTCCTATTTATTTATTTATTTTTACATTTAATGTACCACACAAGGTTTCAGATCCGCTTGGATGGAAGTGGAGGGCTTATTTATTTATTTTTTTATTTTAACATTTATTGCACTGCACAAGGCTTCTGATCCTCTTGGATGGAAGTGTAAGTAACTGAGGAGGTCTTCTTTATTTATTTATTTATACATTTATTGCACCACACAATGCTTCTGATCCTCTTGGATGGAAGTGTAAGTAACTGAGGAGGTCTTCTTTATTTATTTATTTATACATTTATTGCACCACACAATGTTTCTGATCCTCTTGGATGGAAGTGTAAGTAACTGAGGAGGTCTTCTTTATTTATTTATTTATACATTTATTGCACCGCACAATGTTTCTGATCCTCTTGGATGGAAGTGTAAGTAACTGAGGAGGTCTTCTTTATTTATTTATTTATACATTTATTGCACCGCACAATGTTTCTGATCCTCTTGGATGGAAGTGTAAGTAACTGAGGAGGTCTTCTTTATTTATTTATTTATACATTTATTGCACCACACAATGTTTCTGATCCTCTTGGATGGAAGTGTAAGTAACTGAGGAGGTCTTATTTATTTATTTATTTATACATTTATTGCACCACACAATGTTTCTGATCTGCTTGGATGGAAGTGTAAGTAACTGAGGAGGTCTTCTTTATTTATTTATTTATACATTTATTGCACCGCACAATGTTTCTGATCCTCTTGGATGGAAGTGTAAGTAGACGAGGAGGTCTTGTATTTTGCTCTTCGAGTCACACAGAAGGCGACTGTGGTTGCATCTTATTATCTACATCTAAGTAAGCTTTTACATCAGACGCTCTCATACTAGGATCAAGTATAGGAACACCGTTAGTTTATCAAAGAACTGTTCAAACTTCAACAACTCACTGGTAGGCCAAGATTGAAATAGATTGAAAACCAAAATGATGTCCCACAACACTGAGTGCTTAGCATCAGGAGGTGCTTTAATGCAAATAGATCCGGGAGCTTTTCTTATCAGGAAATATGGGTTCCCCTTTTACCAGAATAGGTCCTGCGGCTATGACAGACCTGGAACCATTAATTTCCCTTTAAGCCTTTCCTTTCTTAAACAAGGAAACCAAAAAATGAACTCCCTCTCCTAAAGGGGCAGAGACGCGATCAATGTGTCCATCTGGCATACCAGCCAGCTCACCTAGGCCATGAGGAAGAAAACATTACTTTACCAAAGCAGCCCCGGACTCCATGATGACCTGTAAAGCGTCTTCTATAAACCCTTGGGATGCCAAACAATAGCCAAAATCTTACAAGCTATGAGGCGTAAGTGTCCTAGAAGCACTAGGTTGGAGGACATCCCCCGGGGTCCAGGAGGAGTAAGGAATGTGATTGAGTCTTGGAATTCCAGAAGGTCCGGGACCCACAATTAAGAGGGCCAACAAAAGGACTGAGGACCACTACTAATGTGTGTTGTCTGTGCACCTGAACCAAAACCCTGGCTATCATGGAGAAGGTGTGTGCGCATACCACGTGATCCATGACCAGCCTTAAAGAAAAGCATTTGCTGCCATTGCTTCATATTCTGGTATCCAACTGTAAAAGTTTGGAATCTGCCGGTTCAGCCTGGAGGCAAAGAGATCTACTCCTGCGGGACCCCATAGATTGTTCAGAAGGACAAGAAGGTGTCTGTGAAGCACCCAATTGCTCTTGTCTTGGAGACGCCTTGAGCTCCGTTGGACTGTTGTATTTACTTGCTCAAGAAGATATTCTGCCTGCAGAGTTATGTTCCTGAGGCAAAAGTGACAAAGGACCTTTGCTGGGTCTGCCAGAGCCTTGCACCCCATACCATACCATCCAGAATGTTGTTGTAACAGACTTCTGAACTGGTGTCCATGCATAGAAAAACACAACAGTTGACCTGATCCCAGACCTGATGTTTCAATGTAAAGCAGCCTGCTAAGATATCCAAACAGTTCATGTGGAGGGTTCCCTCCTGCTGTGCCTATTTGTCCTTGTGGAAACCTGCCCCCATTGGCCGTCCATCCCAAATTGCTTGCATCTGATTCCAAGACCAAGTCTTGATGAGAACGACATTTGCTTTCCCATTCCAAGCTTCCATATGTTTCAGCCACCAAAGAAGTTCTTCTTTGACATCTGAAAAGAAAGTTATCAATTGGGGATTGGAGATGTTTCTGCAAGATGGCTAGCTATCAGATCCTTAAGGTCTCTTTAGTATGGGGAGCAGGAAATACAGCTTGAATTGAAGCTGCTCTTGCAAACTGTCAGATTGAGACTATTTTCATCTTTAGCACAAGTCTGCTCTCCCACTGTATCCTGTGCATCCTCGCTACAGCAGGATAAACTGCTGAGAATCTATACTGAAGCTCAGGCATTGGATACATTCAGTAGGGTGGAGGCTGGATTTGTTGGCATTGATCACAAACCTCAACCTTTGGAGAAATGATATCATGTCTAGATGTGTGCAGAGTGTGCGATAGTTCTGTGCTAGCATAAGTATATTGTCTAGCTAGACAATAATCCTTACTCCCCTTGACCTACGGCACCAAATCGCTGGCTCCAAATGCTTGGTGATGCACCTAGAGGGTGAGGAGAGGCCGAACGGCAAAGAGAAAAACTGCCAACTGTGAACCCTCCACAGAAAACTGGAGGCGCTCTTGGTAGGAAAAAACTGGCACCACTCAGTAAGCATCCTTGAGGTACATTTTCACCACCCAGTCCCCTGGTAAGGTTGCCCCCTTTAGAAGATGGATGCCCTCCAACCTGAGGTGGTGATAGACAACAAACAAATTCAGTGCTTTGAGGCTAATTACAGGACAACATCCCTCATTCGTCTGTGGGACCAGAAAGATGGAACTCAGGAAAGGAGAGGCAAAGTAAGTTGCTGATACTACTGCTCTCTTGCAAATTAGGTATTTCATGTCTATGTCCATTAGCTACTCCTTGATATTGTCGAAGGTCAGCGGTGTAGGGGGTACTTCCTGAAAAGCAAGGGAGTAGAATCCCATCTTGGAACCCACCACAGTCTGGAGGGTCCAAGGGTCAGACATCAGAACTGGGCCAACCCTTTCTCCCCCAATTTGTTTGGGAAAAAATAGGATCGATGGGCACTTCCAAAACATCTGGTGTCTCGTCTCCGCCATTGATTGTCTCTGTGGGGAAAAATTCCTGATTGGCGTGCGTGAAAATTCCTGATTGGCCCCCACGAGTAGTGAAGGCATTGAATTCCCCTCTGCATGAGAACTGGTCTGGAATGGACTGGAAAGCTCTGAGGGAAAAGGCTCTGCTTCTTCTGACCCTGTGGAAAATCTTTGCGGCAAATGCCGCACATAGGTTAGACTGTGTTTACCCTTTGGCAGTGAAGTATGACCATAGGATGTACATCTTTAAGGACTCTCTCCCCAAACAGTTTACCCTGTGCTCTGGTGCCAGCTTCCAGATATTCCATTTCAGCTAGCTGGCGGCCTGGGCTCATCAATAGGGCTTTATGCCCCTCTTTTGATAAGACTGCATTTGCATTGCCGAGCAAGCAAAGGGCTCTTTCAACCCTGCTGTCTGCACTCTAGGAATTCCTCTGGGAACACGGGCCTGCTTCAGAAAATGGCAGCCAAACAAATACCTGGCAGTGGGTTGAGCTGCAGTATTAGCGACGATGTAAGAGTAAAACCAGAGACTGTGTAATACTTCAGATCTTAATAAACAGCCTCAATCATAAGGCAAGTAAACCAAACAAACATGCCAACATAATCCATTCCATTCGGGACTTGTAGTCATGGATTCATAAGGGGGAAATTCTGGACCACAGGTCCCAGAATGCAAAGCTAAAACCAAGACTGGACTAGCATCTCCAGAATGGAATGGATAATGTTGGCATGTATGAACAAACACCCAAAGTATGGGGCATTCATTCCCTGTAGTAAAATTGGGCAGTATTATAATAGCCTAAAACTGAACATGTGCCTTACATTGGAAGTTGTAAGGGCTTTGACTAAGAACGGGAATATATAATATGTAAGACTGATTGCCAGAGTGAGACGATTGAGCATACATCACTATATTGCCCGGCGTTGAAGTACCTGTGATCTAGATGCCAATACCAAGACTGTCTTACAGATCATGGATCAGCGCATGATGCGTGGGAGTCCTGAATGATGGGTGAGGCTTCTGCCATTATTTGAGATGGCATTAGGGTGTGGCACGCTGTTGAGAATGCACTTAAACATATTGCCATACCTGTTTATTAGTGATGGTGAACTAACTGATATGTTCAGTTTTAAAGGAATTGAATGAATGCTAAATGTTTGTTTTGATGATGTACGAAATGTTGTGTTTTTATTCACCTGAAATATACTGACAAAAAAATAAATAATTTGGAACCCATGAGAGTGGGACGGTTGTTAAGTGTCTAAGTGGAGCCAAGTATTAAAATAATGGTCTGATTCAGTCAAAGCACTGTTGAGCTTGATTGTCATGGGATTTATACCAAGCCTTAAAATGCTTAATTCACAGACCTCTCACGCTTCCGCAATCCATGGGTAGGCAGGGTGTTCAGTACAATTTGTTTAGTTTGGGCTATTAGGTGTCGCTGTGGACCCAATGGGGAATGGGGATTTACTGTTACAGTTGGGCGGTATAACAGCCGGGAGACCGCCCAACTCGTGATGAGGCCCATAATCTGTAGGTGTTGTTTGGTTATGTGCCCAACTATTGCCTTTCCATGGCCATTCCCACCTATTCTTGCCTCTGCCCGCCCAAAGCACCTCCTCAAGCGAACTCTTTGAGCTAGCTTCAATCAAGCCTTACCATCAGGCTTTGTAGTCAAAGTGCCTGCCAGTGTTTGTTCAAAGCAGTCTTCTGAGAGGTAATGACTTAATTGGAGTTGTAAACACGCTACTGGTGTAATATAAATGTCTTACCAGGCCTGCCTTAAACCACTCGATTTATGAGCACTCTGCGTGTCCTTTTAAAAACAAGCACTGGCAAAGCCACTGAAGTCCTCTTTAAAACAAGCATTGACCGAGCCAACATTTTTGGCTTGTGCATGTGTTATAAGCTTTTGTCAGGCACAGCTATTACATGCCCAGGTACTCGCACCATTTTGCACCAGCTACCAACAATGGGTACTTGATACCACTATGGCTGTGCCTGTCCAGTACCTCTCCCATGCCTGCACAAAAGCCCAAACTGTTGGTGTTGCCAGTGATTGTTTACTTTGAAACCTGAAAGTAGTTGCCCTGAATTTTATTTAATTTATTTATTTAATTATTTATATAGCGCACCTAACCCAGGAGCATCTGGGCACGTTCTTCATATCGGCAGTTACAGTACAATTATACATTGTAAGTACATCAAGATTGGTTATGTCATTAGAGTATGGGGTACAGTACAGTACAGGTGGGAACATCCAAACCTACACCATGCAAAGAAAAAAACAGGACCGGTTGCCATATTCATGCATGAAATAGGGAAACGAGAGCGCGCAGCATTCCCTTGGTTTTCATATGGGTTAAGATTTGGAGGAATCCATTTGCACCTACTATTTGCATGAATTCTGGACAAGGGCCAAATCAGATGAGAATCAAATGAAGTGAACAAAAAATACAACCTAAATCAAAAGAAATAGCTGCCAAGCGTGTGACGGTCACACAAAGTTCCCACCCCCTTGTTTTGATGGTTTTGAATCTGATTTGAGACAGTTGTCTCTAGAATAAACCACCCACGGTGATACGCACAAGACAGTATAGAGTAACAATGATATATATATATTTTTTTGTGTTATTTATAATGCACTTAATACCCAGAGGTTTCTAAGAACGACCCAGGGATTGAACCTGTGTTGCTCTGCATGGTCTTGCTTCCAAGGCAAGCATGTTGGCCCTGAGCTATCCTCCCGAGACAATTTTCATCCTCGCAAAGTTTATCCTCTGCTGGACTTAAGAGATGGTGTAAAGCCTTGAAGGTTTTATGCTCAAACAGGTGATTCAGGGATGGCAATGACGCAGGGCGGCTGCCTGCGGGGCACTGACAACTGGAACCATTGCACGGATAAACAGCTGCACCTTCTAAGGAGTTCCGGGTCTCTTTACCATCTGAAACCATTTTTAACATTAGTAGGCAAAAACATCAGTTTGGCCTTTTTTAAATGGAACCCCTTTCGCCGCACAGGCCTCCATCCAGGCCCCAAGAGATGTACTCGGGGCTGGGGGAATGGCCCGTGTAACTGAAGGACCACTGTCACAGGAGAGGAGTGGAGGGTTCCTGCACTCACCCCACCTCCTCAGCCCATGTGCCTTTTATGCACTCTCAGTGGCAATCCACACCCGATTTACCTATAACAATCTTGTGGGCTCCTTTTGGGGATAAAGTGACACACAGAAACCAAAACTAATGGTAGCAATAAAGTGCCTCCTGTGTGCCAAAACCAAGCAACCTAAAAATAATGGGGGCATTTGAAATCCAGGGCCTTTTCTGTCCCTACAATGACATCAATCTTTTTTAAAAATGTTTTTTATTGTTTATAGTTGAATCATTCAACCTTTACAATATAATTTTTAGTATCAAACTTACTACAAATCTCATAATTATTTAGAGAGAGTGAAACTTACTAGCTGAGCAGAAACAATGATTTTCCACCGCAAATCCCGATTTAACTCTGCTAAAAAACAATAATTATTTGCAAAACGTATTTTCCTGAGAGAGATTAACTACGGACATTCAATAATTAGATGATATAGCATTTCTTTTTCATTACATAAGAGACAGTACCTGCAAATGTTTTCTGACTCTTTAATTATCCGTCTATCGGCCAAAACCTCCCTGGTTGGCCACAAATTGAATCGCAATCGCATAGTTGCTGCACGAATTGCCAAAGACGGGCTCTTTACCAAATAAGATGCAATTGTCCGGAATTTCTTATGCAACATGTAATTGCCATCAAAATGTTTATAAGTCAAACAAAGATCTCTTTTCTGTATCCAATTTGTATTAAAGATTTGCAACTTGGCTTTTATTGGATTGCCTACAAGAAGTTCAATAGTAATATTTGCAGTTACTAGTGTATCGTAAACACTATGCAGCCACTTTCTAGGAAAAATGTGGTTAGATGACAACAGATAAAATGATAACGTATGCAAAAGAGTCAATGAATCATTACACATGAGACACTTTCTGAATAAGGCACACAATCGCCAATGATATTGAGCAGCTACAGAGATCAAGCCTAATTCATAACGGATCCATGCAACCGGTATTCCCTGTGGTAAATTTGGGACTTGTCTCCAGTAGGTGGCTTCAAGTTTGTCAAATGTGTGATCCTCGATCAGATCTAATGCCTCTATCCCATTCAGCAGTACAGGGGTGCATTTTTGGATGTAGTAGGTCCAGGCTGGCATTATTGTAAACTTGCCATATTTTCTCATTATAATTTTAGTTTGAGAAATTGCTGTCACTAGTTTTTGCTGTAACCTTATTATGTGACTCTGATTACAATGACTGGGTTCAATCGTCATACCCAGGTAAATGTATTGACTCACCACATTAATTTTTTACTTCCTGGACAACCCAATTAATTCTATTACGAGTCGTCTGCTTCGGGACATACATAAGGATTTTGTTTTTTTCCAAATTTATACTTAAGTTATTGTTTTGAATGTACTGAGATAAAACAGTTAATAGCTTTTGAAGGCCTATCGGACTTTTAGAACAGAACACAAGGTCATCTGCGTACTACAATGCAGCCATGGACCTACTACCCAATTTTGGTGCATCTACAATTTCATTTTTAAAGATCTCTTTGATATCCTGAATGAAAAAACTAAATAGTGCTGATGGCATTATGCATCCCTGTTTTAAACCTCTTGCAGTTCTTATCGCTGGCGAGAGAATCCCTTCACATTTAGTCTAATTTGTATTGAAGTATCCGAATGTAATGCAAAGATAATGTCTGTCAGTGTAGATGGACATTTCGCTGCTGACAATTTGTTCATCAAGAGCGACCAAGAGACTGAATCGAATGTATCATTAAAATCAACAAAATGGCTCTTAGTTTTAATAGCACTTATACATGTCAAATTAATAGCGGTGCCCATGCCTGGGACAAATCCAGTTTGATTAGGATCACAATTCCCACAAGATTTTGTCCAGGAGTTAAACTCCTTCAGAACTATTCTTGCAAATATTTTGCCAGGAGCATCTAGCAGGGTGATAAGCCTATAGTTACTTGGTTTGAACCTATCACCTTTTTTGAATATGGGTACAACTATTGAAGTACGCCAAGATTTGGGTAAGCTTCTGTTGGTTACATGAAATCTGAATATTCTCTCCAAAATATTGGCCGACAAAGTTGGATTCGCTTTAAACATAAAATTGCTGAGGCCATCAGGGCCAGCTGCTCTAGATCGACTTGAGCGCATTATTAAGTCTTCTATAATCATGGGAGAGAATTCCAGATCCCATGAGCTCGCTTCTGGATATACCTAGCTTGATTTTGCTAAACCTTTATCACTATAAAGTTCAGAAAAGTGATGTATCCCTTGCCACTCCTTAACACCATTGATCGGACAGAGGATTTGTTTGCCATGTTCTGCATTATTTAGTAATGCCCATATTTCCGCAGTGCTTTTATTTTATAGAGTCCGCAGCATGCATTCACTATCTGCTTGAAATAATTGGGCCAGTTTCCTCGCATCCAGTTTTTGTATGTGTTGTTTGCACTTCTAATCACTGACTGCTGATCTTTAATCGGAAGTAGTCGGGCCGCTCTTATTTCTCGTCGCAACTCAGTTTTACGTAATTTCACTACAGGATCAAATTGATGAGTATGACGAAATGCATTTTGATCATTTATTCTAAATATAGATCTGTATTTGCTCAGGATGGTAACATGACGAACTGTTACTGTTTGATTGTACTTCCAAGTCCTGTTCCAACATATATAAGTTCTTCTCTGACCATCTGAATCTAGTTGTTGCATTGTTAATAATTACATTTTGCTTCATTTGATTGGCAATTTGAATTGGATGTTGTAGTCCCCACGGCCATGTCATATGGAGCAGATGGTGATCGCTACTCGTTTGTTGTACAATCTGAAACTCTTTAACTGAATTAAATAAGGTGTCATCCATATAAATGTAATCGATGATATTAGCAGAAGACCCCCGATGCCAAGTATTTTGAGGTGGTACATCCCCTGGAAGGGCTCCATTCCCTAGTCTAAAGTTTCTATCAGCCATGAACATAACCCACCTCTGAACTTGGTTAGATCTTACTTTATTCCCATCAGAGATGCAATTTAAATTAAGATCACCTACAAGGATTGTGGCTGACACATCTCCAGATGCAGATATCAAGAGTTGTGTGAGATCACCATAAAATGCATCATCTGTGATTGCCATTGGATTTTGATAAATATTAATTAATGCAAGGACCGATTTTTGTAGTTTGATCTTGACCAGTAATAAAAAGTTATTAGGGGCAGCCCATGGTTCAATACTCAGGCCACTGTTTTGCTTAACAGCGACCGGTAATCCCGACATGGGTCTACCCCTAGATCCCTTAACTGCTGGCAACAAAACTACATCATGATTGTTCCAGATGGGATCAGTCATCAGCCAAGTTTGATGCAGGGCCAATATATCGTAATTCTCAATACAATCGTTTTTTTCCATTTGCAGATGGCGATACCCACAGGTATTCCATGATGCTAGGCTGATGCCCTGTACACAAGGGGTTGATTGTTATGCATGAGATTCGTCCTTGCCACCTGATGTTTGCTTCTGTTGGTATGCTTGAATAGCATGCTTATTCCTTGAATCTGTTTTTTCATCCAATTGTATTTTGGCATGAGGGTCCTGTGCTAGGATAAAGCCTAACTTGAATATATCGATCTTGGCTTTCCATAGCGCATTCAACCCCACCCTTGACGGAATCCATAATCGTACTATTGAAATTCAATCTGATCAATATCCGTTGTTGAAATGTCTTCTAGTTCTGGTATTTCTCCACAAATGTTTAACACACTTGTGCGGCACTGGTCAAATTTCTCACAGGGAGCCGCATGACATTTCATTATGAGTGAGTATTGTCGTTCTGTAACTTTAGTCTCAGGTTCTTTGTTACTCCCAACATTACGCAATGAAGATTCCAAGTTAATTCGCTGTCTAGAATTCAATACCTGTGTCTCTGTGTCTAGACAAGTTCCACTGTCCTGATCGCTTGAGATTCCTCGAGGTATATTACTATTTATAATTGTAGATTGTCTTGCATTGATGATTTCTTCTGCTATATTCATTGGATTATTGTGCTTGAAATACGCATCCAGACACGACATGATTGAGGATTCAAACTGTGTCTGATCTCCAGTTAAGTCAGTTGAAGGCTTGGTAACAAGCTGTTGATTTGATTTTAAGGTTGGCGCGGTGGAGAATGTTACTTGCCTCGCTTCTTTAATGGAGTGAGATGGTTGATCGTGCTGTATAGGGCAGGTATCCTTTACATTTTGGATCTCTGGATTACAAGGGCAAAGTTGAATCGCCGTTCTCTCACCGCCTCGATATCCTTCTTCAAAGGTGAATATGTATTTGTGATTAGAGTGCTATGTTGAGCGCTCATGTATGCATCAACTGCTTCTCTAATCTCTTGTCTCCTTAGAGAGAGAGATGGGTCTATTGCAGAATTTGGAGCACCATTCAAATCAGTTGGAATAGAATGCGCTACATGTGGTTGTTTGCCCTGCCCTGGGACAATGACATCAATCGTTTTATGCTCTTTTTAATAATAATGTTGCACCTTTGTGATGCCTGGGCCACTAGGCTTGCCCGTTTCTTCTGACAGTTGTACTCATGTGTTGACGCGTGCAGAACCAGGAGATGTTGGCATCTGTGTGTGTGAGCTTTCTAGGTGAGCTCTGTTGTGCGCACTGGGCTGGTTGGGTCCAGGAAGTATGGTGTCCAGTGTCTGAGCTCTGTGTTATCTGTAGGTATTGGGTTTATAGCATGATTAGAGGGGGCTATGTGGTTTGCATGTTTTTGGTGGGTTGTTTCACTAGCCCTCTGGGTGTGTGTATAACCTGAAAGGTGTGAGGGTGTGGAAAAGAGAAGGGAGGATGGTTTGTTGATTTCTGGGGATCTCACAGTCACAAAATTCAGATGTGGTGAAACCTCACAGCGATAGGATTCAAATGTAGTGTACCCTCACAGTAGCAAAATTCCAATGTGGTGAAACGACCCAGTGGAAAATTTCAGACGTGGTGAAAACCCCAGCAGTAGCAAAATTCAAGTGTGGTGAGAACCCCACAAAAGCAAAATTCAGATGTGGTGAGAACCCCAGCAGTAGCACAATTCAAGTGATGGAGACGTGCAGTCTGTGGTGTGAGGAGTGTTCACGCTTGTGAGCAGGAACGGTCCACTGTTATGCTGACAGCTATGCTGCTAGAATTGAGGAATTCAAGGTCCTGAGAGAAGGGAGGTAGTGAGGGAGAGGGCGCGGTTATCCGGGGGAGTGGATTGATTTCACGGTGGCCTTGTGAGAGGAAGAGGTGGTGAGGGGCGATTCCTGTTATAATTAGCTGGTCAGTTTGTCATGCAGCCATCAGAGCGGTGGGAGAAATTGCCTGACGGTGGGGTAATTGCACGTCCCACGCCATGATCTTATCTCTGGGGACAGATATGAAACACTGTTTCAATTGATAGACATGCTCGCATAAATCCAAAATTAATGCGCACAGCAGAGTCTCATCTCCAGGGACATAGAGATAAACCACTGCAAGACTTCTTATGATATGATATGAGTGGTTATTTATAACCCGGCTCCGTGTCGGTTTGCTTCCAAGGCGAGCACGCTGCCCCTGAGCTATCCTGCCGAGACTGGCTGAGTTAGATATACGTACAAATTAAAGGTTCGTAATGTAACCTTAGTTCACCCTTACATTCAAAGTTTCAGTGCCTATATATGCCGGGTTGCAATCAAGCCGGATATAGTGGACGCAGCATATATAATTAGAGTCTAAGGAAAGGCATCAGATTTTAGCGCAGACCCCGCTAAATCGAGATGAAGTGCAAAGTACGGATAGTGGAAGATCAGAGTAGACCAGGGTGTGATATCAAGAATTGTATCCTGAAGCAAGTGTGAGGTGGAGGGAAATAATGAAATTGGAGCCTTCCTTCGAGAGCCCGTCATCTGTCGCTGGTTAATCCGTCCTTCAGAAAAGAGAACCCTGCATCAGGCCGATGCCGTTTTCTAGCTGACATGATGGTTGGTGTCTGGGATGGGTGGCCTGCAAGATCTTGGATTTTCTAGCCCTCCCCAAGCCACCGTTACCATCTTTCAAAGAAACAAGACTGCTTGGGGGCAGGCGTCAGTGGTGTCGACTGTAACAGGCGTTTCCCGGACCCCAAAAAAAAAGAATCAGCAAAAAACCTATCACAAAATTGACTGGCAATTACATCGGCGCCTCAAAATCAGCCCATTGGTGATCCATGTACCCATATCTCTGATGCCTCGCTGGAGTGCGTGCCACCTGACCCCAGCAATGGTGCCTCTACCTCCCACATTGCAAGAAACGGTGGCCCGTGCTTCAGAAATGGCCGTTCTCAGCACAAGGCCCCCCAAATTCATTGGGGAATGTATCGTGTGTAGGAGCAAGGCCATGGCCCCAAGTTGTAATGGGTACAAACCTTTCACTTGGAGGCCAAATCAATATATTTTGCAGTATTGGCGCATGGGAGGTGCCCATAATAGCCCGGGAGGCACGATGCAAGCCAGCATGGGATAGCATACGAACGCAACTATAGGCATTGTCCTGCAACTATACACACCACATTGCGACCACCTGCGAAGACAATTCTTGTTTTTTTCAGCGGGGAACAGGGCAGACCCGACAGGTCTTCGACATGCAAAAGCAATGAGGAAGAGATGGGGATAGCCACAGGATAGTACAACACAATTGATTTTATGACAAATATTATGAGAGATTATGAGGTTCACCATAAAAACAGTATTTCCAAGCAGGAGGTTAACATTTTTTTGTTGTTAAAGTCAAGAAGTTTGGGGTCCTCTGGCAATCTGATTTTGGTTTGAATTTGCAGATGTTGATGGCTGGATTGCCTTTGTCTAAGATTCGACGGCTTCCTCTGGCTCTTGCTTACCTCCCTAATCAGGGCTAAGCAACCGTGGTTGGAACTTTGGTTATTTGTAGACTGGATTACGGAAAGCCTGGTATGCTGAGATGCTGTTTTATCAGGTGAAATCACAAGTGGTGTAAAATGCTGCAGTCCGGATTATTTTTGGTTTGGCCCAGACACAACTGATGTCCGGCTTCCGGCAATCGCCATACGGGCTTACACTATGGTTTAAGATTTTGTGCTTCGCCTTTAAGATCATTCTTGGACTGGCACCTCTATATCTGTAAAATAAAACAACAATCAATGTTCAAACCACGCCTTATCTATCCTTTGTGATGCATATAGTCTCGGGGAAGGTAGCTCAGGGGCAAAGTGCTCGCCTTAAAAGCAAGATGAGATGGAGCACCACAGGTTTGATCCCTGGGTCTGTGCTTACAAACCTCTGCGTATTAAGTGTGTTATAAATAACCTTTCATATCATGAATTGCTTCTAAAAAGACATAAGATAGCAAGTTATAATATTTATTGGTGTCCAAAATATCATTTTGGGGTATGTAGTTAAATTAGTTGGGGGATATCTTAAACTATGAGACAAAATGATTCAAAAATGTATTGCTTTGAGCCTAAAATATTATACAACACTTTTCATTGGGAAGCAAATTATTGGCTTCCATCAGTCATTTAGATTGTTTCTTTAACTTGAATTATGTATTTGGCATTTTCCATAAAACTATTGATCTGGTACAAAGTGCTCCCTTTGGCAAAAATCAATAAAATGACTGATCACGCCCAAAATGCAATAGTATAAGCCGTTGTTCTTTCTTCACCACTCCAGTCCTGATTTATTTATAACACACATAATACCCAGAGGTTTCTAAGCGCGGATCTGAGGGTTTAACCCGTGTTGCTCCGTATTGTCTTGCTTCCAAGGCGAGCATGTTGCCCCTGAGCTATCCTCCCAAGAGTAACCCCGAGATTTCTGAACTGTTGCTGCTGGATGCACGTGGAAATCGGCGGTCCTGCTGTGGGCTGTTGCATGTGCGCCTGCACAAACACATTCCCCACAGGCCCAAGCTCGGCAAGAGCCCTATAGTGGTAATTGGTGCAAAACAAATTCATATTTAGTTTCTCACTATCTCTCTATTTCTCACTATTGCTTCATCTCATCCTCACCCTCTCTCGAGCCACCATTTCGTTAGCCTTTCCTCTCTATTCTAATGCTGATTTACTGACAAAACAGGCACTCTTCCTTTCCAAGCTCTCGTGCCTCTCGAGTTCACCTGTTGCGGTACATCTCTTAACCAGGGACGTTATTTCACCAAAATGCCTGAGGTTAACGAAAGTAACATCATACGATCCTTGACCTCTGATGACATCACAGGAAGTGATGTCATTTGACCCATGCCAAAGTGACAACACAGGAAGCGATGGACCACAACCTTTCACCCCTTGACAAAACAGGAAGTGCCATCACATACAATTGTTCCTAACTACACCATGAAAAATATGGTTACGATACCACTATAGTGTGATATACGTTTGATACAAGAATGGATCACCATATGTACCATTAATATCAGTGTATATAGGCCCATATTAACAAATTACTGTGAATACAAGCAGACCTCTAACGCCAAATTATAACGATGCGTTATTAAATAGCACTTATGCTTAAGCGCTTTATACAGAACAAATATACCTCCAATATCACCCAACCTGTGTTGGTACTCATTTATTGACCTCAGAAGGATGAAAGGCTCAGTTGAGGTGTTTAAGAACAGACTAAATCAGTGACTCACAACCTGAAGGGTGCCTTTAATAAACCTTTAATGAGTCTAGCAATTATTGAATAGAATTCCAGAAAGACAAAATATTTGCTATTCTTATTCTTTCTTATTTAGGGTCACTGCTCAACGTGTTACACTTGTCGAACACCCTGTTTTTTTAAGAAGCCTAAACAAGTAAGCCAGTCACTCCAGAAACCACAAGGCACAAGCCACAGCCACAAAAACAAAATTAGAAAAAAATATTTTTTTTACATTTCTTTTTTTACGGGTAGCAAGGGAGACTTCAGAGGTCGCATCTGTGACCCCCGAGTCATCCCCAAATGATATCCCTGCTCTTAACTCTCTTTCTTTCCCACATCTTTATTTCTCCACTCCTCCTCTTTCCCACGCTCTCTTTTTCCCTGTTCTCTTCCTCTCTTTCTCTCTCTGTACATCCATTATTCCCAAAGTCTCTGCCCACGTCCAACTGCTCTCTACCATCAGGACACCCAAGGTCGATGTTCCTTCTACTGGCCCGTCCCCCCTCTAATTGTCTCACACCGCTCTATGCTCTGAGTCCTCACACCACAATCGCATAGCCATATTTTCTCTCCTGTCACTCTTCCCTTTGGCCTATCTTCCTCCACCTAGATTACTCCCTCCTTCCTCCTCAACAGGTCAGCAGATGTCCACACACTTGTGGAACACAGAAGTGTTCCACAAGTGTGTGGACATCTGCTGACCTGTTCATTGTTCTCACAACGTAGTGTCAGGGTTGTTCTAGTTGCACCCCACTACATTTCTTAATTTTCAATTTTCAGGTATTAGAAGTAGAAAAAGAAGTTGTGCGTCTAGACAACTAGCAATTAGGCACCCTCCTTCCTCCTTCAGACACTGCTCAAGTATGTGGTTGATGCCTCCAGTCCACCAACACTTTCAGTTAATGAAGCTTAGCAGGGCAGCTGACCCATTAAGACTACCAGTAGGCAAGTCCAAAGACAGAAGCCACTCTCTCTGTGTGCCCCTGCCAGCATTGTGCCTTGCATTTCACTTGTGGCAATATTCTGCCAAACCAGGAAGCCCCACATCTTGGCAAAGGGGTAGACGTGTATGGTGGGTGGGACCCAGCTATGCATAGTTAAGAGAGGAGAAATTGGGATGAAACACTGTCCTGGTGGTTTCTATCACAAGCAGGAACGTCATTTAGGGGTCGCCAGAGATCGCAACTGCGACCTCTGAGGTCTCCCTTGCGACCTCTAAAAAAAAAAAAAAAATGAAAAAAAAATGCAAGCTCCTGGGCTGTGGCCAGCACCATGTGGCTCTTTACTTCTGGAGTGGCTGGCTTTCTTGTTCAGGCCCATTAAAAAAAAGAAGAAAAATAAGAACAGGAGTGCCACAAGTCTAACACTTTCAGCACTGACCATGAATAAGAAAGAATAGGAATTCAAAATAATGTGTCTTTCTGGAATTCTATACAATAATTGCTAGACTCATTAAAGGTTTATTTCAGGCACACTTCAGTGGGCGAGTCACTGATTTAGTCTGTTCTTAAACACCTCAACTCAGCCTTTCTGGGGTCAGGTGGCACGCACTCCAGCGAGGCATCTTCTTACTATAAAGGAGGTTTTTGATTGTAAAACCTGTGTGGCAGGCCGGCCATTTATACATGACGTTTTCTCGGAGCTATTATTGACAGGCTTCTGTGATAAGCTGCTAGATGTCATGGCATCACTGGGGAAAATACCCATCCACCCACAGGCTGGCCCCTCTGAGTCATCCTTCCCTGAGGAAACAGTTTGGGGATAGTGGGGATGCAGGGTAGGCAGGAGTCTGGGCAAGAAATTCTTGCAGGGCAACGAGATCGACAAAAATGCCACACACTAGGCCCCGGGGAGCGTTAAGATCTCATCAGTCAACAAGCTTGCGAGATCTCGTGTGAAAAAGATCTTTTGAGATTCGAGTATGAGGTTATTTAAAGCCCCGCATACTGGCAGCACGCGTCAGTAGTTCCAGCCAACTTGGAAGGGTGACAATCCTCTCGACGCACCCTTTTGGATCCTCAGAATTCTTAGCCCTTGCACGGAAGAAAAGAGGACAACAATCAAAAAGACACCTCAAGCTAGTAAGGGAAAGAGCAACCCAGTGATTGTTTGTTTCTGGACCCACAAAGAGACTTACCTTTTCCTGCATCTCAGGGCTTCCTCTGTCTGCCGACAAACAACTAGGAAACGTCTCCTTATCTGAGAAAATAACGGACCGGAGAAGAACAGGTTAGTCACTTGGCTAAGTTCCACGAGCCACCTCTCAGTGCAGAGCTGCAACTCAAGCTGTAAATACACTAGTTGAGACTTTGAGAACCAAGGGATTTCAACACAATAATCCCAAGTAGTGCATTGTTGAGTCAACCTCTGCATAAACTTGTTCAGCACAGGCCTGTGGATGGAGGTTAACTACTGCAGTATTTGACCCACCTATTGGCTACCACAAACCAAGGAATCAGAGAAGGCTTCAAGACAGGTGGGAGCATCTTCGGCTGTTGCCAGTCATGGCTGAGGTTTGGTGTCGATCTGCGTTCACCTGGAGCTTCACACATCATTTACCGGGTAACATTCATTGTCAGGAAAAGGACTGTTAAGTAATGGAGGGAGGAGCACTAAATTGTGCACTAACAGCCTTTCCATTTCACTTTTCAGACAAAAGAAGTGAAGAGAAAGAGCCCACTCCATCTGATACAAGAACAACTCCTGCAGCGCAAGGCACTCCAACCCCAAGCAACTCTCACCCCCTTTGGGTGTCCCCTGCCCCAGCTGACATTGCTTTCACCAGGGAGGATGAGGGTTAATATCAGTTCGAAGCTCTCTGATGCCCTCAGAAGCCAGTGCCCAGGTAGGTCATTACACTAGGTCAGTGGGTGCCTTAGAGATAGCAAACTAAGAAAAGAGTTAACCGGCTTGCAGTGCGCTGTAGTCCTAAAAAGAAATTGTCAGGCGTGCAGCGCAACAGGAACCTCGAGGCTCCACTCCCCACCTCAAAAAGTGTAAGCAGGCTATAACAGATTGGTAGTAGTTGGTCGCTCTCGCCTTGATAAATAATTAGAATGAGTTATTCTTTTTTTGTCTTGGAACATAATTCTTGCTTCAATGAAGTACACTTCAAAGAAAAGTTCAGCCAACACGTGTTTCGACACAGAGTCTTTCTCAAGGCATTGGTGACAACTGGTATTCTCCCTTGTTACTGTGGGCAGTAACTGAATCTAAGGCTTACCAACCCAGGAGAGAGACAGCCACAGCCCACCAGACAGTCAGCTTGCAAGCACTGGAGACTCAGTCTGCCCAGGAACCAGCACTTCTGCCTCGTTCATCAGTGAGTGCAAGAACTGAATGCTCAGAAGTAACACACCGCATCTATGCCTTTAAATATCCATGCCGGCAACACTGGGGGGGGGGGAGTGGGCCGAATTGTAGCCTAGTTATATACCTTGGGTCTTTGTGATTTGACAGTGGCCGAATTGTTCAAACCTTTTTCACAAAACCCCCTGTCACTCAAAAGCACCTCCCTTTGACAAGATCATCCCACTAAAACAGGACGTGATTTCCTCTGTGCCTTTAGCTGGAACACAAACTGCATTGCTGAATAGAACTTGTTACATCTCTTCCTACTCCAAGACAATGGGCCTCATTACACGGTAGGCGGTAAACCATGGCGCTATTAGCGCCATGGTTCATGCCGGTAATTTACCGGTACCGCCTTGGAGGAAAGGGGAATTACCGCCCCATTCCAAGGTTGGCGGGGCGGTAATTCCCCCTTCCACCATTGCCCTTCCCCATTCCCATTTTTGCCCCATAGGGCTGTATGGGAATGGGGAAGTCGCTAATTACGGTACCGCAAATTGCGGTACCGTAATTAGCTCCACCGGTCCCTTTGCGGGTTGGTTTTTAACGCCTGCAAAAAGCAGGCGTTAAATTCCCCAACCCGCAAAGGGACCTCGTAGTAAGGCGGTAAGGATTTACCAGTACCGGTAAAATACCGGTACCGGTAAACCCTTACCGCCTACCGTGTAATGAGGCCCATTGCCATGTTTTCAGTAGAACAGATCTTCACATTCCTCACCTTACAACACAGCGCAGATTCAGCTTGCACGTTTAAAGTTTATTTTTCTTTCCAGACCACCATGCATTATCTGCTCATACAACAGACTAACTTGCTCTAAATATTATTATGGGAGTCTGTTAAATGGTCAGGGGTAAATTAGTATATTAGTTTCATGTTAGTATTTATTTAATGCAACTCAGCCCATTACAATAGCATCATGGAGCAAAGTGATCATTTTCTAGCATGTGTTCTGTGCAGTGGCATCTATTTAGATTCAACCGGAAAATCATACCCTTGAATCCCATCAATGAGTCTCACACCCTTAGCCCTAGTTAAAATCCAAACCTTATTTAAAATGTGAATGATGAAATGCAGAGTCTACATGTTGAAATGCAGAGCCTGCACAGTCTTCCTATAGGCATGAACGACACTGTGAGATCCCATGGCTTATGCGTGTCTGACCTTTAGGGTGTAGGCCATTGTACCAGTAGAGCGAGATAGTGGAGAGAGCATTTGAGGTAGGGAAATGGACTTGATGCTTGCCTGTGCAAGGCCCTGGTCTAAGCAGTGTCCTTATTCCATAAAGAAAGAATCAGACCCATGAGTGATGCACTCAGCAGAGGCCAAAGGGAAAGTTTGCAGAAGCAGGTTTCAGGAGAAAATGGTCCTCGAGCTAGTGTCAAGAGTTAATTTGTAAAATGTCTAGCACCAGGGGATGGTGTGTGATCAGACATTGGGGACAGCTGCAGGGATAGTTACATGGAGGGATTACCCCCATCTGACCCTCCCCCTTGTGGGGAGCTACAGGTATGATAATATTTGCATGCAAAAAGGTGTAGAGATGCACGTACCATTCAACGACTGAGGTTCCATGCACCTGAAGGCATATGCGATCATATGTTGAACAGTACTAGTCCAAGCATGAAGACATTCCTTGATAAGAGAGAAAGCTTTCCATGTTTTATCATGGGTTCAACTGCCAAGAAATATCACGGGGAGGTAGAGGGCATAGAAAGTGATTCACTTCAGCAGTGCTTGTGAGAGGCAGGGCTACCACTAATGTACCCTTCTCTTCTTTTGTGCAGGTATACTGCCAAGAACTTGTCTCGGGAGGATAGCTCAGGGGCAACGTGCTCGCCTTGGAAAAAAAACAACACAGAGCACCACAGGTTCCATCCCTGGGTCCACGCTTAGAAACCTCAAGGTATTAAGCGTGTTATAAATAACCTATCATATCATATAAGTTCTGAAATGTCTTCAACAAGTTTCTTAGCCCCTTTGTTTTGGTGGTTTTTGTCTTGTGTCTCCCTGCTGTCATATGTAATTGTAAAATGGTGCCCTGGTTGTCCCAATTAGCTGTGACTTTGTAGCATGTAATTGACCATTATCAACAATAAAAATAGAAATCTCCCTTGACATTTCAAGGTGCTTAAAACTACTGTTGCTGCAAAATATGTGCTTACTTGTAACGTATTACTCAAAATATGATTTACTGAAGCATGTCCCGGTAGGATAGCTCAGCGGCAACGTGCACACCTTAGAAGCAAGACGACACAAAGCAACACAGGTTCAATCCCTAGGTCCGCGCTTAGATACCTCCCAGCGGTTAAGTGTGTTATAAATACGTAACTAAGACAAAATCAATTATGCAAATAAAAAAAACCAATTCTTGTAACAGCACCTTGATTCCATGATTTTTGTTACGGGGGCAGAAATTCCCACACTGAGTGAAGTGAGGGAGCCACACCATCCTGCGGTCTAAACAACACATGTAAAGGACATTTAGCAGCAGCAATTTGAAAAAGACAGTGGCTGATTAAAGGAAAGGAGTGCAGCGGATGCGGTTGTTTCATTCGTGCAAATTTTAGAAATGCTCAATGTAATCTTTTTCTCAAGGAGAGCAGCGCAGTTCAGTAGGAAATGGACATTTGCGCATGTGCTGTCTAGCCCCCTCGCATACAATAGAAACAATACCAACTGAGACAGCACTAACGCCCCAAGAGTCCAGGGGGTGAAAGACAAAACTAACTAAGATCATGAAGATGTCGTTATGAATAGAATAGATGGTGTGACTAGTTACTATATCTATATATTCAGTAAAAAACCTTTGTTAAAGGGACGTTATGGTTAAATTGCGCTACTAAAAACCTATGAAATTCAGTGAAAAAACTTTGTTAAAGGGACGTTATGGTTCCAAGTAAAACCGAAAAACCCCTGAAATTCGCCAGTTATGGTAAGCTAAGCAACCATAACTCGCGCCACCGTGCACTGCTAAGACTAACACCCAGGACATCAAAGATGACATCACAAAGTGTCAAAGATCATTGCAATAAATATCATAAGCTAATTAGTGCATTGAATGATGCATTGATATAAATAGCATTCTATTATGAGGTTCTATCTAGTATGCTAAGCTACTCATGCAGAAACATAGCATTGTGTGCAGCATACATGATGAAGGTATAATATTCATAATGTTGATATGTTGAATAATGAAATCATAAATGTTTTCTTATTAGAGTTTTGTGTACTGTGAAATATGTAATAAGTAGCTAATAAAACCCATGTATTACATAATTGCATTACTACAGACAAAACACAAAGAGACAAGAAAGTGAAGTAAGCAAAAAAGCAGAAGTAGTAGCAGAAACAATTCATAACCTAACTGATTATTTTCATGCAAATAAATGACTGCTCGGTTTCAAAGCTGCTATTTACCCTATGTATGTGTATCACATGATGTGACTGAACCCTAAGGGAAGTAGTGTGAGTACAATGCATACAAATATGACCATATACAGGGAAGGTACAGCCATAAAAAACAACAGAACTATCAGAACGTGCTGATAAGGCTATTGATTATCTTCATGCACAGAAAGGATTGCTGTCTTTCAAGCTCCTAGTAAACAACTTCATGACCCTCACCATTTTATGGGACAATCGCCAAGGACCAATATGCCCTTATGCGGTACTAGCGGCTAGAAGCAACATACCAACCCTTATGGTGGTCTCATGCCTCGTTGTTGGAACAGCCTTCCGATTATCAGTGCGACCACAGTCCTTCTTTTATCATAAACCAACACCCTGTGTAGCGCAAAAGAACAGCGCGTGACTCAAGATGAACTTTTGCGGATCGACAGCAAAGACAAATGCAAATCGCTGAATATTCTCTAAACATTTGATGTCAAATAAATGTACTTTACGAAATGTACAATCTTGCTGTTTGCTTTTAAATCAGTTTCATATTCCGAATTGTGGCGCGCTGTGTTGTGAGATGATCTGTGTTGTTTTCCGGATTCTGTATCAAGTCGCGTAGGAGCAGTGTTGGCAACTCCTTAGTAAGAAAAGTAGCTATTGGCCGTCATAAAAGTAGCTAGAAGTAGCTAAATGACATCATAACCTAATTTGCATAATTCACCAGGTGCATGATGGGTGATTGCCGAGGGCATGGTTGTTATAGCCTCTCATTGAGCTCACCCCTTTTTTGTAATGAAAGTCGCGAATGCACAGATGCAAACTCATTACATCCATATGCATACATTCACATGCAAATGCAGTAGTATTTAAATAAACCCCACAATGATTAGGTTGTTCTGTTGTCGCTTCTTAAACGTGTACTGCCATTTTTAATATGCTAGTATTTTATAATCCATAATGCCTCGTTGTTGGAACAGCCTTCCGATTATCAGTGCGACCATAGTGCTTCTTTTATCATAATCCAACACCCTGTGTAGCGCAAAGGAACAGCAGGTGACTCAATATGAACTTTTGCAGATCGACAGCAAAGACAAATGCAAATCGCTGAATATTCTCTAAACATTTGATATCAAATAAATGTACTTTACGAAATGTACAATGTTGCTGTTTGCTTTTAAATCACAGTTTCATATTCCGAATTGTGGCGCACTGTGTTGTGAGATGATGTGTGTTGTTTTCCGGGTTCTGTGTAAAGTCGCGTAGGACTGGAGACGACTGGGCGCGTTTGGCTACGCACCCTGTCAGGTCAATGAGAGAGACGGGGAATATGAATGCTTTGAAAATGTCAAAGGGGTGGGAGATATGATTTAGTGTCGCAAAAGCAGGTGAGCCAGGTTGATGGGGCAAGTGATAGGATTATCACATAATGTCGGCGCACAGCAGCCTGATTTATCGTTTGTTTAGTGGACAAAAAGTCGGGTAAGGCCCATAGGAAATTGTAATGTCAGCGGACATAAGGAGGGTTCTTCAAACACTTTCAACCTGACAATGAACAATACGAACAGCGTTCTCAGAACACCCCCATTTTGTTTAATTGCAAACATTTCAGGACACCGCAAGTGTTCTTAGAACACATTCAACTTGCCAGAGTACAATACGGACAGCGTCCGCAGGACACCCCCATTTTGTTTATGTACGAACATTTAAGGACACCGCTAGTGTTCTTAGCTCAATTTTAGCTTGCTTGCGAACAAAACGGACACAAAACGGACACATACTCTGTCCTCAGAACACCCCACCATTTAGTTTATATAGAACATTTCAGAACAGCCGTGTTGTCCGTTGACAAATCGAACACAACAAAAGCGTCTAGCACATAAAAAAAACAGATCATTGAACCTATCTCATACTCCCCCACCCTCCCCAAACACTCTTACACACCAACACACTCCACTAAATACAATTTTGAATCCAAGTTTCACCGCGCTGTCCGCGGTCTTCGGAGAATGCAAGATGGCGGGCGCCACAAAAAATCTGACGCACTTCAAGCTCCACGCCGTTCAATCAGCGAACACGTCGCATGCCCGCGGACATCACGCAAGCCGCTTGGCCAATCGGGGCGCTGTCCGCGGAGCGAACAGGGAAGTCCGTCCGCGGAGCGAACAGAGATATCACTAATTTTTTTGCCTTACATTTTGGTCATTTTAAAAAGAACTACTGGATGGATTTACACCAAATTTGCAAAAGCACACTTTCGGGACCAAGCCCCCGCTCCTGCCACAAATTTGGTGTAAATCCGTCTAGCGGTTTGGGCTGTAGGCGTGCGCAAAGTTTTTTCCCATTATGTCTATGGGAAAAAACAAAAGTTTTGGGACACCCCCTATAACTTTGCCCCCCCTGGACCAAACCGCTCCAGACATTGCAAAAATTCAGAGTGGGCCATATACTTATTTTGCAAAGTTTGGTGAGGATTCATCCAGAGGGAGCGAAGTTATAAGCCACCCAAAAAATGCTCTTCCTATGGAAACACCAACTTAACCATAACTACATGGACGCTACCGCGTCCATCTAATATACATATATATACATATATGTATATATATATGGAGAGAGAGAGAGAGCGAGAGAGAGAGATAGATAATAACTAGATGGCTATACACATACACACGAAGCACACGTAGCAGACACAAGCACCTATAGGGCCTCATCACAAGTTGGGCAGTAATCCCTAAAAGTGATGATAACGGAATTAGCGCAGCCAATACCATTCCACCAGATCACGAGGCGGCGGAAATACTGCAGACTGTAAAATCAGCCAGCGCTATTAGCCATTACAGCTGAATGAAGTGCAATCACAGCCCCATCACAAATCTATGTACGGCGTATTGGTGCCGAAAACCGGCACTAACACTGCCAAAAACACAGAGCAATTACCTCCAGCCTCCTGGAGATAAATGAACACAGGTCTCAGAAATGAAGCCACATGTGATCCAAAGCCATTCCAGAGGGCTACGTAAGGCACAGCCCTACCCCAAACCCTGTTTCCAATACCATGCTGCCACTAGGCACTGTGAGCTGGGATAGGCAGCTGCTCATGCTGAGCCTTGTAGTAAAGAGGCAGGGCAACCAGGCCAGGGCACTGGGAGTATAGGTGGGGGGAAGGGGAGAGCCCAAACAAGGGGTGCACTGTTCCCCAGGGTCAGGCCCTCATCTTGGACGTTCACTGACAGCCAGTTGGTCACCCTGTACCGTCTCAACAGGGAGACCATAACCAAGCTGCTCACCACATTACAGGATGACATAGGGAGTAGGATCAACATCCGGAAAGCTGTGCCCCCACTGCTAGAGCTAGGGTCCATCCTACAATTCCTTGGAAATGGCACCTTCCAACACTCTGCAGCCATGATGCATGGCATGGCACAGCCCACATTCTGTGCAGCGTTAGCCCAGGTGCTTGTAGCCCTACTGCGGTAAGTACAGCACCACATCTCACTGCCTACCACTTCATCCCAGGTCAATGCCATTAAGGCACAGTTCTATGCAGTTGCCCAAATGTCAAATGTGATAGCAGCCCTGGACTGTACCCATGTTGGTTGGTGGGCCACTAGGCCCACAAAGCAGTGTACCATAGCCACAAGCACTACCGCTCCCTGAATGTGCAGGTGACCTGCAACCTCAACCTGTACATCTACCGTGGTTCCACTCACGATTCCATGATCCTAGGGAACAGCACATTGCCTGAATTCTTGGAGAGGCACAGAGGACATCTGACATGGATAGTGTGTGAGTAAAATTGCCTGCACCTGTCCAAATGGCGGTGGGCTGCCAATGACTGCACAAAGCATGGAATGACAAGCACATGCACAAGACGTACATCCCCACCCCCCGCACCAATGTCACCGTACAGCCCAGGGAGCATGCACATGTCACACATACCTGGATGGTGAATCTGATGAACACATACAGTAGCAACTCTTATACAACAAACATGACTACAGGTACCACAATGCAACATGCACAATCCAAATCAATGTTGACAAATGGTCACATCGCATCACCCAACAGCAGTCCTGCCAGTAGCACAGCAATGCACCCATATGCGCCCAGCCCACAATGTGGACCCAGTGGCCCCAGAAGCCTAGTGAGGGCTGATGGGAAACCCAGAATGGCAAATGCGCATGAGAAATGCACTGCCAAAAGTCAGCCACCATGTCAGCTGCACATGTCACCGACAGACATCTTACGTAATAACTGCTGCAGGGAACAGGGTGCATGTGAAGTGAAAACAATGCATTATACGAGTGTCACGATGTCCATTGCCTTGATACTGTGTAAGGCCACGCCCACACATTGCACCGTGACTGATGTCTGTGCCTCCCCCCATGCAGATGACTCCGGATACCCATAGCTGCCCTGTATAATGAGCCCTGTGCATGATCCACAAACACCACAGGATACTGCCTACAACCATGCTCAAAGAAGGGCCTGTGTGTGAATTAAGCGTACCTTCGGCCTCCTGAAGACTTGTTTACACTACATGGACCATACCGGTGCAGCCCTGATGTACACTCCAGAGAAAGTGGGTAAAATTTTGCTTGTGTGTGCCATGCTGCACAATCTCTGCTTGAAGAGAAATGTTCCACTATCTCTTGATGTCGACATGCCTCCTCCTGAGGATGAGGATGTAGTGCATGTGGCAGAGGCAAATGCACTCATTGCCAGATATGACGTGAAGGATGGAAGACTGGCTCCCCAGGGACTGAAAGACAATTTCTTTTGATACATTCATATGGCACATGCCATGAATAACTGTGAGACACTCAGGTTAATGTTAATGTTAAAGGACATTTGTACCACGCACTATCACCACCGAAGTGGTCCCCTGGCGCTCTGGCAGCTCTGAAAAAGGGGAGGAGAGAGGGTGGGTTAGTGGGAGTAAGCTGGAAAAGTGCAAGAGAGCAATGATGTGCTGTTGGCAGCCTCAATGAATAAACACAATGAGACAATCAGGAATGTTCACGCATTGACCACCCACCACCAACTCCCAGCACGGCCACCAGGGCAAAGAAATGTCTCAATATTGTTTACATATGTGGCATCTTTCCTCTTATGCCAGCCCCCAGTGATCTTGAGCCCAAATGGTGCTGGGACTGGCGCCTGGGTGTACTCTGCTGCGACTCCTCCGTGGGAGTCGTAGAACTAGAAGCTATCAAGCCTGCCCCCCCGCATATGCTGCAGTGTGTACTCTGGTGGATGATGGATGCAAGTGCAGAGACCCCTTCGGTCTTCCCCCGGACCCTCTGTCCATACACTGTCAGGGCGGCAGTACTGGCAGTACTCCACCTGGTTCTTTCTGATGGCCCGCACAATCCTGCAGGTGGCCTCTTGCAGTCATTCACGGATCGTCTGCAGGTGTTCAGGGTGGGTATGCCCAATTGCCTCAATCTCCCTCTGTCGCCTCTCCATCTCCTCCAGCCTCTGCAGCATGGTGCTGCTTGGTGGTGTGTGCCAAATGGGAGTGGGGCTGTGCATTGGCTCTAGGCTGTGGGCAGGGGTGCCATAGGATGGTGTGTCAGGGGTTTGTGGGCTTTCTGCTGGCAGTGACACTGGGCTAATGTTCCCCTGTGTCTGTACAGTCACCCAGCCTGGAGGTGTGGCCGCAGTGTCTGTCTCAGCAGCTGCAGGAGTGTGTGCAGTGGGCCTTGAGGTGCTTTTGGTAGGCTGTGGTGTTGCCATAGGCTTGGTCTTGCTGGGCTGCGGTGTCTCACGGCAGGCCATCCACCTAAGCGGAGACTGTCTGAGCCTTTGTGGGGTGGTGGTGGTGGCTGACCTTGATGGTCTGGATGCACCCCTCCCAGATGGGCCAGCCCCCTCGTCCTCCTCCAATGCCTCTAGGGAAGTGAGAGTGTCTGTAGGAGACATTGGAAATGTTGTCAGGTATGGTTTAACCACGTGTGTTGCCATGCAAGACACATTTGCTATGGTACAGAGTGGGATCCCACACATACGGGCAGATGGGCAGGGTTGGTCAGGGGAGATTGCATGTGGGCACAGTTTTGTGGGGATGGTTGTAGCAATTAGTGTGTGACACATGGCCAACATGGCCAGTTGGCCCTTGGCCTGTGGGTGGGGAGGGCAGGGTGTCCATGCTGGTGCAGCTGATGTATGGCTTGCATGCTAGTGGTGCTTTATGCCCCCAGATCGTCTCCCCGGGTGGTTAATACCTTGTGGGAATGAGTGTGGTGGCTTACTTTATGGCACTGGCATGGCTCTATGGGGCACTGCTGTGCATCCAGCAGTGGGCGCTGTGGTGTATAGTGTTTGGCTAGCCGCCACCATGTCCGTATAGCAGGACATGTACTTCCATGTGGCTTGTCTGCCATGCCAAAACGGGACGGGCCAATTGGGCCTGCAACATTTTGGTGTGACTGCTGCACGGTGTTGTGGTTGCTCATGCACCACAATCCTTCCGGCACCTGGTGCACCAGTAGGGTTGTGGTGTGCATAGCACTTGGATAGGTGACTTGCCACTCCTTCCCGCTGCTGTAACACTCAGGGTGCCCTTGATGCCCTGCCCCATGGCTGCTATGGTGGAAGGCTGATGTGCCAACCCCATCACTTCACCCTGTTAGTATGCCCAGCTTCTTGGTCTGCTGACATGTGTCCCTGGCTACTAGGGTGTCTTGTGCTTGGCTGACATTTGTGCATGGACATGCACGGGGGGTGACTCACCTCCTGGCTGCTGGCACCCACCTCTGACTCCCTCTATGCCCTCCATGTCCAGCACTGTGCTGCACTTCTCCCAGGCAGTGATGACCAGTGGTTTGACAGGCCTCTTCCAGTCGCCAGGGACTCCTGCCGGTGTTGGGAAAGGAGTCTACGCACCCTGACACTTAGGTCATTCCACCACTTCCTGCGGTCCTCTCCGTCGCGGGGTACGCTCACCACAGCAGTCACCTTCTGGATGATGGCATGCCAGATGGCTGTCCTGCGCTGTCCTGTGGTCTTTTGCTGTATACTGCCATATAGCTCATCATAGGACCACCAGCTCCCCCTCACTGAACGTTGGTTTTCTCAAACGATTTTCCTGACTCTGAGCAACTCTTGCTACACATCAAACCTCACACAGTCCAACATGTAATGAGGTACCGTCTCTGGGCACATGCAAGCCTCACACACCGCTGATGCAACTCTACCCATCAAACACTTCCATCCCGCCAACCCCGCATGACCCACCCTAAGGCGATTCAGAATAATTTCCTTGAGTCAACTCCACTCCCCCTCAAACGCCCGAACCCGCACTTCCCTGCATACTGCATACAACTGCTGCCACTTTCAACTCATATCCCACTGATCCTGCCACATATCCTTAATTTTTCCACGCACCATCACCTGTGCCTCAGCCACACTCAATGGGACTTTCACATCCACCTCCTCTCATAACGTGGCCCCATCCACAGCCCGATCCTCCAATTCATTACCCAAGACCCCACAATGACTGGGAACTCAAGCCAACTCCACCACGGTACCCCCTGCAACACACTCCTCTAATCGCTGTTTTCTTCAGATGTTTGCCCTAATTGCCGGAAGATTGATAAGAGATCTGATGCATCCATATTGGCTGGAGCCTGGCTCGTTTGACCTTGCTCCCAGTTTCTTATTTGGTTAATGGAATCCCTTGGTGGTATTTTCCTACCCCACGTCCTCCTTGCTGAATGGGCATGCTGTCTCATTCTAGAACCATTTGTGGGTCACTGGTAAGCTATCTCCCTTGTAAATGCTCTTTGACCAAGCTCCTGGGGATAGGGAGTTTTGCTTCCCCAAAAGAGTGGTGGGTTGCCACTTCTCCACATCAGCACCCTGTTGGACCATCCTTGGTCACCCCCAACTGCTGCTCCCATCGTGGACCATTCTTTGTTGGCTGTCCCGTCTTGCCTCTCAAGCTGCCTATATTCCATTGGTTGAGTTACTTCATCTCCCTGGTGCCTTCTCCATTGCTGCATTTACTGCTGAACAAAGTGTATTCTTCTTTTAATCTAAGTCATTGTTGGCCCAGAGTCCAAGTCCACGGGTGCTGGATCATTGTCCCATTCCTGCAAAAGTAACACTGTACTTACCAGTTTCCCTTGCCGATTCTGAACCAAATAGTCAGTGACTCAACCTGTAAGTACTTGCCACCTGATCCTGGGGTCCTGATAAATTCCTTGGATTCGTCTTTAGGCATCCTGTGGGCCTGGGAGTAGTGGGATTTTGCCACCCCCCACCCCTATCGTGGATCACCTTTGACTTATGGGGGCCTGATGGCTGCTTTGTATCTATTCTTCTTCGGCTGCCCGGGTCTTGAACATGGAACTACAAGTTTTTAAGGTGGTCTCCTCAGGTATACTGGGGGGTTGATGGCTTCTTTATTGTTATTGTTATATAAGTTTTATAAGGCGCAACTCGCCTGAAGGCCTCAGTGCCTAGAAAGACATTGGAGAGTCAGAGCCAGGACCCCAGGAAAAGAAGGAAGAAGCTGGTCATTAGAATTAAAAAGAAACGTTTTAAGAGATCTCTTAATGGAGAGTACTTCAGTGCAAAGGCGAAGAGAGGTGGGGAGTAGGTTCCACAGGTGAAGGGCGATGGAGTCAAAGCTGGTACCACCAAAGCGAGTCAGTTTATGTCTAGGAAGCTTGAATCTTTGGCAGATGGCTGTCCTGCGCTGTCCTGTGGTCTTTTGCTGCCTACTGCCATATAGCTCATCACAGTGGTCAATGACCTCATCAGTGAGGACCACGAGCTCCCCCTCACTGAACTTTGGTTTTCTCAAACGATTTTCATGCAACTTGCCTTTGGTCCACTACTGTGACATTTTGCCTTGTTTCCAGGTCCAGATAGCTGCACGGTGTGGAGATTATGGATGTATTGTGTTTTTAAAGATGGCCGCCGCAATGCTTCTCATTCCGGCAACGACACAATTTCCGACGGGTCGTCAACAGTAGTGCTAGTTGTGCTGATACTTAGCTGGTAACTCTTTTTTCAGTGCTGTTTCCACCGCGTGGTACTATTACTGCAAGAGTGGGCGCACGTTCAAGCCAGGTTGAGATGCAGCGCCAATACCACTGTGCGACCCGGCAGTAATGCAGTAATGCTATTTCCGCTGAGTGGAAATTGCTCCTGAATACTGCCAAACTTCTGATGAGGCCCATAGACATGAAGAGCACATAGACATAAAGAATACTTGCATATAGACATGAAGTACATATACACACAGACATGAAGAATATTTGACCGTAGGCAGAATATAGACACATATAGGTGCAGCCCCTGAAACCAAATATATCGAAAACATGCAGGCACAACATGGCGAAGAATGAACCAAGGAACAGCCATTTGCCTTAGCCCAGATGCCGCAGTAGGTCTCAGAATTAGCAAGGCCTCAGAACCCAGGATGCTGAATTTACAAAAACACATGTATTCTAAAAACTTGGACAGCGCTCAGACAGCAGCTCACAGCTAGATCCAAGGTCAGAAATTAGGACATGAGAAATGGATGAATGAAACGCAGGCACGAGATAGCAGTTGCCAGGCTGAGAAGCGATAGACTCCCCAGTTAATCAATTTCAATAAGAGCACAAACAACCATTGATGTCCAGGTGCATGAGATCAGCAAGCCAAAAGCCTTTATAGAAGGTAACTGAATAGTGTCCCCAGTGGCCATAAAGAACACAACATGCACATTATAATTAGCTATGTATGGAAGACCATGGAAGTCTCTTCCCCCACGTGTGCCTGCTTCATATCTTGACACCCTGTCCGAGTGTCCAAGGTTGGTAAGTTAGATGCCAACCAATAAGAAATCCCCTTGCCACACTGCCTACGATAGATAATGTTGACCAATTAACTGTCCTTATAATGATGTATTAGAAATAGTATCTGTAGTAAGATGGGACCAGGCCGGAGCGATCAGACAGGTATCCACCAATGGAGTGGCTAACCCCTATACAGTCTATATGTAGTTTAAGCTACTAACCAGCCTCACTTCCCCGTAGGTTTTGAACACTAATAGTGTAATGTGACGAATTTGGGCACAAAACTTGCTTGCAAACGCGAAATATGGGAGAGCTATGAGATTAAATGCTTCCATGCTATCCCAGCTTGGTTTCGTAGTTTGAAGAAAGCTGGGTTTGGACGTGCAACTGAGTCCTCCATCATTGAGTATTATTTTGACTAATTGTGTGATCCTGGGCGCACTTTAACACCAGTGACAGTGCATAAATGAAGTGTGATGTCTGCTTTTCGCAAGTATCATTATATTGAATTTCTATTGTGGTCTTATTTTCGTTTTCCAAGTGCTACTTTACGCCATTCTGTATATTCGAGATTGTGAATATTCTAAAGCTTGTGTGGCAACAACGTGGCGCGGGGTCAAGGGAACATTCCTTAATGATCCAAGGAGGTACTTTTAGCTGCTTTCAGCAGAACCTTATTCCTGCCAGGCGCATGGCTCTCCAGCCAGCCACACAGGACGCGTATCTCCAGAGGTAGATGAAAAGGGACTTATTGCTAAATAAAGTGGACTTTGCACAAAGAAGTGAAACTTCTGCACTTGCACTTGCACAGAAGTACATTTACACTTGCACAGAAGTGAACGTGCACTTGCACGTTGCGAATGCACCGCACCGAAGACCGTCTGTATGTTCTCCCTTGTCTTCATCCTCCAATTGCACTGTGTAAAACTGCAGAATCGCTGTCAGGCCTATTTGCTGTGTCTTCAATTGTTAAATGTATTTTATGCATTTACTCTGCCTGAGCAGATTATTATCGTCTCAGAATTTCAAGGGCGACTGCTGTTTTTTCCGCCATGTTCCCACCCTCTTGAGCGCTTTGAAACACTTGCCTGTGTATAGGCGCTTTATGAATAATAAACAATACCACACCATACCCCTACCTCTATGCAACATTGGAAGCGGTGGCATTCATGGCCTGAGCACCTTGCACGAATGCCGCAGCGTTTCTGCACTCCTGCTTTCCTACACGTAGGAATCCCAGAAGCATTTTACTCAATGTCACCTTGACTCACCGTGACAGCTGCACTTAGAACAGGCAAGCAGCCTCAACTGCAGAGCACCAGTGACAGGCCAGGTGTCTGTTTACACGCTTCCCGTGGATAAATACGCACATCCCCCCATGAGAGGGCGGGTCGTTTTACTTTTGCTTGCCTACTAACCAACCAACACCCATCCCCCCCACAAACAAGCCCTCTCGTGATCTCATTTTCACCTCTTCTGAGGGTTACTGGAAACTGGAGACGGCCTGTGCTCCATCTAACAAAGCATGGCTGCCTTTGGGGTTCAGAGGTCGGCTATGAGAGCAAGTCTGTACACCGGCTAGTCAGCAGCCATTGGGCCTCATTACACGGTAGGCGGTGAGCCATGGTGCTATTAGCGCCATGGCTCATGCCGGTAAAATACCGGCACCGCCTTGGCGGAAAGGGGATTTACCGCCCCATTCCAAGGTTGGAGGGGCGGTAAATCCCCTTTCCGCCATTGCCCTTCCACATTCCCATTTCTGCCCCATAGGGCTCTATGGAAATGTGGAAGGCGCTAATTACGCCACCGCAATTTTGCGGTGCCGTAATTAGCTCCGAGGTCCCTTAGCGGGTTGGATTTTAACGCCTGCAAGAAGCAGGCGTTAAATCCTCCAACCCGCAAAGGGACCTCGTAGTACGGCGGTAAGGGTTAACGGTCACCATTGCCATTAACGGTGACCGTTAACCCTTACCGCCGTCCGTGTAATGAGGCCCATTGTGTTTCTCACTGCAAGCAGCATCACTAGTTTCCTCTGTTTTTCACACTTTATTGTAAGTCCTGCCCTTTCAATTATTTTGCAGTTAGGTTTCTGGGAATCACGGATTCATATTGTCATTTTATGAGGTGGCACTCTCTCATTTGCTACAGATGTCAGTTATTGATTCTCGGAATATTTCACATAAAAAGTGAATTAAATCCCCACATGCGCTTCGACGCCATTACATATGGCAGGAGGGGCTATACAAATATAATGTAACATAAAATGCACACTGACCCAAAGGTACAGAGTGGGCAGACTCCCGGCTGTCTCGCACAGCAACCAACAAAATTCCATCGCCCGTTGTTTCATTTCCCGTGATCCTTCGATATAAGAGTTGTTCCTGAAGCCCAACCTTATGTTGCCAACCAAGCCTGCAACGCGAACAGTGACAGGTTGGCCAAAGCCGAAGCTAAGGTAAAGATTAGCTCATTTGGGAAGTGTGTACTGGTGAGCTCCATTCTTTGAATACCAATACAGTGTTAATTACGTTCAGAATCCACAGTTTACTATTAGAGGAACTCTTTACCTATCATGCCACTATGATCTAGTTATGTCCTCATATGTACCTGATGTAGTTCCCCGCAGCAAGAGGTAAGCTTTCCCAAGTATATATTCTCTACATCTATTATGACTTGACATGTACCTGATGTAGTTCCCCGCAGCAAGAGGCGAGCTTGCCCAAGTATATATTCTCTGTATTTATCATGACTTCATATGTACCTGATGTAGTTCCCCGCAGCAAGAGGCGAGCTTGCCCAAGTATATATTCTCTGTATTTATCATGACTTCATATGTACCTGATGTAGTTCCCCGCAGCAAGAGGCGAGCTTGCCCAAGTATATATTCTCTGTATTTATCATGACTTCATGTGTACCTGATTTAGTTCTCTGCAACAAGAGGCGAGCTTGCCCAAGTATTTATTCTCTGTATTTATCATGACTTCATATGTACCTGATGTAGTTCTCTGCAACAAGAGGCGAGCTTACCCAAGTATATATTCTCTGTATTTATCATGACTTTATATGTACCTGATGTAGTTCCCCGCAGCAAGAGGCGAGCTTGCCCAAGTATATATTCTCTGTATTTATCATGACTAAATATGTACCTGATGTAGTTCTCTGCAACAAGAGGGAGGCGAGCTTGCCCAAGTATATATTCTCTGCATCTATTATGACTTCATATATACCTGATGTAGTTCCCCGCAGCAAGAGACAAGCTTGCCCAAGTATATATTCTCTGTATTTATCATGACTTCATATGTACCTGATGTAGTTCCACGCAGCAAGAGGCGAGCTTGCCCAAGTATATATTCTCTGTATTTATCATGACTTCATATGTACCTGATGTAGTTCCCCGCAGCAAGAGGCGAGCTTGCCCAAGTATATATTCTCTGTATTTATCATGACTTCATATGTACCTGATGTAGTTCCCCGCAGCAAGAGGCGAGCTTGCCCAAGTATATATTCTCTGTATTTATCATGACTTCATATGTACCTGATTTAGTTCTCTGCAACAAGAGGCGAGCTTGCCCAAGTATTTATTCTCTGTATTTATCATGACTTCATATGTACCTGATGTAGTTCTCTGCAACAAGAGGCGAGCTTACCCAAGTATATATTCTCTGTATTTATCATGACTTTATATGTACCTGATGTAGTTCCCCGCAGCAAGAGGCGAGCTTGCCCAAGTATATATTCTCTGTATTTATCATGACTTCATATGTACCTGATGTAGTTCTCTGCAACAAGAGGGAGGCGAGCTTGCCCAAGTATATATTCTCTGCATCTATTATGACTATGACTTCATATATACCTGATGTAGTTCCCCGCAGCAAGAGACAAGCTTGCCCAAGTATATATTCTCTGTATTTATCATGACTTCATATGTACCTGATGTAGTTCCCCGCAGCAAGAGGCGAGCTATATAATTATAGTATATATTCTCTGCATCTATTATGACTTCATATATACCTGATGTAGTTCCCCGCAGCAAGAGACAAGCTTGCCCAAGTATATATTCTCTGTATTTATCATGACTTCATATGTACCTGATGTAGTTCCCCGCAGCAAGAGGCGAGCTTGCCCAAGTATATATTCTCTGTATTTATCATGACTTCATATGTACCTGATGTAGTTCCCCGCAGCAAGAGGCGAGCTTGCCCAAGTATATATTCTCTGTATTTATCATGACTTCATATGTACCTGATGTAGTTCCCCGCAGCAAGAGGCGAGCTTGCCCAAGTATATATTATCTGTATTTATCATGACTTCATATGTACCTGATTTAGTTCTCTGCAACAAGAGGCGAGCTTGCCCAAGTATTTATTCTCTGTATTTATCATGACTTCATATGTACCTGATGTAGTTCTCTGCAACAAGAGGCGAGCTTACCCAAGTATATATTCTCTGTATTTATCATGACTTTATATGTACCTGATGTAGTTCCCCGCAGCAAGAGGCGAGCTTGCCCAAGTATATATTCTCTGTATTTATCATGACTTCATATGTACCTGATGTAGTTCCCCGCAGCAAGAGGCGAGCTTGCCCAAGTATATATTCTCTGTATTTATCATGACTTCATATGTACCTGATTTAGTTCTCTGCAACAAGAGGCGAGCTTGCCCAAGTATGTATTCTCTGTATTTATCATGACTTCATATGTACCTGATGTAGTTCTCTGCAACAAGAGGCGAGCTTGCCCAAGTATATATTCTCTGTATTTATCATGACTTCATATGTACCTGATGTAGTTCCCCGCAGCAAGAGGCGAGCTTGCCCAAGTATATATTCTCTGTATTTATCATGACTTCATATGTACCTGATGTAGTTCCCCGCAGCAAGAGGCGAGCTTGCCCAAGTATATATATTCTCTGTATTTATCATGACTTCATATGTACCTGATTTAGTTCTCTGCAACAAGAGGCGAGCTTGCCCAAGTATGTATTCTCTGTATTTATCATGACTTCATATGTACCTGATGTAGTTCTCTGCAACAAGAGGCGAGCTTGCCCAAGTATATATTCTCTGTATTTATCATGACTTCATATGTACCTGATGTAGTTCCACGCAGCAAGAGGCGAGCTTGCCCAAGTATATATTCTCTGTATTTATCATGACTTCATATGTACCTGATGTAGTTCCCCGCAGCAAGAGGCGAGCTTGCCCAAGTATATATTCTCTGTATTTATCATGACTTCATATGTACCGGATGTAGTTCTCTGCAACAAGAGGCGAGCTTGCCCAAGTATGTATTCTCTGTATTTATCATGACTTCATATGTACCTGATGTAGTTCTCTGCAACAAGAGGCGAGCTTGCCCAAGTATATATTCTCTGTATTTATCATGACTTCATATGTACCTGATGTAGTTCTCTGCAACAAGAGGCGAGCTTGCCCAAGTATATATTCTCTGTATTTATCATGACTTCATATGTACCTGATGTAGTTCCACGCAGCAAGAGGCGAGCTTGCCCAAGTATATATTCTCTGTATTTATCATGACTTCATATGTACCTGATGTAGTTCCCCGCAAAAAGAGGTGAGCTTTCCCAAGTATATGTTCTCTGTACCTATTATGACATCATATGTACCTTGCTGTAGTTCCTTGCACAAGAGGCAAAGCTTTTCCATGTATGTATTCTCCTGCACTTCACAGTCCCAATGTATGCCTGGTCTGTAATTGTTGTACTGCACTTACAGTAACCATATTCTTAAGTTAAAGCGCATAGATGCCCCGGGGCTTTGCACGCTATATAAATAAAAAACCAAACCAAACCACTATGCTTTTTTTAATTAATGATTTATGGTGCATAACATACCTTTACAATGTTACATAATAAACCAAACATTGCGTTGACCTATGCACATGTTGCTCTTAGCAAGTGTTAGTTTAGAAGAACATTTTGTGGTTCTTTTGTTCCATTTAAAGGCACCCCTAAACGTCTTGCCACCTTTAGTTGGGTTTCTTGGAGCTTTGAGTTCATTGTTGTGGCCAGACAGGGACTTGAACTGACGCCCCCTGCCACTGCATCAATATTTCATGTGCTGTCCTATGGTGGCCCATATGGCTCTGAGGACAGGGGTGGTTTTTAAGGTCTCTATTTTGGCCTCAGGGTGATTCTGTCAGACTACAGGTTTGTTGGTGAGTAGGCTGGTAGCAGCTGTCATTTAGTTTTGGCTTCAGAAGTCGTGCAGTCATATAGTATGGTATACGCTGGTGTACTAATGCATTTTGAAAACCTGCGCAAGGGCCATTTTGTTTTGAGCCTTTTTTTATCTTTACGGACAATGAGGCAGGCCTAAAGTGGCAATTATGCTTACATTGGCCCACTCTGAGACTCACCATGCACCCTCTAATGTGGGTTAAACAGGTGTACCCTGTTTTTCTGGAACATACGTACCCATTACAAAGCTAGTGTGGGTGGACCTGCCATTTTTGCTTTTTTTAGGGACAGCCTCATTGGCTGGATTCCAAAACAGTTTTGTTTCTGTTTGGTGTGGGATTTGGAGGCTTGGCTTGGGCCAGACTCAGAGTGAGTTTGCTTATGTGAAGGAAACCTTGTGCCTTCTTCAGATGTTTGCCTTAATTGCTAGAATATTGCTAAAATGATCTGATGTATCCATATTGGCTGGAACCTGGCTCTTTTGGCCTTGCTCCTAGTTTCCTTTTTGCTTACTGGAATCACTTGCTGGTCATTTCCTACCCCACGTCCTCCTTGCTGAATGGGCATGCCGTCACATTCTAGAAACATTTGTGGATAACTGGTAAACTGTCTCCCTTGTAAATGCTCTTTGACCAAGCTCCTGAGTATAGGGAGTTTTGCTGCCCTAGAAGAGTGGTGGGTTGCTACTACTGCACATCAATACCCTCTTGGACCATCCTTGGTCACCTCCAACTGTTGCTCCCATTGTGGTGCGATTCTTTCTTGGCTGTCCCGTCTTGTCTCTCAAGCAGCCCGTATACCATTGGTTGAGTTACTTCCTCTCCCTGGTGCCTTCTCCATTGCTGCATTTGCTGCTGAACATAGTTTATTCTTCTTTTAATCTTTCTAAGTCATTGTTGGCCCAGGGTTCAAGTCCACAGGTACTGGATCAGTGTCCCATTCCTGTAAAAGTAACACTGCACATAACAGTTTCTCCTGCCAATTTTGAACCAAATAGTCAGTGACTCAACCTGAAAGTACTTGTCACCGGATCCTGGGGTCCTGATACATTCCATGGATTTGTCTTTAGGCATCCTGTGGGTCTGGGAGCACTAGGGTTCACCCCCCACCTCTACCGTGGATCACCTTTGACTTCCGAGGGCCTGATGGCTGCTTTTCATCTATCCTTCCCCGGCTGCCTGGGTCTTGAACATGGAACTACAACATTTTAAGGTGGTCTCCTCAGGTGTTCCGTGGGGTTGATGGCTTCTTTATTAAGGCCTCACTGCCTAGCAAGACATAGAAGAGTCAGAGTCAGGACAGCAGGAAAAGAAGGAAGAATCCAGTTGTTTTAATTAAAAAGAAACTTTTAAGAGATCTCTTAAAGGAGAGTACTTCAGAGCAAAGGCGAAGAGAGGTGGGGAGTAGGTTCCACAAGCGAAGGGCAATGAAGTCAAAGCTGGTACCACCAAAGCGAGTCAGCTTACGTCTAGGAAGCTTGATTATTTTGGAGTTGCTGGAGCGAAGTGAGCAGGAACTACAGGAACGCTTAATACGATCCTTGCAATATACTGGTGCTTTGTCAGTAAGACACTTGTGAGTGCGAAGCAAGACCTGGTAGGTGATAAAATGTTTGATGGGAACCCAGTGAAGGGATATACACGTCTCTGTGACGTGATCCCTTCTCGAGAGGCCACACACAACTCGAACTGTTATTTTGGGCAACTTGGAGCATGTCCAAGTTGGATTTAGAGGTACCTGCTAGCAGGCTGTTAACATAGTCGAGTGTGGAGTTCACCAGGGCAACAGCAAGGGAAGCAGTGTTGGATTCAGACAGAAAATGTTTTATTTGCCTAATCAGTCGCGTGGTATGGGCACAAGATGCCTTTATCTGGCTGGCATGTTTCTTCATATTTAATGAGGAATCAAGATATACGCCCAGGGTCTTAACTCATGGGCTGGTTTAGATGGGTGAACCAGCAATGGCAAACGCAGCATATCCAGGGTTCCGCTTCAGAGGGCGCTGAGTGGTACCTACAAGCATGAGCTCGGTTTTGTTCCCATTGAGTGCCAGGGAGTTCTTAATAATCCATTCTTCTATTTTAGCATAGATTTGTGTGATTTTCTTGAGGTCAACTTCATAGTCACCGGTTAATTTAATTAAAACGTGTGTATCATCGGTGTCATTTGTATAGTGTACAACGAGACTGTCAAGAAGTTGAAAAAAGTCAGATTGTACAAATTAAAAAGGGTAGGGGAGAAGCAGGCTCTTTGTGTGACACTGCATGTAAGAAGTTCACAGGGAGATTTAAAGCCATTGGAGGCAACACAGGCAGGCAGATCTAGGGCCTAAAAAGGAGACCTAACCAGTGTAAAGCGCTACTGGAGCAATTCACAATGACCTACAGCCCCTCGAGCAGCAGCGAATGGTCCACAAGATCAAACGCTGCAAAGAGGTCTAGGATGCAACCTGACCCGAATCTACATTTGGCATAAATTAGCTTTGAAATCTAACAAGGCTGTCTAATTGCCATGGAGGGCCCGAAAGCCAGACTGAAGGGAACTCAATAGGATCTCCAATGTGTTTTTGAATCTGGGTATATGCTAGTCTGTCCAAAATGTTTAACAGAAAAGTCATGTTAGTGATGGGTAGGTAGTTGCCTACAGAAGATGGATCAAGTGAAGCCTTTCTGATAACAGGGGATATCCACACCTTTTTCAGCGAAGCCAGAACAGTGGAGGCGACGAAGGAGGAATTAACCAGTCGCTGTCATGATTCCTGCCCCTCATGTCCCCGGCCCTCCAAGATGACAGGCTGGAGCCAGGCCACAATCACCTACATGGCCCTCAAGGGCCTCTCCATCCCTCCAAAGACCCACTTGGAGTCAGGCTTGGTGCGTGTGGCACCAGACTCACTCACTCCCATAGGATAACATTGGGGATTGGACTTGTAGTGCATTGATGGGGACAAGATGGATGCCCGCACATATTTCGGTTCCCAGAAGTGCATGTGCAGTCTAGTCTTTTGGGTGTGGTTCAGCCCAGAGACACCTGGGATATCCAGAGACTATTTAAGCCACACCCACGCTGAGAAACATGTTTTGCGTTTTCTGCACCTGCAGCGTGACACTCACCGTGTTCGGATCGGCTCCAGTAGGCCTGCATCTTTCTTCTGCGCTCAGCTCCTGCAAGAACAAGAACACCGTTAGAAACAGCCTTATCTTGCGGCGCTTCTGCCCATCATTCATCGCTCCTTCTGTTCTGCGGGCATCTTCGGCGGTATCATTCCCATCCCGGCACGCCGCTACCTAAGGAAAATGGAAAAGAACAGAAAAAAGGCATTAGTAAGCATTCTACAAATCTTTGCTTATTTTTAAATACTGTACGAGCTTCAAATGCTTACCTGAATCCCAGCCGCTCTAGGTGAACTCTGTCTCCTGAACTTCTCATCCATCTGCAAGAGGGAAAAGACACTCCAGGTTAGCGTGGAAACATCTAGAGGCGCCGCATTCCGCGCTTACCCACCGCATTTGTTCTTCATAACCGGCATCCATGCTGAAAACGTCGCAGCACCTAAAAGATACAGAAAAATAACTCATTTCAATGCAAATACGAAAGGGGTGCATCGCGCATCGCGCTCTCACTCACCTTCAGTGCTACTCATCTCAGCAGCACGCCGCCATCCCCGGACGCCGGCCATCATCTAAGGAAGGAAAGGAACGAAGTTAGAGAACTGTTCAAAAGACACATTATACTTACCTGCCGGACTCTTGCCAGTGAAGTAACTAGGCAGCAACGAGCCCGCATCAATCAACCGCCCCTTGCTGAAAGCAGGACGGAGAGAACACTATCCAAGAAAACAAGGTGAGCTGTGGATCAAAGGGAAGGGATGGACCCCGGGAAGAAGGGGTTCAAGCACACAGAGACAATAGGGAGTTAAACTCTACCAATCCTGTGTTTCAGGCCCAGTCTCCAGTCGAATAGCCTCCAGGGAAGGGTTCGGTGTCGTAAGAGGTCGGAACAGGCTGAGTGACGTCCCCGTCGATACCAGGTGAGCGTTACAGTCGCATCACAAAGGAAACTAAACAGTCAAATGATTCTTTGATTTTGGGGTAAGGGCAAATATCATCGGGACAAGAAGAAGGCTTAAGATATAAAACAATATTATAGAGCTCAGACTCTGTAATTTTCTTACAGTTAAAGACAGGACTAATGGAAGCAGGGGCTGGATATAAAAGACAGCACTGGGTTTGGTATTGGTGGGCATAAAGGGGGAAGAATGGCAATCTTATTGCGATGAGAATTCAATTTATCACAAAATCCCTGCTGGATATTATAGCACTATTGATCACTCTTAACTATGGGAGGGTAAAGATTGTCCTTCCCTTCGAACTCCCTAAGGATAGTAACGAGTTATTTTTGGGAGGAATTAGCTGATTTAATACGATCTTCGTAAACCTCCCATTTAGCAGCCATAATGGCAGTCTTATACTCAGCCAGAGCTTTACTGTACAAAGCAAGATTGTTGGCTGTGATATTTTTCCACCATGCCTGTTCTTTTTGCCCCTTCAATGTTCTGAGACCTAAAATTTCCTCAGAGAACCAAGATTTGCCTAGAGTTTCAGTTTTGACAAGTTTAACAGAGGGGGCGAGCAAGCATGTTCACAATAGAGAAAATGATCTCATTATATTGATCAGTAAAGTTAACTGTGCAGTCAGAGTGTGGTAAGTTAGCGAGCATAGGACGGTCTAGTTCACAAACAGCAGCAGGCTTGATCTTACAAAGATTCCTTATGATCATTTCAACTCGTGGATTGGAATTGCGAGTTTACCAGGCAAGTCCAAAAAGAAGGAGATAAAGCTATGGTCAGACCAAGGGCATGTTAAAATGTCAACGTTTTTGAAGACTAAGCAATGAGAAAATACCCAGTCCATAATATGTCCATCTTTATGAGTAGGGTCCTTATAAATTGTCGAAGGCTAAGGGCCTCTAAAGATTGAACAAGACTTGAGGCTTCGTGGTCATCAGAATGATAGGCAGAAAAGGTTGAAGGAGCGCCTATGGGATGGAACTAGGACTTACCTAGCTTTAACTTATAACTGCCATTTTCCTACAGACTAGCCTCAATCTGGCCTTGCTGGAAGGTCCAGTCAATGTCCCTGTCTTTATCTTCAGGTTGCAGTTTTCTTGTGCTTCCTGAAGCTTTGTCGGTTGAGTATGATGACCAGAGGCCAAACCCTGAAGAACACCTACTGGAGGCTGAGATGGAAGGGGGTTCTCCTTGCCTTGGGCTGGCTGCCCCAAGTCTTAGGCTCAGGGCAATCCCTATTCACTGAACCGTCTCGTACCTCCTTCTACCAGTTCTAGATTCTAATGGGATTTACCTGGTCTGACAGAACCTCCCTTCCCTTTCTCTCTAGAGGCATCTGTTTACTTACCATCTCCTCAGGTGTATTAGTTGTATCTCCCATTCTAGCTCGTTCTCTCTTCCACCAATGTTAAGGGCTTGGACCCTGTAACAAATTGACTTCTGCCCTGAAGGAGTATAAGGATGAGTGTGACATGACATGATATGACATGACATGACATGATATGGCATTTATAACACACCCCTCCACAAGTGTTAGAGGCTAAAGGCCTACTCAGCCCTCACAATTCTACAAAACAAGTGTGAACCCAATCGAAAGGTACAACAGGGACAGCCAAGAGATATAGCTCCTTCGCCTTTTGTGGTAACGTGGGACAAGGCAAGGCTATACTATCCAGAGCGGTGTGAATGTAAAACAGCAGCAAAGTTCAACAGTCCAAATATGTTTCTTTTAATTAAACACACCAAATGAACTAATAACTAAATAGAAAATACCAAAAAAAACCACCCCTTTAGAAAGAACACAGAATTTGCAAGACAGCAAGCTGCAGCCTTCTGAGTAATAAAACAGTGGGGCAAAGGCAAATAAAAACCAAATTGTTCTTGTAAATGATATGTTCTTGAAGTGAAAAATGGATTAAAGGGCCCTACTCAGTCTCTAGGGCCCAAATTGGACAAGGGGCAGTTATCAGGCAATAATATCTTTGCACTATCTTGGCAGTTGGATAATAGCAAACCAGACTTCTCAGTGCTGTTCGGCAGTTTGATTCAGTTTGACATGCTGAAGTCACGGCAGTGCAGTGGCAAGCAGATGTCGATGCGGGTGCGAACTGAATAATGCTGCGGTTTGAAGCATCACATGAACAATGTGGATCATGGAGATCACCAGGTTTGGTTTTATGGTTGAGGTTGAACGGCGGATGGGCTGAAGTCAGGATGCACAAGGAGAATCGGTTAATTAAGAACACCAGAGTCGATTTGACTGTCGATTGGATCAGTGATGGAAAGGCTGGCAATTTGGGTGGCAGTTCAAGCTTTGCAGGTGCAGCAATGTTTCTTTGTTTGAGCATTTCAGTTAGTGCAGTGGTGAACTGGATCAAACATGCTGAACAACCGTTTGAAGATTGAACAGGCTCAAATCAGGATTCACAGAGGTTAAACAATGACATTATTGGAGTCCTTGCTGTCTTGGAACTCAGGTGCAAGATTAGTCTGTGGTATTGGGCTCCGGGTTGAGGGGGTGCTGGCACAGTGCTACAGGTGTTTTTCAGCATGGAGAGGCCATGGGCACCAGTGTGGCTGCCAGAGAGGCAGGTCTTTTTCTAGGTGCAGGTCACCCCAAGTGTGGCGTGTGGATGGTTAGGGGATAGAGCTTGACTATGCCTTGGACTATCTGACCCCTCATGACTGGTGGACTTCGGAAAGGACTGCACTCTCTGGAGTGGGAGACTCCTTCTTTTAAAGGCAACAATCTACAGGTCATTTCAGCCTGCTTAGATGGTCCAATCCTGGTTTCGGAACAAGTGGACTTTGCCTTCTGGCATCCAACCCAAAGTGCTTTGTGTTAAAGGAAGTGCAGGGCACAGGAAGGAAGAGAGGTAAAAAGAGAAAACAATATGTTAGAACCTTCCTCCAGCTGCTCTGAGCTCCCTCTACCTACACTAACCTTGCCCATTCCCATGTCAATAGCATCAAAAGCCCTTTTGGTATGCAGCACCCTGGTCTGAGGCTAGTCCTTTTATTAAGGGTGTGCCCCTTTATTCCTGTTTCAAGGCAGCTTCCTGTGGAGTGGCTGTTTCAGTGGAGAGGTTGTTACCTGCCCTCACAAAGGATCAAAAAGAGGCGACCCTGAGGGCTAAAGTCACTCTAGGAGCAGCAGAGACAGGCTGGCTGGTGGTAATACATAAAACACTTACACAGCTGAGCTGGGTCAACGGGCTGACACATGTGTGATATTAATTTGATGTGGCTTGGATAATTATGAGAGATACTAGCCACCATACCTTAATCTTAGGTATGGCTTATATTTATAATGTAACGTGACAACAGGATAGGAAAGCTCGTGTAGGTTTGGGAGCAGGGGTGCATGTCCTAAATGCAGCTATTGCACTGTAAGGATTTGGCTGTAGAGATTTGGCTGTTGCACCAACTGTGAAAAGGGCACCTGTACTCCCTGAACCGGCACTGTGCCACTGGAGAGCTGGAGCTGCTAATCAGGGTACTGATCCAGCAGGGCACCGGTGTACACTATGCTTTTGACTGGAGCTGATTGGAAAAGCAGGATCTGATTAGCAAATTACTGTTTCAAAGATCCAATTATCCACATCACTTGTGGTTGAGGTGTGAGTACTCCCCACAACTACCCCTTGGTGGACTTTTATATTAGCATAAGTGGTGGTCGTGTGAATGACCCTTTGAGTACCCTCATGGCGGCCCTGTATATCAGTACAAGTAGTGGAGGTGTGAACACCTCTTTGACTACCCTTGGAGACCATGTATGTCCAGATTAGTGGTGTGCAAGTGAACACCCCTGTGACTATCTCCTTGAAGTTCCTGCATATTTGTAATTTGTAATTGGGTATTTATAACGTGCTTAATACACAGAGGTTTCTGAGCACTGATCAGGGAATCAAACCTGTGTTGCTCCACGTCGTCTTGCTTCCAAGGTGAGCACGTTGAGCTATCCTTCTGGCCCTTTATTAGAATGCACAATGGGCATGTGAAAGCGCTTGTGACTATCCCCCAGGTGATGATGGGTATCTGTAGGGTTGGTGAGATTGCAAAGGATCGTGTGACCGACCCCTAGGTGGTTTTAGGTGCCTGTAGGACTAGAAGGGATACACGTGTACCTGTGACTCCCACTGGCCTTAGTACAGAGACCTAATTGGGGTGGTCTGGGGATCCCCATATAACTCCTTCGGGTCCAGCGTCCACTAACTTTCGGCAGCCTCAGCCTTTTTGATAATCCCATTGGAGGTCCCCAAGTTTAGGCATAGAATTTTGTAACAATAAATATATACATACAAAGGTAAATGTTTTCTGTTATGTAGCGCAACAGTGATCTGCATGCAAAGTAACCTCTGAGCGTGAACATTTAAAATCTGGTAAGTCATACAAATTGCTGCCTACTTTTCTAACCCAAATACATCATTGACACAATTATTTCAGGACTACTGGCTGAAATGTCCTGTATATATGTACACAGTCTTACTCTGTGGGTTTTGGGCGGGTGAAACATTATTTCTAAATATCCCTTAGACACCAATAGAGTGAATGCTGGGGCAGCAACTCCCCCATCACATCCAAGTTTAGAGGCTGTCCAAATGAGTTCATGTGATGCAATCCTACAAATATTTTAATGATAGGTTTTGTGCTGTGAAAAAGGAAATGAGCACCCACTGTGCATTACGTACTTAGTGATTCAATCTTATAACCCTATTAGCCGATGCCAGTGGCTTGGGGTTCTGTGGACTGTCTGAGAAGGGCATGGCATCGGAGAACTAAATTTATCTCTCGAAACTTGACCAAACATTGAAAACGTAATGAATAATCTGGACGTCTCTTCGCGGATACTAATTGAAATACACACATGCACTTTTTAAATCTTTTTTATATGCAATGTCTGTAAGTTTATATCATGGATTTTTTAAAATGTAGAATTGAACTTTGTATTGTCTTATGAATTTTTATCTTGTATTTGTGGTTCCTGGAAAATTCGGTTCCGAATAAACTTATTATTGATTGATGATAACCCTACTATCACAAATGCATTTGTCAAATATGAAGCTACGTGACCCTTCTTATGTTCCAAAAATACCCCTTCATGTATTGCATACAAAGCAGTTTGGACCGTTCACTAGAGGTATTTCGAAACACCACCATAGGAATGTGTCAGACGGTCCACCATGCAAGGATAACCTTCTATGAAAAAATAATTCATGAGTTTATTGTAGATTTTCATGATATGCGTTGTTCAGTAAGACACTCGTGTTACCTTAATACGCCTAAAATGTGTATGGAACGTGCCATTAGACACTAACATTGTAAACTTGTATATAGACAACATTGCAATAAGGGTACAATTAAAAATATAGTTACCCAAAAAACAGCCCTGTCCCCAAGGAATTTGTTTTTCTCCCTCTGGCAACACAATTCACCCACGTAGAAAGAGAAAGAGGCAGAGCATGAGGCAGAGAAAGAGTGAGAGAGAAAGACCGAGAGAGATAACAAGAGGGAGTGAGATGAGAGGGAGAGCTGGAGAGACAGAGACAGGCAGGCACAGCTAGTGATGTATATCTGGTTTTACCCTCTATCAATCCATCCTCTTATGCCTTTGATGCAATTTATTTTAGTTTAGTTATGTATTGTTTTCTATAAAGGGTTCACAAAGAATAACATGATGCAGAATGCATAAAATATTACATGTACAAATGATAAAAAATTGTTTTATGGCAAAATATTGACAGGAAGACACGGTACTTGTGCATACGGCAGGTAGGTCTGATAAAGGGGAAAGAGGTCAGGAATACACTTAAATATTTATACAGCAAATTGTAACCTAAATGCAAAGGACGCCAACAGAGGGTAACACAAGGAGGAGCACATTCTGAAGTCCAATCTAATGGCCGAGTTAAAGATCATTTGATAAGATAATCAACGAGAAGCAGGAAGTCTACAAGGGACTGTGAACTAATAGTCAAGATGCAAGAGTATAAGAGTAAGGATCAAGGTCTGGTGGCAGGGAAGCTGAGAACAGACTCTAAATCGAGCTACAGATGAAATCTGTTTTCCCTGATTGATTTCTGTGTCCAGAGTCTGCGTTATCTTCTATATTGTTTTTAAAATGTATTTTTTTTCTCCATGACTCTATCTTCTATATTGTAAGGGGAAAATGTCCAGTTATCAGAGTCCTGAATAGCTCCCATTGGGTCCTGGATGGGAATCAAACTCTCACTGCGCTACGCGGCCAAATCATATTTGTTGCATAATTGTTCAGTTTCGACGGGCAGAAGAGAATTAGGAGAATTTTCAAGCAAGATAGCCCCTCGTCTTACAAGGCTGTGCAAGTTCATATTGCCGAAAGAGGGAGTTTAAACTGAAGAAACACTTGCCAGCGCTTTTTCTTGTTGATAACAGTACGGTTTTTCAACAAGGGCTCTGGGAAAGACGCCCTACTTCCCGAAACCCCGGAAACACAGAACACACCGCGAGCACAGCGTGTGCGCTCCACGCTGGTGAGGATATTTAAATCTTGTGCTGACTCTGCCTCTGTCTCAATCCACAGTCATTAAGAGACTCCAGCAGAAACGCCACCAAACAGAGGGACCTCACAATGCTCACAGAACATACAGCGAGCACACCGCGCACGCTCTGCGCTGGTGAGGTATATTTAAATCCTGTGCTGACTCTGCCTCTGATTCCAACCACGGTGAGGAACGAAAGACTCCAGCATAAACATCTCCAAACACAGGAACCTCACAATACTCATGGAAACCACAGTGAGCACACCAATATCAATAGCAAGGAAACCTTTGGTTAAGTCAGCAGATAAAGCAAGTTATTTTTGGTGGGGTGAAGTGAGTGAGCAGAGATGCACGATTTTTGGCAATAAAGATAGGAACTATAGAGATTACAAGGACATGAAGATTCGAGATGTTGCATACAATTGAACAGAAAGATTATGTGAAGTGATTATTATGCATTGTGATTCCCCAGCTGTGGTTACAGCTGTTTTGAGAACAGTGATTATTAAGCATTCATACCCGATCCGGTGGGCCGTGCTGGGTGTTATCGGCCCAGGCCCGCAAGGGCATTTAACAGTGGTCTCCGGGCTGATAACACTAAATCTGGGACGCCGGAGAGGGTATGACACTATTAGCACCCCAGGTTGCTGAGAGTATTGTATTTTGATTGAACGGGTCACCTTGCAGTGTCTCGTTGATTCAAACAAAATACTTTAGCAAGATGATCGTCACAGAGATGTATGATGAGGTTCCTATTCCATTTCCATGCTAGCCAGCGCTGACAATGGGAGGAGGCAGCAGCAGCGGTGGCCCCTATCGCCATTGCAGAAATTAGGTAAGTGGGGTGGCTGGGATTAAAAAAAGGAGGGAAGGGAAGGCGGAGATAAGTTGGCGTGGTGGGAGAAGCAGCCAGCAGGTTGCTTGGAATGCAGGCATAGATCGATAGATTCAACCCATGTTCCAAGGAACCTGATTGGTTGCTCGCCTCCCCCTGGGTGCTAATAGAGAACCATGTATTAACTGTATGGGCACAAACCCAATATTGGGCACTGTGGAACATCACAGTAAAGAGTGAACAGGGAGGAACACTATCCCATAAGGGGGACTGAATTAAGTGATGTGTTAGATGAGAAATAAAAGAGCAAAGTGAAAAAACATCGATTTCATGGGAGAAAAGAGTGGCTAAAACCATAAGGGGATCACCCCCTATGAAACGAAGCTCATAGGCTGAGAAGAATAAGAAGTGAGTGAAGTTTTGTGTGATGAGTTGAGATAAGGTCATATGGGGACAATAGGGTAACATTCCACTTGTAGTTGGGATAGATAAGAATTGGAATCTGGAAATGTTGAGAAATGACAACATGTCCTTGAAGTATGTAAGGAAAGGAGTAATCACGCCAAGGTTTTTTTAAGGAGAGGCAACATGGAAGGGTGTTGGAAAGACTCTGAAAATAAAGCAAAATAAGTAGAGTCCAAAAAAAGTTAGCTAAATCAATCTGAAAAAATTACTCTCAACCTTTTTCAACCTCAAAATAAAAGACCAGTTTCAAAATAACTTTAATTCGAAAAACTGATTAAAAAAAAGATTTGGTGACCAAACTGCCATCGCGTATCATGAGACATCATCTTCTCAATGCCTATTTCAGACCAGTATGTAGCACGATGACAGCCACACTGCAGTGGTCCCATGATAGCCTGCATGCTCTTACCATTGAAGGTGCCTCTCTTCAGTACTTCTCGACTTAGAAATGCTGACCATGAGGTAGTACAACCCACCCCACTCCCATTCACATGCACTGTTTGACCTCAGTAGCTTATTCTCTGCCTCTCAAGTGGATCATCATTTTCAAAGATAGAATAATTGAAGTAATGACGCTGCAACCATGAATGAGACATCGGGAATACCATGCAGGGACATATGTACACTTTATGAATATGTACAAAGGTACACATACGCACTGGTATACAGCCTACCAGTAACACACTTATCCAGGTATGAATGCTAACACTCTCTCCTGGGATGTCCCAGGGAGGTGGCATATGCACATTCTGGCCGCTCGGAGCTCACATGTCATCAGGCCATGCATCGCAGAATCATGCAGATATGGGAAAGACCAAATGCCACATAGCTTCCCTCATACAAAATATCTACACAGGGATTACACTGCACCACCCACACACTGTGGGGACCCAACCAACCACAGCGAAAGGGAACACACACACACACTCACACACACACACACACACACACACACACACGCCGCCCCCCGCTTCTCCACAAAACTAGTATAACAGGTGTAAGAGTAGCCCAAGGGATCCAACCATCACACAGCACACTGCATTGGAAAGCAAACTCCCAGCAGACCCCAACAACAACAGCACCCACAGCTCATTCAACAAGCAGCCACCTATCTCACTCCGTACCACATCATACACAGGGAGGAAACGAACACACGTAGGAGGGGGAATGTATGTATTGGGCCTCATTACGAGGTTGGAGGTAGCCATGGCTATTAGCCTATTAGCTCCATGGCTGCCTCCAAAACCCTTCCGACTCCGCCCTGGTCAATGGAGTAATTACCGGTCCATTCCAAGGTTGGAGGGACCGGTAATTCCCCATTCAACAGGGCCCTTTCCCATTCCCATTTGACCCCCCCATAGAGCTCAATGGGAATGGGGAAGGCACTATTACCGGTACCGTAAATTACGGTACCGTTATTAGCACTAAAGTCCCTTTGCGGGTCCCGTCCTTAACGCCTGCTAAAAGCAGGCAAAGAGAACTCGTAGTAGGGTGGTAAGGGTTTAACGGCACCAGTCCCGTTACCAGTGACCGTTAACCCTTACCGCCCTACTCGAATGAGGCCCAATGTTTCTCATTTTTGCTGGGGGGACTGAGTCCACCCTCTGAAAAAAGTGGTTGGACTCAGTCCCCCCGCGTGTACCCTCGACTTGAGCCCTGTACATTAGAGTCATTCGGCCTGATTCCGACTTTGGAGGTAACCACGCCGCTATTTGCGCCATGGCTTCCTCCAAAATCGTTATGACTCCGCCCTGGTGAATGGAGTAATTACCGCCCTACTCGGAATGAGGCCCATTATTATTTGAGGACTTATCGCTATCTAGTGTTGGGGGTTTATCCAGACCCCCCATGCGATGCCCGTAAGCCCCCAACTCCACAAGGACGACACACACACACATCCTTGCTGTTCGGTCTTCCCGGTCGCTCTGCCCGCGTCGGGAACGCCCCCTTTATTTATGCTGCACGCAGCAGCGTGCAACATCACGCCGCCGCGTGCGCGTCCCTGTAAAAGGGGCAGCGTCACACTCCTCCTTTTTCGGGAGGACACACAAAATACTAGAATAATACACACTGCAAAACCACACAAAATTATTAACATAACCGATCAATACAGTTTCCCCACTGGCCCCTTTATTATCAACCACCCGGGTCCTTTTACTCAACACTCCCCGGACTCAGGTTGATCCAACAATTGTCCCAGCACGTAATCGCTGAGGTAAGCGGGTTTCCCTCGCCCAGCCCTCTGGGGGTACCTCCCGCTTACCTCCGGCACGGGTAGTCTTTCCGATGACGCCCCCCGGACAGGGGGTTCTGGCGTGCTGGGAGGGCCTCCTCCTTCGTCCGATATCTCCACCAAGTCAGGTTCCAGAGGGGGTTCAGTTCTGGGATCGCCCAGCTTCTTAAAGAAACTGATGTTCCTGGTGATGACAGACCTTCCGTCAGAGGCAGGTACCATAGACCCCTTGACGGCCACAACGTCCTATGGCTCCGGCTCATAGGGGAGGGAGAGTTTCCCGTGGGGGTGACGATTGCGGATGAGCACTCCGTCCCCGGGCTCCAGCCGCTGCGGGTGAAGCCCCCTTCGCAAGTTCTCTTGCTCGATCCTTACCCGCCGGTCCGCTACGACCTTTTGGTTGTCAATCACCCGGCTCCTTCTCCCCAACCTCAGCAAGCAGACCCCACAGGCAACACCTGAACAACGCCTCTGCCGGAGCCACACCCGTGGAAGCATGCGGGGTGGTGCGGTACACCCGCAGAAACTGATAAAGAGCTCTCTGGAGGGACTGTCCCTGTCCTTGGGCGATCCTGAAGGTCTTGTTGAGTGTCCGCATTAGCCTTTCTGCCTCTCCATTTGCCCTGGGCCACAACGGTATTATCTTCCGGTGTCGTACTCCGCAGCTCTCCATCAGCTCTGAGAACCTTTCACTCTGGAAGGGCGCCCCATTATCGGAGCACAGCATGTGGGGGAACCCATGGGCCGCAAACATTTTCTCCACGCCGACCACCACATGTTCGAACGCCACAGACTCCACAAACTCCACCTCCGGATATCTCGAGTACTCGTCGACCATTACCAGGAAGTGGGTGCCCATGGTCGTCGATCCAAAGTCCGCATGGACCACTTCCCAAGGTCGTGTGCCCCGGGGCATCGCCTCAATGGCAGGTTCCCTCTGTAATGGGGATTTCGCTTGACACCACACACGCTACGTCGTCAACCTTCCACTCAAGTTCCGGGAACCAAACCTTCAGCCGCAGCCTGGCCTTGGTCTTCGCAGCGCCCTGGTGCCCATGGTGAGCTAGACTGATCACTTCCTTTACCTTCGACTGAGGGACCACTATCCGGTCGACTCGGAGCAGCAGGCCCGGCGCCGAGAATGACAGTTCCTCCCTGACCTTCCACAGCTTTTCCAGTCTGGTCTTGGCTTCCTGGGTCCGCCCTGCCAAAGATTCTAGCACTGACTTCCACAACCCCTGGTCCATGAACTGCTTTAGGTTTCGAAAGCATTCATCTTCGGCAGCTGCCGCTTCCATCTCCGCCAGGGGCATGGCGTTGGGAGTGGCCGCCTCCACCACCATTCGTACATGATCGTCAGCCTCCTCCGAACCGGTGTCATATTCCACTCCCCCACGCACTCCTGGGTGCCGGGAGAGATAGTCTGCTGCGTTGGTGGCCCCAGGTCTGTACACCAAGGTGACTCCATACTCCAGAAGGGCGAGCATCCACCTCTCGATCCTCGCCGGTGGCTTTGATGATGACCCTGCCAAAATAGGAAGCAGGGGCTTGTGGTCAGTCACGACCGTCACCGGCCGCCCCAGGACATAGAGCCGGAAGTGCCTGCAGCCCCAGAGAACTGCCAGTGCCTCGCGCTCAATCTGGGAATACCTTTGCTCAGTCTCGGACAGGGCCTTGCTGGCGTATGCCACTGGCCGGACACCCCCGTCACGATCTATCTGAGTCAGTACAGCGCCCAGGCCAAACGGACTGCCATCCACGATGATCTCTGATGGCAATGCAGGATCGAAAAACGCCATTGTGTCCTCAGCCGCCAGCGCACCTTTGATGTCCTCAAACGCCGCCTGTTCAAGCGGGCCTCAGTGCCAGGTGGATTCCTTCTTTGTTAGTGCCCTGAGAGGCTCAGATCTGGAGGCAAGATTTTGAATGAACCGGCCACAGTAAGTGACCATACCAAGGAAGGTCCCGACATCAGACACTGACTCGGGCGGCTGCGCCTTCTTAATGTCCTGAACCTTCTTGGGGTCGGGCGATACCCCTCCCTCTTTGAATACGAATCTGAAGAACTCAATGGAGGGGCGCAGGAATTTGCACTTATCCCTGTGAAGGGTGAGTCCCAGTGACTGCAGTCTCTCGAACGTCCTCGCCAGCTTCCTCAGATGGTCTACCTCTGTCCTTGCAAACACCAAGATATCATCACTGATGTTTAATACGCCCTCCAGATCTGTGAGGGCGCCTCTGGGACATATGGTGAATGTGGTGATGTACCTAGATTCAGGATGGAGGACCACCTGATGGTGGCCCGCCCGGAGGTCCAGCTTGGAAAAGAAGCGAGCCCCCTGCACTTCCGCAATAATGTCATCGATAGTAGGGGTAAAATGCCTCTCCCTCTTGATGGCTTTGTTCGGCAGCCTCATATCTACACAGATGCGGACAGAGTCAGGATGCTTGGGCTTCCTAGCCAAGACAATCGGGGACACCCAGTGGGTCGGGCCCTCTACTTTCTCAATGATGTCGACGTCCACCAGGTTGTCCAGTACCTTGTTCACCTGTTCACGGAGATGGAACGGCACCCTGCAGTGTTTCAGGGCGATGGGCTGCACAGAGTCATCAATATGCAACCTCACGGAGTCGCCGGTCATCGGCCCAATCCCGTTGAAGAGAGCGGCATACTTCTCGAGCAGGTCGTTGATGTCTTCGAGGTATACCGAGTACGCAAAGCTGACAATTCAGAGAGCCTCAGCGGCGACACAGCTCAGCAGAGTGTTGTTGCTAACTGGCATCACGTAGAATCGGGATTTGATCAGCAAGCCCTCATGCTCCACCTTCGCCACAAAGGCCCCATCCAGTGGGATCGGCTCCAATCCCCCAAATGCAAATATGCGAGCCTTCGGTGGTAGTAGCTTGGGGGACGAGCCCATGGCATCATAATGTCCCGGGCCATCACATTGACCGATGCCCCAGTATCTACCAGGACCGGGACTGGCAAGTTGTTGACCTCCACCACACACCTCGGTTGTCTCCGGTTCTTTCCTTTCAGGATTCCCACGCTGGAGACAAAGAACACGTTCTCTTCCTCTTCCTCCTCTGCCGCCTCCACCTGGGCATCCTCCTTGCCCTGGTCCACCTGAGCTACATTTGGCGGGCGGCTTTGGTGCTGGAACCCGGACCGGGCCGGGCCTCTCGGCACACCCTTGAGAAATGGTCAGGCAGTCCGCACCTACCACATGTCCTCCCCGCCGCCTGACACTCAGTTGGGTGAGGAAGATCATACCCACACTTCTGGCAGGATTCACCCACTCTTCCTGCTCTCTCACGGGGGCCTACCCCCGGTCTTCTGACGCCTCTGCCACCTTGCCACATGGCACACACCTCCTCAGACTTGACTGAGCGGGACCCCGCCTCCATCCTGCTGCCCGAGCCTCTGCCACCTCATGGCACCGGCCCAGCTCAAGGATGCGGGGGAGAGTGAGTCCCGCCTCTCTCAGGACCTGTCTTCTGAGTTTGCCCGAGGAGCACGCCTGGATCAGCATGGTTCGTATCATGTCCTCTGCGTCTCCCCACGCACATGCCAGCGAGAGGCGATGCAGGCGTCCATAAGAGGTATCCAGCGTCTCATCTTCCTTTTGTTTCGCCGACAGCATCACAAACCTTTCATAGTCCGAGCTGGCGAGAGGCAGAAAGTGAGCCTGGAGGGCAGTGTTGGCTGCGTCATAGGAGCCATCTCCCGCTGGAAGCGTCTCAAAAATCTCTTGGACGGAAGGTCCCGCCAAATACAGCATCGTTGCTAGCCTGCTGCCATCATCCGTCACTTGTGTAGCTCTAAAATACATGTCGAGGCGGTTGACCCACCTCTTCCATCTGGGCCCAATGCTGGATGGCGGGCCTGATACGTCGAACTCAGGGATGGGCTGTAGGGCCGCCTGGGCACGTGCCTGAACCATGATGAGAGGCCCTTGCTGAGCAATCTGCTGCACCGCCGGCAGCGCCTGAGGCAAAGGAGCTTGCCCACCTGCTTGAACTTGAGGGAGTTGCTGTGGAGCTGCTATCTGTGGCTGCACCGGAGGCACAGGGACCTGACCCCTTGCTGGAGCTAGGGGGGCTTGTTGAGCCGCTGCTTGTCCGCCGTCTTGGTCTTCAGAGTCACTCATGGGCCTGAGCGCACAGGCACCCCCACCTTAGACTTTGGGGGCCGCAACTCAATCGCCCACCATCACAGCACAGTTGTGATGCCCCACCCAGGAAAATGAAAAGTCCAACCTGGGAAGTATGATGATGGTGCAATGCCTCTGGCTCCAGGCCGCCTCCTGTGCCCACACAGCAACTGGACCTGACAAAGAACTAGAAGGATAAACCAGAATGGAGGGTCCACCACTACAGCACTCCTCACTGATGATGAAGAGGATGAAGAAAGAAGCCTGCACAGCCTGCTGATGAAGGGGATGAAGAAGCACCTTGACCCCAGCTGCTGTAGCAATCAGTGGGTGTAGGAGTCCCAAAAATTGAGCCAAAGGAAAGAGAGCTGGGCTATGCAGGCGCAGCCATTATAGCCCCTCTCCTTGTTTACACTCGACGTAGGAGACCCAAATCTTGACTAAAAATCAAAAATCGGGCATTGGCATGCAGGTATAACTGCCTGCTAGCAGTGTGTCCAGAAATTAGGCCTGGATGCCACTCACCGCCCAAACCGGAGCTTGGTGAAGTTCCACGGCCTCATTGACAAAATGGCCGCCAGCCGCGTGTGCGATGCATGGCCACCGCACGAAACGAAATGTCCGTTGATTCCGTTTCAGGGAAAAAAATTATTGAACTTCGTCACCGCCGGGCCCAGGCATCATCATCCACCCGTCGCCACTGTTAGGGGTTTGTCCAGACCCCCCATGCGATGCCGTAAGCCCCCAACTCCACAAGGACGACACACACACACGTCCTTGCTGTTCGGGCTTCCCGGTCGCTTTCCCCGCGCCCAGGAATGCCCCCTTTATTTATGCTGCACGCAGCGGCGTGCAACGTCACGCCGCCGCACGCGGGTCCCTGTAAAATGGGCAGCACCACATCTTGTATCCAGCTTGTCGGGGTACATGCCCTTTTTTCAATCCTCTTTTTCCGTCGGGAACACTTCTTACGTGCTCTCTTTGATTTCTCGTCCTCATTATCTGGTTCACTTAATGCATCTGCCTTCTGGTTTTGCGAGCGTCCATCTTTCAAGATTTGCTTCCGCATTTGATGCTTTTCTTTGAGTGAGTTATAGTTTTGAGGGGAAGTATTGACCTGGTCTTCATTTTGTTCCCCCGACAGTAGCTCAATCCCATCTACCAGATCTTTTTTGTTATTTGCAAGTTGCTTTGGCTCCACCACTGAAGGTCCGTATTGACGTTCTTTAAATTGATCACATTTGCCTCGGCTTGAACAGAGGGTGATTCATGGAAGATACTGCTTACGTTTGCCCCACTTAATTTTTCATTTATCCGCCCGCATAATTTGAGGAAAATCTTCATGGCGAACTGTAGTGTGGATAAACTTGACTGTTTTCAGTTCGTTGTTCCAGAGGTGTTGAGTGCGTGGGGTGTAATAGGGTAGAATTCAGTTTAGGGCATAAGGTAGCTTAGGCTGATGATCTAACTGCACTACTTGACTCATTTTGAGATACATTTTTTGTGAGGGGAAGATATGCCCACTGCATCTGCCTGGAGCTTTTCCACAGTCGCCATTTTGCCCTGGATCGAATAACATAAGTCCAAGAGTGAGTTATTGTCGATATCATCTTTGTTTGAAGTTACGTCTGGATCCAAGGTTTCGCTGACTATCTGCGTTTCCGTCTGTGCATGGACTTGCGCTTGAGCTTCCAGGTCAGCAACTGGAAAAATGAGATTATTAGCCCATTCGCATTCTCATTTGGTAGCTATTTTGGGGCAGTATCAGATCCCTGGATAGCAGTTCCTGTCAGCATGGCATTCGCTGATGTTTTGTTTCCATTTGCCCTACTTAGGCTCCAATTTGTCATGCGTGTTTTAACAGGCATTCTTCCCAGGTTTGTAGGTACTTAATAGACAGGTAATAGTAATGCAATGATCTTACACTCACTGCAGCACCCCAGCGCACTGGGACAGCGAGACAGCACTGGCCCGCAGCACTCGGCCACTGTGCGCACGCCGCCTGCGTGTGGCCTGCGGGTTAAATCGACTTCTGGTTTCAGGAGGCGGGACCTACTGTTAGGCCTAAAATAATTAATGGATAGCGGGGAAATGCTTATCAATACAAGCTTGTCCCTCGCAGCGGTGCCGGAATTGAGGCGATGTAAGTAAAAGAGACTAAATCCAAAGGCACAAGCACCATATATGTCTCCAGCAGGACAGGACAGCAAGACAGCACTTGCCCACAGCACTCAGCCACTGCGCGCGCCCTATCGGCCGAATGCTCTACCACTTTTTGATCGTATATAGACCGTCAGGGCCACGCATAGGGCTTCTCAACCCTTTTCTGGGCCTGGTGGCAGAACTTCAGGTTACAATTTCTTATCTTGTCATTCTGGGCAATCTTAATATTAAATTCAATTTGCCAATTTGCCTCGGGTTCCTATTCTATTTTTTGATGACCTCTTTGACCTGGGTCTCCACCAACTTGTTATAGAGCTGACACAAGTGCTGGGGAATACTCTGGACCTTTTGTTTGCCAGGGACTCCCAGTTATGTATCACTCCTGTTGAGTCAGTCTTGCGGTCTGACCACTATTTAGTGCCCTTCCTGCTTAAGCTCCCTGGCCCACCCCCTAAGATCCCTCCCCTGATAGCCATGCAACGTAATTAGCGATCTGATGACCTAGATGCCATGGTATCCCTAGTCAACACCAAGTGTAGCTCAGCCACCGTGGTTGACTTGTCTTTTTTGACTCAATCTCTCAAGAAGGTGGCCGATCTGGTGGCCCCTCTTAAGCTCGTTCAACTGCAGAGGCGGCCCTACAAGCCCTGGTTCTCTGATGAGCTTAAGACCGCTTGCCTCAGCCTAAAACGGGGCCAAGCATAAATGGCGCCGGTCCTATAGGACTGCTGAAAGAGCAGCCTACAGGCAGTGTGCGAGCCACTACCATGCCATAATTCGGGAAGCCAAATGGGCCTTCATTATCCGTAAAATTGGCAATGCACTAAATCAGCCTAGTGATTTATTCTCTGTAGTAAAATCTCTCTCATCTGCCGTGAATATCAGCCTCAGCCATCCCGACTCAGGAACTCTGTGATTGCCTATCGAAATACTTTGTGACTAAGATTGATGCTATACGGGCCCATATTCAGTTAGCCAGCCAAGCTGCAGCCTGCACGGCCCCTGTCTTGGATGTGACTGATTTACCCTCTAAATGGTCCCTCTTCCCTTAATTCTCTCTGGAAGTCGTCAGCAACACACTGAAGCGACTGAAATCCGCAGCCCCTTCTGACCTTATTCCGGTGTCTGTCCTGAAGGACATCTCCCCGGGTTTTATAACCTGGGTTACTCAGGCCCGTCACCTGTCCTGCCACATTCCAGAGAGCTAAACCAAGCCACTGTCATTCCTTTGCTGAAAAAACACTCTTTGGATCCCTCGCCCCGGCTCATTTTCATCCTATCTCTCGTCTTCCTTTTATCGTGAAACTGCTGGAAGCGTTGGCCTCTCCTCTTCTGTCTTCTTTTCTGGAAATGTCTGGATTCTTTGACCACTTTCAGTCAGGATTTTGTCGTGTCCCGGACACTGAGAGCGTCTTGGTATCAGTCATGGATGATATGGCCAGGCTGGGGAAAGATGGAGGAGTGGGATCCTTGATACTGCTAAATCTATCAGCGGCATTTGACAGCATAGATTACTTCATCCTGCTGGTCCTGGATGTTCCCTCTGGGCCTGTGCTGGCCTGGTTTCCCTCCTTCCTGACTGACAGGGGTCAAGCACTTTCTCTGCCTCCCTTTTCTTCACCCTCCTGTTCACTATCGTGTGGAGTTTTACAGGGCTCTGCCTTGTCTCCAATGTCTTTTTTCTTTATTCAGCACCTTGTGTGTCTCATCCGCCACTTGGGCCCCGGGTGCTATTCGAATTCTAATGACACCCAGATGCTGTTTCGTCTAGATCTTGACCAGGCTGAGGTGTCATTATACCTTTGTCGGTGCCTGGCAGCCGTGGGGGAGTGGATTAACTGCAATTGGCTGAAGCATAATGGAGACAAGACGGAGGACTTAGTGGTGGGTTTCCCTCCTAATCCATCATTCTGGGCCCCTTCTTCCTGGCTGTTTACACTTGGGGTCCTTCCAGTACCAGTGACAGTGGTTACAAATCTTCGGTGGAGAGGGATTACTCCTCCCTCTCCATGGTCCCTCAGGTCGCTGCAGTATGTAAGGTGTAGCACTTCCATCTGAGGATTCTGCGGAAAGTACTACCTTTCCCGCCACCCCATCTTCGTCCCACAGTAGTGGCCTTGCTTGTTCTTAGCCACGTTGATTACTGCAATGCCCTATATTTGGCTGAACCTATATGCCTGGTACACCAGTTACTACGACTTACTACAAATTCTCTTAGTTTGAGTCGCTACAAACTCTCCTTATGGAGTTCACATTACTCACATCCTTCAGTCTTTACATTTGCTCCCAATCGCCAGGCAAATTGACTTGAAGTCTCTCTGCCTGGTTCACTGTGCTCTTCAAGGTCAAGCGTCCAACTATCTTCAGCAAAAATGTGTCCCCTACCTCCCTTGCCGTGAGCTCTGTTCATGGTCAGCTTGTTTAGTTTTAGTTCAAATATCAGCTAGCTAGTGTTGGGGGCTGGGCTTTTTCAGTGACCACCACCAGGCTATGGTATTCCCTCTGTCCCCAGGTGCGTCCGTAACCACCTTGAGTTCAGACGCACTCTGAAAGCCCTTCCTTTTTAGGCTCACAGCCTAGTGGTCTACCCCTGCGTTTTCCCAGCGGCAAGATACCCTTGGGTGATAGTGCGCTTTTTCATATCAGCTAATAATAATAATAATAATAATAATAATAATAATAATAAATAATAATAACAGATAAACCCTAATATTTCAATCATCTTAAGCTCTAACAATGATGTCAACAGGTATAGAGGGAACTCCTTCATTCCATCGGATAGTACACAACAGCACCGACTGCACAGCAGGTGCGCCTTAATGGTATGAAGCACAGGTCCCAGTGTTGTATAAATGCAGGCTTTGCTGAATCTCCTATTAAAACCTGGACACAATCAGAGCTACAACTTGGACATCTCCACTGCCATGGTCACAAAGTTATCACCTGTGCTTCTTCTTCTCACCTTGTAGCAACGTTAATACGACAAGTCCACAATAGTATACAACCAACACCACTCCATGACTGGCCCCCATGCCTTCCAGACGTGGTGACTTTAGCGAAAACATCTTCTGCCAGGCAATTTGCAATTAGCATTATCATGAAAGTAACACCAACACCAATGTCGTTGGTCATCGGCACACCCTTTTCAGTGGCCCTGCAACACTTAACAAATATCCCGGGTGCGCACAGTTCCCACACTTTATTTTCCTCATTGTGAAACTGCACATTTCCAGTTGCCCCTCTAGCCCTCAGGTTGCCTCCACTTCTCGCAAGGGGGGCTGATAAATGAAAGGCACAGCCAGGTAGGGCAAGGGTGGCTGGGGACAGCCTATTCTGGCCCAAAGGGGACTTTAGATTCAGGAGGTACACCTCTTACTAGTTTGACAGCTGGGAGGGTCTCACACAACTCACCACACTTGATGCTTAGGAGGATTAGAGAAATTGGTTAGGCAGAGTAGGTTTACCAATGTTATTTCTTCTTTGTTTGATGTAAGGAATGTTAAAAAAAAGGTGATGGTTTCATCAGTTTGAAAGCCCTGGAATGTCAGAAGGCCACCCGGGGATAATGCTTAGGGCTTGGTTCACCCGGGGCCGGTGCATTCCTGGGATCGCCCGTAAGGTGACTCTTTAAAAAGTGTCCTGTTTTATTTCAAAAACAACTATGTGTAACTTAATCAATGTACACTATTCAAGGGGCCTCAGTGGGGACTACCCTCACTGCACATCTCCCCATTGAATTTGTATTCTACAGCTCTTCGTTTTTCAATGTTAATGCACTGAACTCATTGTTTAACAATTTTAGAATTGTTTTAGTATTTATCAAAAAATTGATGTCACCCGGTACATATAATGAACTGCATTTTGCTTTTATGGTACTCGATACCAAAATAAAGCTATTCCGATCGATTGACTATGCATGCCAGCATACAGATTGTCCCCATCAGATGATGTCATCATTCCACTTCTGTCATAGAGGTAAGAGGAGGTCCTTGTAGGAATTTCTGTCACCATTCCTACGCAAGCTGCTTGCTAGTTACTTGGCGGCACCCAGTTCAGTTCAGTTTGGCTTTCTTTAACCCAACAGCCAGAGTAGTAAGGGTATCAGGTAATAATGTCCCCATACATTATATCCACTTACATAATGTCCCCGGGAAAAGCCATTGGGGACATTATGAATGGTGACATTAGGTATGGGGACGGGTTGCACGGATGTCCCCTTCTCCCATTTAAATGTAATAATGTCTCTGCAAAAAACAGTGACTTTTTTTGTCAGGGGACATTATTACATGGAACCGTAGTATGCATGCTCTAACTCCCAGCAAATAAAGCAGCATGAACGGGTGTAAATAAGGAAATCGAACAGCAGCATAATGACACTGTGGTCTCTATACCTCTCTTGGCACCTGGAGCAATGATTTGCACTCCCACCTTCATTGGTCAGACGTCAGCGGGCCTTCTGCTGCCCATGCAGGGCAGAACTGCACGCAGGTCCATCTGCTGGCCAGCCTGTCACCACTGAAATAATGGTGCTGCCAACATGAATGAGACATCAGGGCTAGGCTGCAGGATCTTTAAGGCAAGTTCGATGACAGACCCTCTATTGTGGTACGTTCAACATCAAGGATGAGTAAATAATTCCTTTAAGTGGACAATCCATGATTCAAAATATCAAGAACATAAAGCCAAAAACCTAGAAACTAAAACTAGAACACATCTATTGAACCGACAATCTGGTTCTCTTTTGGCAAGCACCAAAGACTCTTTTCGTTGCCACCCCACAGAATAGCAGAACATCTCTCACCACACCTTCTTCTTCAAGCCTATCAGCCTGCTTTTGTTCTAACAGTGTTTTGCCAATTGTTCCGATTCTGTGTCAAGTTACAGTTGATATGAAGTGCCCTGCTTCTCCCGTTGCAAGGTTTGAGCACTATAAATAGTTATCAAAAACATAAATATATGAATACCATATCTGGTGTGTCTAATTTGTTTGGGAGTGATTTACAACTACTGTTGTTAATTGCTCCATATCCTGTAAGTATTTCTGGTGTTCTTGTGTTTTCTTGTGGACTGTGAGTTGTTAACTTCCTTCCCTGGCCTTCTAATGTTGCTGCTGTTTACTCCTTGTGCATTGCTTTTGGTACTGTATTGCAATCTTAACACATCTATCTGGATGACTGCATGCCGGCATTGACTAAACCGGCATGCTATGTTGGCCACAGTGTGAGCAAAAGAAAGAGGGGATGGCTGGAAGGTTTACAATTAATCTTAAATCTCTGGCAATTGCTCCGGGTATCCCTCCAGACCATCGTTCTTCGTCTGCCAAGCCATTGCAGAAAGGGGAAAACTCATACGCAAATCAGGCCTGGCCCCACCCCCCAGAAGGGCAGTCCAGTCCAAATTGCTAGGTCATATCCCTTCTGTACGAGACCTCACGCATCCTCAGACATGCTTTGGCCTCATTGGGCGTCATCAGTAAGGAGTTGCTTGGGTCTCGATGCCCAGCAGGCACGAGACCCACGTTTGGGCTCACCTGTCACACATGGGATCACACAGCAAAACAGAGAGGTGATGGCTGGAAGGTTTAGAATTAATCTTAAACCTCTGGAAATTGCTCTGGGCAACCCTCCAGACCATCGTTCTTCGCCTGCCAAGCCATGACAGAAGGGGAAAGACCATATGCAAATCAGGCTTGGTCCCACCCCCCAGAGGGGCAGTCCAGCCCAAACTGCTAGGTCACATCCCTTCTGCATGAGGCCACAAGCATTCCCAGACATGTTTCGGCCTCATTGGTCATCATCAGTGAGCAGTAGATTGGGTCTCTAGGCAGTGTGAGCAGCAGAAGTGGGGCAGATGTGATCTCAGTAATGCTCTCTTGCCCATGCATGTTCCTGGGTGGTGGCGATGTCTACATTGGGCCTGAAATGGTTTTCATCAGCAGGGTTGGTGTTCAAAGTCACCTTTCCATTTTCTGTTGTGTATAGTTTTAAGCACCCGGGGCGGGGGGCTCAGCCAATCCGGTTCCTCGAATCGTGGCCTGAAATCTCTGATCTCAGTCCGCATGCCACAGAACCTGCAGGCTGCCTCCGCAACCACAGGCTGGCTCCCCCACTGCAGGCTACCTCCCCAGTGCGGGCCCCCATCTTTCCCCCACCCTCCCATTTGTTTCATTTCCCAAACCCCCCTCCCCTGCCCCACATAACTTACTGTTGCACCAGCTGCCACCACACCAGCTTCCCTCCTCCCTTTTCTGGCCACTCTGGTAATAGAAGAGGGGATCGGTACAATTAATGAAAATACTTTCTTTTTAGCTAATGGCGTTAACACCCTGTTCCAAATGCTGGAATGGGGGGGTAACGGCCCGGCAGCCCATGTTAATGGCCCAAGCGAGCCTCCCGTTCCAGCCTTTGAAGGGTTAATGCCACATTGTTTGTTTCCAATGTCTGTCCCATACAGTTGGATTGAAGACTTTGGGCAGTGGCAGCTGGTGAATTTTTTTAATTGGGGGCGCCAATTTATGCCATTACTATGGTGGACCGACCCAGTGTAGCAAGGGAGCCCAAACCAACCAAGTGGGATTTGGGGGCTCTGGCATGAGAAATGTTTTTAAATAATGTGTTAAAGTGATACATTTTAGAGCACACTTTCTGTGAAATATTAGATAAAAAGCACACAGTTTACAATCTGTTTTGTAGGGTAAGACATGAAAAAACTGAAACACCCATTAGATGCCAAGCCATCAACAATAACATTTTCCAATGCATTTTCATGCCCACTGTACTGCAATATTTTGCCAGTGTAAATAAATATGTTCATGTTGAATGTGCCTATACATGTACATGTAAATGTGGGTGCATCCATATATGTCAGTGTTTACACAACAGAACACACTCATGCTCTTAATGCTAGGAAAACATGTCCATGCTGGCTCTGCCAATGTATGCCGGTATCCCCACAGAAGAACAAACACCTGTTGGTTTTGCACTTACAGCCAATAAGAAATGTCATGCCACAGTAGGAAATATTTCCAGACTGGCTGCATCAATGTAGGCCAGTATGGCCACATAAAACACTCATTGTGATGGCTTTACCCTTGATGCACGGTTGCACCTATGTAGGCCAATGTGGTTGTGTCAGAACACTCATTTTGGTTTTGCCTTTAACACCAGCAAAAAACATCTCTCTGCAGAAATGCCCCCCCTCCATGTAAGAACACCATTGTAAAACACCATTGCACAGTAAGAAAACATGACTTTGCTGGCTGCAAAAATGCCCCTGGAATGTGTACGAACACTCACCATGTTGGCTTTGCTCATTAACCAATATAAAATGCCATGCTTTAGTAAGAAAACATTTCTTTGCTGGGTTGCATACGCCCCAACCGATTAAGAACACTCACCATGCTTTGCCCTTAATGCCTGTACAAAATGTCATCTCGAAGTAAAACATGTCTCTGCTTGCTTCAGAAATGCCCCACTGCCCCATGTATGACCAATCATCATATTGGTGTTGCCATGAATGCCTTTATAAAATGCCTAGCCATAGTAAGGAAACAGGTCCTTGCTGGCAGTGTGCACCAATGCCCTCTCAGCGTTCAGCCTTCCCCCAGACACACACACCCCCTTACAACTTCTCTCAGTCAATAATTCATAAGGGCACCCAGAACATTCACAGAAATATTCACCATTCACACTGCAATATCATATGCTTACTTACACAGATAACTCCCCACATACATATGATATGATAGGATATTTAAAACACGCGTAATACCCAGAGGTTTCTAAGCGCGGGCCGGGGATCAAACCTGTGGTGCTCCGTGTCCTCTTGCTTCCACGGTGAGCATGTTTCCCCTGAGCTATCTCCTCTCACAGACATACACACATACATATATACAAGGGTCGAAATTAGCGTTTATTGACCAAGGGAAAAAAGAAGCTCCTGTATATCAGGCATCACCCGATGCTGCGTCTCGGGAACCAGGAGCTAGCACAGTAAATCTTACGTCTGTGCAAGATGCAAACTAACTTTCTGTATATTATATATTATCCATTAGCACTCTGGGCCGGGGTGGCAGCCAATCAGGGAGCTCAAAACACAGGTTAACACTGCTAGTGGAAGCCCGTGTTCCAAGCCTCCTGATGGGCGGTTCGCCTGCCCACCATCTTCCCCCACCGAACCGGCTTTTCCCCCCCTTTCCCTCCCCATCCCACTTACCGGACTGCGGCGGCATGGACCTGCCACCGCTGCTCCAGTTATAGTGTGGCCACCATGGATATGGAAGAGGGGCTCCATATGGAGCCCCAACTTCCAATTCCATGGTGGCCATGTTGGTGTAGTATGAACCGGACGCTGCAAGGCATCCCGTACCCAGAGAGAAAGTACTTTCCTTTTTCATTAAAGCCATAAGCACCCGTGTGGCGCACTATAGGGGTGCCAATGCTAATACCGATCTGCCCCTAGGTGGGTGTTGGCTGAAGGGTCAGCGCCCCATTGAACATTATAGCCGAGCCACCCATGCTTTTGGGAGAGTGCACGCTACATCAGGGCCCACTCCTCCTCGATGTTCCAAGTAGGCCTTGTTCAGCACCATTTTGCCCACCGTTCGAGTTCCGAAGCGAATTTGTATGCAACCCGTGCCGTGCAATAATCCGAATAAAAACACTTCGGGAACTGCATTGTGGAAAATACTGATGGTGGCAACGCCGCCGCTTTGAACAGGCTATGATGTATTTCATTACATCATAGCCTAAAACACGAAGACATGCAGAAGGCACACACACACAATGGGCCTCATTACACGGTAGGCGGTGAACCATGGCGCTGCTCATGCCGGTAAAATACCGGCACCGCCTTGGCGGAAAGGGGATTTACCGCCCCATTCCAATGTTGGAGGGGCGGTAAATCCCCCTTCCGCCATTGCCCTTCCCCATTCCCATTTCTGCCCCATAGGGCTCTATGGGAATGGGGAAGGCGCTAATTACGGCCCCGCAATTTTGCGGTGCCGTAATTAGCTCCAAGGTCCCTTAGCGGGTTGGATTTTAACGCCTGCAAAAAGTAGGCGTTAAATCCCCCAACCCGCAAAGGGACCTCGTAGTAAGGCGGTAGGGATTTACCGGTACCGGTATTTTACCGGTACCGGTAAATCCCTACCGCCATCCGTGTAATGAGGCCTAATAACTGAATGCAGGCCTCGGATATCTCAAGAAATGTGCGGATAGCTTGGAAATTGCTCCAGCTCATCTATCATATCCGCGTGGATGCCCAACACCACCCCCATGCAGCGAGATGAGTTATGCCCGATAGTCCCGGGTGAGCAATCCATCTCACTCCGTTTCCACAGCTGGGCCCAATATGGCGTCTCCTGCATTAAACCCTGTAAAACAGAGGAGAGATTTGAAAGGGGTGTGCCCGTTGTTCATATTTGTGCAGACTGAATGCTGATAGGCGACGGGGGGAGGGGCGCCATTCTTAAGTGTTATTGGTGCAGTGTCATTATGCCCCTTGTCAATGACCGATGGGTATGTGAGACAACACCCCTGCATAGAGGGGGATTAGCTCAGGTATTTATTTATTTCAAATTCTTGTAAATCGCAGCACGCACATAGGCCTCAGAGCGCTACCCAAAAAGAGACACAACAACGTAAAAAACATAATAGACAAAGGAGTACACATAAGCAACAAAGAGCATCAGCGGGAGGTCTATAAAAACAGCAGACATTTACAGAGGACTGAGGGCTTCATTATAACCCTGGCGCTCCCGTAATGAAGGGGGCCGGTCCCGTACCGGCCCCCTTCATTACGGGAGCGCCGATTACGAGGTTCCCTTTGCGGGACTCGGATCAGATGTCTGGTAAAACCAGGCGTCTTTTCCGGGTCCCGCGAGGGGAAGATGGAGGTAATAACGGGCCACTTGTAATGTGCCGTTATTACCTCCTTCCCCATTCCTATTGAGCCCTATGGGGGTTCAAATGGGAATGGGGAATAGTTCCTGCAAGGAGGAATTACCGGGTCCTCCTATGTCAGAATGACCCGGTAAGTCCCCATTGCAGGAACCCGGTAATGGAGCCCGGTTTGGAGGCAGCCATGGTGCTAATAGCTCCATGGCTACCTCCAAACTCGTAATAAGGCCCTGAGACTCACACTATGGGCCTCATAACGAGTTTGGAGGTAGCCATGCCCTTAATAAGGGCATGGCTTCCCCCAAACCGGGGTCCGGGTCCCGCAAAAGGGGACTTACCGGGTCATTCCGACCTTGGAGGGCCCGGTAATTCCCTTTCGCAGGACCCAGACCCGGTACATCCCCATTCCCATTTGAGCCCCCATAGGGCTCAATGGGAATGAGTAGGATGGTAGCAGCGGTACCATCCATAACGGTACCGCTGCTACCATCCTCGTCTGCTCGCGGGTGCCGCTCTGCACACCTGGTCTGACCAGGCGTCCAGAGCGGCACCTGCGAGCAGACGAGGAATGTTGCGGCATGGCAACACCGGCGCCGGTAGCACTACCGGTGCCATTGTTGCCTTACCGCAACACTCCTAATGAGGCCCTATGAGTCTTACATTTGAAGAACCCATTGGCAGGTATTTACATAGGCTTAAAAACCCCAGAAGGTTACTGGTTCCAGAGCCTACCACAACACAATCCCTATTCTTCACGGTACACCAGTCATCAATTTTTACTCTGCGTAGGAACTTAAGATCAGAGCTTCTATACACCAGGACCAGTTCTTAGGCGAAGCCATGCCAGTGCTTTATTTCGTAAGACCTCCCTTGGTTCTCTCTCTCACAGGGAAAATCGCCAGCTAGGCTGGCGGGGTGTTGCTGTACACCTGTTTTTGAATTAATGGGATTTTATTTGTCTGATAGTTATTCAAAGAAATACAGGTGATGTAGTCAGATGCACGAAAGCTTGAGTTCGCAAGAGGTAGCAAAGATTATCTCAGCCGAAAAAACTTTTTTAAAGTGGTGGTGGGGAGGGAGATCCTTTTCTAAACACCTTGAGTGGGAGGGAGGGAGTCATATTCCAAACCCTGCACCAAGAAAGTAAAGTGTTGAAAAAAGCCCTGAGCTGTTTGTGCCTTGTTTCATGCTACGGGGGTCTCTCGTTCTCTTTGGGGGCGGGTGCAGGCATGGAATGAAACATGTTTTCGCTGTGCATTTTCACTGCGCCTTTGAATAGCACAATCGTTTTTAGCTAGCACGTATTTTCTGCTTGGTGGACAATCTATGGATTCCTATGGAATCCTCCTTACTTGACCTCCTGGTAAAAGCAGGCGGATTACATAGACACTCATTGCAATTGCCAACTGAACAGTGGAAGGTACAGGCATCATTTACATTTTTTCCAAAACATATTGGAAAAGTGTCCATCGCCCCCTCCCTGCACTGGGAGAAAACCATAGGGTGCTGCCACACCCGGGCCTGGCCATCCCCTCTTTCACATCAGTCATTAATCCCCCCGGCAGCACCTCCCAGAAGACCGGGGGCACCCAGCGGTTCCTAAAAGGGGGGAAAACCCCACCTACTGAGCCTGAGGGCCGGGGACGCCCCATGACCCATCCAGTGGTGCCTAAACCAATGTCCCTGCGGAGGTGCAAGCCTCTCCCCTAGGTCACTCTGTCCGTATCGACAGCTAAGCCTGAGCTACTTCAAGAAACAGCATCTCCGCAGTAAAGTTGGGTGGTGCTCTGCAACTACCGCAAAACACCACCGCCCAGACTACTCCACCGGGGCACTTACAGGTAAGACCCTTTCAACAAGTTAAGACACCAGTACAACCCCAATTAAGGTAGTGTGGGCAACAACAAGCAGCTAACCACCACAATTCGCCGCCTAGCCGCAACACAAACCCACTGTGCCAAGCACTAGCAGAAGACACCCTCACCAGAGTGAACCAGCGGACGCACCCAGATAAAACAGAACCTGGGCCGCAAGTGAGCGAAACACCTACTCTACCAGCCAAATTAGACACAGCCAACTGCCGCCTCTCATGACCAGGGGAGTAAAAAGGGTGGCAGTCACTCTACCCATCGCCTCAGTCCAGACAACCAATTGTCCCATAGCGAAAGAATATCACCAATCTCCGACAGCGTGGGGACCTTTAAGAGTCGGGAGCACCATTGGACTGAGAAATAGGGGCGTGGCGGTGGAGCGCAACACCAGACATAAAGTCATTGCCGCTCATAAGAAGCGAATGACAAAGCTCTCCACAGTACTCCCGCAGGTAAAACCTCGGAAATATAACCACCAGTGGACAACCCCATTTAAGAACGCATCGCCTCCAGCAACAACAGTGTCCCAGCGACAATTGCAAGACACCTTGGCCCTTTGACAAAGATAACCAAACCCGGTACCGAACAGCCGAGACGCAGCGAGACACTAGCTCCTCCAACTACCTCCCAAAGGCCCGTCTACATAGTCCCCCCCCCCTCTCCTCACCAGCAGGGACAGAGGAAGGGCAAATCAGACAGGTCCCAGAGGAAGCTAAACTTCGAGTCTGGAGCCATAGTTAAGACTCCCAAGGTACATTTACAGTCAGAGTCCCCAGCGCTGGCAATGGAACAAGATGAAGAGACAGTCCAGTTTCCAATCATTGACATCCGAGAAATCTTACTTGAACTCAAAGCCGGTATTAGCAACCTAGATTCTAAACTCAACGCACTTTTGTCAAAAGTCAACCGATTGCAGCACCGGATTGACAAGCACAGCGATAGACTGGACTCGGTGGAACAGAGGGTCTCGGATCTGGACGACAACAACACCACACTAATGACCAGGGTGACGGCGCTGGAAGGCCAAATGAAAGCTATGACTGCTAAGAACGAAGATCTGAATGGGAGGGCCTGCTGCATTAACATCAGGCTGGCTGGCATACGAGAGAGAGAGAGAAAAATCCCACAGAAAATTAAAGATTTTATTGAGTCAATGGGCCTCATTACAAGTTTGGCGCAAAGGGATTACCGGCACCAGTAAGGACACCGGTGCCGGTAATCCCTTTGCACCCTATTCCGAGTTCCCTTAGCGGGTTCCTTCCTTAACGCCTGGTCTGACCAGGTGTTAAGGACGGGACCCGTTAAGGGACTTTAGAGCTAATAACGGTACCGCAAATTGCTGTACCGTTATTAGCTACTTCCCCATTCCCATTGAGCACTATGGGGGCTGAAATGGGAATGGGGAATGGTTTTTTCAATGGGGACTTACCAGTCCCTCCAAGGTCGGAATGGACCGGTAAGTCCCCATTGAACTAGGTTGGACTCGGTACCGGTATGGGAGGTAGTCATGGCGCAAATAGCACCATGATTACCTTCATACTCGGAATGAGGCCCAATGTGTAAAGGACTGTTTGGCGAACCCTCATTATCCCAGTTATTTGTCATCGAAAGAGCCCACTGTTTGCCGACCAACCGCCCGATTCCAGGGGCTGGTCCATGCTCCATCATTGCACGGCTGCTCAATTTTAAAGACCGTGACATCATCCTGAGACTTGCCAGGGAAAAAGGCGAGCAACAATACGACGCAGGCACGACCCAAATTTACACCGACTTCTCAGCAGCAGTCCAAGCTTCGCGAAGATCCTTTACCGGAGTGAAAGGACGTCTGAGAGATAGTCAGATGCAGTACTCCATGTTATTTCCTGCAAAGCTGAGGATTCAGCATGCCAGGAAGACACAGTTTTTCATCACACCGGAAGAAGCAAACACCTTTCTGGATGAGCTGGGCTGCCAACCCCTGGACAATAACCCAAGGCCGGTGAGAAGAGACAGCGACAAAAGGAATCAATCCTGATAAAGCTCAAAGCGGGGGGTGCACACAAGGCACCATGACCCCCACGCCACGATCCCAATATGCTGCTGCTAGTACAAGAACACAGAAAACCAGAACTCCTCACCTCATGTCCGACAGCCACACCATAGTTCTACACACCTCAGCGCAACAACATAAACATATTGAAGGGAGCTATTGAACTTGGATGGGCACTAGCGCCCCAAGCTCAGCACCGTTTGTTAGTTATCAGTTGGGGATGGTGGGGAAAGTGAAGGGCGGGTTGGGGGTTGCCCGTGAGGGTGGGGGAGGGAATGGAAGTGGGCTGCTAGTTACGACGAAGGGAAAGCAGCACACTGGGAAAGGGAAGTTAGTAGGGAAATGCGCCATGTGTGAACCTTGCCACCACCAATTGACCCCACGGTCAATATTTACCAGTCAAACTTGAGGAGAACCATCTCCGGTTCCGGAAGCACCTCAAAACCTTCCTCTTTGCTTCTGCCTTCGCTACCCTTCTCCCCTGCTGATCTACTCTATTGGCACTGTGCACCTGGCCACCCTCTGTCCCCTGGGCCCAGGTACCTGTTCACCCTGCCACCTTCTTGCACCGCCTCCTGGCCACCCCTTGCACTGGGGACTGTATCTGTACCCATACAGCCCCCCCCCCATTTTTCTTCTTTTTCTGCACTTATTCAGACTTACCCAGTCTGCTGCCTTAAACACAGCACTTGCCACTTGCTGGCTGCACTACCACAGTTTGTCTCCATTTTCTATTTATTTTTATTTATTTTATTTATCTGCGCTCCTCGGCTCTGCACTTTCCACTCTCCCCCTTCCATGCACTTTTCCCTTTTTCCTTTCCCATGCACTTGCGTGTTCTCAATGTCACTGAGCCTAGTAAGATCTTTTTTATGTTGTGCTGTGTTCTCCCTTGATCCCCTCCCTTACCTAGTCGCGCTCTGAAACACTTGTGTACGAGCGCGATACAAATAAAATATCATATCATATAACATACACTAACACGCACAGCCAAGGCGGTACCTGTAAGGGACAGGACACACATACCCTGTACAAACATAAAAGGGGAGGTAATAACCCAGCCAAAACTCTTAAAGTGTCCCAGTACCTCAAATGCACAATATCAACATTGCCTTTATACAGGAAACCCACCTCTTCCCGTCCTCTGAGAACCAATGTGCGACCGACTGAGGGTGCCACAGCTACTACTCATCGTACTCATCATATGACAGGGGGGTAGCCATACTAATAAACAAAAGGGTGAAGTTCAGGGTACAGTCAGTAACCAGGGATAAAGAGGGAAGATCGCTCCTCGTCTGGTGGATACTGGAGGGCACTGAAACTGTCCTGGTAAACTCCTACGGCCCAAACATAGATGGAGCGAACACTTTTGATTGGGTAATGATGCACCTAGTGGGAACAGACATAGCCACGATCATCTGGAGCCGTGATCTAAATACAGCACTAGACCCTGAATGGGACAAATCACACACGACCATCGTCACTCCCTCCAAAGCAAGTCTCCAAGTTCGGGAGATCTGTAGTGCCTACAACCTGGTTGATGGGTGGAGACTTAGTCATAAAGACATGCAAGACTTCACCTTTCATTCCTGGGTTCACAACACTAGCTCTCGACTAGACTACCTTTTGGTCTCCCGAACAGAGGATTCCAATGAGGAGCCTGTCAGATACTCCCAAGAACACTGTCCGATCACTCCCCTATCACCCTACAATGTGTCCTCACGGACAATAAGAAAGGTAGACCCAACTGGAGGTTTAAATCAGGAGCACTCCAAGACCAGGTGTTTGCCCAGGAACTTGAGACCGAGACCACATCCTTCTTAGCCATCAATCAAAACTCTGTATCATTGAATGGGACCCTATGAGAAACACTAAAATGTTATATTAGAGGGATGTGCATGGCCAAAGAGAACGAAATACTGAAAGCAATCAGAAGGGAACTCGCTGCCAACGAATCACGGCTAAAAGAGCTAGAACACATGTACGCCGCTATAAACGATTCTCACTCCTTAGCCCACCTCAGAGAGGAATTGGACAAGTTCAGGACCAATGCCGACCGAGAAAGACGGTTCCTAGCACAGGGTCACTGCACCCGGCAATACGGTGAAGGCCAACAAACAGGGGCACTCCTGGCAAGGCTGCTGGCTACGGACAGAAAACCCCTGCAGGTGGAATGCATCCGTAAACCCCAGGGCGCCCTAGTCTACACAGAAGACGAAATAGCAGAGACCTTCCGTGCCTTCTACCATGACCTATACAGTTCCAAATATTCAAGTAGTCCAGAGGCTCTTCAGGAAGATACAGAGTTGTATTGGGTGGAGGGGGACCTCAGAGAATCTCTAAACAAATCGATTTCGCTCAAAGAGATACTAACAGCGATAAAAAAACTCCTGAGTACCAAAGCCCCAGGCCTTGATGGCCTAACGGTGACATTCTATAAAGCATTTGCCCAGATCCTGGCTCCACTCTTACTGTCGGTATATGAAGAGCCATTAGAGAAAGGTTGCCTGCCCCCCCACACTTCGTGAAGCAAATGTGATCCTGCTACATATACTAGGGAAATCTCCTGAAGAATGCGCCTCGTACAGACTGATATCGCTGATCAATGTCGATAACAAAATTCTTGCAAAGATCCTTACAGCTCATCCAAAGATCCAATGCCGGGTCTGGTAGTTGCAGACCAGGCAGGTTTTATCCCAGGGCGCAACACGTAATTCGGAATCAGACGACTCTTCGGCATCGTTGGGGCACTTGACCCATCATCACAGGCAGTGGCAGTCCTTTTAGACGCAGAACATGCCTTTGACTCCGTCGAATGGCCATACCTCTTTGCAGTGGTAAGTAAACTGGGTCTAGCGACCTACTTCCCGGAACTAGTCTCTCTTCTGTACAAACACCCCTATCCTGCATAGTATTAGGGAACGTAGAATCCGCACACATAGAATTAAAGAGAGAGACTAGACAGGGGTGCCCCTATCAGCCCTTCTGTTTGCACTGTCAATGGAACACCTGGCCGCGGGCCTCAGGACCAGACAGATAGAAAGAGGTTTCACCCTAGGGCCGCATAAATGAATACTGTCTCTATATGCGGACGACGTAGCCCTCTTCATCAGCGACCCTGCAACAAACCTGAACCCGGTAATGCGAGAAGTCGTCAAATTCGGCACCTTTTCAGGTCTAAAAATTAACCACACGAAATCGGTCGTCCTCCCCTTAGCCCCCGAAACCAAAACATTCAAAGATGATTACGAGTTTAGATGGGAACACACAGGAGTCCGATATCTGGGAATACTGATGTCCAGAAACCATGCAGACCTTTTTTGTGATAACTATGGGAGGGTAGCCGACACTCAGGTGGAAACATTTACCACTCACATTATGGGGCCGGGTCTCCATAGTAAAAATGGTCATAAGCCCAAACATTTGTGCCTGTTTTTAAATATTCTTCTACTGCTGTCGAAAAAGTTCCTTCAGCACATGCACAGCCTTGTCCTTGAGCAAATTTGGTTTGGTAAACCAGCGAGAGTGGCCCATGCAACACTCATCCAACCAATAGCAAAGGGTGGGATGGCACTGCTTGACCTGGAGCGCTATTATTGAGCCGCACAGGCACAATTTCTGGGACACTGGTATGCTATGCACATCATCCGACTGCATGTCCAAATCGAACAGGCCCTGATAACCCCCAATCTTCAGCGGGGGGCCATTATAGGTGAAATCCAAGTATCACCGACAACCATGAACATAGTGCACTCCACGTATGGGATATGGAAGAAGATGGCACAAAGAAGCAATTTTACGATCAGGTTCTCCCCTCTTATCCCAGCAAGGTTCATCCCAGGGATAACACTAACGGTAGAGAAAGTATATCTCCAATGGGCCAACAAACTACAAATCGACACACTGGGCGATCTATTTATAGATAGGAAGTTCCTAACACCCCAGCAAATGCGGGAACGTGGAGCTGACTCCACCTTAGACCTATTTGTATATTTCCGACTTCGATACACACTTCAATTGCTTTTCCCTACATTCCCGGCACAACCACCCACTTGCCGACTCCTACACGGGGTGATTCAATTTCAGGGGGAGGGTAGACTGGTCTCCCCCATTTATAGAAGCCTTCTGACAGGCACCACTAACCAATCAATGGCCCAAAAGCGAGATGGGAAATCGCTGGTGGTCCCGATACAGATGAAGACTGGTCGTATGTCCTGTGGCAAGCCCAGAAGGTGTCCCTAAACTCACAATACTAGCTCATACATTTTAATTTTATACGCCAGGTGTGCCAAACACCGGCGAGATTACACAGACAACATCCAACCACACCAGCAACATGCAAGCGGTGTGGTAACTCCTCTGCAGGCTTCCTGCACCTAGCCTGGGAATGCCCGACAATCAACCACTTCTGGGCAGAGGTGATGGAACAAACCTCTTCAATAATAGGTGAACAACTCGCATGTGACCCTAAAGTAGCGATGCTGGTATACACTAAGAACGTACAAATTTCAGTGAGGAGGCTGACCGGCCTACTGTTGGTACTGGCGCGACAGAGGGTCACCATGACCTGGGGGAAGGGATGTCCCCCCACCATGCGAGCATGGCTGCCGGATCTAGCCTACTGCCAAGACATGGGGCATCATTACGAGCATGGCGGTAGCCGTGCCTGTATGGCAGGCACGGCTACCGCCATGCTCGCTACTGGCTCTGCCTCCCGTGACTGGGCAATAACCCGCCCATTACGAGATGAATGGGCCGGTAATTGGCCATTCGCTGGTGGCGGTTTTGCCGGGCTTCCGATCCTCATTCTGCCGCACAGGGCAGAATGGGGGTGTGGAGCATGGATGCGCTGGCACTGTTGATAACGGTGCCTGCAGCATTTACGAGTTGTTATCGCGGGTGCCGCGCAGCCCGCGAGATATGACATAGCGGGCTGTCAGGAACCCGCGAGCAGAACTCGTAATGCAGCGGCACGGTATGAATGGTGCCAGTACCTTACCGGCACCTTTCATACAGTGGCTGTCACCCTTATAATGAGGCCCATGGAGTCAAACTTTATCAGGACTCTGCCCCTGCAGGCAAGACCTCCAGACATATGGGGAATCTATATCAACTACTTAATAACTACATCGCACTGAACTCGACCATTCGGCCCACGAAACTTGCTAAAGTGTCGGTGGACCCCTTATGACTTCGGTGACTGCTTTGTTCAATTGTTCTATACCATGTTTGACTATTGCGAATCCTTGTATTTAAACTGACGGTGGGAGGGGGAGGTGGGTATCACATGGTGCTTTTTAGTAATATGTTTGTTATTATTAAAAAAAAACTAAAATAAAGTTTTTTTAAAAAACGTATTGGAAGAGTGAAGAGTAAAGGCAATTTCAACAGTGTTTTTCTATTTGCATTTCCACAACATTTTGGAAATGAGCAAAACTGAATGGAGTGGCCTTTTTGCACTTAGGTCACACAGACATGGTCCCCTCCAGTGCAATTCAGGATTACTATAGAATTTCTAACCCTGGTTGTTTCAGTTAAAAAAAAAACAGTTACAGCTATAGCCATATCATTGTTTTTTTGGGAGAATTTGGACAACCTGACTATTTATTTTTGCATTTATAAAGCGCACCTAACCCGAAGGCATCTAGGCGCTTAACTTACATAATAGTCCACGGGTTACACAGAAATGATGATTGCTGGGTGTTACCATACATTACATTACATTACATTCTTTGCATAGGTTACCTTCTTTGTTACAGTTACAGGTATCCAGATATGAAGAGTGTTCATTAGGTTACATACATGATAACACAGGTTGAAGTCACGGCCCTATGTTAAATTGTTTCGTGTTTTGTTTTGACTAGCAAAGTAACTACCTTTATGTATTCAATAAAGATAGCAACCTATACTCCCTGTACAGTATTTAGGCACTTAACAAGATCAGTGTAACATGCATAAGCCCGGTTCACTAAATATATGTAAGAGCACACCACGTGTTTGCACACACGCAGTCGTGCCCTTGGCTGTGCCCTAAACTGATGCCACAATGTATTGGCTATGTGTGTGTGCCTTGGTGTAGAACAGAACAAGCATCCCTTGCCTCCACCTTACGGATGGTGGCCCAAATGAGAATTAGACCACTTGAGTCCTGAGGTGATGTTTAATAGGCACATGGAGCCTTCAGAGCGGTTTTGGGATAGAGGACATCCTCCTTGTGTTAGCTGGAAAGACAAAGTATGCCTCACTTTTATCTATGGGATGTCAATTTATAGAACTAATTTATAAAGCCCAAACCTAATTAGTGGCTACAAACCTTTATTAAAACAAATGGGGTCGGAAAATACCTCACTATCCCTAATCTAGGAGGAATTTCCCTAGCGCAACCAAAACAAATGGATCTGTCTAATGTCAAGATGTCCAAACAAAATGTACGTCCTGTGTCCGTAATTCTATTCTGGCCCTCACACTCCAAAGTAACTCCAATGTGAAAAGGATAATGTCGCTTGATTTCTTAAAGTGTTCAGCTGCTCAAAGTTTAACACAAAAGTTCAAACCCAACAAAATGTTTTCACATTGACAATGTTCACAGTTGTACGGAAGAACCTCCTTCTTCAGAGTCTTTGTAATATAACAACACATTCCAAACACAATCACCAAGTTTCCAATAGGATTACTCTCTTCCCTCAGAGTACTCACTTTGTTTGGGGAAATTTCTCCCTTCCCCAAGCGTTTGCTTCAGCTCATATCCAAAGCATAACCTTCTTTCTAAGGCCTTTTCCTTTATTTACTTTGTTCACACTTTACTACCATAATGATATTGCCCTTCTTGAGATCCTTCTCCCAACAATTCACACAATAGTTCATAGTCTCAAAGGCATGGTCCTTCCATAAGACCCATCAAAATGTGTACACATATTTGTCTTCTCCTGGTATACTCTCCTGCCAGGACTTTGCTACATAAAACCATTAACTTAACTTCACCTGGTATACTCTCCTGCCAGCACTTCGTATTTTAAACACTTAACTTATCTTCACCTGGTATACTCTCCTGCAGGACTTTGTATTGTAAACACTTAACTTATCTTCACCTGATATACTCTCCTTCCATGACTTTGTAACAAAAATACATTCTCCCTTAGATAGGATTTTAATGTCCCATTTATAACTTGATTGGCAAATACTTTCACTTGCTCAATGACTTTGTACTTGCTTTCTCTTTGCTTTCTTATAAAGCGGTATAGCCTGTAAAACCATCCAACATCCCATTTGTATATTTTGGGTTCTTTGGTAGTCTATGGCTTCCCCTCGCTTCTGTTACCTTCTCTCTGTAGCATTTCTATGTCACGACATTCACACACCGGCAACCCGGTGACCCTTTTGCTTTCCCTGGGCTTACCGGTTGCCTTAGGTGTTACTTTCCTTCCATTCGATGGACAGCTTTGGATTGGTGTGCACCCCGGTAAACACAGTCCTGCTCTTGTGCCTCTTTCCCCGGTACATGGTGCCTGCTTCACTTCCTTTTTTTCCACAGTGAACCACCGCACCTCTCTCTCGCTTTTCTGGAGTTGGGTTAGGGTTCCCGCCAACTGCTGTGGCATACCTTACCTGAATTTGGTGCTCAGCCTCGTTGCTGACTGACCAGCAGACCGCCTCTGCACCTCCTTCCCCTCATCTCTCTCATCAGCTGTGGCCAACTCGCATTTAAATGCCCCAGTTCGGTCCTTCCTTTTCCAACAAATTTGCCCGGTCCTAGTAATCATCACTGCTCTGTTGGTTTCCCTCATGTCAGTGGCTATGTAACTTGCTCTTGAATGGTATTGAGGAAGTGGATACTGAGCTTCATTAGGAGTGATCCCCACTGCTCCTGGCCTCTTCCTCATCCCAGTAGTCAGTATATGGTCCCTAATGGGATGATTTTGGGTCGGGGGGGAAACCAAAGTGGATCTATGGCAATATGCCATTAAGGTCTGGGGGATAGAGGAAACACTCTTGGAAGGGAATAGGGAACATGTGATTTTCTCCAATGATATCATCTTATCTTCCTTATGGTTCACCCTCCCCTTCCCCCGCCGGTGGTCTTCCCTCATACAGCCATCCCCAGGGTCAGGATCTGGTAGCGGCTGCCATCCACTGGCCTCATGGGGGAGGCTAACTCAGGGAAAGGAGTGAGGACATCATCAGATTCATCACATGGGGGAGAAGTATAATTGAGTCAGTAATTGGTGTTTGCTGGGATGTGCTTCAAAACGCAGGATCTTTAAGTCCTTCCTGAAGTGTGGGATGGAGGGGGCAAGTGTTTCCTGCATTGGTAACTTGTTTTCGAGACAGAGTGTGCAGCAGATAAAGGCTGGTTTCCTAGTTTCTTTCCCTCTTGCAAAACCTTGATGCCATTGTGGCAGTGTTGTGGCGTCTAGTGGTGCATTGGCCTCTGGAATTGGTGAGTTACTTGCCCCAGTGGAATGGTGTTTTCATTTTGATTGTTTTGTAGGTGACACTGTCTTTAATATGGTGCATTCGTTATGTGGCAGCTAGTGCAGGCTATTGAGGATGAGGGTGATGTGGTTGAATTGTATTAGTCCTGTGAAGAGGTGTGCTACAGTGCATTTTTTAAAAATATTGGCTGTGAGATCAGTGCATCCCATGTATTGCTCAGAGAACATTTCGCACATAATCCACCAAAATGTTCTCTGCGTAATGCATGGTGACCAAAAGGGGACACGACAGGCCAGGTCAGCAGAGGAGAAGGAGAGCTAAGCGGGGAGTAAAGAGAGGTGGGTCGAGGAGTGAGGTGAGCAGGCTGGGGTGTGCAGGAAGCGTAAGGGGAATGGGAAGGGGTAGAGGGAGGGTGGAATAGCAGGGGTTCTGAGGGTATCGCCTAGATAATGTGAATGGGAAATCTGGGGGTGGGATGCAATATGTGGGTAGGGGCCTCTAGGGGTGTTTTGATCTAGGGAGGGGCAGCTGGGTACAAGAAGGAGAGAAGGTGAACATACTGTGAAATGTAATCGATTTCATGACTCTTGTTGCATTGGATGGTTGAAAATTGATGACTTTCAAAAACAGAACATAGAAATGTGAGACCACATAGAGGGGAATAATGTCCAAGGGCCTGGTCAGGGGAATTGTAAGATAGAAACACACACACAAGACTATAGTATCTAGGAGAAAGGCATTTATGAGAAAGGTGGATAACCCGACATTTTGCAAAGGGGCAGATGATGATTATTTCTCCATGACTTACTTCGAAGATCTATGATCTGCGATTTGCCATCTGCCGGGGCGTGATGAAAGGGGCAGGCTATGAAAGTCGTGCATGAGGGGAGACAGTAAGGAACATAATGGTCCGCGATCAAGCAGTTGTGGCCATCCATTTGGGCATGACAATAATGACATTCTAGGCATCTTTCTGTCAATGGCTATTAGACAATGATCTCGATGGGTATGATATAGGATCAGAAGAAAAACAGATCATGATTTTCTTGTGTTCAAGGAAGCAGAACATACTTATGTACTTCGGTGGAAGGGCTTCCGATTTCTGTCAAACTCTGATTACTTATTTTGGTTACATTGTGAAGTGGAGGGCAGAGGATACTCCAGTTTATCAGCATTCCTAACTGGCATACTCAAACATTGGAGGACCATTAAGAAACACAGACCCCTGACCCCACATTCTTACATAAGAACTAACGAATGGAAGAGCGACTACCGGCAAAAGAATGTGAACAACAAACTAAAATGTATTTACAGCCATTAAAAGGAAAGTCCATCACATAAACCATCAATACGTTGCCTGGCAACGAGGAGGTGAAATGGTCTAGGTTGGTGGTTTCTCTTTTTTTTAATTAACTGGTGCCCAATGGTTTCAACTAACCTTTTATGCATAATGTACACTAAAGCAAAATGTCCCTTTATGTTGTAACTCTCGATCAAATAGGGAAACTTGTATTTTCAGTGTATTTTTAAACTCAACGAGGGTTAATTGCCGAATGTTTTTTAAATGTACTCCCAGAAATGGAGAGGAGCCATAATCAAATTGATGTCATGACCACCCATAAGATTCGTTCACAGGGCATTTTCACATTCCACTTTCCTGGTCTAAGCTGGCAAGATATCTGCCCTTGACAAGTAGCCGACGATGGTACAAGCTTTCACTCTTCATTGAACATCAACATACGCAACACGTATGACCCTCTTGCATGATACACGTCCATGCTCAGAAAACTTAGTAGTTAAATAAGTGATTATAGCGCAGGCAAATATGCCATCTTATAAAAGGAAATTATTCTCTGACCTTAGGTCTTGTTCCAGTATCTGGAATGGTTTTTAGGTATTTCACCCCCTCACATTTGTCTTCAGAGTGGTATGTTGAATAGTTTAGCTTTTTCATGTACTTTCTATTAGGTAAGAGTAATCCAAGTGCTCAGTACTATATTCCCATCTAGCTTAGTAGTTAATGCAGATGCACCATTGAAACAATGCTCCCAAAACAGCCCAGGTTGTCATTATTAATGATCTTCACCAATAGTAACAAGGGAATAGGTTTAGAATAGCAATTTTTGGGGAAATCGTTAAGGCTCGAGTTGTGTCCTGTGCTGAAATGTAGACCTGTCCTAAACCTGTCCTAGAGGGCTTATATGGCTACATACATAATCCATAGGGTTAGTCTGGGCCAACGTACGGCCTGTTGCCAACACAGACCACCCCTCTTTTTTAAGCAGTCAGGTTTATGGAATGCCTATACCATACATATATAATAAGGCCATTGACGTAACTTTCAGCTGATTTGCCGTAGTTGGAAGTTGTAACCCTTCTCGGAATATAATTGCCTATGAGCCAACATTATTTGCTTTGGTGTATCTATCAAACAAAGTTTATATTCTGATCACGGTAGTCTTTTTCTTTTACAACAATTCCTAGATTCTTAAAGCCGCTTAAAACTTCAATTGGGTTCCTCTTTTGTTCAAAAGGCCAGATTATTACTCTCCAATTCCTATTGTTTAGAAAATTCCCAAAATTGGGGGGATCACCTTTTGAAGACCAACGGACGTATGATCCAGAACAACAAGATAATTGGCTTAGCCTAAGTATTGCGTGTTTATTTTAATGTATTTATTTACTTGTTTTTTCTAAGCATGGTTTCAGGATTCAAACCTCTGTTGCTTAGCATGGACTTCCTTCCAAGACCAGCGCATTGCACCTGTGCTATCCTCCATTCACAAAGATGAACGACTAGTATGACTAGATCCCAGTTTTGGAGGAAAGCGTCTACCTTTTGGAAGATCAGCAAACACATCTGCAATATATATATTAAATAATGAATCTGATTATACAAAGCCTTACTTGAGTCCTCTTGTTGTGGGTATTTATTTAGCAGACACACCGTCATAATCATGAATAGATGAGTAGTGCTGAGTTGCGCTTTGCCATGAATGATGCAGTACGCTCCATACTATGAGCACAATTTAAACTGTTTATTATGATGAATTTCTCAAAAGTGACTTTGAAAGTTCGGTTAATGTCACTGCTTATTTTGAATTATTGTGTCTAATCTCGATCAATTACATGTCAAAAGAAAAATTTCAGTTCGGTTAATGTCACTGATTATTTTAAATTATTGTGTCTAATCTCGATCAGTTACATGTCAAAAGAAAAATTGCAGTTCGGTTAATGTCACTGATTATTTTGAATTATTGTGTCTAATCTCGATCAATTACATGTCAAAAGAAAAATTTCAGTTCGGTTAATGTCACTGATTATTTTGAATTATTGTGTCTAATCTCGATCAGTTACATGTCAAAAGAAAAATTGCAGTTCGGTTAATGTCACTGATTATTTTGAATTATTGTGTCTTATCTCGATCAATTACATGTCAAAAGAAAAATTGCAGTTCGGTTAATGTCACTGATTATTTTGAATTATTGTGTCTACTCTCGATCAATTACATGTCAAAAGAAAAATTTCAGTTCGGTTAATGTCACTGATTATTTTGAATTATTGTGTCTAATCTCGATCAATTACATGTCAAAAGAAAAATTGCAGTTCGGTTAATGTCACTGATTATTTTGAATTATTGTGTCTAATCTCGATCAATTACATGTCAAAAGAAAAATTTCAGTTCAGTTAATGTCACTGATTATTTTGAATTATTGTGTCTAATCTCGATCAATTACATGTCAAAAGAAAAATTGCAGTTCAGTTAATGTCACTGATTATTTTGAATTATTGTGTCTAATCTCGATCAATTACATGTCAAAAGAAAAATTGCAGTTCAGTTAATGTCACTGATTATTTTGAATTATTGTGTCTAATCTCGATCAATTACATGTCAAAAGAAAAATTGCAGTTCAGTTAATTTCACTGATTATTTTGAATTATTGTGTCTAACCTCAACACGTGTTTCCCCACTTTCGGGAGGTATTGTTACAGTTTTACATGCAATTTCCAATGATATGTTCCTTTGTTACAACATGTGTTGCTTTCATGCTTTCCATTTGTTACAGGCTGAATAGTTCAATGGGAATGCTGGTAACCTTAGTGCAGGTTACATATGGTATTCCTGGTGGCAGACAAAGTTCTGATATTCAGCGTTTGTCACACGGTTCGATTGCCACCATCGTATTCATCCTATCCTTGTGATGTCATACAGGATGACAATCATATTGCAAAAGCTAGGTGACATTTCCAAGCTCTGGAATGTTTGCCACAGTTTATTGTGCTTTACTTGTTCAAAGTAATCTAAGAATAATACGAAAACGCCTGATTGTTAATATAAATAGTTTTTTAAATGATGAAGACCATTGCCATACCATTTGCGATTGTCTGCCTAAAAGCGCAAACTGAGTATTGAGCCTCTACCCATTGAATCAACTCTTGAACCAAAACTTTTCCAAAAAATGTCGCATCGAAAAAGGGCTACTGCTGTATAATTTCTGGGAGCCAACCTTACATAGGTTTAGAATATGGAGATACTTTTACGGTTTGTGGGGTTCTGTAGTCTATTTTCTAGTGGCATCAATGACCAGCAAATGACTTCTCCCCATTTTTGTGAAGCTAGTTTTAATGATTGGTTGTGCAAGCCATCAGGGCCAGCGCTGTCGAGATTTTACGTAATAAATGCATAATTTAATGTAATGAGCCCTTGTATTCCCATTTTGCATGAACTAAGATGACATTCCACTGAGTTATTTCGTTTGTTTCACTCTATGTTCACCAGATGAAAACTCCTCGCAAGCTGAGCCTGAAATTGGATCAAGATGGGCTGCTTATTGACTAAAACTGTTTTGCTGAATAGACGCCAAAAAGAAATGTAGTTTAATATCCATGGTAACATCTAACATATGTTGCCATCTGTTGTTCTTTTGATGATACTTATGTTGTTTAAACCAATTCTTACATTTAAGGCTTGCTCAGTGTAACTAAGTTTATTATTAGTTCAGCAATGCTCTGAGTTCTTCAGCAATTCTTACATTTAAGGCTTGCTCAGTGTAACTAAGTTCATTATTATTTCAGCAATGCTCTGAGTTCTTCAGCAATTCTTACATTTAAGGCTTGCTCAGTGTAAATAAGTTCATTATTATTTCAGCAATGCTTTGAGTTCTTCAGCAATTCTTACATTTAAGGCTTGCTCATTGTAACTAAGTTCATTATTATTTCAGCAATGCTCTGAGTTCTTCAGCAATTCTTACATTTAAGGCTTGCTCAGTGTAAATAAATTCATTATTATTTCAGCAATGCTTTGAGTTCTTCAGCAATTCTTACATTTAAGGCTTGCTCATTGTAACTAAGTTCATTATTATTTCAGCAATGCTCTGAGTTCTTCAGCAATTCTTACATTTAAGGCTTGCTCAGTGTAACTAAGTTTATTATTAGTTCAGCAATGCTCTGAGTTCTTCAGCAATTCTTACATTTAAGGCTTGCTCAGTGTAACTCAGTTTATTATTATTTCAGCAATGCTCTGAGTTCTTCAGCAATTCTGTTCTTCTTTTAGGTGTCATTTTTCAGACCTAGGTTTATTGATCATTTCTTCTTGGTCCCCTATTGAATCCCATATCCAATTCGTTTTTTTTTTAACACATGATTTACTTAATATATCATTCACACCTGGGGAAGTACCATCAGCCAATCAGGTGGCTGGAACAGCGGGCGAGAATAGACATTCTCCTCCTGCTGCTTCCAGCCACCCGAGGACCTTACTTGTGTGGCGATATTTTTTTTCTATTTTATGTAGGGATGCAACAGGGAGCTTCTCCTTGTTGACTCCCCACCCGCTCCAAAACACACCCTTCCTCTTTCCACACCCTTTGTACCTCCCCACAAACCTGCTGGGGACTACAGATTTGTGCTCCGGTGCCTGTTCTCCTCCCGACCCTGGCCACCATAGAAATGGAAAAGGGACTTAGTCCTAAAAAAATTGCGCTTATAATCATCTGAGTTGCATTTCTTTTTATAAATCAAGTTCTTTTTTTTGCCAATTAGGTTATTCACGCCAGGTGTTCTCCTGAGAATTGGCGGAAGTATTGATTATGTTGGGTACGCATTAGTTTCCATTTGCAAGCTCCCGGTCTGACTCTATTGAGGTGCTTTAATGGTTTCGTCCCAGTTAGGGCTCTGGATGATTTATCTGAAGTACTATAGCCAGAAGGGAAAATCGTTGTGGGGCTTGTAATTTACCTGGCATCTTTTAGGGCAAACCCGCATAACTTTTATCTTTAAAAGTGGGCGCAGGCTTTTCCACTTGCCAACCTTCTTCCTCTGTTTTTTCTTGTAGCTAGACACAAGAACTACACCAAACAGTCCATCCGAATTGGTGATTAGGTGCCCGATAGTCAACCTGAAAGTCTTGGTTGTGCTGTTTTAAGTTTTTTGTTTTGTCTCTTTTCTTATAATGTTTCTTGTTCTTACCCTCTTTCTTTTCTCCTCTTAGCCCCAACCCAGTTTCTTGATCAAATTCAGCCAAGGCAATAGGTACAGTGTCCTGGTCCTTTGGGCAAAGTGGAACCCCCTGACCTATACTCTCACCTGCCAGATCAACCATAATAGCCCCCTCCACAAATCTACATGGTATCATCTACATTATATAATTATTCTATTCACCGCGATTTACTTTGTGTATATCGTGTGTCATGAGATTCACTATCTTATCATCCATATTAGCCTGGTTGGGAAGCGGCCCTCAGGTTTTAATGGGAGATATCATCTTTCCATACTCACCATGTGTAACTTTCATATTAATTAAATCCATTGGTCTATTCCCTCTACTAGGGAAGATAGGAAAATATTCAGAGCCTTCCAATGCTGTGGTGTTATGCGCGAAGAATTGAAACTGATCCAGTTCATAAGTTATACTAACGACCTTGATATCGCAGATGGACGACCGGTCGTCTTTGGGTGACCCTTGCCTGTTTGTTGGCTTCACTAATGGAAATACATAGAGCGGCCTGCTTCCTTATTAGGCAAATCAATTCACAGGTGACGGGGTTGCGGCCATGATTGCATTGGTTTCTGTACTTGTAAGTCTTTCGGAACTGGAAATTCTCGCAGCATCACCAAGTGTCTGCAATGAGTTTAGAACTTCACAAATGGGGCCCACTGATTGGGATTGGATGTCATTATTCATAGAGCCCAACATTTAGAATCCATCCATTGCAAATCGAGTTTGGGAAAGGAAGACTCGGCCGTTTCCCCATTTATTTAACCCGAAAAGTAGCATTAGTTTTACCTTCAAATTTCTTGACTCTGGCCATCTCGTTTGTCTCTGAGACCACACAGAGGCGTAGACAGGGTAGGGCTTGAGCGGGCAAGGCACACCCAAAATCTGTAAATGCCCACTCAGCAGCGCTGGTGGGCATTTACAGATGTTAATGTCACTGATGTTGGCCCAACAACATTAGCTTCAGGCCCCACTTCTTAGAACATCCTGGCTATGCTTCTGACAAGATCTAGACGGGGGTAACTTCTCAATTTGATATGGAGTTAATAGACATTTGGGAGTCCGTGGTACTAACATCTAAGGTTCAGACATCGACGACCTATTATGAAGATTATAATGAGATAGGATAAGCAGCTCATGCGCTTTCATCTGCGTCTTAATTCCAGTTGTGGAGGTGTCAACAATACAACAGTCATCATTTTGATAATTGTCCTTATTATTAAGCCAACAAGAAGGTATCCAAACAGTCTTCAAGTTACCAGCACGTTTATGAAACAGTCACTGGCAAAGCCAACAGATTGGGGTTTTGCATAACTATGAGATTTGCATTTTCTAGGCACTGATATAATGTACTACCTGGAAGTAAGATCGCAACAGCTGGAAAATGAAGCGATTACCTGGGCATGTGATGTCAGTACCTGGCAAATGCTTATCTAATACCTCAAGCCAAAACTGTTGGCTTTTTAGTAGCAATTTCAGTGCATGGAAGATATATAAATAAAGCGGCTGATGGCACACTTGGTTAACTCTCAGTAGACTGCTTAGAGAAAACACTGTCAAGTTTGATGTTACTGATTGATAGAGCTAGCTCAAAAAGATCCAATGAGTATGTATTGTGAGTGGGGAGGGACAGGGGGTGGGTGTGAATGGCCATAGGAATTAGCATGTCCATGAGCAGTCAATGGGTGGGTAAATACCCAAACAACACCCACAAGTTGTTTGTCCCTCCTCGCATGTCATCTCCCTCCTACTGGTACTACAATGCAGTAGTTCTGGCTTATGGGTGGTGCTTTAGCGCCACCTAATATTCCAAACTAAAATGTTCTCTCTAGGCAAGGCGTGATGACTGCCATGGCTAAGTTTCCTCTACATCCAGCATTCACGCCTGTCTGAGAGGTCGAATTCATGCCGCGGTGACATGCTCTGTAAGTTTCACCCGCACTGCATGCATTTCTTTTGCAGCGATGAATCTACCAAAAGTCATGCGCCACCTCAGAGCGGCCGATTTGGATTCATGCAGGCAGGTGTGGCTGGCATGGAATAGCACCATCCACAATCACAAGCTAGTCCAAGGGTCAGCAACAGCTATGCAGTCACAGGGTGTCTGTATGTCCAGCATACCAGCTTCGGTTAGCAAAAATCCACACTTAGAGTTGAATAGCATTGATGTTGTTCACAAATGGCTCAAAGGGCTGCCTGCGGGCACAGCATGCTCTTATGTGCCACATGACAGTCTCAGTAAGCAAAAATCAACAACAAGTGAACCACCGCTTCAGCACAGCTGATTTACTGTTACGCTGCGTCACAGATGGCACAAAGCACTCTCAGTCCCAAGGAAACTTTAAAGGTTTTCAATCACCATTTTTACTCTGTGGTCCATCCCTTTCTCACTAGCGTCTCCCTTGGAGTCTCCTCCTTTCCCAGGCATCTGTAGCCCCAGTAGGGTCTACTGGACAGTAGACCCTACTGTCTAAGCACTTTACTTAGGCTAACTATGTTTCCCTGAATGCAAGCAGTCTAAACTCCCACAGGGACTTGCTAATCGGATCCGGGAGTATAGCTCAGGGGGAACGTGTTTGTCTTGGAAGCAAGACAACGCAGGTCTTCACTGGTTTAAAGCTGGTTGCTCGCTTAGAGGCTGGTCTCTGGCATGAACCGCGATGTAAACTGTCTCTACTCCATACAGTTGTTAGTATACTAACTGGGTTTAGGTAGTGCCTTGCACTTACTCTGTCCGACTTAGGTCGGATTGTTCACAGCACGTTAGCCTTCTCCTCGCTACTCTTACCACTACAGCCCTCATCTTGCACCTTCCACCAATCTACTGTCCTCCTATGTTTCACTCCCCGAATTTCTCGAGGAACGGTTTCGATGCCGTTCCTCCACTCGAGAAAAAAAAGCTATTAGTACCCCGTTGCAACGTGCCAGGGTACTAATAGCGATAGAACCCGCGGAGGGGGGCATTACTGTTAATGCCCCAGAGCTTAAGTTAAAGCCCTTCGCTCTTGCTTTAATGTAAGCCCTGGGGCATTACCAGACCGGTATGGCCCCCTTCCGAGTTTTCTATTGCTATTAGTACCCTGGCACATCATACCGAGGTACTAATGGCATTTCTGTCTCGAGGGGAGGAACGGCATTGAAACTTTTCCTTGCCCCGAGGAAAAACAATAACCAAAGAAATGGCCGCTAGGGATCGGGCTGAAGGGACTACATGTAGTCCCTTCTCCCTTTCCATTGCACCTTTGAAATTAATAGGAAAAAATAAACTAAACAAATGGCTGCCAGGGATCGGGCTGAAGGGACCACATGTAGTCCCTTCTCCCTTTCCATGGAGGCTAATCGCACACCGGGAACAGCCCTGTTCCTGGCACCAGAAAGGGACAACGCTGCAGAAGGTAAGTGGGGAGGCATAGGGGGGCCCTAAATTTGTAGAAAAGTGGGGTAGGGGGAATAGGGTGCAGGGAGGGAGGGACACTCTTACCTTCTTCCCAACGAGTGAAGATGGCAGCCTCTCGCTCCGAGGAGCCTTGGAGCGGGGTCTTACCCTGTGAGGTAAGGACCCCGTTGCAGGCCTCCTATTGACTCAGGGGCCACCACACTCCCCTCACCAGATACTAATTCTCATTACCTCTTTGTCCTACTCACTTGCCACACAAACAAGCCCACTCAAATTGCAGTACAAATTTCACTCCTATGCAAATACCTCACCTTCTCTACGAATCTTCTCCACAAGCCGCTGCTCTCTTCTCCCTTCTGCTGGTCTCTTGGTCCACTTGTAACTTCACTGCTGACCTCACCTGAATACCCACACTCCCTGTTTACTGTCTCCTACTTAAATCCCCTTGTGAGCATTGTTCTACTTACCCTGAACAATCAGGCCCTCTCTTCCCCATCCAAGCTGTATCTGTATAAGGACGAGTCATAAGTCATAAGAGTCACAAGAAGGGGACATAGTCCTGACACACTTTCCTTGCTCGAGTTTGCCGCACAGTGGCCACGGCGAGTGGTAAGTCTCCAGTTATCTATTACGGGGCAAAATACAAAGGGCCTCATTCCAACCCAGGCGTTAAGGGGTTTACGGCGCCGTAAACGGAGCCGACCCTTAACGCCTGATTACAAGGTCCCTTAGCGCCATGGTGAGTTTAACGCCTGCTTTTTGCAGGCGTTAAAATCCATGGTGCTAAGGGACCTTGGAGATAATTACGGCACCGTAATTTACGGTGGCGTAATTATCTCCTTCCCCACTCACCTTGGAATGGGGCGGTAAATCCGCCAACCACCATGGCGGTAAAGGTACGACCCAGGCGGTAACTTACCGCCTGGGTCGTAATGAGGCCCAAAGTGTCTTTTATTATCTGTTCCAGGGAGGGTGGACGTTTCTCGCTGTTTTGTCTCTTGTGATGAAGTCATATTTTGCCTTGTTTCACAGGTTTGCTGGTGCGTCTCTCTCTCTCTCTCTCTCTCTCTCTCTCTCTCTCTCTCTCTCTCTCTCTCTCTCTCTCTCTCTCTCTCTCTCTCTCTCTCTCTCTCTCTCTCTCTCTCTCTCTCTCTCTCTCTCTCTCTCTCTCTCTCTCTCTCTCTCTCTCTCTCTCTCTCTCTCTCTCTCTCTCTCTCTCTCTCTCTCTCTCTCTCTCTCTCTCTCTCTCTCTCTCTCTCTCTCTCTCTCTCTCTCTCTCTCTCTCTCTCTCGTGCACTGTTGCAGCCGGATCTGTGCCACTAAACATTAGTGAAAAGAGTTTTTGTGTTTTCTGAAAACACTGCAGAAGACACTACAAAGCGAGAACTACAGTAACGATTCACATCATTCCGTGGAGCAATGTGGAAGTGATTATGTACTGCGCTCATGCCCTTGATAATGGGCAATGGTGGATACTGAGGGCTTCTGTGGGTTGCCAGAGTGGGCGTTTGAGGTCTTGCAGATCATACTTTAATTGGTGAAAGAATTCAGTCAAAAGGTGACAGAGACAAAGGTTACTTCAATATTGAAGCACTGGGAGTGCTGGTATGGCAGTTGTGCACTATATGAGTGGAATGCAGTGACGATGGGTGTACTTTACCTTATGCGATAATGGCTCACAGGCGAGGGTCTTATTGCCAATAGTCCCATAGTCCATTAGACTGGGGTACTAATGGTGGAGTTTTTTTCGACTGCGAGGTGCGTTGCGTTTCACAGTCGGAAAAAAAGTAAAAGAAAATGACACCAGGGACAGGAAAATGTGGTCTGTTTTCTCTTTCTATGGCAGCCATAGTAAACAAAGAAAATGGCCACCTTGGAAGGGGTGAAGGGACTACCCGTAGAAACGTGGTCTTTTTTCTCTTTCTGTGGCAGCCATAGTAAACAAAGAAAATGGCCACCATGGAAGCCACGGGTAGTCCCTTCTCCCCTTCCAAGGTGGCCACACAATTAAACTGAGAAAAAAGTAAACAAAAAAAATCACCATCATAGAAGAGGGAGAAGGGTCTACGTGTAGTCCCATCTCCCTTTCCATGGTGGCCTGAAACAAAAAAAGCAAACACCGGCGCAAGGGATGCGCAATAGTGTGTGTGGCCTTATCATCTGGTAAGGCTTGCATACACACTAATCAGTGGGTTTGTGACACTTACAAGCACCTGTGCCGGTTACTGTCGAATAAGATGTTGTTGGTAAAGTTGAATGCATTTTCGTGGGAGTAGTTTTAAAGTCTTTTGAAAAAGAAGTTGCGATAGTTCTGCTGTAGAGGACAATATTATCAGAGAAGAAGGAAAGGGGGCTCAGATTTTGTTGACGGTTGAGGGGGTGAGTATGAAGAGTTGCATTTCGCTGTTAAAATGAACTCAACATTGTGAGCGCAGCCTGAAGGGAAAAGGAGTTGCTTAGGTATTTGATGGGCGATGGTCTACTTTTGGATGAAGTGCAAAAGGGTAAGTAGACCACTGTGGGCTGACTGCAGTTACATTTTAAAAACAATCTGTATTGGATGGCAAAAAGCACAGTGGAACGAGCAGCTGCCCAAGTCAACATCTGTGTTTGTTGTTCCGAATGGGATCCTGTTCACCATTTGACTGCGGGTGCGAAATAAATGTCTTATGTAAATGTTGATACTAAGCTAACAATACACACAACCTAATGAAAGGCAATGGGCCTCATTATGACTTTGGTGTTAGCCATGCTGCTATTGGCGGCATGGGTGCCGCCGAAATCGCGTCAGGTCCGGGTTCCCAGAATGGGGAATTACCGGCCCATTCCGAGTTTGGAGGGCCCGGTAATTCCTCCCTCCAGGAACCCGGGCCCGGACCTTCCCCATTCCCATTTCAGCCCCCATAGGGCTGAATGGGAATGGGAGAGGGAGCAAACAACGGGCGGATTACGAGTGGCCCATTGTTTGCTCCCTCCTCCCCTCGCGGGACCCGGTAAGGACGCCTGGTTTCACCAGGCGTCCTTACCGGGTCCCGCGAGGGGACCTCGTAATGTGGCGGAACGGGTTTAATGGGTCCGCTTGCTTTTGCGGAGTCCGTTAACCCGTTCCGCCAGGGTTGTAATGAGGCCCACTATATTCCATTTAGTTGAAACATATTAACATTGATGGCTCTGCAAAGAGGGCGCAGACATCAATTCATGGTTGGGCATGAGTGTGCATAACTATTAAAGCCATAGACAGAGTTAAAACCAGCTACTTACTATTGCGAAACCTTGATGTAGATGAGCAGATATCCGCCACGGACACAGAGACATACACTAGATCCAGGCCGGATACTGCAAGGGCTCAATCTGAGAGCATGAAAGGATTTTCTTCAAAACACTCGCCTTGACACATAAGTGTGCCCATGACCTGGCACCTCCCTACCTATCACATAGGATATCTAAACCTATTCCCTCCTGTCCCACCAGAGCGGCATACTCCAATAGGATCACAGTACCCATAACCCGCAAAGTCCATGCAGGCGGTACCAGCTTCCCAACTATGGCCCCCACTTTCTGGAAAGCCCACCCATCCCACATCAGGGCGATTGACTCTCATGCAGCATTACGAAAAGCCATCAAAACCAGGCTCTTTGTCAGACAACTGCACATGTACCTATTCTATGTATCACTGTCAGTGTACCTATAATTTCCTGTATGTACCACTATATATGTAACCAAACTACCTGTACCAAGTTACTTTTGCTGGGCCGCATTCCTGTAACCCTGAATTAAGCCTTCATACGCTCTGATTATAGCGCCTCGATGCCTGTGGGCTGTAGTGCACTCTACAAATCTAAATAAATGTAATGGCAGGTGCAGTTGTACTCGCCCGGGCAGGAACCCGTTTTTTTTGGGATTGTGAGACTGGGAACTTGTTGAGGAGTTTACAGTTATCGTCGCAGAGAAAGAAATCACAAACCCTCTTGTTAGTAGTGAGGCTAAATGGTAGGCTTTGTGAAACGCCTGTGCCAACTGTACCGATCATGATTACTGGGACCGGCAGGAGGGTTACTAAATGGGACAAGTTGGAGGTGGCTGGGCTTGGATCTAGTATCTACCAAAGAGCTTTGGTGAATGTTGAGAGTATATTTGGTAGGGACTTAAGTAGTAGAGAGGTCCTGGCTGAGTTTGATTGCCTGGTTGTTGAAATCAGCCCTTCTTTAACAGAACCCACAAATGAAATAAACCAGAGAGGTGTGGTGAAGAATGCCTGGTTTGATGACGAGTACAGGTTGGTGAAGGGAGCTCTGTAACAGTGCCTTGTTGTCAAATGCACAGTGAATGAAGAGGAGCTATACTCCTGGAGAACTAATTACAAGAATAAAAGGTGGGAGAAAAAGGAGAAATGCTGCAGAGTGAAATGGGACAATCCTTTAGAAGAGACAACAACACATTCTCGGCCCAGGTCTCAATTAAGAAGGGGACCAATACTAATAAGATTCAATGTCACATCCCCCCTGAGGATTGGTTTAACCATTTCCAAGGGTTATTCAAAGATGGCGTGAGTAAAGAATGCGAGAATGATGAGGGGATGTTGGGAAAATGTACGGCATTGAGCGAATATAACAAAGCAACAATGATCACTACGTTGGCAGAAGTCAAGAGTGCAATCTTGAGCTCTAAGAACCAGAAAGCACCGGGCCCAGATAGGATTCCAGTTGACTTGTTGAAAGACGAGCCAGAGGTTTGAGCACCCATTTTAGTGGAATTGTTCCAATCACGGGTGAAACTTAACAAAGTACCTGATTCTTGGCCTACCGACGAAATAGGGCCAGTGTACATACAATGTGGGAGGGAGAAGCCTGGTAATTACAGGCATATCTCCCTAATAGATGCCACTGGAATTGTATTTGCTAATGTTGTTCTAAAGCACAAAAAACGAATTTCTCATCTTCAGGCTGGGTTTCAGCAAGGGACAAGCACTCGTTTCAGCAAGGGACAAGCTATCTTCTGTATCCGGGAGGATAGCTCAGCAGCAACGTGCTCGCCTTGGAAGCAAGACGACATGGAGCAACACAGGTTCGATTCCCGGGTCCATGCGTGAAAACCTCTGGGTATTAAGTGCGTTATACATAATCTATCATATCATATAGACCAATGTCTTTGCTTGTCCCTTGTTTTACAAAAGTACACATTACTGAATAGGAGGAGGGTATATGTGGTCTTTGTCGACCTTCAGACCGCCTTCGACTGTGTTCCAAGAGACCAGCTGTTGAGGGTTATATTTAAGTGGGGGTGCCTTCTGAACTGGTAGCAGTAATGAGCCAGCTTTAGCTTAATAACACAGCAGCGGTGAGGTGGGGTCCTGGATGACAATCCAATTTAGGGCAGAGAAGGATGTGTCCTTACCCTGCTCCTGTTCTGCCTTTATATTAAAACGTTTATTCTGAAATTTATGACAAAATGTCGGGAGGACAGGCTTGATACCCCCATGCTAGGCCCTGAATTATTTCTGGGATTATTGATGCTGTGCTCCTGGTAACATTGCCCATGAGGATCAGTACTCCCTGGAATGTTTCTTCGCTAAATGCTCTGAACTAGCCTTGACTCTAAACAACAGTAAGACTAATGTTCTGGTTTTTAGCCAAAAGAGATCCAAGTATTGTGCATGTTCTGTGAAGATAGATGGGCCCAATCTTGAGCAAGTCGCTCACTATGACTACCTGGGAGTTGGGTACACCGATACCAGGCTATGGCCTGCACAGGTAGATAAATCACAGATTATCTTGTAAAAAAAAGGTGGTGGACGTTTTTTGTAGATCATGGCGAAAGAGCAGTGTCCCATGTTATTAATATTTATAAAATACAGACTGCTTCGGCGGCTCTTTATGGTGCCAAATTATGGGGGTTCGCTAACTGCCAGAAGTTGGGCATTGTGAAGAACAAGTTTTAAAAAATGTTTTTGAGGCTCCCAAAAAGTTTCCCAAATGCTCCCTTGTTGATGGAATGTAGTCTGGAATCGATAGCGTCACAGATAGTTTGGAAACCTGTATTTTATCGGATTTGGTTACAGGTGACGCCAGAGCTCGAGAAATATAGAGAAGCCTTTATGGAATTTACTTAGTTATCCAGGAGGTCCCTCGGTTGTCTGGGTGAAACACGTAAAGCACTAGTTGAATGTCTTAGGCCTGAATGACCTGTGACAGAAGTCAAAGAATTTACCATGCTCTACTAAAGAAAAGGTGAAACTTGCTGGTAAACCGACCAGGTATGAACTCCTTATAGACTTGTGTTTAGTTCTCCAGACTGTATTGGACTATCTTTCACTAAAACCAGAACAAGGCGTTGAAAAATACTTGGACCTGATGTCGCCGGCATACGCAACTACATTGTTCATGGAGGGCAGGACCGGAACTCTCAGGACCACAACATTTACCAGAAGCTGTAAAGCTGGCAATTCCTAATCCTGCCCATTGTGTGACTTATGCCCGGTGAAAATTATGCACGTCGGTTATTCTGTGACCGATACGAGGACCTTAGAAGTCAGTGGGCCTCATTATGGGTTCGGCGGTAACTCTGCCGGCGGGTTGCCTCCGGATCCGTAAAAAGTAACCGCCGCCTGACTTCCCGGTTCCACTGGGCTATTCCAAGTCCAGCGGCCGGGAAGTCAGGTGCCAGTAATTTCGTTAGTTCCCATTCCCAGGACTCTATGGGAATGGGGACACTTGAGCACCAGCACAGTTGCTAACGGTGCCGGTGCTCCTGTAAAAACTCTGCGGGCGTGTGCCGTCCCGCCCGGCAGGTCTGACCTGCCGGGCGGTAGCGCACCCGCTCGCAGAGTTGTAGTGTGCCGGTACGGCAACGTTGTTTCCCGACCGGCACACTTAGAATGAGGCCCAGTATCTGCTGCCTCTATTTAAGAAAGCACGTGTCAATCATGTTTTGGAAGCTCTAGCTTTCTGTCAATGAACTGTATCAATTAATGACACGTATTGTGTAGCAAGATTTATTTACCATGCCTGGTTAGGTAGAAATTCTTTAATTGAACAACTGAGCAATGCCTGACTACAATGAAATTATTTAATCATTTTTCTAACATTTAGAGATATATTGTATGTACTGTTTGGTCTTTTGAGGAAAATGTTGTGTCTTATTTATGCAAAGCGTGCCCTGGATCTCATGTATAACTATTAATGGATGTTATGTTGGACTCGCATAATGCTGAATGAAAGCAAATGATGGTGATGATGAATTGATAGTGGCCAATGGAGATACCAGAGTCAGGAGAGCATAGTGAAGCATGCACTTTTAAGGCACAGTGTCATGCCCTCCCCGCCCACCTAAAATGAGTGTTTCATACTTTGGTCACCGGACACAATATAGTAAACTGTGGTCACGTTTAGACTGTTAGTACCCATTGAGCGCATGGAACCAGGGCACTAGGGATGGATTTGGGGAGGACCAGCTAATAAGACACCTCTGAATCCTATGCCTGGAAAGGGATGAATGAAATGAAATTATATTTTATTAACATCGCGCTCGTACACAAGTGTTTCAGAGCACGACCAGGCAAAAAAGGAAGGGGGAAAAAGGGAGAACAAAAAAAAGAAAACAGCGATCTTACTAGGCCCAGTGACATTAAGAAAGCGCAAATGCCTGGAAAAGGGGGAAGTGCATGACAGGGGTGGAAGTGGAAAGTGCGGAACAGAGGAGAGAACAGAATAAATATTAAATAAAATAATAAATAAGGGCGATAAACCATGGTAGTGCTGCCAGCAAGTGGCAGGTGAAAGTTACTCAGATAGGGTATATCTGATAAGTGCAGAAGAAAAGTGGGAGCGGGACTGTATGGGTACAGATACAGAACCCTCCTGCAGAAGCAGACGGCCAGTGACAGCTCATGCAGACCATGGTCAATGTGGTAACATTTCTTTGACCATTTCTATGACCCACGCACACACGCCACATCAGGCTGCAGTGTTTCTGAATATTATGCAATATTGAAAAATAAGGGAGAGCGGCAAGATAGGAAACCAATAAATGTGTTTATGGCAGCTGAGAATGTATGTATTGATTAAAGTGAGCGGGAACGGTCGGGAGCGGTGTTCCACCACTTTTATTTTTTCTGTTTACCATTCCTCTACTTTTTACGAACATATTCACCATTCTATGCAGAGGATTTCTCCAATCATGTCCTTGTGCAAGTGTAGAGTTGTAATAGGAGCCTTGGTTACTTGCCGCTTAGACTATTGGAAAGCCCCGGCCGCAACACCTTGTCACATGTTGGACTATGCTGCCACCCACCCTGCCCCCTGTCGAGACCACAGTTCCACAACTTTGGTACACTTTTAGCACTGCCAAAATCTTTCCTTCTCAAAATGCTTTCATTTCACCACTAAGGTTCCTTAGCACCATGGGGGCCAGGCTCTGGTGTGTATTTCCTGTTATACACCTGGGGAGAAACTGGGCCAGAGAATGCTGCCTTTAGAGAGATATAGAATGGGAATGACAGAGCGCGATAGTTACACGCGAGAATGCGCTACAATGCCGTATCAATACAGACTAACAGCGGGCTCCCAAAATGGCGCCCAGCAGACGGGCCGAGTCTATAAGCAGTCAGCCGCTTTTATTCAAATTACATTCCTTTCACTGACTCAAGAAGGCAAACAGATGGAGTCGCCACTAGTTCTGAACACTGATTGTGAAATGTGTTGTCTTTCAATGTTCCTGCTGGTTGGAATTATGTGAAAAGATGTCTTCAGGTGTTATGGCTGTCCGCCTGTCTTAACATGGGTAATTCCATATGAATATGGATTTATTTGTGTGTGTATTTTCTACTCTTATTAACCGGTATGATAGCTCAGCAAGATTAGTGCTAGCCGCAGAGACATTTGTGTGACCTGCATCCACAGCTTTGAATCCCGGTCCAGGCAACTCACCTTTAAGGGTTAATGGAGGATCATCAAATTGGCCAATAAGGACGCCTGCTAGGACACTGCTTAGACGCTGAAGGAAGATGGGATGAAGGAAGGAAGGAAGATATTATTATTTCGTTTCTTTTTAAAAGATCTGCAGTCGTTGGTGTCCAAGGGAAGTAGGTCCTTTTGCATGTATTGAGTTGCACATTTCTTCATTCTAGACAGTAAAGGGTTGTGTAATTGGCTACAGGACATCTTTGATTGCACAAACTGTTGACAAAAAAAGCCTTTCGGTGCTTAACACAGAAGCCGGTGCCTTCTATACTTGGGGCAAAAGACGCCACTGTGAGTACATCTGACTTAGTGCTAGCTTAGTCTGGAGTAAGTCAAAGGTACTCACAGGTACTTCTTTCCTGAATTCGAAAGCCCTTTCTAGGAAAAAGTCACGGGTAATTCATATTTTCTCGTAGCTACTTGTTATGAACCAGCCCTATGGGTTTGAAAAACAGAAGTGAGTAAAAGCAAAAAATGGAAAGGTTTCTCTGAATCAAGGCCCCCTATGTAAACATTCAGGAGGGAAGAGGTAAGGTGGCTGCAGAGAGCAAATGGTTGGGTATTAACTCATGTTAATATTGAAAGAACAGCATTGTTAGGCGGGATGGCCTAAAGGACGAAGGAGGTGACACAAGGGATCCTTGGAACGTCTTGCTTTATTCATGTTTATGTTTATTGAGTTTATATAGCGCTTTACTCCAAAGCGCTTTACAGTATAACAACAAGGTTCAATAATGACGAAGCATATTTACAAACATGAAACAAAGCAGCGGTACAGTATGTATAACAATTTACTCAAAAGGTGGGGAAGAGGGGGAGAGGGGAGGGGAGAGGAGGTAGGTGAAGGGGGTTTCAATGTCTGATTTGAGGTCAGCGGGAGTGGGAGGAAGGGGGAAGGAGTGAGGGTAGGGGAGGGAGGGGGAGCCCCAAGGTGACCTCCTGCGCCCCCTGGAGGTAATAGTATCCAATTTGAGGTCAGCGGGAGGAGGGGGAAGGAGGGAGGGGAAGGGAAGGGAAGGGGGGTAGGCGTCGTACTGCCCACTTTCCCTTTTACTCCTCCCCGCTCCCACGTCATCCCTCGCGTGTCCTCTGTCTCCCTTAAGGGGACAGGGTTTCGTAACAACCATTTCTTTTTAGGAAGGCCAGAAAGATACATAGGGCCAATTCACAAAGCAGTTACTATGTGTAACTTGGACTTACTTCTGATGTACTGTATGTATGTCAGGAGTAAATAAAAGTTCTTATAGTAACCTCTCTGTGATTCAAGTCAGGTCAGACTAACAGCTTTGTGAATCAGCCTCCTGGTTTTGAAGAAAGCATGAGGAAATGGGAGCAGGCTCAAATAGGGTAACAGTAGAGTCTCCTGTTATAACGTTAAAAAGAAATGCATCCTGTCCTCTCTGCAAACATACCACAGCTATTGTGTGCACAGCAGAGCCCACTCCTTCTGGTTCTACTCCAGTATTCACTGATTGGACCCCAACATCCCAACGGGGTGCTCATGTATGATGGGCCTTCTGTGGTCCCTGAGCTCTCTTCTCAACCCTGCGAGGCCCAGTTTCGACCGGCTCCCTGATGCCATCAACCTTTCATTGTAAATTGAAAGTCCTCTTACAGATATTGTATAACCAGTCCCATGACTTTCTTCTTGGGCCATGCTCTGCGGTTCAGCAAATCTATGCCAGGCCAGTAACACTTCTAACAAGCCTTATCACACTCTCCTTCCATCTTTTCTGCGTACCTCAAGCCTTGGCCAAAGTTCTTTTCCTGGACAAGCCATGCACCCATTTAAATCCCCGGTTATATGATATGATAGGTTATTTATAACGTGCTTAATACCCAGAGGTTTCTAAGCGCGGACCTGGGGATGGAACCTGTGGTGCTCTGTGTCGTTTTGCTTCCAAGGCGAGCACGTTGCCCCTGAGCCATCCTCCCGAGACCCCCCCTTTTCTCCTTCTTATGCTACGAACCCTGTAACAATCCTTGGAAAGACCTTGCTGTTAGACCTAGAACTACTTACATCGCTGCTCCGACCTCTACCTTGACGCTCAAGCTGACATTAGTCTTTCTCTTGATCCTTTAGAGCAATTCCTTCCCCATTATCATTTGAAAGACATTTGTCACCTCCCAGGACATGTTTTCTTTTACTTTTCATGTTTATCATATCATCAAAGTTTATTATACAAAGTGCAAAAGATCTTCTTTTGCAGCACTAAACCCGGGGCAAACTGTGGGGTGGTCCTGAGGTCCCCAGTTCTTGGTAACTGCTGTGAGCCATAAAAGGTTAAATCAGGCCCTAGTCAGAGCCCCGCGATCCATTGTTTTATTACTGTGCAGAAGATATGATTGAACACCAGCTGCGTCTGAAATTAACAAATGTTTCCTATTAGATTCAATCCTAAACCCAGATGTTTCCCTGTTGGCTATAACTAAGGAACCAAACATCTGCGTGTATTTGTATGCTACAGCCAGTGTTAAGAGAGCAGGGGGACACTGCAAGTTGAGTGTATTCAGTTGTAGCAAGCACTGAGAGATAAAGGGTAGCCAAGGGATTTTACGCCAAAATGAACTCTGCATCAAGGCCCTTATAATCATGTGCGTCAGTTCAGCTCTTGGATTAGACCAAAGTGCCAGCCAATGTGCAGAATACCTAGTTCAACATGTACAGCAAAACTCGGTGCTGAGCTAGGGAGACCCAAGAGTTTAAAAAAAACATTGGGCCTCATTACGAGGTATGCCGGTAGCCATGCCGCTATTTGCGGCATGGCTGCCAGCAAAACCGCATCCGTGTCCTCGGAATGAGGACTTACTGGACCATTCCGAGTTCGGATGGCCCGGTAATTCCTCACTCGAGGACACGGACACGGTTCATCCCCATTCCCATTTCAGCCCCCATAGGGCTGAATGGGAATGGGAGAAGGAGCAATCAACGGGCCATAACGAGATGGCCCGTTGTTTGCTCCCTCTTCCCCTCGCGGGACCCGGTATGCACGCCTGGTTTTCCCAGGCGTGCTTAACGTGTCCCGCCAAGGGGAACTTGTGTTTGTATTTTGTATTTGTATTTATTTTATTTATAAAGCGCAGCCAGGACCGGGGGCATATGGGCGCGTAAGTTAGATCTGGTTACAGTTACAATTTAAAGCAGTCAACAATGGTTACGTTACAGATAGGTACAAACATAGTATTTCTAGTGCGTACAACTATACATTAAATTGCAGAGTGTGCCGGCAATACTCTAGCGTGCTGGGTTCAGGAGGTTAGGCTGTCGTAGAGTCCAGATTGTGAAGCCAGCACTTCGTGTTGTGTTTGAACAGGTTGAATGAGGATTCTGCTCTCAAAGGCACGGGGATAGTGTTCCATAATTTGGAAGCTTGTACAGGGAAGCTAGCTCCACCCGAGTTATGAAGTTTGAATCTCGGTATGGTCATAGTGTTAGTTTGTGCTGCTCTGAGTGGTCTTGAAGAGGTGTGGGGTGTAAGTTGGTTAGTAAAGTATGCTTGCGCACGGTTAGCCCTGGCTTTGTGTATGAGGGCCAGTGTTTTCAGGGATATTCTATGCTCGACAGGGAGCCAGCGTAGTTTACGTCTGGTCTCAGATATGTGTGCCTTTTTGGGAATGTTGAGGGCAGCCCTAATGGCATTGTTTTGGACAACTTGCAATTTATTGATATTTTTGTGACTAGTGCCCAAGTAAAGAGCATTACAGTAGTCTATTTTGGATAGGACTAATGCTCGGGCAAGAGTAATGCAATTGGGTGTGGAGATGAATGGTCTACATGCAGTGATCAGCTTACAGGTGTATGCGGCATACACTAAAACCCTTGGTATCTACATCGATGCCACCTTATCCTTCTCCAAACAAACTAATGCAGTAGCATCGATGCAGATACCAAGGGTTTTAGTGTTATTTGACACAGGGATGAGATTGCCATCTATAGTAAAGGCTTTGAATGAAGGATTAAGATTTTTGAGTTTGGCATGAGTGCCCAGGATGATCAACTCGGTTTTTTCGTCATTGAGACACAGTCCATGATGTGCCATCCATGCTTGTATTACAGAGTAGATTTCATTGAGGGTGGTGCTGTCAGTTTCGTAATCACCCGTGATAGGAATGAGTATCTGGGTGTCATCCGCATAATTGGTATACATGACACCCAGATAGTCAAGGATATCGAAAAGGGGTTTTGTGAATACATTATAAAGTGTCGGGACACGCAAGAGCCTTGCGGGACTCCGCAGGGTACTGGTGAGGGTTCGGCAGAATCCGTTGGAGAGAAGACCCTCATGGTTCTGTTCGCCAGGAAGGAATTGATCCAAGCCATGGCTGAGTCTGAAAAGTGTGCTGCAGATTTCAAATGGTGACAGAGTGTTTGGTGGTTGACCAGGTCGAAAGCTGCTGACAGGTCAAGCAGTAAGAGGAGTGCGAGTTTTCCATTGTCTTTCAGGGTTTGGATCTGGGTAGTGAGGTCTATTAGTGCAGTTTCCGTACCGTGTCTCGGTCGGAAGCCTGATTGCCTAAGTCCTAGGAGGTTGTTTGATTCTAAGTAGGCCTGTATTTGTAAATAGGCTGCTCTGTCCAGAATTTTTAATAAGAACGGTACAGTCGTTATCGGCCTATAGTTAGACGGGTTGGCTGGGTCAAGAGTAGGTTTTTTGAGAAGTGGAATGACCCAAGCGTCTTTAAGGTTGTCAGGTACTATTCCAGATTTGAAGGAGGCATTGATGAGGTTGGTAATGAATGGTGCTAGGTCGTGCGCGGCCGCTTTGATGATCGGGGCAGGGCAGGCATCACCTTGACAGTTTGAGGGTTTAAGTTTCCTGATGATGTTTTCTACTTCCCAGGTTGAGAGGGGTGAAAAGCTGAACGGTTTACAGGTTGATATAAAGGTAGATGGTTTGTTCGGTAGTTGTTTATAGTCCGGGTCAGCTAGTAGTAAGGATTATTTTGCGTTGATTTTGGATTGTAGGCGAGCTATTTTATCTAATAAAGCCTTCTGAATATTGCTACACCATAGTGTGTCAGTAACACATTTGTCTATGGGGCAATGGGGGATTCTAGTTCTTTCAGAATCTTAAAGAGTTCTTTTGTGTTGGATTCCGCTTGTGTAATCCTTTTGTTATAGGTATCTTTTTTAGCAAGAAGTATGGCTTCTTTGTAGCTAGAGGAGGCTAAGGTTAGCTCAGTCTTATTGGATACTGTGGGGTGTTTTTTCCAATGAGCCTCGGCGGTTCTTTTAGTTTTGCGTAGTTCTCTTAACTGCGGCGTGAACCAGGTGTTAAGGTGACGCTGTGGTTTAGGTTTCCGCAATTTTAGGGGGGCAATGGAGTTCAGTGCTTTGAGTATAGCTTGGTTGTGGGTATCCACTAAGACTGTGGGGTCAGCATCTGAATCAATATTATTCAAAATAGGGAGTAGTATAGGTAGGAGTTTGTCAGGAGTAATATCTTTCTTGTTTCTCGTGCAGGTGGCAGGGGCGATGATAGGCACCGGGAGGGGTGTGTTGGCTTTGATAGCAAAGGTTAATATATGATGATCCGACCAGATGCAAGGGTCATTGGATAGGAGGTCAATAGGGCAGTTGAGGTGGGAGAGCCAGTCTAGTGTTCTGCCTTTGATATGAGTGGGTTCATGGATAATGTGGGTATGACCCAGTTCAGATAAGGTGTTGGCAAGGTCATGGGCGTTAGTGTCCTTAGGGTCGTTGAAACCAAGATTAAAGTCCCCAAGTAAGATGGTTTGAGAATTTGGTTTGGTATTTATGGTTATAAGTGATGCAATATCCTCTATAAAAGAGGGAATGGGTCCTGGTGGATGGTAAATAAGGTGCAAGGTTGCCGTGTGGTTGGGTGAAAGAGGTAGTTTAATTGATAGGGATTCAGCAGAAGGGATTTGAGCGTCTTGGATGACTTTAATGTCGAAGGTATTTCTGAATTCCTTCGTTTCAGTGGTGTTTCTATCGGATCTAGTGATAGCATAGTCATTAGGTATGGCGAGGGCCAGAGATGGGCCGGATGCAGCATTAAGCCAAGTTTCTGTGACTGCGAGGAGAGCAAGATTTTCATAAGTTATAAAGTCAGCGATGTCGAGAGCATGGGCAGGAAGAGACCTTGCATTCACCAAGGCTACTTTGATTAGTTTGTCTTTTTGTGGAGATTTTTCAGATGGTATCGGTCGACTATGCCGAAGGCTGTGGGCTAGATTGTCTGAGTCAATATGGGAATTGTCAAGGTTATGGTCAATATGCGAGTGTTTCATGCTACGGGCTCTTAGTCTAGAGTTTCTGGATAAGATGCTAGGGTGGTGAGAGTAAGGAGAGATAGGTGGGCTGGTTCTAGAATTCAATCTAGCGTTTCTTTTCAATAGGCTAGGGTGGTGAGAGCATGGATAAGTAGGTAGTCTAGTTCTAGAATTCAGTCTAGTGTTTCTGGTAGCGATGGTGCAAGGTTGGTTAGGTGTTGGTCTAGTATCAAAGTGGTGTATCCAGAGTGCTGGATCATCCAAGTACGGATTTGCAGGTGTCATGGTGCTGGGCCACGAGGAGAGGGTGGTGGTTACCATACATGAGCTGGTGAATGTGTCTTGATTAGAATGTGGGTTGGGTTGACTAGTCCAGTGTCTACTGTATGTATACAGTAGGTGGATGAGAGTCGATAGGCACCAATACATGATGTGGGTAGCGTCGCTAGTACACAGGGTAGCAGGTGTGGTCTGTTAGCGACCAGAGGCACAGCACAGATCGATTCAATGTAGTCAGAGGGTAGTCATAAGGAACAACACAGCAATCAATGTGGTCTGTTGGCTACCATAAGGAGTAACACAGCAATCAATGTGGTCTGTAGGCGACCGTAAGGCACAACACAATCAAAGTGGTCCGTTAGTGACCATAATGCGCAAATGCAATGGGGGCCAAAGTAAATGCATAAATCAGGGGTACCTAGATTCAAAATTAGCATGAGGAGCCAAAAAGGCACTAACCTAAAATGCAATAGGACACAAAATCAAAATGTATGAACAGAGAACACAACAATGTAATTTTGCCAAAGGATGAGAGGGCAAAGTAAGCATAGTAGGGATGCCCATCAGTGTGTGGAGAATATAGGGCAGACTGGGTTGGCGCACTGATATGGAAGTTTAGGCAACCTTAGCGACCAGTGCAGTGACTGCAGCGCAAGGCAGGTGCTAGAAAGGCAATGAGGAGAGCTGTTTGAGAGGATAGGGTGCAAGGGAGCAGGTAGTATAGCCAGATGCAAATATAAGTTACTCACAGCCTCAGAACAAGCAGGGGGTATGGCCCTGGGCTCTGGTCAGCTCAGGACAGTCTCTGGACAGTTGTTGGCCTTGCCCTCAGGGCCTTTCCTGAAAGGGCCGGCTAGCGCCTCCCGGTACCTGATCGGTGGAGAAGTAGGGTGCAACAGCCAATCAACCGGCGCCTCTGGTCGGCAGAGTAATCACAAAGGAGGGGAGGCTTCAGATGGCACGGGCCGCCATCTTGGAATGGCTTCAGCCTCATGTTGTGCAATGGCTCTCAAGTGGTTGTGGCTCAGACGGGGGGTCTGCCACAGCTTTGCTGCAAATGGGTAATGCAGTAAATGCAAGCAGATTGAGAGACAATATTTAAAAAATGAAAGTTAGCGTGGATGGTTACCGCGCCTAGTGCGCTAAGAGTAACCCAGAAAGACTAGCTGTGGCACACATACCTTGGTGCAGTCCTGCACAAGGTAATCCAGCAGTGAGTCACTGCTCCAGCAGTGATAAGGAGCTCCTGCTCCAGTTCGTGAAGATTCCGAGTGCTTGAGACAACAGCAATGGGCTTTAGCTTCACAGAGCCTTGCAAGGGGCAGGGCTCACTTCTTGCCGCCTGATTGGTGCAGAGGCACGCTCGTAATGTGGCGGAACGGGTTGAACGGTGCCGCAGCCTTTTACGGCGCCGTTTAACCCGTTCCGCCAGGGTCGTAATGAGGCCCATTCTCTATTACTTCAATAGCAGTAACTAGTTTGTTGCCCCACGGCATAGTGCCGCAATTCGTTGCTGCCATAGTCTGTGATCTATACACTTCCAAAATAAGCTTAATCGGCTGACTCTGGCACATATTAGTCCTGGGAGGATAGCTCAGTGGCAACATGCTTGCCTTAGAAACAAAATGACATGAAACACAGGTTCCATCCCCGGGTCCGCGCTTAGAAACATCCAGGTATTAAGCGAGTTATAAATATGCAACTAAGAGACATATTCCTGTAACAGTGCCTTGAAGCCCCCAGGCTGTGTGAGTGCTTTAATAATGTAAATAAATATTCATAAAGCAAGACAACCCCCCAGGGCCTGTCTCCTTCCTCTATGTGCAAGGCCAGCCGCCAATTATCGCTGTAGGTGATACCTAGATAATCACATTTTTCAACACAGGGGATCATTTCACCATTGCTCAGCATTCTTCAAATTGTTATCCTCCTCCCTCCCCTTTTGCAACATGCCATTACTGCTGACTTTTTTGTATTTAAAAATAGTTTTAAGTCAGACATAAAGGCAGTGTCTATTAAAGTTTGCTAGGTAAGTCGGGTCCATGCAATCAGGACTCTGTCATCCGCATAGGCCAATACAGGGGCGTCTCAGCCAACTTGTGGGAATCAGCCATCATCTTAACTAGTGCCTCGTATAAACCATTAATATAAACGGCAAATAGCACCGGGGACACAGTGCATCCTTGGCGTATTCCAGAAGCCAGCTCAAAGAAACCTGCGCATTGGCCCCTGTTCTCCAAACCTCACACAGGCTCTAGTATCCTCATGAATGATCTGTAATACCTTTACCAGTGCAGCCGGGCACCCCATGGACCTGAGCACTTGGCATAGTCTCACTCTAGCCACTCTATCAAATGCTGTGCTCAGGCCCATGAATGCCAGATAGATTGGTTCATAGAGGATGCTCCAACCAAATACAGGTTAAGAGCCTGATCCTGCGTCCCCAGACCTGGCCGAAAACCGTATTGAATGTCTGAGAGACCATCATTATCAGAGATCCACTGTTCCAAAGGCTGCAATAATGCCCATCCAAAAATCTTAAAAGATGTGTCCAATAATAAAAGGGGCTATATGAAAGAGGCCACCTGGATCTCCCTTTCTGAAAATAAAGTAGATTATGGCATTTTTCCAGGATTGTGGGGATTCCCCCAATTTTAAATAGGAATTAAAACATCTAGTCAATAGTGGAGCGCATAGTTCTATCTCATCTTTAAATCGATCAGCAGGAATTGCAACTGGGCCAGGTGCCCGATTATGTATTTGTCGACTAACCGCATTTTTCACCTCTTTCACAGTCAAGCGTAATGTGGAGGACCGCTCCCCGTCCTCGTATCCAGCTACTTTTCCTTCAAACAATAGCTTAAAGTGGTCTGACCAAGCCCTTGCACTCACATGATTCTCTCTGGGGGTTTTACCCCTATTATAAGCTGGCCCACATGCAACAAATTCCCAAAACGTTTTTGAATCTCTATGCAAAACTGCCATTAGATGTTCTTCACATGCAAAGTTTTCTAGGGAGTTCTTTCTTAATTACAGAGCATTTTTATACCGTGCTCCTGTGACCTCTCCTCTGGTACTAGCCCTATCCCTCAAGCTACCCTTCAGGATGTTCTGTGCTATCCGGCATGACTCATCAAACCAACTGCGCGCAGCACTTTTTCTATTTTTCAAATCGTGTTGGAATAATTCTGTTAGTGAATCCCATATTATTTGTGATGTTGAATAACTTCCCCTGGTTACACATCATTAGACAAAATGCATGCAGTGTGTTCCAAGTTTGGTTGAATCGCCTTATGTTGGCTTGAAACTGGATCACAATTAGCCCCTTTTATCCTGTGTTTGCACAGTGCGTTGATGTCACAGTGGTTCAAATGCAGGTGCATGGTCACCGGTGTCTCAAGAGAACCCAATACAAGACCAACCTCAGAGGAAAGTGGTCACTATTAATCTCATCAATGACTTTGAAGTCCACTATTAATGGCCAATGTTGGACAAGAATGCAAGCATAGTCAATTGTAGATTTACTCCGGGAACCAACAAATGTGGTCTTACCCAGAACATCCGAGCATACACGTACGTTCAGTGAATGGTATCCCCAGTCCAACACAAAACCAACACCGGACGTTGCCGACCGATAGCCCAAAGCTGCACTCTCAACGGGATATAATCCCCAATATAGTTTTCCCACCTAATGGGGTTCATAAGCTCCTAAAAAGAGCCAGCTGGCCCAAGTGGTGGGTAGTGTTTGGTTATTTTTTGAGACAAAGAAATTAGTACATTTTTAATGCATTTCATTACTAGATAATAAAGAACAACACATCCATGTATACGTATCTCTGTTAACCTGCTAGAATATAGTTAGGCAAAAACCAGAGTGACTCGAGACAGGTTACGACAGGTGAACAATAGTGTTTATTTGTCACACTTAGTAGAAACCCCACTGTTAGAGTCACAGTGTGGGGTATAAACCTTAACAAAACAATATACAATTAATATTCGAAACAACAGTATCACAATTGCACTGCAATTTCGCTCAGATAGACCTAGAGTTATATACAATAGCTGTGGCGCAATTCCAACATTTCACATAACTCTTGTTTTCATTATCAACCATATATTACATTCTGCTCATAATAATCATTAACATAGAACAACACTCCTACTTGGTGGTAAAGGCCGACGCGTTTCGGATTGTACTAATCCATCTTCAGGGCAGGACGTGTCAAAATTTCACTATATGTTCAGGTAAGTTTCTCTAGGTAAGTCCTAAAAGTGATGAGAATATACTAATTAGATCACTGACAGTGGGTGGATGGAGAGGTACGGGTAGAATTAAGAATGAAGTATACACCAACCTAAAAGGTGAAAAGAGGACTCATAGGTATTTGTCCGGTTTGGAGAACACCTCCTGGAGGCCGGACAGCGAGGATGAGGTGGCGGGTAGAGACTCCCAAAAAGGGTATCTGTAATTAGAGGGAATAGGGGTCAGGAGAGATATTATAAAGATACTCAAAGTCACATTGTTGGGGCACGTATGCAACTAAAGCCCGGGTCAGTGGTCGGGAAGGGAAACATATCACGGAGGGATATTACATGAAAGTGAAGCAGGGTTCAGATCAATCAATGGCCCTAATAGCCATGGTTAATGTAGCCATTAAGTAATGCCCAAAGAGGGTGCCCGTGTAGGAAAGTCAAATGACAGGAAAAAGATCCTATCCAATACTTCTGTGATCATGAAGGGAAATATGTTGCATATAAGTAAGGCAGAGTTCGAATGAGTGGTTAGCCGTGCTACACATGGCTTAGGTCGCCATTAGGAAATTTCCAACAAAAGTGCCCGTACGGGTTAGTGTCCCATGTCGGGATAACAGTCTCTCCTCATAAACTTACTTGGTAATACTGATCAGGAGCAAGAGTCGAGCAGCCCGTCGCCAAGACGAGCTGTTCTCCTCAGTCCCGTATTCATGGTCGCCAAGGACGCCGCACATGCACGTTCGTGCCGAGGACGCCATGTTGGTGTGGGACTGACAAACGAGCAGTCCAACAACCATGTATTCAACTGTAGGCCCCTAGAGCAGATTCTCTCATCGGACAATTTAGGGTGAGGGATACTGCGTGCAAGAAATTCACTCATGTCTACCATATCATTTGGGATCCCCAATCCTAATTTGGGATTAAAATCCCCTCCCAGAACCACAATTGTTCACTCAGTTTGGACAGATAATCTGATTTAAAAAATCCTTCAATGCTCCCAAACAGTCCTTATTAGGAACATGGGGGCTATTTTAAAAGTCAACCAAAATCCAAACCCTACCAGACTCAAATGAGACCGCCACCCATTTCAGGGCAGTATTCTTCATCTCCCTCTCCCTATATAACAATGAAGGGAGGATTTCATCAAAATTGCCATTCCCCCATGGCAGCAGCCTCGTATCCTCTTCCCCGCAGGATTACAGATTGAAACATAACCATCCAAGCAAACAGGAGTCAATGCCCACATTTCCTGCAAGAAGACGATGTCACAAGACATCAAAGAGGATATGACCTCCCTCCTTAATAACTTAGACAACGTACCAGCAATGTTCCAGCAGAGGAATGTCGTGGTGCCCTTGCACGGGCAACACCACAATCCCTACTCAAATGATTAATTTTCCTTTGGTATTCCCACTGATGCATCTATCCCCAGAATTTCATCCCCAATATGAGTCAGTCAATCCAGCTCCTCAATCCCAGCTAGGGTATCAAAATGATTTGTGGTAACAATTGCCCCCCCCCCCGTCCAGTCTCCTCCCTGACCCCTCCCCCGCGTGCTGCTCACACCCCCTTCTCTGCTTTGGAGTCTCCCACTGATGTTGTCAGATTGGTAGAGCAGAGTGCGATGGTTAAAAGACGGCCAACAGGAAAAAAGAGATTGTATCCAAGCCAGGCAACTTGCTCCGCCAAGCTGCATTAAGTGCAGAGACCAGGTAGTGCAACATTGTTGGGGCTATCAATGAGACTATGACACAGTCCCTGTCTATCTGCATAAGGGTCCTTCCAGCCCACGGGACCCTCCTTGTCATCAGAATAGCCCCTCATATTCATCCTCATCCGAGGTAACCGGGTATTAACCCATTGTGAAGATTTATTCACCTGGGAGATAGTAGATTCTTTCACTCTTTTGTCTAGGGGGGGGCAAACCTCTTACTACTCCTACCGGGGGTGCTGCTTCAGGCGGGAGATGAATAGTTACTTGCTTCGCACCCAACATGCCCGGATTCCTGGATAATTGGGGCTTGGGGATTGGTAGTCACAGTGATCTATTCAGGACTATCTCTGTTGCCCAGATGGGCCTTTCCTGCGCTGATGGATGTGCACAGCTATTACTGAGGGTTCAGATTGTTGGGCACCAGAGTGCTCTTTTGGTGGGAGACTATTAGTTTCCATCTTTGCATTCACGTCCTTAATGGCCATGGTGGGCGTATTACTCAGGTTTACAATCCCTCTGAGCTCCTGGACATCCCCCTTCGTCCCCCTGATCAAACCATCCATGATCAAGAGCGATGCATTCAAGGAGTCTTTGAGTGAGATGATACCAGAGAGAACGGGGAGCTAACTTTAGATCCAGGATTTCATCTAATATTTTAAAGTCACTAGAAGGTGAGAGTAATGAGCTCTCAAAGAAATTTGATTGGGGGTGGGATACTCCCATATCCTCCATGCCCTGTAGCACCACATTCTGTCCATTATGAACTGACTCCTGCCCCAGAATACCCACTGGTAAGTGTGCTTTCAGCATATCTTGTTCTAAAGTGGGAGAGGGCAGCGCTAACTGTGTGCCCTCCCGCTCACTTGAATGGGAGGTTACGACTTGGATGGCCCGTCCGTGTTTTGAATGCGCTCCTCTATTGTCCCAGCCATTTGTTTCAAAGACTCGTTTAGGATTGGCTGATGGGAAGTCTGGCCTATCCCGACTCCGCCAGCAGATGTTTTGTTCACAACCAGTGGTAAGTCTCTCGCTTTCCGCTTGGACAAATTGTCACCAAAAGTAATCAAATTACCTGATCAATATGGGGAACGTATGGGGCGTCAGACAAAAAGTACAGGTGCAAAGTGCAAGTGCAAAGAATACTAGACTGTGCAAAGATGCCCTAAGCTGGAACGTTCTTTAAAGTACCCCCTGAAATAGGTCACATGCAGGCAAAAAACCTATAATAAGCCAAGTACACACGTAAGTGCGAAAGATGCAGATGCAAAAAGTGCAAGTGCAAAAAATGCAAGAGTGCACAAAGAGGCACGTTCTCGACAATGCCTGATTAAATGCATCGTGACTCACACCATTCAATAAATGTTAGGTACATATTAAATCACCTTATAAAATAAAACACATTAAAACAGTTAAAAGCGCATTGAGCAATTAAAATTACAAATTAAATGGCAATTATTTGATGATGGTTTTGCTGACAATTATGCAGCCGGCATTCTGCGAAAAATTGGGTAAAAAGACAGACAGTTTTAAATTGTTTTTGTAAGTAACTCCAATACAAAAATCCAATAGAGGCAAGTCACCGACATTGCACAGGAGCATTTCCCAATACATTCCCAAATCATTTTCAAGTGCACTGTGCCCATACATTTCCATGATGACTGCACCAATATGTGCCAGAATTCCCATATGGGAACATGCTAATGTTTGCTTTTCCCATAATAACAGTATTGATCAAATACAAAAAAAAAAAACATGTCTGCACTGTCCCAGCCAATATATGAGAGTACCCCCACATAAGGGCATACTCCTATTGGCTTTACCATATAAAATGTCATGCCAGAATAAGAAAACATGCCCCAACTGGCTTCACAATGTAGATCAGTCTAGATTACTAATAACACATATAATGTTTGCTTTACCCTTGATACCCAATCACAAATGCCATAACACTGTTAGAAATATTAGGCTGTCTGCACCAAGATGCCAGGCTATCCAAGTTATAACACTTATCATGCCTACACTAGCAAAGCCTGGAATATAATGCCATACCACCGTAAGAAACAGCTAGACTGGCTGAATGAAAATGCCAGTCTAGCCACTTAAAAACACATATCATGCTTGATTTATCATAGATGACACAGAAAGAAATGGCTATACTAGCTGTACCCAAATGAAAGTCTAGCCATGTAATAACACATATCCTGCTTGCCTTATCATAGATACCCAGTACAAAAATGTAATTCCACAGTAACAAATGACTAGACTGGCTGCACCAAAATGCCATTCTAGCCCCGTAATACCACTTATCATGCTTGCCTTATTAGAGACGCCCAGTAAAAAATGTCATGCCACTATAAGACATGGCAAGAATGGCTGCACCAAAATGCCAGTCTAGCAATGTCATACATCTTATCATGCTTGCTTTATCATAGATGCCCTGTACAAAAATGTCATGCCCCAGCAAGAAATGATTAGAATGGCTGCGCCAAAATGCCAATCTAGCCATGTAACAACACTTATCATGCTCTGCCTTATTATAGATGCCCAGTAAATAAATGTCACGCAACAGTAAGAAATGGCCAGACTGGCTGCACCCAAATGCCAGTCTAGCTATGTAATAATACATATGATGCTTGTTTTATCATTAAAAATGCAGTAGAAGTGCAACTGCACTCTGACTTTAGAAACAATATTTTTTCTTGTCAACCTCAATTGAAACAGTTTCTTTTTGAAGTCAGAGTGGATCCACACTGAGTTCAGAAAGTAATTCTTTCTAAAATCTGAGGCTCCCCCGGGACTTGGGGCAGTGAGGCTCTCCCAGGACATGGGGCAGTGAGTCTCCTGCCCTAAAGGGACTTTGGGGGCCGCTGTTATGTTAGTGTGTAGGTTTCTATATAAGGAAAAACAGATATAAGCTATTTTGGTGTAAGTGAAAACATAGTTTTCGAAAGATCGAATTTGAAAGTGCACGCAGGGGCTGACAGGCACGTCGGCACCAGGAAGAGCCGTTGCCATAGAACTGGTAAGTGTTTATGTGTGTGTGTGTGAGTGTCTGTTTTTGTGTGTGTGTGAGCATGTTGTGTGTTTGTGAGTGTAGTGGTAGGGCTATGCTTGGGTGGGGAGGGATGCCGGGGCAGCTGACGAGGGGAGTTTGGGTGGTGAAATCCCCCAATTATAGGGACATCCCACAAGCGAGTGTGGGGGGCAAAGGGTTATCTTATTTTTGCCTTTTGCGGGCCTCCTAAAATCAGCCGAAAAGAATCAGTCTCTGTGTTAGTCGACCCACAAAAAGCGAAGATATGACATAGAACTATTATTTTTCCTGGCTTCAGTTCAGATCTATAAGACATCCCAAGTTCAGTTTGGGATGGTATAGGCATGAGGCCAAAAATTACCATAGTGGAATAAAGATACATTTTCAATGATTTTTCTCACCAGGAAAAGGTTTGCCCTGGTGCTAATACCATTTTGTATTAGCACTGGGGCAAACTTTTCCCTGTTGCAATAATGCAGTGAAAATGTACCTTAATTGCCCCAGGGCAATTTATTCCCTGGTGCTTATACCATGCGAAACTGCACTTGTCATGGTGCAACAGTATTCTAACATGCCCCATTGTTTTTAAAAATAGGGAAAACTTTGCCCTCGTGCTAATACCGTGCAATTTTGCACTTGCATCGTTGCAACATTTCTGTAATCTGGCCCCAGGAGGAAGACAATGCAGAAAGGGAGCACGGGTGAAGAGGACATGAAGGCGCAGAGAGGACGCGACGAGGTTGAACGGGACCAGGCAAGTAAGGATTCGGATGAGCGGCAGAGCAGCACAAAGACTGGGCAGCAGCGGACCAGCGGGTGACCTCAGACGGATATCAGCAGCGAGCCCCACCATGAAGTAAGGCCCGCATACTGCCTAGCAGGAGACCATGTCTCGGGAGGATAGCTCAGGGGCAATGCGCTCGTCTTGGAAGCAAGACGACTCAGAGCAACACAGGTTCGATCCTTGGGTCCGCGCTTAGAAACCTCTGGGTATTAAGCACGTTATAAATAACCCATTACAATAACAACATCAGAGGGCAACCAATTGGCATACACTTTAATGTCCCCTTTGAAAATCAGTTGCTTGTCATTCCAAGCTGCAGGAAAGTATAAGATTCCATATGTAGATTGAATTATACAAAGTTATAACCAGGACACCATCATAAAGTAAACCTCTTCAAAAAGACCTGATATTGTTTTGGCAAAAAGGAGCTTCTAGAAGCAGTATTCTCAGTGAAGAAGGCGCAGAGCCTGCACTTTGAGGTTATGGCCATCGAATGTTGCTCATTCTATAGCATCTTTCAGAGTTGAACTCTCTGGAGCTGTGTCACACATATACAAATGGGCTGCACGCAGCCTGAAAAATAAATATAGTGTTCTATAATTGAAATCCCCGCTTAGGATTCAGCCGAGACTTGATTTAATTTGTAGCTGCTTTGTTCCCCGTATCAGTAATATCCCCAGGGAAGGCAAGATTGACCTCTTTCTTGCACGGAAAAGCAATATTCTAGTTATGAATATTAGAGCCAGAAACCCGCTGTCCCTGTTCGGGAAGAAGCGGGGAGGCAGGAATAATTGTGCACGGTCCAGCGTGGAAATAATTACATTTTTGCAGACTATGATTCCCCCTCCCACGAGCTGGTGTTTTGTACAAAATTGCTCTTCTAATAATGAAAAAAATATATACTTTAAGACCCTGTTTGCTTTTTAAACATTTATTAGGGTTTTAATGAAATCTGCCTTCAATAAAGGGAGTTCTTTTCCATTTCTAGGAGGCTGTCCAAAAGACAATGCTTTACGGGCGACCAAGGAGGGCTTACTTACAGGCCAAGAGCTTGAATAGGAAAGGTATGGAAGGCATCATCTACAGGAAGACAGTTATTACACATTACATCAATACCAGTCCATTCCTCATCTCAGGTACGGATAGGAAGCTATCCAAAAGACAATGCTTTACGGGCAACCAAGGAGCTCTTACTTACAGGCCAAGAGCTTGAATAGGAAAGGTATGGAAGGCATCATCTACAGGAAGACAGTTATTACACATTACATCAATACCAGTCCATTCCTCATCTCAGGTACGGATAGGAAGCTATCCAAAAGACAATGCTTTACGGGCAACCAAGGAGCTCTTACTTACAGACCAAGAGCGTGAATAGGAAAGGTATGGATGGCATCATCTACAGGAAGATAGTTATTACACATTGCATCAATGCCAGTCCATTCCTCATCTCAGGTACGGATAGGAAGCTATCCAAAAGACAATGCTTTACGGGCAACCAAGGAGCGCTTACTTACAGACCAAGAGCGTGAATAGGAAAGGTATGGATGGCATCATCTACAGGAAGATAGTTATTACACATTGCATCAATGCCAGTCCATTCCTCATCTCAGGTGCAGATAGGAGGCTATCCAAAATACAATGCTTTAGGGGTGACCAAGGAGCTCTTACTTACAGGCCAAGAGCATGAATAGGAAAGGTATGGATGGCATCATCTACAGGAAGATAGTTATTTCACATTACATCAATGCCAGTCCATTCCTCATCTCAGGTGCGGATAGGAGGCTATCCAAAATACAATGCTTTAGGGGTGACCAAGGAGCTCTTACTTACAGGCCAAGAGCGTGAATATGAAAGGTATGGATGGCATCATCTACAGGAAGATAGTTATTACATATTACATCAATGCCAGTCCATTCCTCATCTCAGGTGCAGATAGGAGGCTATCCAAAATACAATGCTTTACAAGCAACCAAGGAGTGCTTACTTACAGGCCAAGAGCTTGAATAGGAAAGGTATGGATGGCATCATCTACAGGGAGATAGTTATTACACATAACATCAATGCCAGTCCATTCCTCATCTCAGTTGTGGATAGGATGCAAACTGTTGTATTCATAGCTAGGCCAGCTCGCCGAGCAGATGTGTTTGCTTTAGCAGCATTACTTGTACTAGTGATTGAGATTTACATGGGAAATCTGTTTAACCTTGCTCTGCTAGCATCTACTTAGCAGACAGAAATATGAGTGCCTTCCCTCGGATGCACTGATAGAAGGCGATTAGTTGAACATTTTACGTTTGAAAAACCCAACTTTGAATAGGAAATCCTGAAAAAAGACACACCTCTTATGTTTTTTAAATTCCTATGCTCTTTATTCCGAAAATGCAATTTTCAAAATATGTGTTTTCTTTATGTATTTAATTTGTTAATGTTTACTGCTTTTCGTTTGTCTGCCTTCAACCCCAGCCATTCCCATCTCACCCTCCCCCATATCTTCTAATTTGCGTTCTCTACCATAGCCCATAAGGCTGGTTATACATTACCTGTAAGAGGTGTTTCACTTTAGTACAAAAGGATGATGCCATCAGGAAGCAGTGAAACTGGCCCTCACAGGATTGAATGCCCAGGGGCCAGAGCAGCCCACTGCAATGTTGAAGTCAAAGCATGGAATATTGGGAGCAGTGCTAGAAAGAGTGGGGCTATGCTTGGCTGTGATTTGTAGGCAGAGAGTATAGGAACACGTTGTTAGTAAGTGCACAGGAGGATATTTTCATTAAGGGTTTCTTACTTTATAGACATGCAAGGAATTAAGGTTCCGGACATTAAAGTTGGATCAGATAAGTAGTCACTGTATGATGAAGATGGCTGAATCAAAGAAGAGGAGCAGTGCCCTGAAAAAAGGCCTCCAGTCGCTATACACCTTTGGTACAAACCACGTTTGTGCTAGTTGGAAAGGGATGAAGTGTGGTGGAGTGTTACTGAGACTTGCAGGGTCTATGTTCTGGGCTCTCAAGGGGCTTGGTGGGGATAAGGGCTGGGCAAGACCGGGGCAGATTGAAGACTTAGAGCCTCATTACGACCCATGTGGTAAGGGGTTAACGGTGCCGTAAAAGGTGGCAGCGCCATTAACCCCTTACCGCCTAATTACGAGGTCCCTTTGCGGGTCCCTACCTTAATGGCTGGTTGTTACCAGCCGTTAAAGATTGGACCCGCAAAGGGACCTTGGAGGTATTTACGGTACCGCAATTTGCGGTACCGTAACTACCGCCTTCCCCATTTCCATTGAGCCCTATGGGGGCAAAAATGGGAATGGGGAAGGGCCAATGGTGAATGGGGAATTACTGCCCGCCAACCTTGTAATGGGGCGGTAATTCCGCCATTCACCATGGCGCAATCGGTAAAATACCGGCGGCAACCATGGCGCTACTAGCACCATGGTTACCGCCTGGGTCGTAATGACCCCACTAGTAGGGAAAGTGCGGGGTCAGTATGTGTGGAAAATATGAACTGGTGTCGCAGGGTTACATGCAGTGTAATGTAAAGTGGCCTTGTATACCACCCTTCTGCCATTTACGTGGCTTTGCTGCTCATGTCCCTGTAATGTTATTGGGGCAGAAGCAGATACAAAACCTGTGGTGTCGATGGGTGTAGGCTGGGAAGCACTGGAGTCATGAGTGCCTCTCTGGTTCCATGGACTAGGCACTCACCGTTGGGTATGTGTTAATTTGAGGGTCAAGCCAAAGATTTGATAATTTAAAGTACTGCAGGTCTAGGTTAGCCACTGATGTGGGGAGGGTGTGCATGGAGTGAGCTTTGTCATAGGTCTATTCATGTTTGAAGTTGCAGGACGCATGGCGTGGGGATTTGGTGTGTAGTGTAATGATGGTAGGAATTCGTAGAGGTGAGTCTGCTAGTTGGGGTGAGAGGGTGGGGAAAGACAAATGAGCAGTACATTAAGTGGGGTGCACAAATGAAGTGTGTGTTTATCTTGGGAGCGAGATGGTTGGGTACCATCCAATAACATGATTATAGTGGTCTGCCATAGGTTTTCAGCAGTTCTGGTTTGCTTCCACTTAGGTTACATGGAGTCCAACCACAAATGGGTCCATTCTCCAATAGATAGTCCTTTACTGGTGATTTTTGGGTGGGTTTCCAATATGTTTGTATAACTCAGGACGAGAGACTTCTTTTAGGTCGAGTTTACTGTGATTGGGCATCAGTTGGTTGAGGTTTTGGTGGTGGTCTCATGTTGGTGATAATTGAACAGCCAGGTGTTTAGTTATTTACTCATGGTCACTGCTTGTCTTCTGTGTGCAGGAGCTTAGGCAGCGAGTTCCAAGGTTTGGCTCTAAGGAAGGAGAATGAAGATCCTCTCCGCCATGTCTAGTTGAAGTGAGGTACTGATATCAGGACATCACTGTTGGATCGAAGCGCTCTCAATGGTTGATAGCAGATGCCAGAATGGCGCAGCGTGCAATGCGCTGGGTTTGGAAGGGAATCCTCCATTTGATTGGGAGCCAGTTGAGCATTGAAAGGGATAATGGTGTTTGTAACTTTAAGTCCCAGGAGAGGTGTCTGGCGGATTTGTTTTGGACACTTGGTAGCATATTGAGCATGATTCTGGGAGCTGATGATATAGCCTGTTGGGTAGCCTTGAGAGCGCCAGTGCAATATCTGCCATAGTCTGCGCGTAAAGGTCAGGTAGGGCATGATGTACGTGATCATTCTGATCCGGAAGAAGCTGTACTTTTACCTGTGATTCGTGTGTAAGACTGCTTCCCATCACGCGTCTGAGGTTTCTGATGCTAAGCGAAGATATTTTCATTCAGGGTATTGGAGTTGGATTTGGTGGTGTTCTACCACCAAGCATAACTCTGTTTTGGTTGGCTTGAGTTTCGGCTTGTTTGTAGTCATCCAGGAGTCCATGTGTTTGTGGCACGTGCTAATGCTTTCGATGTTGAGTAATTTGTGAGCGTATAGAGGATTTGGGTGTCATCTACATAGTTGAAGCATGCAAGTCTTGAGTTGTTAATAAGTTACAGGATAGGGGTCATGTAAACGTTGAACAGGCGAGGCAAGATACTGGTGTATTAAAATATTCCGGACGTCTGCTTAACTTGAAAGGGGCCATATGTGTTCTTTCAATACTCTTGGTCAGGAATTAGCTCCTGCAAATAACAGTTTCTTTTAATCTGATACCCTCCAATCTTAATACTAGAATCGCATGACTAATTAGACATAAATGTCCCATGAGTGCACCTAGGCAAGTAGGCAGCCATTTTGTTTTTTGGAATGTCCCATGGGGAGCATAGTGCAGATTCTGTACCTTTCATTGGTCAGAATCTGCATTGTGACTCATCAAGAAATCTGATATTTTCACTGTTTTTCTTCTGTAGCTGTTGCTAGATATATTTCTTGAGGAGTTTAGTGGTGAAATTAATTTTTAGATTGGTCACTAGTTTCCCAGGTCGTTGGTATCACTAGTGGATTTTTTGAGCAAAGGATTGTCTAAAGCTGTTATGAAGGGGTGGGAAATGACCACTTCCTTGAAGGTGCCATTGAGGGGGGCTAGGTAGGTGGGTACTAGTTGGGTTTTCTTAGCTTTTGATTTGTAGACATTGGGGGGCACTGGCTTTTCAGTAAGCCTGATGGATCACGCGTGATGACCATAGTGAGAAAGTCCTGGATGGCGAAGGGATGAAGAGCTGCTAGTTTTAGGATACATGGATATGTCAGGGCTGGTTCCCTTTTTGGGAATGGTGTAATTGGTCCTTTCCTGTCTTGTTGGTATTGGATTTGAAGAACTATGTTGCAATGGAGCTGCACAGTTCTTGAGATGGCACTGGTACCACGTTGCATGCTGCAAACCTTTTTAGTTTAGGGATATTGAAGGCTTCCTCATAGCCATAGTGTGCTTACTGTATTTGTTTTGCCCAAATGGCTTGTTTTGTTTTGTTTGTTTCCACTCTGTAGGGTAGAAGCTGTCGAAAGTAGGCCAATTTGTCTGTTGGACGGTCAGTTCTTCACCATATTTTCTTGAACCTTTGCTTTTTTGAGAATATTACATTTGCGGATATATCATTTGGTGACTTTTTCCTTTGTGAGAATTTAAACAGCTTTATTGGGGACATGCTATCAAGGATGGCGGTCTTCCAGTGATCGGCATCGTGAAGTTGGTTGCCCATGGTTCATATCTGATTTTCAGTTGTATGCTGGAAATTGAAGGCTTCAAATTATACCAGCAGAATGCCCAGTTGTATCTCTTTCTAGGGCCTGGTTAAAGCTAAGGGAGCTTTGTTTGATTTTGTTAAGGGTAGTGTATCGAAGACGTTAAATGGTATGGACAGGTAGTCGCCCCACGTAAGAGGCCTGGTGAGGAGACAGTGGTGAAATTCTTTTAGCACAAGATACCGTATAGTATGTGACCATTTGTGGGAGTGGTTTATTAGCTAGTTGGAGGCATGATGCACCAAGGATTACAGTGAGTGCCTTTTTAATTGTGTTGGACTCTTTTTGTTTTTTTTTGCCAGAAATTGAAGTGTCCCAGGATGGTGAGAATTTACCAGCCTACCGGAAGGTTAGTGACAGCATCAGCCAGATTGTCTGCAAAGGAAAGATTTTATGAAGGTGATTGGCAGATGAGCAGGAAGGTTAGTGTGGAAAGATGAGCCGGAAGGCTAGTGTGGACATCTTTCATGTGGAGCAGATTAACAGAAATGATTTGCAATCCGGGATGATCAGAATGTGAAACTTGAACAGTGGTAGAGAGTTTGTGAATAAGCGCAATTCCTCCTCCTCCTCTCTTGGTCAGCGTGTTGGCAAATTGGACTCTGAAGTCTGTGGGGATGGATTTGTGTATAACGCACAGTGGTCCTCAAAGTGATGAAGAGTAGGTCCTTTATGTTTTTGAAGAGGAGATGATAGCTGCCTGGGGAACAGTCGGCCATGCAGTGGGTGTTGATGACGATACATCTGGTTCAGACATTTTCTTTGAGACTGTTTTGTGTTGGCACAAACTGCCAAGGCTGTTATTTCATTGCGTGGTGGGCTCCCAGGGACTGGGTTCTTGCTTTCATCTTGAAGAAGCTAACAGATTCTTCCTGGGATCCGGTTGGTCGTCTTTGATCCAATGTGCATTGACAGTGGGGGTCTGTTCAGTAATGAAATGTGAAATCTTTGTTGACTGCTGAAGTGAGATGTTTCTGGTAGCTTATTTTTTTGCGAGGATAAGGTTATTAGATGGCTGAAAACGTTTCTACTTTGGGCAGGATGTGGTTTCTGCTCGGTGCGGCCAGTATGAACGGGCATTCTGTAAAGCATACTTTTCTGTAAGGCCCATGGGTTAAGGACTGTTTATTTACCTTTGTGGGATCCGTCTGATTGACTGGGGTTCCTGCTAATGGTGGGTGACAGGGAGCGAGTCACAGTAGGGTAGGTAGTCCACTAATGAGCTGAATCTCAGAGGGTTAACAATTAATGTGGGGCATTGGGAGGGCTGGGGAAGGGAAGCAAAATAATACAGTGGGGCAGTTGTTAATCTAATGGTGTTACAATTGATCTGGCGCAACCAGGAAGAGACAGAAAACAGTGGGGAAGGCAATAATATAGCTGGCAGCTGTTCATTTTGGAGAACCAGCAAGTAAGATTAAATTGGGATGACAATATGATAGGTCATTTATAATGCGCTTAATACCCAGAGGTTTCTAAGCGCGGACCCGGGGGATCGAACCTGTGGTGCTCCGTGTCGGCGTGCTTCCAAAGCAAGCACGTTGCCCCTGAGCTGTCCTCCCGAGACAAACGTTAGGGACTAATACGAGCTCAATACAGTTTGCCAAAAATCAATTTAGTAGTTACAAATAATCTGGGGTCAATCAACAGCGACCAAAACAGGTGGGCAACTGTTGATAAAGTTGGCAACAATTTATCTAGAAAAGCTGAGTAGCAAAATACATTTGGGTGCCAATAGAGTTATCAAGTGTTTGGGAGTACAGTGGGTTAACAAGAAATACGGGAGTACAGGAAAAACAGTTGGCAACAGTCTATCTGTGATAGGCAAGTAGAAAAACAGAGCAGGGCAATCATCAAAACAGTTGGCAACAATTTAGCGGCGAGCGGTAGGAGCAAAATACAGTGAGGCCACAAATAAACAAGTTGGCAACAATATAACTACAAGAGGCACGGTTCTAGGGAGCAAAAGACAATGCACATAGGGCACCCATGGAGTGAATTACAGTGGGATGATAACTCAAAGAGTTAGCAGCAATTGACGTGGGGGAACCAGTGAGCAGAATACTATAGTTTAGTAATTAATAAAGTGGAGAAGAGCTAAGGGCACAAGAGTGCTATGTTTGTGGAGGGCCCAGTAAGAAAGAGGTCATCGTAGAGAAGCAGGGCAATTATGGGGCCATTAGAAATACTTTCTGGGATGAGATTGCTGTTGTGGGGTTCAGGACTTCCACAGAAACAGTAGGCCTTTCTCCAAATGCCACAGTCAGAGGGATAATACTCACACCCTGATAAGAGGCATTAGGTGAAAAGGTAGGAACCAGGAAACAAGGCCAACACCCTGAAAACTGGCTCCACAACTGTGAGGGAGAAGCACACAGAAGGACAAATTACCGCACTGGTCAAGAGAAATTTAAATGCATGAGTATTCTACAGGTATCTTGTTCAGGACTTACCTGTGATCCATACAAGCCCAGTTTGAGGAACCAATAAGGAGACATCTCCAACTCAGAGTCTAGTAAGCAGTCCAAAGATCAAGGAACTGCCTGAATGATCCCCAAGTCATCCGCAAGACTGCCGCAATAGGCCCAGGGAGAAATATCCAAAAGGGCCTAACCCGCTGGAACGGTGACGCAACTAGGTAAATAGGTTCCACAAAAATCAAGCAATGGATCCGAGTTCAGGAGGCAGGAGCAATCAGGATACTGTAGTAGCAGGGCGGTTCAGTTACAGGAAGAAACAAATAGGAAGAAAATACTGCTCTGGAGGTAGCCTACGGTCCAAACAAGAAGGAAATAGATAATGTCATCAAAACAGCTAAGGAGTAACCAATGGCAGTCCAGAGCATGGAAACAGAGGTCAGAATACCAACAAGATCAATCCATGTTATCAATGCCGATAAGGGGAAACCAAGCCACATTGAGAATATGTGAGCAGATGGTCAGGAAACTAAGAAGCACTAACACATTGGGAAGAACTCGATTGAGAAACGAGGACCTCTGGAATCCCAAAGGATTTATTTCCTGGTAACAGAGAATGCAGTGCGTCCATTGGCTGTCCAGCAAGTCAACGCGCTGACTTCACTCATGTTAGGATTCGTCTACTGATATCGTGCTTTGATGACAGGGCTTGCACAAGTTGCCATGGCAACTGCCAATGACGTGTTATGGAACACAGGGGCCGATGGACCCGTGGAGCGGGAGCCCGATATTCCCACAGGGTCTTGACAGTAGCTTTTTGTTTCAATTTTTCAGAAAGCATGCTGGGCTTAATTCCAACGTGGGGTAGTTACAAAAGCTTAGTGGTTAAGTTCCGGGTAGAAATAATACAGCGTATTGGAAGATAGAATGCCACGTTTTAAAATGATGTTGTGAGGAAATATTAAACTGATAAGTGTCCGGTTAGAGGTGTACTTTTATTGGCTGAGTCAAACTGGGGCAAAATGTTTTGGAATGGATGACACCGGATTGTACAATGTATGTGCTTTCAAGGAACAATATATCCATTGGGTATATTGCAACATGTAACCAAGATGGACTACACAGTCCATGAGTAATGCATTGTTGCCAACTACTTTCAATTGTTATGTTTTGGAACATCGGGATGTAGACAATGAGGGCATACGGGGCCGTTTGAAGGTGCGCATAGGACAGAATTCACTAATACAGTTGACATGACTTCAGTGTTTTTTTAATTGGTGTAAATAGAGATTTGCTCCAACTAACCAGGTGCTGACTACAATTCACGAAAAGGTAGTCTGATGCACAACTTGGTAGACTATTGTGGCGGGACGCGAAAGCCTAAGGTCTTGCACCCACCCACCATAGCCTGCAGCAAATGTGTAGAGGGATGTACTCACATGTAACGTTTTTTCGTCTATTTTGTGTGCATGCCACATCTAAGGTGCAAGATAGAAATATGTGACTTGCCACATACCGTTGTTGGGATGGAGAGTAAATCCCACCACCCCCTAGGCGCTTTCAGGTAAGGCAAACTCTGTATGAGGTGATGTAGGTATACCGGGGGAGTAAACCACACTATTAAGCACCATGTAGAAGCACTGTAGCACCAACAGTAGAAGTGCAGCATTAGAAAACACATAGCACATCACTCCATTTTGTATTAGGCCCAGAAAGCATAAGTTTGCATGATCGCGCTGTCTACGAACCCGGTGCACTAGGCCCGGCTCCACGCTGCGTCCATTCATCTCCAGTAAACTGCCAGTAGGCCTCTAACCCCCACCCAGCCAATCCAGAGCCAGCCCCACACCAATGACTCGACCCCACACCTTTGCATTCCCCTATAAGCAAGCGACCCCCCCTGTCCCAACACAAATCAAGTGTCTGCAGAGGATCTAAACATGCGCAGCTGTATTCTTCAAGCATGAAAACACATCTCTAGTAACACGAGGTACAGGGAGCACAGAGAAGAATAAAAGGTTAACTAACAAAAGTACAGCACGGTGTCTCTTAATGTCCCTAGCAAAGAAAAGAAAATCAAATGTTGAAAGTTACAATTTGTAAAGATAGGCAAAGTGCCAATGTTAAGCTCCAGGGGCCATTTACTGTCTCGGGGCAAAGTCAGCATAAGGCTTTTGGCTACTTGTTTCAACACAGATAGCTAATTTGTTTAGGAAAACAGTTTGCTGATGGACACATTGAGATAAGGTAGAACATCGCTTATCTTGTGTTTTCCGCATAGAAATAAGTGAATGCATTTTCTAAACACACCATGCCTCTTTGGTTTCCAGTGAACACATAAACCCCATAATCCAGTATGAAAAGTGTCATTAAGGTTCTGAATATTTCCAATTGTGCTGAGAATAGATGATTGGCAAAGTCAAGTGTTCTGAATGAACATTTGTGAAACAAATCTATGCCTAAGTTAACATGAATGTTCCATTTGTGGCAACAGGGTACATTGCCTGGTTGAGAGTTCAGAGCTGTTCATATTATAGGCATTTAATGCAATTTATGAAAGTTCAATCCATTGAGGTACATTTGCCTTTCACTGATATGAACACTTTGTTAATGCTATATAGGAGTGTGTGGATGCTCTCCTTAGACGTGGCTTGGGCAGAGGGACACCATCTTGTGATAGGACTTCCTGGCTTCAGGTTCATAATTGTTAGTGCACCTTGAGTAGTTTAAAAGAACAGAAGAGCTTAATCAAAAGGTTGGGCTGCCCCTGGCAGGACTCATGGGCAAAATGGAATTAAGTGGTGTTCTGATACCACCAGCAGAACTGCCACCAGCAGTGTCTCGGTTCGCCCAGCCAAACAGGAACCAGGTGTTTAGAAGGTAAAAATAGTCAGAGGATAGGGTGTGCAGTTGAATACCCCTTCAATAAAATGGTAATGACACCAGCAGCATTGCTGGTATCATTAAAATGTCAACATATTGACATAGAACATCACAAGGGTAACTGTTAATTAGATATTTTGACCAGATTAGGATGGGGAAAGGTCAACCACTAAAGTTAGAGTGGTAATGGGGGGTTTGTAATGTTTGCTTACACATGTTCAATACCATGTTATGAATAACCATTATAAACATGGCCCTTCCCCAGCTCCTAATGTTACACTTTATTTGATAAGGGAGGGGATAGAGGGGTTTCAGCAGCAATAAACATTTTCTAATAATAAGGTGCACAAACAATACACAGGAGAGTTAGTAAAGAGAATGACCTCTGCATAACATTGGGCCTCATTACGAGGTTGGAGGTAGCCATGGCGCTATGAGCTCCATCGCTGCCTCCAAAACCCTTCAGACTCCGGCCTGGTGAATGAGGCAATTACCGGTCCATTCTGAGCTCGGAGGGACCGGTAATTCCCCATTCACCAGGGCCATTCCCCATTCCCATTTGAGCCCTCGTAGGGCTCAATGGGAAGGGGGAAGGCGGCAATAAAGGTACCGCAAATTGCGGTATCATTATTGACCCCGGTATCCCTTTGCGGGTCCCGTCCTTAACGCCTGGAAAAACCAGGCGTTAAGGAAGGACCTGCAAAGGGAACTCGTAGTAGGGCGGTAAGGGATTACCGGCACCGGTGCCCTTACCGGTGCCGGTAATCCCTTACTGCCCACCCCGTAATGAGGCCCATTGTCTTGTTACTGATGGTGGGTTACAGGATGCATCCAAGATGGCCACCAAGAATACACCTTTGTATTCCAGGGACCAACGTTCTAGTCTTTCAGCAGGATGGCCACCAGGGAATGGACATATGAGCCATTATGTGTGGCAGACCGGTAGGCATAGAACTGAAAAAGAAATGGGAGGTGGTGTATCACAACTGATTTTGCTTTGGGGATCCAGCCCACATTCTATCATTTTCCACATAGGTATTTAGCCAGATAAGAAGGGAGAGGGAGGGCATCCTCCTTATCCTCTTTGTTTTTCCATTTTATTCCTTGTGTGCAAACCCCCAGCTGCCCTGTTTTTTCTATGCCCCCACAGAGTCTGGCATTTGATATTTAAACCCATGTCCCGCTTCAGGAATCTCAAGCCGTATAGTTTTCCTTTATGCTGTTTTGGTACAAGCAGTGGGACAAGTTCAGAAAGTGGTTATTGACCTTCCACCACCTTACTGATACCCCCTCGCTTCACACTTTTATCATGGAAGAGTACTTCTGGTAACCTCAACAGGACCTAACCCTCTGGATGGTTTGAACTAGACAAAACAGGAGATCAGGTAAACCTATTCTCTTCTAATCCTCTTGTTCATTTCTGTCTTGGTTAAGGAGAGGGGACCTGCAGTAAAAGTAACGGGATCTCTAGTGTCTGCCAATACAACTCCTGCGTCGGTGATCCGGACTGGAACTAAGAAAAGGGACGCAGTCATTAAGTTGCCCCGGCCCTATGCCATCCTTCTGTTTTCTGTAGTGCCACGGTGGACACTATTCCATGGTTCCTGAGGACATTACACGCACCTGAAATCCAGACGACCTGGACAACTGCAAACCTTAGAATGGACTACGAATCCTGATGATGTTTTTAGATAATTTAGCAACTTGCTTTGAGCTGGTAATTTAGCCATTTGCTAAGAGGAGGAGGAGTTGGCCTCCGGGCCTAAGTAAACAACGCACCAATGCTATAAAAAGCTGACTTCTGGTGGCGGCAGAGATGATCATGGAGCTCAAGGAGGCAAACTAGAAGCTGGAGGAAATTTTAAGACATTTTTACGTATTTTGTCTGATTTTAGCTAAAGAGACCATGGTGATTTTGATAGGTGGTTTTTCCAATTGGATTTGATATTTTTGTGATATTTCTTGGATTGTGCAGACACAAGCCTCCAGGCATCCAGCCTTAAGCTCCCATGTCCCTACGTTTTGAGGACAGTAGCGAGAGTGAGAGCCTGTTTTACCCATTTTTAATATCACATTGGGAAAGAGAAGGGGTTGAGTGCGAACTAATGAGGTAGCCATTTACTTTTGAAGTGGTGGTCATGCTTCTGAAATGGTTGGTTGTTCTTGAGTAGACTTAGAGGCAATGACAAAGATAGCTGCATATATAACGTTTTACATATTGAGTGTGTTATGTGTAGTGAAAATAACAGTAGCAATGTTTCTTTATTATTTATTTCTCATAATAAAACCAATGACACTATACAGGGGAGTGTAAGAGCATTCATTGAGTGTTCATGTTGAGAATCAAGACAGAAGCATTAGGGCACATATGTGAAGTGTGGGACAGCTATTGAAAGTAATGCATATTGACATACTGTATTTGGTGCATGTTTTGATAACAAAAGGGTTAGTAGAAGATTTGGTGGTGGACCATCGATAGAATATATGTGACACTAGTAAATCAGTCCTGTGCAGATGAGTCAGAGTAGATACCCACTGCAGGCATACTTTCTCGTCTGATGTACAGTGACCAGTATATGCTTTTTGCTACTTCTATTCCTACCACTGCCCCAACTGGGGGAGGGTGGGGGTGATACAGGAAACTCCTTGAGGGTTGGAGGAAGGGCTCTGTGAGGAAGAGGTGATAAAAATCACATCAAGATGCAAACAAGATTCCCTGAGACCATGCTGAGCGACCCAAAATACATCTTTGTAGTGTTGGTTTGGAATAGACTGCCTCCATTTAAGGCCATACCAGCACCCTATAGGCTACGCCCAGCAATTAGCTGCACCACCTGTGTTAGAGGCCACCTATCCTTCTTTTCACATTCCTCTTGAAGCACTGATTACAACCCTTAACCTTTCATTCTATGCACATTCTTTATCAATACATATGGCCTCATTAGGACCCAGGCGGTAAGGGGTTTACGGCGGCGTAAACAGCGCCGACCCTTACCGCCTGATTCCGAGGTCCCTTAGCGCCATGGAGGTTTTAACACCTGCTTTTAGCAGGTGTTAAAATCCATGGCGCTAAGGGACCATGTCGTTAATTACGCCACCGTAATTTACGGTGGCGTAATTAACACCTTCCCCACTCCCATTATGCCCTATGGGGCAAAAATGGGAATGGGGAAGGGTAAATGGGTTAATGGGGACTTACCGCCCCACTCACCTCGGAATGGGGCGGTATGTCCGCCAACCGCCATGGCGTAAACGTAGTTTACGCCATGGTGGTAAAGGTACGACCCAGGCGGTAACTTACCGCCTGGGTCGTAATGAGGCCCATAGTTTATAGAAAACGAATGGGTATGTTTCAGCTCCTGGAGGATGTAATGGAATACTGTAAAGGACATAACACAACTATTCATCCAGTATATAAGTGTGACCACATTTCAAAATCCAGGATTCTATGTCATAATAATTTGCTGTGATAACACATTTAACATTGATCTGCATTTCTTATCAGTCCTTTATGTTTGATCAATGTCTCATCTTGAATCAATCACAGGTTATGAGCGGTTGACTTTATCTGAGGTTACACACCTTGCATAATTCGAAAAAGAAAGGTGATCCATAGTGCAGAATCAGAAACACTATGTGGATTAAAGATAGGATACAGTGCAAAAACTTATGCAACTCCAGACAAAGTGCTATTCTGCAATTTCCCCCGTACATTCACTGGCTTTCTGAAAGGGCTGAATTTTATGTTTCTGGGACCAAACTGCCAGCCCCTGGTGTTCCACCGCTGCATAGAATGACCATATTATATCAAAAACTTTGAACAAAGAACAACAGGTAACACGGTCACTCCAAACTAAGCAAGATCAATACGAGACAGGATCAGCCAATGGGGTACCTGGAGGCAATATTGTGGCTATATTGAGGGCTTGAAAAAAGAAGATAGAATCTATCCAGAATTGCTTTTCTGAGGATGGGTAAGAAAGTAGACAAGGGACCTTTCCCCATGCAATGGCAAAAGGAGAGATGCAGGCATCCATCGCTGCATGCATAGATCCATCACCCGGTGCTGATGCAAATAATGGTATCATTCAGCGCTCTGCTTCTCTGAAGACCTCCACTTGGCAAAGGCGGAAGGAACCTGGCTGCTAAGAATGTCTCCACTACTAGCTTGAGCAGGGAAGTCTGATATGTCTGTGTACAGTGTTTAGGAATAAGAAAGACTGCTATGTAGGAACTTTCAACGGGGAGTGGGATGAGGGAGTCGTGGGCCTACTCAGTGTTTATCGGTGGAACAAGACAGCTTACCACAATAGTTACATTTCTCAGGTGTGTAAAGACTAGGCACTACTCTGTCAGTTCTATGTTGTAGAACAGGGAGAGGCAGTGTCCGATGCTCACCTTATGGTGGTAACAAGATGTCAAGGATGCATTTTGAAAAATGTAGGGCGATCCTGGCTGCCACCTTAGACCTCATCTTCATGGCCAAGCGAGGAGGGCGTTCTATGGCTTATGCCTGGGTTACGGCAGGTGAGGTAGGATGAACAGGACACATTTCAGGACTAACAGAGCAGGGACAAGGCAGGTCAGAACTTTGGAGCGCATGGGCACAAACTGTATATCATCTCCAGAATGACCATCTGCTTGGAAGCACTTGCTCTGCACTGACGAAGGGCATGAGGCTGTGATGTGCCTCACTTCTCTTGCCCTTTGATACTTGTGAAAGTCTGCTTATCAAAACGAACACAACACAGGGAAAGCAACAAGTGGTGGTATATGTCTCAATAATGTAGTCTGGGAAGAAGATGTGAAAAATACCTCTACAGTGAAAATGTCACCAATCAAAATGCAGTCAATGAATGCAGCTGAAAAGTGGCCAACAATGCAGTGCCTCTAGGATAACTGTTTGGGTCAAGGAGGGTTTAGTGGACTTGTGGGTTCAATTGGTTGGAGTTGGAAGGATGGCGCTCCCCTGCGCAACCAGCAAGAGGTAGTTATCGGATATAATAGTACCTGCGTCCTGGCACATGGTTTGTCGGGGACCAAAACTCCAATGTTCCCAGTGGGTTAGTTGTTGGTTGATATGACACACTTTGCTCTGTGATGGCACTGGCGGTAGGTTGTTAACCAAAGGTTGTAGGCTTAGATTTGCTGGAGTTGTTAGATATTTGAAATAATGGAGAAGGGACTCCTGACTTGTTGTCATCAGTAAGGGTTTAATGTGGTAACACACATAACTCACAGGTCTACCAAGGTATCCTCGGTGAAGGTGAAACAAGAGCCAACGCGCCAACGCGCACTTCGACCGTAGCCTTTATCAAGGCAGAAGATTGGTAGTTGGTCCTGAATAGGAATGGAGTGCCTGGAGAACCCTTGCAGTAATTGTGGGTGGTAGGCTGGTTAGCCAAGCTGTGAAATGACGAGAGATGCTCCGTGGTTCGGTATTCCGACTATTTCTATTATTTCAAATATCTAACAACTCCAGCAAATCTAAGGCTACAACCTTTAGTGGACTTGTGCTTCCTGGTTTAGGGTTAGGATAGGGGTTGGAGTAAGAATAGGGGTTAGAGTAAAGTGGTTGGGGTTTGGGTAGTCATGGGGTAGAGTAATGGTTTGCGTAAGTGTTAAAGAAAGGCATACAGAGTTTGGAGAGGGCTGACAATGTTGGCATAGGATAACGGTTAGGATAAACCTAGTGTTATGGTAAAGAAAGCATTACGGTGAGTGATAGAGTTGCAGTTAGGGTAATGCTAAGGGTAGTGTTAGAGACAGGGTTAGGGCTATGTACATTGTGGTGAGTTGGGGATGGGGTTTAAGATAGGTTCACTGTTCATTTGCTATATATTTTGGATTGAGTAACATGCAAAACAAATGCTTTCGCGCGCTGATGTCTTAGTGCTTTGTAAGAGTTGAGGGTAGAGTACGGGTTATAATTAGAGTAAGAGGAAGATTTAGGACTGGGGTGAGGGTGATTGTGAAGGTTTTGTTACAGGCTTGGGTCATGTTTAAGGTTACAGCTTTGTACGTTTGTGTATTTAAAAATAGCTTTTTGACAACCTTATTACTGGCATTATTTTCACACTTTGCATTGCTTGCATTGAATGGCTACATTTTTAAAACCATTTTTTGCTGACTACATTTTCACACGGCTACATTTTCCTGGGATATTTTCACATAGAACCGTAAAGTGCTGTTCCAATGGTTGTCCCCATCCAAGTGCTGATAGTGGAATGTTTTTTTTCATATCAAGGAACTCTTGATTCACTTCTATTTCTTAGTCTGGGGTAATATGCCTTTTGTGAGAAGAACTTTGGTGGACGTTTAGATGGGTTTTATACATGTCTTGCTTTTGGGTACACCACAAAGCTTCTGAAGAGACACGATCTCAGAATGCAACCTCTCTGCCTATTAATGAATAACACAACAACACATATATCGGGTGTAGATGGTTTGGCCGTGGCACAATTGTTAGCGGCCGAATTGAACATGGTCGAATTGAAATTGGCCGCAAAGCCAATTTAGCCGCAGCCAAATCTGCCGAAATTCAACACCCAGCCACCCACTCCCATATACCCCCCCCACAAGCCCCCTACTTACCTTTTTGCTGTCTGCTTTGTTTCCGAACCCTGTGGCATTGAATCCATCTCTCCTACATGGCTCGGATCTGACGCTGCACGGTCTGCTTTTCTTTTTGTCCCCTGCCTCCAGACCTCCGGAAGCAGGGGACACCACTGCTACCCCAAAAGGCCAGCACTATCAAGCATGGGAAGCGGGGGACACCCCTGCAACCCCTGCTCCCCATGTTTGCTAGTGATTACCCAAATTGGTAGTTTCCAAATGATCAAATTGTACTGGCCGATTCGGACAGATTCACCATACTGTCAATTGGAAATAACCAGTTTGGGTAATACCCATATATCTGGTCCTTCCCAAATATATAAAATAAGTGCTACTTGTCTAGTGCCTGGTACAAAACACAATTGATATCTATGCTACATTTAAAGGAATTGTAGCATATTTTCAAGTCCTCCTTTCAGAGGCGCCCATTAACTGTCACCATCAAAGATTAAGGGCATCATTCTCCAGGTTGCGTTTATATTTTTGGAGAAGCTGGTCACACCCAACTGATCACCACACTGAATCTATCGGTTGTCTCCATTACCACCAGTCTGGCTTCAGAGCAGCCAGAGGCACGGAAACTGCACTCCTGGACACCTGTGTAGACTTGCTCTCTAATCTCGATTCCAACTCTCCTTCCATTCTCATCCTTTATGATCTTTCCTCTGCCTTTGACATGGTCAATCATGCCACCATTATTAATCAGCTCTGCAATACCCTCGGTATCACAGACCTGGCACTGGACTGGTTGACCTCCTTATTCTCTGACTGACCTTCCCAGGTTCAACTGGGCCCTTTTCTCTCCTTCACCTCACTCTCCAGCATCCTTCAGGGCTCTATCCTATCGCCATGGCTCTTCAACATCTACCTTGCCCCTCTGGCCCACCTGATCTCCACCTTCTCTCCTCACTTTCAGTGTTATGCAGATGACACTGAGGTCTCCTTCAAGCTTCTCTCCTCTTCAGCTTCTTTCATTCCTGACTGCATGTCAGCTATTCAGGCATGGTGCACTGCTAACAATGTTTGCCTTAATGCCAGTAAGACTGAGATCCTTCTCATTGGGACCCCTGCTCCCTCCCTTCCTCCTACTCTCTGGCTGCCCTCTAAGGGTCTCCTCCACTCACCTTCTTGTGAGGCTAAAAACCTTCATGTCATCTTTTATTCTTATCTCACCTTCTCTCCTCACATCTCAGACCTTGCCAAGATGGCCCACTTTCAGCTGCACCTCCTCAGAGGCATTCTCCCTTTCCTCATCTTCCCCCAGAAACTCAATGTCTCCAGAGACCTGGCCCTCTCTAGGCTGGACTACTGCAACATCCTCTTCCTCAATCCGCCTCTATCCTCCCTTCGCCCCCTTCAACTAATCCAGAATAGGATTGCAAGGCTTTTTCTTGGCCTCAAGCCCAGGGACCGCATCTCTCCATCCCTAAAATCTCCCCACTGGCTCTCGGTGTCTGCGAGGATCAAGTTCAAGACTCTCTGCAGCATCCACAAGGCTTTCTAGGGCATGGGACCTCGCCACATCATCTTTCTCCCTAAATACCTCCCTGCTAAAGTCCTCCAGTCTTCTAACTCTAACTCTCTGCAGGTCTAACGCATTTCTAAGCAGAGAGTGGGGGGTACATCTCTCTCTTCCGCAGGGGCCTCCCTCTGGATTGGCCTCCCTGCCATCCTCAGTCTTGAGCCGGATCGCCTGAAGTTCTGGAAGCTTCGCAAGACCCTCCATTTCTCCTGTTCCTTCCTTCTCCCGCTCCCCTGCTAATGACCCCTTCTGCCGCTTTGACTGGCTACCTGGTTCCTTCTGAGTCCTACAGGCACCAGGCCCTCCTCGCCCAGTCTACACCTGCTCCGCGGTCACCCTGACCCCCCCTAAACCTGCACTTGTTCTTTGGGGCTCCTCCCCTGACCAGCTCTTTTGCTAACCTCCTCTCTATTCTCGCCTACTTCCCTCCTCCTTCTCTTCCCTAAATCTGCTCGGTTTCTGCTGACTGGTCGCCTGGTGAACCTCCAGAGCCACACAGGTCCCAGGCTCCCCTGCCGGTCCTGCACTTGCCTCTGCACTCTGCTCAACACTACTGCATTTCCGGAATTCAGGGTAACCTCTCTGCACTTAACCCAGGGCCCTGCTGGACTGGGTACACTTGTTCCACTCCCCCTCCATTACACTTCCTGTCTGCGGATTTACATTACCTAGAATGTACTAGGCCTAGTTCGCCAGGCCTAGTACGGTAGCTTTTTGTTTCTGTATGTTTCCCTCCTTCTCCCCCGCTTATCACCTCCCTCTGTCATCCACTTGCACTATCTGAAAAGTTGTTGGCCTAGTACGGTAGTTTGTGGACTGTACATTCTTCTCCCTCTCCTCCCCCCTTTCTCGCCTCCCTTCTTGTCATGCACTTGCACTAGTAGTAATGCCATCAGGCCTAATTTGCTAGTCATTTTTTGTTAGATCATTCGGAAACTTAAAGGCCTAAGAATGACTCTGTATTCCCTTGTTTCCTTCCTGCCTTGAAGCGCTTTGAAGCTCTTCACTTGTGTATAAGCTCTTTACAAATAAACAATACAATTACAGCCGGGCGGGGTGTGCCTCCCTACCGATCCTGGTACACCCCGTCCTCGTACTTAGTCCTTAACCCCTGCCGACCCCATCCCCTGCCACTTGCCCACCTGGCCTCGACTTAGCACTTGCCTAGCCGCAGCGGCCTCCTCTTTCCCCCTGCACTTGTTTGCCTCCCCCACTCTTCCCTCCCACCTTAGCATTATCCCTGCCGCACCGACTGGCACAGCTCACCCCTCCCCCATGCACTCCTTGTTACAGCACTTGCACGATCCGAATGACACGAGGCCTAGTAGGACTGCTATTGTTACTTTACTCCCCTGTTCCCCCACCCCTTTCTTTTTGTCTTGTGGTGCCTTGAAACACCATTTGCTGTGTAGGTGCTTTATTAACATCCAATAAATAAATAAATAAAATAAGATATATTGATCCTTGGCTTGCAGTTGCCTGTCTTCCATCATAGCCCTTTTCAAATGTCATGATGGTTGTTTGCCATCTCCTGCTATCATATGGGTAAACATATCAACCCGTTTCACTGCACATTGCATTACTTGGTCTTCCTAGCTCAGCCATGTACCTACACCCTCCTCAGTGCCTTCTCCAAGGAGGCATTATTCTCTTCATGTTCTACCAATTATCAGGGTATCTCCTTAGACAGGAAAACACCTTTTTAAAAAATCTTAACCAAGGTAAAAAAAGAATCCCTTTTCAGGTAGTGGTGGTTTTGCGAGATTTAATGTTTAGTGTGTTGCCAGTTGTGTCATTGGTGTCTATGTGCTGGTGGAGCATGCTGAGATTGTTGATGAAGAAAGAGTTGATGGCGGGGGATTTGTTGATACAGTGCAGCACGGGTGGGTTAGGAAGAGGCAAGAAGCAATGCTTGATGGCGAGGGCAAGGGCTCTGCTTTCAATGTTGGCCTTGGCTATGGTGTTCTGGTAATAGTTAGCCTTAGCAGTAGTGGTAAGTCATCTGTGTATAGAGCAGAGTTCCTTGAACATGGCTAGGTCAGATGTGCTGCCGATTTGTCTCCAAGTCTTTCCTTGATTTTTTTAGGCTTATTTCCTGAGTGTAGCAGTGTGCAGAAGGTTTAGGCTTGAGGATGCATTGTTTCACTGCAGCATGGTAGTTGATGTTGGTTGCGAGGGTGGTTTTGAGTTCAGTCCCGGTTTGTCTGAGGTGAAACGGCCCATTTCAAGTGGGGATTAGCATTTCTTTCATGGGAACTTCCATTGGGAAATTCTTGAATGATTTGAAGCCTTGTTTGCTTGGTTTACGATGGGTATGCCTGATTGCAGTGATGTGACTAATGTCAAAGGGGATTACCAGATGGTCGGGCCAGTTGAGCGGGATTTCTAGAGCTGTGACACATGGTGGACAGGACAGAGGGAATTTAAAAAGTGTGTAATTTTTGGGATCGACACTAAGAAGAGGTGGGTGTCAGATTGGGGGGCTTGGCAAGAACTCAAAATTGTGGAGATTGTGGTAGGGCCAGGATCAATATGATGTTGAACTCAACAGTGATAATGTTACGGAATTTATGGTCCAGAAAGTTCTGGAAAGTATTCAAAGTGCTTTCCTATTCATCAAGTTGTCTTATTTAGTTGGCAATAGTCTTTCTAGAGCTGTCAATCTGATCAGTGCTTCCAGCCATATTTCAATTTCCAGTTTTCTTGGTGATGTCCTGAACCTTAGTATTCCTTTTTAGCACATGCAATTGTTTGGACAAATTATCTAATTTTGACTTTCGGGCTACTGATTTATTTTAAAGTGTTTTATTGGCATTTCAAGAATACATTCAACATGATCGTGGGTAATAATCAGCTTGTACCAAACGGAAACCATGTAACTAATAAATTAACTTTTTTAAAAAAAAGTACTTTAAACAAACAACAAAAAAAAGTCTTTGCCGTCTTATGACCTCTCCGAAGATGTTGGCTACATCGCCGGGACAGGGTGGGTGTGGGGTAGTTGTCGAGGGAATGTGAAACCGGTGGTTGGGGATGAGTTGGATATTCCTTGATAATCTATTTCTGATTGTACGCCCATCCGTTGTTGGTGGGTTCCGATTTCTCATGGGGGTTTGTCATCGGACGGGTGGAACATATCCCATATCAGGGATATCCAGGCTTCATAAGCCATGCTCGGGTCGTCCCCTGTCTTAGCCACTCCATCTCCCCAGATCCTGGTTTCCGCCTCCGACCAATGTTTCAGTTCCTTAAGTCATTTGGCGTATTGAGGGCCTCTGGGTGTTTTCCAAGCCATTGCAATTGCTCATTTGGCTAGCACACAAAACCATGTCCATGAATTTGATGATATGTCTGATTTTGCCTATTCACGGGTAGGCTCCCAGCAGCCATTCATTCGGTGTCCAGTCATATCGGGTCAGTCCTGCGCTACTGCAAGCTTGTTCAATTTTGGCCCAAAAGTGCTGTATCTTTGGGCAACTTCAGAACATATGTGCCATCCCCGCTTAGTCTGAGCTGCACCAGGGGCATAGTGGGGTAGAAGTCTTGTTGAATTTGGCCATTCTACTCAGGGTCATGTATGTTCTGTATAGAACATTGAGCTGGATTTGCCTGAATCTCCCATTTCTTGATACTTCTCTGGGATACTGCAAGATTCTTTCCTATTCTTTTTCGGATATGCTTGTTCCCAGATCTATTTCCCATGAGTTCTTCAAGGCGTCACTTTTGGGATTGGGTCTGTCCGTGAGCTGGGCATATAGCCTGGAGGTTGGTTTCCAACCGTCGCCCAGGTTGTGCATTAAGGTTAGAGTCAGGTTTGCTTCGGTTTCCCCAGCCATTCCCTCCATTTCAGTTTTGCCACTTCTCTGTGTTTCGGTACCGTAGGTATTGGCCTTTGGGTAGTCCTTCATATGTTTCCATGGATTTGAATTCTCTAAAGGCATTTTCTTCATATGCGTCGCCCCAGGTATATATGCCATATCTTTCCCATAGCCGAATAAGCGCTAGTTCCTCTCTATTGGAGCAGACGTCGGCAGTCATTGGTGTTTCTGGGGAATAGGGGTTCACAACCTTCAGCAACTTTAGCGTTCTGTCCCACACTCTTCGGCCCAGCTGAACAAGCAGTGGAATCCCTCCAGGGTGTTTCCATCGGGCCCAGAGGATTTCTTTTAGGCGCACCGGGGCTATTATCTGGCCAAGGAGGTCAGTCTCAGAGGTGGGCTTGTCTGCAAGCCATTTAGCCACAAAGGTGAGCTGGGCTGCTAGGTAGTATTGCTCTACGTCTGGTAATTGGACTCCCTCTGCCCTGTAAGGCAGCATCAATGTGTCCATGGAGAACCTGTGTCTGGTGTTACCCCACACTAGCTCCCTCAGTAGCGTGCCTAGCTGTTGAAAGAAAGAGGCCGGTATGTAGTGATGGATATTTTGGAAGAGGTACAGAAAGCGTGGTAGCACTATCATTTTGGTGACGGCCACTCGGCCCATCATGGACACAGGCAGGTTGGGCCAGAACTTAGTAGATTGCTTGAGCCTTTGTAGTGCCAGTAAAGTGTTGCCCCCATGTGTCTGCGCAGGTGTGTGCCAGATGTTGATTCCCAGGTATTTAAATGTGTGTGGTTCCCATTTTATGTCGACAACTGGGAGATCTGCCTGCTTCGTCTCCGCTAATCCCGCAAGTGGGAATGCACAGGATTTCTCTGGGTTAAAGGAGATCCCTGATACTTTAGCAAAGTTCTTTAGTACCTCTAGGATTATAGCGAGATCACGTGGTAGGATCCGCCGATTTTTATGCCTACGTCGAAGCATTGTTTCCTCATATATATTGCCAGTGGCTCCAGACCTAGAATGTATAACATTGGTGATAATGGGCATCCTTGACTGGTACCTCTCTGTATTTCCCACTGTGTTGACACCGTTCTCCCGGTTTTAACCCTGGCCACCAGAGTCCTGTATAGGATTTTAATCCAGTAGATGAAGTATTCGCCCAGGCCAAATTGTGACAAGGTGGCCAGGAGGCCACTCCCAGTAAATGGAGTCAAACGCTTTGATGGCGTCAGGGAGACTACTGCATAGGGTTCTTGTGAAGCCGTGGTTTGTGCTATGATTTGTTGTAATCAGCGCAAGTTTGCCGTTGTGCTGCGACCTGGGACAAACCCATTCTTGTCCCTGTGTACTAGGGCTCCAATGACTCTCGACAATCTATTGGCTAATGTTGTCAGGATTTAATATCGTAGTTAAGGATAGCTATCGCCCTGTATGATCCGCAGTCGGCCGTTGGTTTCCCAGGTTTAAGTATGGGGATCACTAGTGTCTCGTTCATACTGTTTGGTAGTGCACCGGACTCGAAGGCTTCTTTAAGGACCTCATGTAGGGTCCGGTTCAGCTCAGTGGTGTATGCTTTATAAAACTCTAGGGGTAGCCCATCACTCCCCGGGGTTTTGCAAGTGCTCAGTGTCTTGATCGCTTCCTGTATGTCTTCAATTGTTAGTTCCTCATTGAGTGTGTCCCTTTGGGCTTGATCAAGCGTGGGGAGGCCTATCTCTTCAAGTGTGTTGTATATGTCATCTTGGGGTACGATTGTCTCGTGACTGTATAGGTGGGAGTAAATGTTTTTGAATGTTTCATTGATCCCTGTTTGTGTAGTGTGTGACATGCCCGTTTGGTCTGTAATCTCGACAATTGACTGTTTCGAGTTCTCCTTTTTGCACAGCCACGAGAGTAGCCTGCTGGGTGTGTCCCCCTCTGAGTGAGCCCTAGTGGTTTTAGGAATATAGTCAAATTTGGTTAGTCTGGGCCAGGCTTCCTGGCAATCTTTCCTAGCTGCTGACAGCTCCTCTTCCTGTTCTTTAGGCTTGTTAGTTGTGGCCAAGTGTCTAATCCTCTCCTCAGCAGCTTCCAGCTCCTCCTTTAGTGTTTTACGGATTCCGTCGGCACTAGCTATAACCTCTCCCCTCACCACCACTTTCAGGGCTTCCCAGATGGTACCCCATTCGCTCACACTCCCCACATTGTTATCCATGCATTCAACTATTTTGTCCCTGTGCTCCTCCTTAAAAGCCCTATCTGTTAATGCTCCCGTTGGCATCCACCACATCAGTATGGGCGGTCTGGGGCTCTTTATCTTCCATATCATAAGAAGCGGGGAATGGTTGGATATGGTTCTGCCCAGGTAGGAGGTGGATTCAACTTGGGGTAAGTGTGCCTTGTCTATCAGTAGGTAGTCGATACTGGTGTATACCTCATGTGGAGGTGAGTAGTTTGAGAATCCCCTACCTTTTGGGTGCAGTTCCCTCCACACCTCTGACAGGTCCAGGTCTTGTATGACTTTCTCCAAGGTGGAGACGGGTGGGTTGGGTGGTTGTGCTGGAGGAGCAGATCTGTCGAGGGTGAAGTCTCGTACACAGTTGACGTTGCCTCCCCAGATGAAGAAGCAGTGTCTGTAGGAGGCCAGCTTCACTTGTAGCTTGGTGAGATATGCCGAGGTGCCGCAATTGCGGAGGTACGTGTTGACTAGGCAAACTTCACATTGCTCGATGCTTCCTCGGAGTATGAGGTATCTGCCCTTGGGGTCGGCTTCTATGGTGAGGAGTTTGAAGGGTACAGTACCGCTTATCCATGTGTGCACTCCCTGGGCAAACTTAGAATACGTCGCCCCGAAGCTTTGTCCGCCCCACCAGTCAGGTATCCGTGAGTCAACATCTGAAGTGAGGTGCATTTCCTGTAGCAGTGCGATGGAGATGTGTTTCCTTCGCAAGAAGGATCTGATCTTTTTCCTGCACATGTAGGTGCCCATCCCTCTAATGTTCCTTGTCAGTACCTTTATGTCAGCTGCCATGGCTGTTAAGCAGTGCCCCAGTCCGTTTGTGGTGTGACCACTGTTTCTGTGTGATAGTTGCGTCGAAGACTGTAAAACATTTCAAACCAAAACGAACAACAGAAGAAACAAACCTTGTCCACCTGGACCAACTGCACTGAGCAGTTGCAAAGTTTCTGCAATGCTCGGGTGCCCCCGCTCCTTCACGGCCCTTCCAGATCATCTTGAGCATGTGAGAAGCATCAGCGGTGTACAAGTCCGTTCACAGAGGGTGCCTTGGATCTGGATGGCAGGTTGGCTGTCTCCCGCCCTTTTTGCTATCCATGGCTCTGTCCATGTCGTTGATTCATCTACGAGTGAACCTCCTTGTAGTACCAGTGTGTGGGTTACCGTGCATCTTCTTCCCCGGCTGCCATGTTGTTGTGTTCCAGCCACATGGTGGTTGCCGCCGGCGACTCCAGGAAGATTGCCCAGCCTTTATGTATTATTTTATGCCTCAAGGGATACATCAACATGTATTTGATGTTCAGTTGTTGCAGCCTGGCCTTAATTGGGACAAAAGAGTTCCTCGCCTTTTGTACTGTTGGGGTGTAATCTGGGTACATGGCAATTCTGGCATTGTCTCTCATGATTTCGCCTCCCTCTCATGAATAGCGTAGAATGATTTGCCTGTCTTGAAAGTTCAGGATTCGGGCTGTCATTGGGCGCAGGTGGGATCCCGGTGGTGGTTTCTTCTGCAGAGACCTGTGAGCCCTTTCAACGGCGAAACCCTGCGAGAGGTGGTTGGTGCCTATTTCTTGTTGTATAAGGGTTTCAATGAAGCCGGTAGGGTTGGAGCCCTCCATTCCCTCGGGAATTCCAAGCAGGCGCACATTATTGCGTCTGGAGTGCCCTTCGGTGTCTTCTGCCCTTTCTTCTAGGAACTTATTGCGTCTCTCGAGTTGTAGCACTCTGCCTTGTATGTCCTTAAGGGCCACAGTCGTCTCCTGCTGTGCCAACTCTGTGGTAGTCACTCGGTCTGAGAAGTTGCGTATATCCTGGCGCATCAACATCACATCCGATTTCACCTCTTCTATTTTTGTATCTATAAAGTAGCGTAGTCCATTGATGGCCTCAAATATTTGGTTGTCCTTGTCATTATCTTCTGGTGTTGGTGGTTCGGCGCCGGTCCCTTTGGACTTCTGGCATTGTTCTTTGGATTTGGCTGCATTGAATGACTCCATAATGGTGGTCTTGGTTTTCCCTTTGGAATTTGCCATGGCTGACTGTGGTGTGATTGTCGGCTGGTAGGTCGGGGTCTGGATGGGGTTCCCAGCTGCAGGTGCGTCTCTTCACTGGCAGTCACCGGGGGCAACAGTTGTCTGTGCTGGGAAGGTGATGTTGGATGCCCACGGAGTCCGGAGTGAGAGGTGTCTAGGGGACGGAAGCTGTACTAGCCCTGCATCCTTTGGCCACTGTGTGTTCCACTATTCAGTTGCTGTAGATTGCACAGTGCTTTGCGGAGTTTTCTGACCCGCCTCTTCATGGGCCCATGTGTTGCAGCGCGATCGTGTGGTCCCCAGCAGGGTAGGCCCTGCTGCACACTTGGGGGTGCTGTGGAAATCGGGCGACCTGCTGCTTAAAGATGGCGCTGCCCCACCCTGTGTCCTTCTTTTGTCGGCTTCAGGCGGTGCGTGTCTGTGTGTGGGTTCTGGGTTACAGTCCCAGGCTCAGGCACTTTAGGATTACAGGTAGTACATGAGTGGTAGTTCAGGGTGGGTGCAAGGAGGCACCTGATGGCCCAAAGTTGGAGATTAACTCCTTTTATTTGCATGTGCCTCTGTGGGTACTGCCATTCACTGATGTATGATCTGTGCCCCCAACTCGCCGGATTGTTCCTCCTTACTTGTCAGTGCAGCGCAGAGTAGTCACAGGATTGTGTCTTCCCGCCATTGCTTGGCGTCGGTCCTTTTCTGACCTGTGGTCTCGGGCTGCAGGGAGCCGCAGTACCAGGTGTTAGTAGGCTGGTGTGGGCGCAGGGCGTGTGGAGGCCCGGTTGATCACGCGGCACCCCTTGTCTTGGGGGTGCTTCTGCTTGGGTAGATGCTGTGCGTAGCGGTCTGGGTTCGCCGCTGGGGGGCTGATGTTGCTTAAACTGTATTGCGGCAGTGACTGTCCGTGGCTTCCCGGTGGGTCCGTTCTTGATCAGCTCTTTTCTTGTGTGCTTGGAGCAGGCAGGGCAACAGGAGTCTGGGGGTCTCAACCGGGCCACGTCCAGCCCAGCGGGGGCCTCAGTGTACTCCACCACCTCCGTCGCAGTCCTCAAATCCTGCTCTGCGTTGCTCGCTCAGGTGGCCCCAGCGGGTGACGAGCCACGGGTTTTTAGAGCGAGAGGCTGCCTTGGTAAGGAGGTGTGCGAGGGGGTTCCAAACCCTCGTCGCAGCTCTGCGCTACGGGGATCTGGGTGGCTCCTTGACTCCACGTTCGGCCCCTCCTCCTCCTCCACGGAGTTAAAGCGCTGTCACGGCCACCATCTTGGATCCCCGGGGGCTAACGTTCACGAGCTTCGTTCCCCAAGATGCCGGTTCACTTTTTTTAGCGAAAATATCCCAAAGGGGAGCGGAATCGATTAATTTATGCAGGCAATTATTTTTATCAAGTTTGGATGGATCTGGCCTTATATTTAGAGGATCAACAGGAGGATCTTGACGGGAGCTCGAGGGAGACACGTCCTCACTCCATGCGCGTAGGCCACGCCCCATGGGGGTGCTGATAATGTTACTTATGGCACCAAGGATTACTGTTAAAGGGCTTATTTGTGTCATTTTTTCAAATTGTAAGGTCTTCTCTCTTTCTTGCTTCTCTCATGAATGTTGATACCTTTCTGCAGGACAAAGGACATGATTGTAAGGTCTGCTCTTGGGGCATCACAGTGACATTGTCCTACAGACACAATCCAGACATCCTCAAGTGGCAACATTCATAATCACTCAGAAAACACAGAAACACTTTAATTGGAGGCTCTTGGATCCAATCACGCAGAAAGCAAACTGAAGCTTAAGAATTTCTTTGTCATTTTCATTAAACGATAAAAATATGTATTTGAAAAAAGAATGATGACCTGCTCATTGCTAGGGAAATGTCACATATGTTTTCTTTTCTCTTGTATTGTCTTTTCATTTCCTTCCCCCTCTTCCTTACTCTACAATGTTTTTTCTGTTTCTCTTTTTTCTGATATATTTTTCTTCGTTGCTTCCTTGTTCTGTTATCCTGCCTTTTTTTCCTCTTCATTTCTTTTTTTCCTTTACTTTTGTCGTAATTGTATTGTATACCGTTCTTGCAGTCCGACTCCATTTCTTTTCTGTCCTTTTCTTGATATTCCCTCTTGCATGGTGCTTCGGGTAGCTCAGTGAGGTAACAATGTGCTGCTGAGTTCGATTTTCATCATGTTAGATCGCAGGTTTAAATTCCTTTTATCAGTCTTAATTTGATAAATTAGGTAATAGCAATGGGGGTCATTCCGAGGTTGGAGGTAAGGGATTACTGGCGCCTGTAAGGGCACCGATGGCGGTAATCCCTTACCTCCGTATTCCGAATTCCCTTTGCGGGTCCCTCTTTACCTCCTGCTTTTAGCAGGAGTAAATTACGGGACCCGCAAAGTGACCTTGGAGTAAATTACGGCACCGTAATTACCTCCTTCCCCATTCCCATTGAGCCCTATGGGGGCAGAAATGGGGATGGGGAAGGGTTATGGTGAATGGGGAATTACCGGTCCATCCAACCTTGGAATGGACCGGTAATTACTCCATTCACCATGCCAGTATTCCATGGAGTAAATAGCTCCATGGTTGCCAACCATGGAGCTATTTACTCCATGGTGTAGTCCTAACTCGGAATGAGGGCCAATATCTTTAATTTACAACACTATGGGTCTCATTACACGGATGGCGGTAGGGATTTACCGGTACCGGTAAAATACCGGTACCGGTAAATCCTTACCGCCTTACTACGAGGTCCCTTTGCGTGTTGGGGGATTTAACGCCTGCTTTTTGCAGGCGTTAAAATCCAACCCGCTAAGGGACCTCGGAGCTAATTACGGCACCGCAAAATTGCGGTGCCGTAATTAGCGCCTTCCCCATTCCCATAGAGCCCTATGGGGCAGAAATGGGAATGGGGAAGGACAATGGTGGAAGGGGGATTTACCGCCCCTCCAACCTTGGAATGGGGCGGTAAATCCCCTTTCCGCCAAGGCGGTGCCGGTATTTTACCGGCATGAGCCATCACCGCCTACCGTGTAATGAAGCCCTATGAAAGCAACCATGGTGTGAGGCCCGTTGGTGAACAATGGGCCTCATTACGAGTCCGGCGGTAACCTGCTGGTTTTTCCGGCTCGGTTACTGCCGGACTTGTATTACCATTCCGCCTTCGTGATTCCCAGAATTACCGGGCATTACAGCCCCGGTGCCCCGGGAGTCACAGAGGCGGAATTCGGTAAATCCCCATTCCCATTGAGTCCCATAGGACTCAATGGGAATGGGGACCATGGAAACACCGGCACCATCTCGTGATGGTGCCGGTGTTTCCACGTCCGCCTGCAGGCGGGTGGTGTTAAACCCGCCAGATCAGATCTGGCGGGATTGACCCCTCCGCCTGCAGGAGTCGTGATCAACCGGTATGGAAACAACGGTGATGGTGGGTTTACCGCCACTGTTATTTCCATACCGGGTGACACGTTATGAGGCCCTTCCTTCCTTCCTTCCTTCCTTCCTTCCTTCCTTCCTTCCTTCCTTCCTTCCTTCCTTCCTTCCCTTCCTTCCCTTCCTTCCCTTCCTTCCCTTCCTTCCCTTCCTTCCCTTCCTTCCCTTCCTTCCCTTCCTTCCCTTCCTTCCCTTCCTTCCTTCCCTTCCTTCCTTCCTTCCTCCCTCCCTCCCTCCCTTTGTGTTCTTTTTTTCTTTGAGTACTTATTTATCTTCAGCTTTTCTCTTTCTCTCCTGCTTTCTTTCTTGCAATCTCCTTTTTCATTATTGTTCACGCTGGTTTTTCTGTTCTGCCTTCATCTTTTACTGCGCACTTCATTGCTTTATTGCTCTCCTTCCTTTTCATCCCACCTCCGCCTCTTTCTTTGTTTCTCGCAAAACTTTCCATCATTACCTCTTTTGGTCCATTGCCTGCACCTCTTTTCTCCCTAGTTGTCATTATTTTCTCCATTTATTTCGCAGTCGCTTGCTTTCTATTGCTACCACCCACTACTCTTTAGCGTTTCTTCTCACATCTGACCAGAGGCCTGTAATGCTGAGGTCAGAGTTCAGAAGAAGATTAGGAGTGGTTCAAAGGTTTGAGACTAAAGTGCCGAATTCCAGGGATGCCTAAGGAATCCCAGGCCCTTGTTCAGCACCGCTCCTGGCCAGATTCAGTCTACACTTGGAGTCTGTCTTCGTACAGCATGATGCCAAATAAAATTCTACATGCATAATTATTTATTTATTTATTTATTACATTTGTATAGCGCATAAACAGCCCTTGGGCATCGAGGCGCTGTTACTTGCGGGGAGCTTAGTTACAGAGTGGGCAATGCTGTGAAATGCATTTACACATTGTACATTGAACATTGACATATTAGGGTACATAGTTGATGTATAAATGCATTTTGGGATTTATCAGGCTGTGCTGAGCATCCAAATATCACGCACACAACACAAAGCATTCACAAGACTTTGCACATGACATCACATGAACCTCTCATGCACACTCCTGAAAGACACTGGACACATTCCCTCAAGGCCATCTCAAAAACAGGTGTTGGGCAAGATGGAGACAAAATCACAGGGTAACCCAAACAAGCAGATCATAATTTACCAAAGTAGCAAACAAAATCCACCATCTCACCAACCAGAAAGTGTCAGCGCTAAAAGGCCTTGAAAATGGCATCCGTGGGGCTCTAGTGTAACCCATAACTTGGCATAAATTACTGCTCAAGCTCTTGGAGATAACAAACAGGAAAAGGAAATTCACTTCAGTTTACGGTATAAATAGCGCCATACTGCCAAACGGAATTACCGTTACCACTGGTGGTAACAGTGGCGCATGGGCGCCGAGTATGCGGGTGCTCCGGGGTCCGGACCCCCACTGGCTGGGCTGGCCTTAAATGTGGCAGTCCTGAGGCGAGGAAACAAAATGTTGCTCCTCCACCCCCGTACCGTTACCCCCCCGCTGGTCCCTACAGGGAGGGGGGGCGCCAAATTTTGTTTCCTCGCCCGTTGCTCTGCTCAATACAGCGCTGCGGCCAAACCAGCAGCTGTGCTGTATTTAATTGATGAACTCCCCGCCCCATGGTGGAGCGGAGAGTTACTCACTTCAGGGTGCCGCTGCTCATGCAGCATGGATACAAAATAGGTAGCAGGCGCCTCTCTCTGGAAAGAACATGGCATGGTAACCTGTTCTGTGGTTATTTCCCACTTTCAGAGTCCGCAGCCATCGCTTTTTGCTCACTGGACTTTTCGCCAAAGGAGGAATATTCATTTGCATATCAGTCTTTGTCCCGCCCACAAGGGCAGTCCAGCACCAAAATGCTAGGCAAACCTTCGAACAAGAGTACCAACAGCAACCCCAGACACGTGTTTCAGCCTTGTTGGGCCTCATCAGTGAGGTGGAGCCGTGCCTCTCTGTGCACAGTGAGCAAGGGGTCCACGCCTGGGTTCCCCCAGGTAACTTAGGGTGACCAACCCCAAGTTCCTTGCAAAGATAAAAAATAGGTAGCAGGCGCCCCCCTCTCTAGAAAGAATGGCATGATGTTATTTGGTATTCATAACGCGCCACTACACAAGTGTTGCTAGGCGCCACAAGACAGTAGGCGAGGCAGAGGGATGACAAGACAAGCGATCTTACTAGGCCTTGTGACATTCCGATCATGCAAGTGCAAAGTGAAGTGCAGGGGAGAAATGGAGGGAAGGGGCACGAGGGGAAGTGCATTCAGGTCAGCAGGGCTCTGAGTAAGTGCGAGGACGGCAGAGGACTACACAGGTGCAGCCCCAGACCGGAAGTGCTGGGTAGGCCAGAAGAAAGTGCAGGGTGACTGGTCAAGACGGGGAGAGGGGGCGTGGTGCCCTGACTGACTCTAAGGGCAACCAGGCCACCAGTCTGGATGAGTAGACAGGTAGATTAACAGGGGAGAAGGGGAGAGACGGAAGAAGATAAGAGGAAGGTCTTGAGCAGCTTCCGGAACTTCCAGTGGTCCGGCTCAAGTCTGAGAGGGGCAGGGATGCCACTCCAGAGGGATGCACCTGCAGAGGAAAGCTCTACATCCCCTCACCCAACTCTCTGTTTGGAGAAGTGGCTGGCCCACAGAGAGTTTGAGGTAGCTGAGCGGAGAACTCTAGAAGGAAGGTATTTAGGAAGAGAGTGTTGGATATAGAGAGGACCACGGCCCCAGAAAGCCTTGAGGATGATGCAGAGGGTCTTGAACTAAATCCTTGCGGCCACGGGAGCCAGTGGAGAGATTTCAGAGCTGGAGAGATGAGGTCCCTGGCTTGAGGCCAAGGATAAGTCTTGCAGTCCTGTTCTGAATTAGTTGAAGAGGGCAAACAGTAGAGTTTGGAAGGTTGAGAAAAAGCCTGTTATAGTGGTCCAGCCTTGAGAGAACCAGAGCTCCGGCGACAGCGAGTTTCTGGGGAAAGGTGGGAAATGGCAGGATACCTCTGAAGAGGTATAGCTGGAAGTGGGCTTTCTTGGCAAGGTCCGTGATGTGAGGAGAGAAAGAGAGAGAGGAGTCAAAGATAAACCAAGGAGTTTTGCCTCCCACAAGGATGTGGGGAGGGGGCCCAATGAGAGCGGCTAGAGGTAGAGCGGAAAAGCGGTAGCAGGGGTTCCAATACTGGCATTAAGTCAGAGGTCGTTAGAGGTGCACCATCCCTGAATAGCAAAGAGGAAGAGGAGGCTGAGGGTAGCCTGAAAGAGAGCTGTGTGTCATCCGCATAACACTTAAAGTTAGAGGAGAAAGTGGAGACCAGATGAGCCAGGGGAGCCAGACAGACATTGAAGAGCCAGGTGAGAGGATACAGCCCTGGGGAACACCACATGTGGAAAGAGAGGTGGTGGAGAGAATGGACCCAAGTTGGACCTAGTAGTGTCGGTCCAAGAGGAAGCAGTGCAGCCATGCCAGCGCCGGACCAGTGATGCCAAGGTTCAGACGGATATGGTTGATCGGGGGGTGTGATTGACCATGTCAAAGGGAGAGGAGAGGTCAAGGAGGATGAAGACAGAGTGAGAGCTGGAGTCGATCTTCGTGAGCAGATCTTTATGGGAGTTCAGGAGAGCAGTTTCCGTGCCTCCGGCTGCTCTGAAGCCAGACTGATGGTCTAGCTAAGAGATGGCCAGTTTCTCAAGGAGTTTGCACAGGAAAGGAGTGATAGAGATCGGGTAATAGTTGGCCGGACAGGAAGGATCAGCAGAAGGAATTTTCAGGAGGGTGTGCACAAGGGAGTGCTTGAGAAGAGAGGGGAAAGATCCAGTGGCAAAGGAATGATTGCAGCAATTAGCCAAGGCTGGAGCGAGAGAAACAATGTTGTCCTTAATGGTTCTGGAGGAGCACGGGAGCACCTGTTTGGAGGAAAACTTTAATAGATTGGACTTATCTAGAAATATCATCAGGTGTTCAGTGGTCGAAGTGTACAAAAAGAAGTAGTGGAACTATGTTCCCTACTGGCCTGCCCCCGCTCACCACAAACCCATCGCCACGCTCCCTCGAACAAAACCCCGAACACATGCGCCTGCTGTTTAAGGGAACGTTCAGTGCAGTAAATGGAAAGCGCAAGTTTCAACTTCTTCCCACACTTTTATTTTAAAACGAAACCATTCCGGAACAGTTTCTTTTGAAAATAAAAGCATAGGAACAGTAAACGTAATTTATAAAAGTAGAGGAGCATCGCTCCCAACCGCTTCCATCCACTTCGACCACTGCAGGTGTTATAGAAGAGAGAAAGGAGAGGAGAGGGAAGGGTGGCCGGAGGGGGCCTGCGAGGCATAGAGGGAGAGAGATGACGAGAGGATGATAGCGTGGACAGGATGTCCTGAGTTTTAGTGGTGAAATGAGAAGCCATGGCCTTCCAGAGGGCCTGGGAAGTAACAAGAGAGGTGGAGAGTGCAATCGGTTTGGCCAGCTCCTTGCAGATTTTGAAAAGTTTGGCCTTGCTGTTAAAGTCTGCAGAGACACATACTTGAATGTGGACCCTCTTCTTGGAGAAGATGGATATTCTGTATTGCCTTTGGAGCAAGCAGCAGGCCAGTTTGACAGAGGGTGTGCCTGAAGCCCTCCACTTCTGCTCGGCCGCTCTGCACTTGCATTTCAATGCGTCCAGGTTGTAGTCATACCAAGAATTGCACTTAGAGACAGGCTTCAGATGAATCCTCATGACAGGGGCAAGTATATTGAGAGCATTGGAGATATAGAGATGAAGTTTGGAGAGGGCTTTGTCAAAATGGGAGTAAGCTGAAGGGGTAGGAGGTGGAGGGAAAGTAGAGGCAAAGGTGGCAACTGACACCCACTTCATAGGTCGAATGACCGGGTAAGAAGGTGGCAGTGCTGGGGTAGGTTTTGCACTGGGGACAGACTGTTTCATGTGAGAGGAAAGAAGAAAGTGATCAGTCCAAGAAAGTGGAATAGTGAGAGGGTTAGAGAGTGGGATGTCTGAGGAGATGAGAACATCCAAGGTGTGTCCGGCTAAGTGTGTCGGACCAGAATAGAGAGAGAGATAGAGATAGAGAGAGAGAGTGAGAGAGAGAGAGAGAGAGAGAGAGAGAGTGGTCAGAGTCAGAGAGAGGACAGGAGAGATAGAGAGCATGCAGACCAGGCATTCAAAGGAGGAGTAAGCCTGGGTGTGAATGAAAGAGCAAGGGACCCACTCAGGAAAGATCAGGGCCACTCCACCTCTAGGACGATTGGTCCTGGGTTCAGAGAGGAACTTGTAGCCCTCAGGGAGGAGAGTGACAAAACTATTGACACAGCTGGCAGTGAGCCAAGTCTCAATGAGAGCGAGAACGTCCAGATCAAGGTCTTTGAGGAGGTGACAGATATCAGAGGAGTGTTTGACAGCAGAGCGAGAGTTGAGAGTAGGTACGTGGACAAGGTTGCCACTTTTGAAAGGTTTCCGGGGTGGGGTACAGGAGAGAAATACACCCAGTGGAAGAGACAGAGGTCGAAGGAGGGAGCAGATGGCACAGAGAGGATGAAGAGGAGGGCGCCAGAGAGAAGGTGGTGGAAGTGAGTGGCAGAGGAGCTGGAGCGGTAGAAGAGGAAGGTGGCGGAGGAGCAAGAGAGGTAGTAGAGGTAGCTCTAGCTGGCAAAGAGCCCAGAGAGGAACAGTGGAGGTGGAAGGGAGTAGCAGAGGAGCCAGAGCCCTAGAGCAGAAAGGTGGCTGAGGGGCCAGAGAGGTGGTAGATAGAGTAGCAGGAGAAGGGAGAAAGTTGATAAGACGTGGGAGATGCTCATCCAGGAGGAGAGGAGGAGGTTGGGCTGAGTGCCTTGGACCATGATGGTCCCATTTAAATAGACATTATTGATGCTTTTGGAGGACAGGAGGGAAGCCAAGAGAACCTCCCATATTGTGCCACCATTAATGGGAGATGAACAAAAAGGAAAGAGACCAGCAACCATATGTAGGGTCCATAGGTCGTGAGAGAAAATGACAAAGAGGATGTTGGTGAGAGTCTGTCTGGAGGAGGCACTGACGTGGGTGTCAGCAATTGAAAGGCCTGGATTGGAGACTAGGATGTCCTTCTTGAACCTCTTCCTTCCAGATTTCATGAGGATAGGATAGGTAATAGAAAAACAGTTAGAGAAGATTGGTGAGACCAAGAGCACCATAGAGGGGTGTAGGTAGAAAGGAGAGGGAAAAGCGAGAGAGAAAGAAGAGGGAGGAGAGGAAGCACAACACAGAGCTACGGCACACAGGATGTATCATGTAGGGCGATAGTAGGGGGGCGACACAGAGGGTGGCACAGGAAAGAATGCAACAGGGAAGCACAAGCACGTAGACTCAACAGTGGGAACTAACACGCAGGGGAAAGGGCAGAGGAGGCAGATAACTGGGAGCAGCAGGACTATAGAGGGGGGCAAGAGAACAACAACCAGCAGTAGCCCAAGTGTATGCACAGAAGAGCAGGAACCTAGAAGGGGGGGAGAAAGGCCAACAATAACCACCAGTAAACACAGAGGTGGACCCTGGAGAGGGAAAATGGTCCTAGGGGACATAAAAGAAGCAGAGTGAAAGTAACAGCACAGTAACAACACACCTTGAGGGAGAGAAATCCTAAAGAAACAGCAGGGAACACAAAGTGAGGCAACTGTGAGAGAGGAGGCCTAATGGCGGCTCAGAGACAGAGTACGCACAAGGGCAGAGGAGTTTAGTAGAGAGCAGTAATGGCTGATCCCCCTGCCTGCACCTTTCTTACTGTACGGTCACTGATGATTGACGGCTGCACAGCATACTCGCACTCTGGTCTGCAGCCCCTTCATCGCCAAACACCTGCGTCGCACAACACCACGCCCTTAGCCTGTACGGGCTTTGCCACAGATGGCTGAACCTCGGTTCTTAAAGGATCCGATGTGTGGAACGTAGGGCAGCGCGCTACATATCAAACGGCCAGCCTCTCCTGTGGTGCTGCGTTGCAGAGGCTGGTTTAGCATCAGCGCTCTATTGTAATAAACAGCACCCCGCTCGCCTGCTGGTGCGCCCAGTGCCAGCAGGAGAGTGGGGCACATCTTATTACAATAGGGCACCTGCCATGCCTTCACCCACCACATCAGCTCCGGGGAGCCCTTGAAAGACTCCCAATGAGCTGGCGTGGCGAGGGGATAACGTGCTGCCCCAGACAGTCACCCTGATCGCCCGGGCCTAAAGCCGGCCCTGCCCACCGGGAAAGGCGTTGTCTGTTAAAGTCCCTATACTTGCAATGGATGTTTTTTTTTTTTACCGCCGCCGCCCCCCTGGGGAAACCAAAAGTCAGCTCCCCAGCAGTGGCGTCTCCACCCAACTATGAGTCATCCTATCAACATGCTGGAGTCCCATTGGATCTCATTGGAGAAAGGAGCTCTTATTAAAGCTGCAGTACTGCCGAAATCACCACAGAGATTGCTTTGGGAGCTACCGTAATAATCCGGACATACAAGCAGCCTGTGTTTTACAGCTTATGTGTTTACATGCAAACCCATAATCAGGCGAATGGAAAGAGAAGGTGGTTATGCGATACCACCTGCTTCGTTAAGTTACCACTGTACTTCTAACGCGGGCCAGCGACTGGAGAAGAAGGCTAACGGAAAGTGAACGCGTGAACGTCGGGGTGTCAGGGTGTCGCAGTGCTGCAGGCAGGCAGCTGGCGCAGTGCAGTGTACCCCGCTCCCTGCAGCTCACGCTCTGCAGAAGGCAAGAGCTGCTTTCGCAGTCAAATCACACAGCGAGCCTGACCCTCGTATTATCGCTTAGCGCTTTCCAAGCGGGCCTGCCGACTGTGATTTAAGGCACTTGACTTTGTCAACTATTATCAGCGCTGCTCCATTCTTGCGGTATAATTAAAGCAATAAATCTTCTGTAACGCGGCCTAAAATAACAACGTGCGCTTACTGCACAATTGATGGTTTTGGCTGTGGCTGTAATTTTGCCCCTTGTTAAACCAGCATCTTTTTAACACTATACATCATCTGTAGTCGAGAAAGAGCAGCGAATTGAGGATAGGAACCGCGGAAGGCAGGGAGGGGCTAGAGGGGGATGGGTGCTAATTGGGTATATTAATGTAGTCGTAAACCAGAGCAAACAAATTGAGGCACAAGGATAATTGAAAGTGTGGTGCTAATTCAGTGAACTCTGACAGGCAGTTTCTAAAGGAAAATGGGCACGTCGGATCGTCAGGCAGGGAAGACACCAACCTGACGTGCTTGGGCTCATGGGGAGAGGGGGAGGGAGGCAGGAGGGGCTGATAACTAGGAGAATGGGTTCTGATAAAGGACATGACAAGGGCCCAGCTCAAAATTCTCTTTCATTTCACTTTATTGCATCCTCTTTGGGGCTTGGAGGAGGGAGGACGCGGGGGGGGGGAGGGGGGGTGGAGCAAGGGGGGGACGGGGTGGCTGAAAAGGGGGTCGGGCTGACAATCCTTTTCTCTCATGTACCCATGCACACTCTTGATGCACATGTTGACTCTGGTCCAACCCTTCAGTGGCGTCGGTACAGTGGCGTGTCCAGGGAGTGGCCTAGGGTGGCACGTGCTACCCCAGGAATCTGATTGGCCACCCCGGATCCCACGCCATTATCCTGAGCTATGATCATTACGTGTGTGTGCACTCGTACCTCATGCCACAAGTGGGCTTCTGCGAATTACACGGAAGTAAGAAAAGCCCCTATCGCCAGAGTAGATAGTACATTAGCACCCTGGGCGGGGGAGCCAGCCAATCAGGTGGTTAGGAATGTGGGCTTGAACCGCTAGTGTAAACCTGCGCACCAAGCTGTCTGACAGCCGGCTCCCCACCCAGCATCTTCCCCCCACACTCTGCCCCTTTTTTTTTTCTTTAATAACCCCCTCCACTTACCTTATTTCGGCTGCAGAGCAGACCTCGTCACCGCAGCCGCACCTTCCTCTCAGCTTCCCACAGCCACCATGCAAAGGGAAGAGGGGCTCTGTATGGAGTCCCGTCTTATATTTTCATGGCAGCCATGTTGGTAAAGGATGTTCCTTCCCACAACGGGATGGGATGCCGCTTTGGTTAACCGGGGTGCTAATGGCCTTATGTACCCGTTCCACAGCCAACACAGGGGGGAACGGCCATGGCCCATGTTAATGGCCCTCATTTGGCGGGTGTTGCCCGTGGAATGTACACCACATTCTTACCTTTCAATCGGTTTGAGGAAATTCAAGGCGTATAAGCAAGTCCAGAGTAAAATATCTACCCGATACCGTGCTAAGTATAACGGGCTTTGCAGGGGGGTAAGCCCAGGGTAAGGGTGAAAAATCTCGACACATTCTTTTTGGATGCCATTCCGGACACATTTTATTACACAGCAAAACATAATTCAAAACCAAAATGTGACTTTCCTAAAAAAAAACACTCTGTAATAACGACAATGCAATTCAAACTCTTCATACTGATAAGTTGTCCAGGCAGACCATGGCTCCCAGCCCTCTACCCGCCAGGGGTGGTGCATGGTTTTGAGGCCCAGTCCCCTCCACACCATGCTCTTCTCTGGGAGGCGTTACCAGGAGGCAGCTCCCTCGTTACCGGCCCATGCTGTCCCCTGATCCCGCCCTTCTCCCGAGCCAGAACCCTCCAGTGGCTCTACACCCCTTACAATGAGGGGTGGTGCCCTCTGCCCTCCTCTTAGTACTATTCCACCTCCGGAGTCCCCCAGAAGGGAATCTCAGTGTCCCTATGGCCCTCCCCCACCTGTAACAACCCTCTCCTCGTAAACTCCTAATTTCAGGATGGGGGGATGGGGAAACGAAGCGAAGTTGGCGGTCACAACTCGGGTCAGACGGTAGGATCGCGGGGATGCCACTCAAACAGGAGGAAGAGCCAGAGGACTGTGCCCTCTTCATCTCCAAGGCCCTCTTATGTACAATATTGGCACCGCCGTCCGCCCGCAGGGCCCAAGCCCGCAGAACTGACCAGCCATCTGCTGGGGGAACCAGTTACACTGGCATCCACTGGTCATTTCCCCCAGGCGGCCCTTCGCCCGCCCTACCCTGCATCCCCAGAATGGGCAGGTCCTTTGCCTTTGTGGGCTCTGCAGGGGGCAGTCCCAGGGGAAGCATAAAACAACCTCGACACATTCTGTTTGGATGTCATTCCGGCCACATTTTATTACACAGCAAAAGATACTCCAACAGCAAAATGTGACATTCCTCAAAAAACACTCATTAATAACGACAACACAATTCAACCCCTATACATACTTACAAGTGTTACAGGTGGACCATGGCTCCCGCACCCCAGGGGTGGTGCATGGTAATGTGACTGTGTCTCCCGCCCCACCATACCCTTATCAGGGAGGTGATACCAGGAGGCAGCCCCCTCATTACCGGCCCAAGCTGCCCCCTGATCCCACACCTCTCCTCGCAGGTACCCTCCGATGGCTGTACACCCCTTACGATGGAGGGGGTTGCCCTCTGCCATCCACTCAGCACTATTCCAGCTCCGTAGTCGCTTGGAAGGGGATCTCAGTGTCCCATGGACCTGCCACAGGGGCGTGGACGCTCCGGTCCATGACACCCCCCACCTGGACCAATCACGGGCAAAAGGTTCAGTAGTAGTAGTTCGGGATCTAGTTGGGATAGGTGCAGCCCGTCCTGATGACATGTCTCGCGGCCACTCAACAGGCAATTTCTTATGATCTGCAAGCACCCATGGCATGCGGCCAGTGGAGCGAGTGAATTGTTTAATTTCTGAGCTGCAATGTCCAATGGGCATGCCGGTCCCGGATGCCCCCAGTCCAGCCTTGGAATGATCTGAGACCAGACAAGCAGAGCCCTGGGGCAAAAACGTCCAAACTAAGAGAAGAGGGACAGTCAGTAGGTGTTCAATCAGGTCCTTTCTCTCCAACTGTGGCAAGGCGTGCCCGCCACGTGTAAAATAACCTATGCTGGGCTCAGCATTCCCCTTCTTTCTTTTCTGAGACTCCATCAACGAGCTCACCTCGCCGATATGCATGCCCCCAGAACCAATCCAGTGTATGTCAAAGGCTACCATCTCTGATCACAACCCCGGGCGCTCCCGGACCCTCAGCTTCATCCTCAGTATGAACGAGTGGCCTCGTTATTTGTCCGGCGCAGAACGACACAAAGAAAGTATGTTAGAGACACCTTGATAAAAATAGCTGAGGGAGTCTCCGCACACACATTGAGTCCATGGCACATACACCAGTTCCTGCGCAGTGCCCCGGCCTATTATTTCTTCCTCATCTTACCCGTGCCGTGTCATCAACAGAGGAGATTCAGCCTAATATACCCTTTGCATGCGGAGGACTTCTACCCCCATCGACTTGATCTGTCTTTCTTCACACCTGAGGCTGTGGTGGCTGGCCCAATTCAAAAGAAATGGGGGGGCGGACCCTAAACTCTGAGCCCATATCCCCCAAGGATCTCCCAAAGATCTTATTGAACTGAAACCTACATAGGCATGAGCATAAGTGCACCATGCAATCCCCCTTGAAGGATGGAAACCTCCCACTCATCCCCGCAGATCCCTCCTAACACCCTAAAGCTAGAGACCATTTCTTCAGGATTCAAGGGGTGACTGTTATCCCCCTGGGAGACCACCCCCCTCCTTCAGCTGGTCAGCTCTTTCTTTGCCGCAAATTTGGCAGAGGGTGGGGACCTTCCCCGCAAGCCTGCAAAGAACCTTGTGGTGGCCATCTTTGCTCTGGCCACCTTCTGGAAACTCTGTCTCCCGGTAGCTGACCCAGAAATGTCATTATGGCGTTACTATGGAATGTCATTCTGGCCCCGGGCCCCACAAAATTCCCTGAATTCCGTGCAAGATTTTTCATAAGATTTGTCTTAGTCTTCCTTGACACTGAGACCTCAGTCAGTGAAGTTAAGTCTGGGCACCAAGCCTCCAGAGTATCTCTGGAAAAGGCATCATCGCCGAGTCTGCCCTCGGTAGGCACAGCTGGAACAAAGCATCAGCCGCATTGTTATGAATGTCAGGTATGTGTTTCGGCTGAAAGCATTCATTCCCACAGAGACACAAAAGCACCAATCTCTTCAACAACCTCGATACCATTGGGCGACCAGCTCTTTGGCTGTTAATGGAGGAGGCCATTGACATGGTATCGACCAAAATAGCACATCACTGCCCTTATGTTCTTGGTCAGCCCACTGTCTGCCGAGCTAGAATGCCACCGCTGCCCACATCATTTGTTCCCCAGGATGGCTCTGAATCTGATGCTGCCCGCGGCATCACTGTAGAGCCCCAGCTGTACACTGTCCTTCACTTCTGTCGGCCATACATGCACCCTGTTAAAATTGATCAGAAAATTGTCCCAAATCACCAGGTCCTGATTCAACTCCTTTGACAACCTAGTGTGGTGATGCATTTTTGTAAACCTTGACATGGCCCTGCAATTGCCCATGAGAAAGGCCTCCCCATAGGGATTATCCTCAGCGTAACGTTCAGCTGCCCCACAAGGCTCTGCAGATGGCCCAAAGTCACTTTGACCACCCGCAGACAGGTGGCCACTGCCTTCTTAAATTCACAAACGTTGTCCTCAGGGAGGCGGAATTCACCAAACTCACAGTCAATCTCAATCTCCAAGAAACAGAGAGATGTAGTCTGGCCCTCTGTTTTTCCTGTGGCTAAAGGCACCCATAGGGCGTCTGCCGCTTTCTGAAATTCTTTTAGTGCCTTCCTGCACTGATCTGTGCCCTGCATGCCCATAAACAGGAAATCATCTAGGTAAGGTATGGAGGATAGGTAGTGAACAGAGGATAGCACAGGAGCTACGCGCTGGTCTTGGAAGCAAGACCACGCAGAGCGATAGAGGTTTGAATCCCGGATCTGCACTTAGAAACCGAACTCAGGTAAGATATTAGGCCTGTTATAAAAAATAAATAAATAATGAAGAACATGCGCTCCTTTGCACTTCCCTTTTGTCACCCATTCCAAGAATGTGCTGAAGATCTCGAAATAAGCACAAGATATCGAGCACCCCATAGGCATACATCTGTCAAAGGAATACTCCCCCACCTGAAAACCAAACCAATGATAATCTTTGGGCTGCACCAGAAGTAAGCGAAAGGCAGACTCAATGGGCCTCATTCTGAGGTTGACGGTAAGGGGTTAACAGTGCCGATAAGGGTGCTGGTGTGGTTAATCCCTTATTGCCGAATTACGAGGTCCTTTAGCGGGTCCCGCTGAGGGCGGCTGGTTTTACCAGGCGCCCTTAGTGGCAGCCACTAAAGGACCAGCATGCTAATAACGGGCCCGTTTTTAATGGGACCGTTGTTAGCAACCTCCCCATTCCCGTTGAGCCCTATGGGGCTCGAATGGGAATGGGGATGGGTTCCATGAATGGGGAAATACCGGGTCCTCCAAGGTTGGAATGGCCCGGTATTTCCCCATTCAGCGAACCCAGACCCGGTATGCGGCATGGGGTAGCCATGGCGCTAATAGCACCATGGCTACCTCCATACTTGTAATGACCCCCAATATCCGATTTTGCCAACGTCCTCAGCTGAGCCAACGCCCCGTCAAAAGAGGCATACCTCACAGAGCACAAGTCATCATCAATTGCATCATTTACCCAGGCCCCCCTAGGGAACAATAGATTGTAAATCAGCCGGGGGAGTACTTCCCCAGCTCTTTTTGGAAACAATGCCTCATGGTGAACATACCCAATTTTTTAAGGGGGGACAAGAATGGTCCTGCGTCCAATCCCAATTTTACCTATTTTTCTACTTTGCTTATTAATGCCACGGGTTGAGTTTTGGCTGACCTTAGGTCCTCTGAGACCGGGGGTGGGGGGGGGAGGGGGTGGACCCCCAGACCAGAATTCGGAAAACCCTGAGCTACCCCTTCCACCAACAAGTTTGCATCGCTACCTGATGGTACCCATTGGCCCATGCCCACAATGCATCGATCCGCACAGGTGAGGGGAGGCCCGGCGGAGGCTCCTCGAGTGTCCTGTCACTATTCTTGCTCTTTGCTGAGGTTGACACACTTTACCTCCCCATGTCCCAACATCCTGCAGAATCAGCAAACATGATTACATTTATAGACCCTGTCTTGTGCACCTAGTTTTATTTAATGCCCAGCATGCTCCCTTCTTATCCACTGCTCCCCCACTGTTCCGAAAGGGGCTTCCCGCTGCCAGCCCCTTGCTTGATGATGGGTGTGCTACTGTGCAACTGGCCCTCAAGTCCATCGCCCTAGTCGCCCAATCCATCAGTGAATTCCCAGCCTTGGTACCTCTGAACCTTTCATCGTAGACCAACCAGGCCCCGAATGTACAATCGTGGTACATGGCCAGCACTAAATGGCTATAAAACAACAATGTTTGGTGAAATACGGTGAACTTCTCGAGCAATATAGCAGAAATATTGCAAAACCTGCTGCCCAATTAGCCAAGGACAGTTCTCTCTTTTCCCTCTCCCTCAGGGTCTTCGATCTCTTCTGCCAACCTGTAATCCAGCAGGAAAAACATGTCGATATATTCCTGCATTGGGTGGGTCCATTGCCTTCGTAATTTGGCTACTTAACAATGCATTTTATATTGTCTGTGTTTTCTTTCAAAACAAGGTGTTCCCATTCCTGTACAGTATATGGTAGCTAGGCATACACAAACATACCATCTAATGGCCATTCATTTAAAGTACATTTAATGTTGTCCACCTATTAGTATATTCCTTTACGTTGGAGTGGCTGAATGCTCTCTATGAAGGTGAGAAAGCCTGAGATTTTAATTTTAATTTTTATTTTTAATTATAATTTTGTTTCTGAAAGAGAGATCTGGTAATCAGACCCCACTTTCATAATGTCCCATGCCAGAGAGAATAATGCCCACATGTACCTTACAAGGGCAAAGAACGCCAATTGAGGGAATGCCGGACCGGGCAGGTTGTGGGTGGACAGGAGCAGGAGTGTCTGGCTGCAACCTGTGCATACCGCCTGTAGGGATATATGGCAGTATTTTTAAAAGAAGCTATTACAAAGTGTATGCAGGGGAAGGGGTTTCAATAGAAGCCAATAAATGGGTGTTCATTTTAAAAGCACTCAGTAAAATATTCAGCAAAATGTTTTCAGTAGCAGCAAGCAAATGGGTGCTCATTTTAAGAAACACCCAACAGAATATGTAGTCATTTTGAAATGCAAATGGGTGCAAATGGGGGCAAATTAGGGATACAGATCAGCAGGTTAATGGGATCAGCCTGAGGATAGAGAAGAGGTGGGACTACATGAAGCAGGTGAAATGCCACATTAGGCCTGCAGTGACAAGGCAGAGTGTTTTGCAGAAATGACAGTGGGGTCATTGTGTATTACACATTACAAATTATGAGTATTCCAATCTTTGTAAATTGCATTGGGAAATAACCTATATAATAAAACTAACTTCCCATTAACAAAATCTCGACTAATTAGATTTCCTGATTAACATGGCAATGCAATTTCAGCAGACTCGGATAGACTCTATTTAATATTTCTTCATAAATTAGGAATGTGTAAATAAAAACACAGTAAGTGATGAATAGCTGTTTCATATGCAGTTTGAAGCCTTCATTGTTTGCACAGGAAGAAGTAGTTACATGAAAGCTCTTGTAATGCGATTGGCAGAAACTTAGGTGGTGTCAAGCACGTCAGGAGAAAGGCAGGGCTATTCTTGATTGACAGGCAGATAGAATATAGGGAGTTGAGCTGAGGGGCATGGGCAGTTCTGTTCTTGCCTGCGCCATTGCCCGGTGCTGGGTTCCTGGGCTGCAGTCGGAAGACAGTGCAGAGGGAGATGCCGCTCTGGCATTGAAAGGGCTGGGATTCCAAGGCTGAGCCGTGGGCAGTGCAGGGTGTTTGCCCAGATAAGCCCAGCAGAAAGAGATTACCCAGGCGAAACGCCGAAACTTCATAAGTAATTGTAAGTGAGGTTTTTAATTGAGGAGAACGTGGGCTGAGTGCATTTTGTTTCAATCAGCACAGAGATTTATTTTTAAAACAAAACTTGGTGTTTTCATTTCGCATGTCCTAAATGATGACAGTGTAAAATGACAGGTTAACAAATGATATCAATGCTTTGCAATGCCTGTTTTGTGTTTTCTCTTGGGACCTTCAGCAGAAAATATGTGAGTAAGATTGTGGGAATGTATTATTTTTGATTGGGATACGTTGTTATTGTAAATTACATGGTGCTTAACAGAATCATAAACATTTCGGATTAGTTGGGTGTAAGGATTTTTCTTTTATGTCTCCAAAGTTTCATGTTTCAGTGGGGAAAGATATCTAGGAGGTAAAATCAGAGAAAAGCAGATATATAGGCAAGATAGAATGTGTGTGTGGATATAAATGTGCTGTACTTTGCATGCGGAAGGGGGAGCAAAGCCTTTCCAAAGCATAGCTCTTTGGTATAAATAAACCACTGACACAATCTACATGTGACAAGCGGTATTATTCATGACTTTACTGGGTTCCCTCAACATGTGCTAGGTCTAGGAGAGGGGTTACAGTCAGCCTAGGGTCTATCATATTTATAAAGAGAGAAGGTGTGTCTTATCATAGGGCTATATTATAGAAGGTATACTCACCACTAAAATTGCCACAAAATAAGATACCGCTAAGATTACCACAAAAACAAGATACCAAATAGGATAATACGAAACCACTACCAAAGTAAACTAACACTAAATTACCACCAAAATGAGGTATGGCTGATTTACTGTCAAAATACCACGATACTAAAATACAGCCGAATCAGATAATAGCCCCGAAGAGAAAATTTCTTTTTGGTTTTGATGTCCTTTGGTGCCCTTTGGCTGCTGGCAGGCGGCTGGGGGTGCAGCAGTGCCAAATGGCCTATAAAAAGCAGGGCCATGGGAGAGGTGAGCATGGGACTTCACCTCTCTGTGGAAGACCACACTGCAATTCCTCCCACTGCCCTGGGCTCTAGATATCTGCTGACACCCTGGTATAACTTTCCCATCCCACCCACCCTGGCTTAAGGGTAAGGGAGAGGGTATACAGGTGGGGCAGGACCATGTGGACACAGAGCTGCTCCTCCCAAGGGGGACCCTGGGGCTAGAATGGTGCTAGGGGGAGGCCAATGGATGCCTCCCTCAATAGATAAAAAGATTGGCCAGTGGGGGTTCCTGGTTGGGAGGGGCCTGGAGGGGGTCAGATCAGGAGGCAATATGGCCTGGTGAGGAGGGAGTGGCCCCCTGGTATCACCCCCTGAGAGGGCATGGGGGGAGGCTTCACCTTCATGCACTGCCCTGAGGGCGGGAGTCTTGGTCCCCTGGACCACCTGTCAGTCTTATGTTTAGCTGTGATGTGTTTTGTGGGGTTGAGTCATATTTTTAGGATATGGTTTGATGTTTTCATGAAGTGTTAATAAAATGTGACCAGAGTAGCATCCATACACACAGGCCGATTCATGGAATTAATGTGCGCTGAAAGTTTCGCGCAAGTGTGCGAAAGCATGCGAATCGCAGTGCAAGTGCGAAAATCGCAGCGAAACCCGCGCACAGCGATTCATGGAAGTCCGTGCGCGTGTAAATCCCTGGATGTGCGCTAAAAATCTGCATGGAGCACGCTGGCGCAGACGTCTCCAAACAGCGTGCGCTATGGCCACAGCAAAAGCGCAAATAGCGCGGCGCACACAACAAAAGTAGGCGGAACAGGGGCGTAACACGCGGAATGTGGGCGGCACGGGGGAAGTACAGGAGGCAAATTCGCGGAACGCCCACATGCACGTTCAAAGCACGTATTCATGGAATCGAACGGGGCTAACGCGCGGGCCAAAAAAGACGCGCTAATCCGGAAACACGTACGCCAGCAGGAAGCAGGCGTACGTGGACCCGCACAGCATAAAAGTGCGCACAAACAACAAACAAGCTCAGATGCCAGATTGAATATACCGTTCCTAGCAGCAGTGGTCGTGGGATACCGTAGGAGGAGGAGGAGGATAGTCAGGCCCAGAATTTTTACACCCAGAACCAGCCTTTTTGGGATGCCTGATGACCAGGTGTATGGGAGGCACAGGTTTCCACCTCACATAATACTCGACATGGTGAGTGAGTGGGAGGATGACCTCACATCACCCACCCTGTGCTCCCAAGCACTCAGCCTCCTGGAGAAGGTCCTCAATGTACTGCACTTCTTGGCCACTGGATCATTTCAGAGGACAAGTGCTATAGTGGGGGGGATGTCACCGGCCACGCAGTCACGCTGCCTACACCAGGTGTTGGCCATTATGACTGCACGCCCATCAGTCCGCAGGCACATATACCTGCCCAGAACACCTGCAGAAAGGCAGGCTGCTGTCCAGGATTTCTACAGGGTGGCACAATTCCCCAAAGTGCTAGGTGCCATTGATTGCACCCATGTGGCTCTACGTCCCCCCAGGGCATCTGAGCACATCTATAGAAACCGCAAGCACTGGCATTCCATCAACGTGCAGGTGGTATGTGATGCCAAGGAGTTCATCACCTCAGTATATGCCAACTATCCAGGGTCCACCCACGACAGTTTCATTTACAGAATGTCAACCCTAAACCGGGACCTAGAAGCTGGGCGGCATGGCGATACATAGCTGCTTGGTGAGTATAAATGCCACTGCACATGCATGCATGTCACATACTGAGTAATGTCACAACCCCACTAATGATACCCATCATCACCTCCCCAGGGGACAGTGCCTACCCTCTGAGCACCCACATGATGACACCAATTCGGAACCCCACCTCGCCACCCGACGTAAGGTACAACACAGGCCATATTGCAACCAGGGACATAGTGGAGCGCACATTCGGAGTGCTGAAGTCACGCTTTCGCTCCCTTGACCGTTCTGGTGGTTAGCTGCTATACGCTCCCCCAGTAGTGTGCAGGATCATAGTGGCAGCATGTGTCCTGGACAACGTTGCAACACCCCGGGGCCTGCCGGTGGACATGGTGGTGCCCCCACATCCTCAACCACATGCACGCCCGCTGCACATGGGAGGGGAAAGGGCACGTGGTGAGGCAGCCCGTACGCTAATTACTTAACATAAAATCACACCCCTGTGGAGTGCACACAGCTCTGGTACATACCAGCTGACAATCAATGATGATGACAAAAGGGACAGTCAACTGTCGCAACCATACCAGTCTGAGATTGTTCACCTGGAAGTGTTACATTGTGTGCATCCCTACCTACACAAACACCACCAATGCTGTGCCATCAAAAGACATACATCTATGCTGTTAAATTCATTACCCCCTTGCAAAATACAACATGAAAACAGCGCCATGTCACCCAACCCCTCCCCAGCTCCGCCACCCAATACACCATGGCATGTCATGCAATGTGAAAGCAAACAAAGAAATGCACAAAACCTGACACAAGTGTCACAAAGTACACTGTCCCCAATGGAAAATGGCCACACACAATATGCTCCCAGTAATGTATACCTAACAACACACATGACCAAATACTTACCAACAATACAATGCAGCAATACAACATCGAAAATAGCAAAAACATGACAGTACTAAGTTAAAGTAGTCGTAGTCTTACTACCTGAATATGCCACCACATCGACCCCTTCCAACTGTACAGTGTTACTGCCACGCAAATGTCTCAGTGTACTGCATACAACATGAGCTGCATCTGCAAAGTAGACGGCCTTGTGAAGACATGAGGAAGGAACCTGCAGATTAGGAGGAAGACATGGATGCACAAGCACATATCAATACACCATGCAGTGTACAATACAACAACAATATCCACTAGGGATGTCTACACAGTATTGACTACAGACTGCCCACACAGCTCATGGGAGCCCAACGTCACTGTGTAATTCAATGTCACTTGGTCACACCCTTTGCAAGCCCATGGAAACGGGAAGCAGGAGGGGTGTGTGTCTCATGAACCCAAGCATCTAACCCAAACACAGGACAAGCCTGCATGTGCCCAGCCGGAATACAGTGGATGCCCACAGGAGCCACACAAGGCAACACACTGTAAATAAAATCAAAAATTAAAATTAAAAATGGCCATGTGGGGGCCAGCGGGGGTGGGGGAGGCTACCCAGGAGGTTCGAGGACAGGGTGCACACCAACACCCACCTGCGTGGATGTTGTGAAAAAAATAAACCTCCTTGGGCTCATGGCCTGCACGGCTATGCCATTGTGGGAGAACTGCTGTCGCTCTGCTCATCCTCTGCTGCTGCATCAAGAGGCAGTGGCACTATGGGAGGCAGCCCACGCAAAGCCCTGGTATGGTACTCCATGGCAGCAAGCATGCGGGTCTGGAAGGTCTGATTCTGGAGGATTAAAGTGCGGAGATCCCCATGCAGCACATCACGGGTTGCCTGCATTTCTGCACGCATGGCCTCGCGTGATGCACGGATGTCCTCACATGTTGCATGCAGCTCAGCTGAGAGCGAACGTGTGAGCTGCTCCAGCTGCTGTTCTGCCCTTAAATTACTGGAAGCCTCAAGTGCAACCAGAGTCTGCCTGAGGTTATGTAGTTCTACCCTCAGGGCTTCCCTGTGGCCCTGGGACTCAATTGATATGGATTCGCGCAGAGTCTCCAGTGCCGCCCGTCTGTACCTGTTGGACGCCAACATGTCTTCCCTGTGTGATTGGCAAATGGAGTCTGTTGCCTGCTGTTGTTGCTCCATCTGCCTTTCAGGGGGGATAATGGAAGTGGCCACCCTCTCCATTGCCTGAGCCATCATTTCTACTGATGCTGCCTGTTGGGTTGCTATACTGTACATGGAGTTTTCCCATACAGGATTGCCTGGTGGGGCACGGCCACCGTGTCAACGGGCACCACACCTGTTTGGGGCAAGGCGATCTGCACCTTGCTGTGCTGGCACTGCGTGAGGCTGCAGGACTGCATTCCCCCTCTGATCTGCTGGCCCAGGAACAGGATCAGATGCTGTGGAGTGTGACCCTGCATCCGTAACCGCCAAAGGCGGACCTACCAACACTGACATCCCCATAGAGGGTTCTACCCCAGGTCCAGGTGGGTTGGACAGAACAGAATCCCTGGCAGAAACACTTACCTGCGACTGCACATAAGTCTCATCATCCGACTCAGCACCTGAATAGAGGTCTGGGGAGGTGCACCCAGAGGCACCCCTGGACAGTATGGTCTGCAGTAACATTGGGTTTTCACCCACCACCACACAACATAGCCCTCTGGTGCCCGGTCGTGCCTGAGATTCCTCCTGGGTCTGCACCATCTCCTCAACCTCAACAGCACCAAGTGCCTCATCACCTGCAACAACATGAAAGACAACAAATGGAAACAGGCATGAGCACCATAGCACACACATAGGCCGTGACAAGCCAGAGATCCAGTACATGAATTACACATGTCCCACATGACTATAACCCTGCCATGCATGCACTGTCAAAGAGTTGGAAGTGGAGTCAAAAAGGCAGACACTGGGGAGAGCAATATGGATATGCAACACATTTGCAGCATGTTGGGTAGCACTGGCATCAGACATCAGGCTGTGAGTGGCATGTCCAATACACATACATGACACATGCCACCACACAGATGTCATGTAGCATAGCCACGCTAAATTACAAAACTACAGCAATATGTCAGTGAATGAGTAATGTCACACATCCATGTCACATCATCATAATGCAAAGATTGATGCTGAATAGTATTGCAAAATATGCATGTGCCACACACTGAAACACATGCAGTGTCCAATAACACAGTCATTGTGGGCTGATCAATGGTTGGTCCCTTTGACATCACAGGAAACACCTGTAATCTTCTACATGCAAACAGGCCCTTATGAAAATGTTCTGCAGGCCAAGACTCCATCGGCCTGAATGGTCTAATCATTAACATAACCATGTGAAAATAGGGCCCCAGTGTGGGCTGTGAACAATAACCGAAACATAGCACATATGTCGCAATAGTGCAGAAAAATGTCTAGCAAAAAGGGGAGAGTGAAAACAATCAGCCTGAATGAACACAATCTGAAGAATGTAGTTGCAAGATGACAGTTCAAGGTAAAGTGCACTAATGTGGGCCTAATTGGCAACTGAGGGCAGAAGGGATACAGTCATACCCACATCCAAGGCATGTGAATGTATGGGAGGAAGCAAATGGGTGATCCATAACACTCAGGAGTACACACCCTCACCTGGCACTGAATCAGAACCCGTCACCCAAACAACATACACATGGATTACACACACACACATGGGCACTCACCGGACAATGCTTCGTAATCAGGTAGATCTCCCACACCCTGGATCTGTTCCTCTATGACGAAGGTCCCAGCAACAGACTCATGTTCAGTGAGTTTGTTGTCCTCTTGTGGAGACCCACCGCCAGTCACCAGAGTAGCGGCATGATTTGAGGCCAGCTTGTTCTTTGCTCTGTGTTTCAGGTCATTCCACAGCTTGTAGCAATCATCAGCTGTGTGCCTCACGAATCCAAGGGCACTTATGCGGTCCGCGATGGTCTGCCAGTGTGCCGTACGTTGACCAGGTGTGGTCTTGCACCCTGCAGTCACCAACATTTCGCTGCTATGTGCCGACACATAGGTCACAAGTGCATCAAGTTCCGGGTCATTAAAACTAGGCTTCCTTGACGTGCCGGAGTGTGTAGCCGTGTCTGGGGTCTCAGCCTGCCGTGCCACAGCACTCTTCTTCCTCTTCTTCAAAGGTGGAGCGGAGCCTGAGTGGCTTATGCCGCTCTGGTCAGTAGGGGCAGAAGCGCAGGTGGACTGGGTACTGGGAGTGTGCAAATGCACAATGACCATAGGTCTTGGTGCAGGCATTGGTTGCAGGGTGATGTTGGCAGGGGGAACGACAGTTTGATGGACCTGGACAGACACTGTCCTGGCTGGGAGAGTCAGAGCTGGGGCTGATGGAGCTGCAGCTTCCCCTGTAGCCTCCCCACCCAGCAGATGACATAGCTGCCCCAGATCCACGTGGCTTGGTGACAACAACTTGCACCGCCACACGTGGCCTAGACTTGCTGACCTGGAAGTCAGCCTGGGAGTCATCCTGTGCCAGGTCAGGTGCCACAATGGGCTGGTCCAACAAGAGCTGAGCTGGGAGGGTGTCAGCCACGTTTCCCTCAACCATGGGGGGGGACATGGGTGTCCCTGATTGGTCCTCCACACATGGGGGTATAGGGGCACCCTGCAAATCCCAGCCACGTCCCCTACCGCGCCCACCACAGCCACCTTTTGAAGGTCGGCCACCTTTGCCTCCCTTACCGCTTGGTCGCCTCCCAACCATGGCACTGATGTTGTTGTGCGTATGGGAGTTGCAGTAAACAATTGTCCTGGGCAATTGGGGGTCAAAGGGGTAGGGTACTAGATGGAATTCGTACCCTAGTGCACTAACAAGGCTGTCTGTGACCCCTGGGGGAAGATGACGGGTCACGCAACGCACAGGCAGCCCAAAATAAAAAGATAACGTGCACGCAACCCCTCGTAGACCACGTGCGTGAAATGTGGGTTTACACAATCAATGCCAACCAGTGTATCTGTGTGTCGGACATGTGTTGATGTACATAGTTGACTTTTGGTTTGTGTCTTGAGATAGGCAAGTCAGTGTGAGGTGGATTGGGAAATCATTGCGTCTCAAGAATGGGGTGGCGTGATGTGGTTTTTTGGTGTAGAAGTGGGCCATGATTGTGCTTCTTTATGTTGTGTAGGGGGGACATGAGTGGGGGCCTGCTGGCAGGTGCCCCTGACTGCTGGGGGGTGGGGGTGCAGGGGGACATGAGTGAGGGCCTGCTGGCAGGTGCCCCTGACTGCTGGGGGGTGGGGGTGCAGGGGGACATGAGTGGGACATGAGTGGGTGCCTGCTGACAGGTGCCCCTCACTGCTGGGGGGTGGGGATACAGGGGGACATGAGTGGGGGCCTGCTGGCAGGTGCCCCTGACTGCTGGGGGGTGGGGGCGCAGGGGGACATGAGTGGGACATGAGTGGGGGCCTGCTGGCAGGTGCCCCTCACTGCTGAGGGTGGGGGTGCAGGGGGACATGAGTGGGGGCCTGCTGGCAGGTGCCCCTCACTGCTGGGGGGTGGAGGTGCAGCGGGACATGTGTGGGACATGAGTGGGGGCCTGCTGGCAGGTGCCCTTCACTGCTCGGGGTGGGGGTGCAGGGGGACATGAGTGGGACATGAGTGGGGGCCTGCTGGCAGGTGCCCCTCACTGCTGGGGGTGGGGATGCAGGGGGACATGAGTGGGGGCCTTCTGGCAGGTGCCCCTCACTGCTGGGGGGTGGGGGTGCAGGGGGACATGAGTGGGACATGAGTGGGGGCCTGCTGGCAGGTGCTCCTCACTGCTGGGGGGGTGGGGGTGCAGGGGGACATGTTTGGGGGCCTGCTGGCAGGTGCCCCTCACTGCTGGGGGGTGGGGGTGCATGGGGACATGAGTGGGAAATGAGTGGGGGCCTGCTGGCAGGTGCCCCTCACTGCTGGGGGGTGGGGTGCAGGGGGACATCAGTGGGACATGAGTGGGGGCCTGCTGGCAGGTGCCCCTCACTACTGGGGGGTGGGGATGCAGGGGGACATGAGTGGGGGCCTGCTGGAAGGTGCCCCTGACTGCTGGGGGGTGGGGGTGCAGGGGGACATGAGCGGGACATGAGTGGGGGCCTGCTGGCAAGTGCCCCTCACTGCTGGGGGAGTAGGAGTGCAGGGGGACATGAGTGGGGGCCTGCTGGCAGGTGCCCTCACTGCTGGGGGGTGGGGGTGCAGGGGGACATGAGTAGGGGCCTTCTGGCAGGTGCCCCTCACTTCTGGGGGGTGGGGGTGCAGGGGGACATGAGTGGGACATGAGTGGGGGCCTGCTGGCAGGTGCCCCTCACTGCTGGGGGGTGGGGTGCAGGGGGACATGAGTGGGGGCCTGCTGGCAGGTGCCCCTCACTGCTGGGGGTGGGGGTTCAGGGGGACATGAGTGGGGGCCTGCTGGCAGGTGCCCCTCACTGCTGGGGGGTGGGGATGCAGGGGGACATGAGTGGGGGCCTGCTGGCAGGTACCCCTCACTGCTGGGGGGTGGGGTGCAGGGGGACATGAGTGGGGGCCTGCTGGCAGGTGCCCCTCACTACTGGGGGGTGGGGGTGCAGGGGGACATGAGTGGGACATGAGTGGGGGCCTGCTGGCAGGTGTCCCTGACTGCTGAGGGTGTGGGGGTGCAGGGGACATGAGTGGGACATGAGTGGGGGCCTGCTGGCAGGTGCCCCTCACTGCTGGGGGTGGGGATGCAGGGGGACATGAGTGGGAGCCTGCTGGCAGGTGCCCCTGACTGCTCGGGGGTGGGGGTGCAAGGGGACATGAGTGGGACATGAGTGGGGGCCTGCTGGCAGGTGCCCCTCACTGCTGGGGGGTGGGGGTGCAGGGGGACATGAGTGGGGGCCTGCTGGTAGGTGCCCCTGACTGCTGGGGGGTGGGGGTGCAGGGGGACATGAGTGGGACATGAGTGGGGGCCTGCTGGCAGGTGCCCCTGACTGCTGGGGTGTGGGGGTGCAGGGGGATATGAGTGGGACATGAGTGGGGGCCTGCTGGCAGGTGCCCCTCACTGCTGGGGGGTGGGAGTGCAGGGGGACATGAGTGGGACATGAGTGGGGGCCTGCTGGCAGGTGCCCCTCACTGCTGGGGGGTGAGGGTACAGGGGGACATGAGTGGGGGCCTGCTGGTAGGTGCCCTTCACTGCTGGGGGTGGGGATACAGGGGGACATGAGTGGGGGCCTGCTGGAAGGTACCCCTGACTGTTCAGGGTGGGGGTGCAGGGGGACATGAGTGGGACATGAGTGGGGGCCTGCTGGCAGGTGCCCCTCACTGCTGGGGGGTGGGGGTGCAGGGCGACATGAGTGGGGGCCTGCTGGCAGGTGCCCCTCACTGCTGGGGGGTGGGGGTGCAAGGGTACATGAGTGGGGGCCTGCTGGCAGGTGCCCCTCGCTGCTGAGGGGTGGGGGTGGAGGGGGACATGAGTGGGGGCCTTTTGGCAGGTGCCCCTCACTGCTGGGGGGTGGGGGTACAGGGGGACATGAGTGGGACATGAGTGGGGGCCTGCTGGCAGGTGCCCCTCACTGCTGGGGGTGGGGATGCAGGGGGACATGAGTGGGGGCCTGCTGGCAGGTACCCCTGACTGCTGGGGGGTGGGGGTGCAGGGGGACATGAGTGGGACATGAGTGGGGGCCTGGTGGCAGGTGCCCCTCACTGCTGGGGGGAGGGGGTGCAGGGGGACATGAGTGGGGGCCTGCTGGCAGGTGCCCCTGACTGCTGGGGGGTGGGGGTGCAGGGGGATATGAGTGGGACATGAGTGGGGGCCTGCTGGCAGGTGCCCCTCACTGCTGGGGGGTGGGGGTGCAGGGGGACATGAGTGGGACATGAGTGGGGGCCTGCTGGCAGGTGCCCCTGACTGCTGGGGTGTGGGGGTGCAGGGGGATAAGAGTGGGACATGAGTGGGGGCCTGCTGGCAGGTGCCCCTCACTGCTGGGGGGTGGGAGTGCAGGGGGACATGAGTGGGACATGAGTGGGGGCCTGCTGGCAGGTGCCCCTCACTGCTGGGGGGTGAGGGTACAGGGGGACATGAGTGGGGGCCTGCTGGTAGGTGCCCTTCACTGTTGGGGGTGGGGATACAGGGGGACATGAGTGGGGGCCTGCTGGAAGGTACCCCTGACTGTTCAGGGTGGGGGTGCAGGGGGACATGAGTGGGACATGAGTGGGGGCCTGCTGGCAGGTGCCCCTCACTGCTGGGGGGTGGGGGTGCAGGGCGACATGAGTGGGGGCCTGCTGGCAGGTGCCCCTCACTGCTGGGGGGTGGGGGTGCAAGGGTACATGAGTGGGGGCCTGCTGGCAGGTGCCCCTCGCTGCTGAGGGGTGGGGGTGGAGGGGGACATGAGTGGGGGCCTTTTGGCAGGTGCCCCTCACTGCTGGGGGGTGGGGGTGCAGGGGGACATGAGTGGGACATGAGTGGGGGCCTGCTGGCAGGTGCCCCTCACTGCTGGGGGTGGGGATGCAGGGGGACATGAGTGGGGGCCTGCTGGCAGGTACCCCTGACTGCTGGGGGGTGGGGGTGCAGGGGGACATGAGTGGGACATGAGTGGGGGCCTGGTGGCAGGTGCCCCTCACTGCTGGGGGGAGGGGGTGCAGGGGGACATGAGTGGGGGCCTGCTGGCAGGTGCCCCTGACTGCTGGGGGGTGGGGGTGCAGGGGGATATGAGTGGGACATGAGTGGGGGCCTGCTGGCAGGTGCCCCTCACTGCTGGGGGGTGGGGGTGCAGGGGCACATGAGTGGGGGCCTTCTGGCAGGTGCCCCTCACTGCTGGGGGGTGGGGTGCAGGGGGACATGAGTGGGACATGAGTGGGGGCCTGCTGGCAGGTGCCCCTCACTGCTGGGGGGTGGGCATGCACGGGGACATGAGTGGGGGCCTGCTGGCAGGTGCCCCTGACTGCTCGGGGGTGGGAGTGCAGGGGGACATGAGTGGGACATGAGTGGAGGCCTGCTGGCAGGTGCCCCTCACAGCTGGGGGGTGGGGGTGCAGGGGGACATGAGTGGGGGCCTGCTGGCAGGTACCCCTCACTGCTGGGGGGTGGGGGTGCAGGGGGACATGAGTGGGGGGCTGTTGGCAGGTACCCCTGACTGCTGGGGGGTAGGGTGCAGGGGGACATGAGTGGAACATGAGTGGGGGCCTGCTGGCAGGTGCCCCTCACTGCTGGGGGGTGGGGGTGCAGGGGAACATGAGTGGGACATGAGTGGGGGCCTGCTGGCAGGTGCCCCTGTCTGCTGGAGGGTGGGGGTGCAGGGGGACATGAGTGGGACATGAGTGGGGGCCTGCTGGCAGGTGCCCCTCACTGCTGGGGAGGGTGGGTGCAGGGGGACATGCGTGGGGGCCTGCTGGCAGGTGCCCCGCACTGCTGCGGGGTGGGGGTGCAGTGGGACATGAGTGGAGGCCTTCTGGCAGGTGCCCCTCACTGCTGGGGGGTGGGGGTGCAGGGGGACATGAGTGGGACATGAGTGGGGGCCTGCTGGCAGGTGCCCCTCACTGCTGGGGGGTGGGGGTGCAGGGGGACATGAGTGGGACATGAGTGGGGGCCTGCTGGCAGGTGCCCCTCACTGCTCGGGGGTGGGGATGCAGGGGGACATGAGTGGGGGCCTGCTGGCAGGTGCCCCTGACTGCTCAGGGGTAGGGGTGCAGGGGGACATGAGTGGGACATGAGTGGGGACCTGCTGGCAGGTGCCCCTCACTGATGGGGGTGGGGGTGCAGGGGGACATGAGTGGGGGCCTGCTGGCAGGTACCCCTGACTGCTGGGGGGTGGGGGTGCAGGGGGACATGAGTGGGACATGAGTGGGGGCCTGGTGGCAGGTGCCCCTCACTGCTGGGGGGAGGGGGTGCAGGGGGACATGAGTGGGGGCCTGCTGGTAGGTGCCCCTGACTGCTGGGGGGTGGGGGTGCAGGGGGATATGAGTGGGACATGAGTGGGGGCCTGCTGGCAGGTGCCCCTCACTGCTGGGGGGTGGGGGTGCAGGGGCACATGAGTGGGGGCCTTCTGGCAGGTGCCCCTCACTGCTGGGGGGTGGGGTGCAGGGGGACATGAGTGGGACATGAGTGGGGGCCTGCTGGCAGGTGCCCCTCACTGCTGGGGGGTGGGGATGCAGGGGGACATGAGTGGGGGCCTGCTGGCAGGTGCCCCTGACTGCTCGGGGGTGGGAGTGCAGGGGGACATGAGTGGGACATGAGTGGAGGCCTGCTGGCAGGTGCCCCTCACTGCTGGGGGGTGGGGGTGCAGGGGGACATGAGTGGGGGCCTGCTGGCAGGTACCCCTCACTGCTGGGGGATGGGGGTGCAGGGGGACATGAGTGGGAGGCTGTTGGCAGGTACCCCTGACTGCTGGGGGGTAGGGTGCAGGGGGACATGAGTGGAACATGAGTGGGGGCCTGCTGCCAGGTGCCCCTCACTGCTGGGGGGTGGGGGTGCAGGGGAACATGAGTGGGACATGAGTGGGGGCCTGCTGGCAGGTGCCCCTGACTGCTGGAGGGTGGGGGTGCAGGGGGACATGAGTGGGACATGAGTGGGGGCCTGCTGGCAGGTGCCCCTCACTGCTGGGGGGTGTGGGTGCAGGGGGACATGCGTGGGGGCCTGCTGGCAGGTGCCCCGCACTGCTGGGGTGTGGGGGTGCAGTGGGACATAAGTGGAGGCCTTTTGGCAGGTGCCCCTCACTGCTGGGGGGTGGGGGTGCAGGGGGACATGAGTGGGACATGAGTGGGGGCCTGCTGGCAGGTGCCCCTCACTGCTGGGGGTTGGGGGTGCAGGGGGACATGAGTGGGGGCCTGCTGGCAGGTGCCCCTCACTGCTGGGGGGTGGGGGTGCAGGGGGACATGAGTGGGACATGAGTGGGGGCCTGCTGGCAGGTGCCCCTCACTGCTCGGGGGTGGGGATGCAGGGGGACATGAGTGGGGGCCTGCTGGCAGGTGCCCCTGACTGCTCAGGGGTGGGGGTGCAGGGGGACATGAGTGGGACATGAGTGGGGACCTGCTGGCATGTGCCCCTCACTGCTGGGGGGTGGGGGTGCAGGGGGACATGAGTGGGGGCCTGCTGGCAGGTGCCCCTCACTGCTGGGGGGTGGGGGTGCAGGGGGACATGAGTGGGGGGCTGCTGGCAGGTGCCCCTGACTGCTGGGAGGTAGAGTGCAGGGGGACATGAGTGGAACATGAGTGGGGGCCTGCGGGCAGGTGCCCCTCACTGTTGGGGGGTGGGGGTGCAGGGGGACATGAGTGGGACATGAGTGGGGGCCTGCTGGCAGGTGCCTCTGACTGCTGGAGGGTGGGGGTGTAGGGGGACATGAGTGGGGGCCTGCTGGCAGGTGCCCCTCACTGCTGGGGGTGTGGGTGCAGGGGGACATGAGTGGGGGCCTGCTGGCAGGTGCCCCTCACTGCTGGGGAGTGGGGGTGCATGGGGACATGAGTGGGACATGAGTGAGGGCCTGCTGGCAGGTGCCCCTCACTGCTGGGGGGTGGGGGTGCAGGGGGACAAGAGTAGGAGATGAGTGGGGGCCTTCTGGCAGGTGACCCTCACTGCTGGGGGGTGGGGTGCAGGGGGACATGAGTGGGACATGAGTGGGGGCCTGCTGGCAGGTGCCCCTCACTGCTGGGGGGTAGGTGTGCAGGGGGACATGAGTGGGACATGAGTGGGGGGCCTTCTGGCAGGTGCCCCTCACTGCTTAGGGGTGGGGGTGCAGGGGGACATGAGTGGGACATGAGTGGGGGCCTGCTGGCAGGTGCCCCTCACTGCTGGGGGTTGGGGGTGCAGGGGGACATGAGTTGGTGATCCCTAGTGGAAGGTGACATGTGTGCTGTCTGGGGGGCATGCCCAGGGGTGCAGGTTAGTCCCCTGTGTTGTGGGTTGCCTGCAGGGGCCGTGGATGGGGTGGAGGGCACACCTGGGAGGACCCACACTGCCAATTCATGTGTGGGACTCCCCACGCATCCCACTGGATACACGTACCCCGCTCTGACGACGAAATTGCGTGTGAAAGTTCCCGTGAACCCCAGTAATAGACCTACTCCACTTGCACAGGGGCCATCGCGTGTGAAACTTCCTGCGAACCCCAGTTATACACTTACCCCACTCGCACAGGGCCCTTCGCGTGTGAAACTTCCCGCGAACCCCCGAAATACACATACCCGGATCCAATTGCATGTGAGACTTACCGCACACCCCAGTTATACAAGTACCCCACTCGCACAGGGCCAATCGCGTGTGAAACTTCCCACGAACCCCAGTAATACACGTACCCCACTCGCACAAGGCCAATCGCGTGTGAAACTTCCCGCGCACCCCAGGAATACACGTACCCCACTCGCACAGGGCCAATCGCGTGTGATACTTCCCGCGCACCCCAGGAATACACGTACCCCACTCGCACAGGGCCAATCGCGTGTGATACTTCCCGCGTACCCCAGGAATACACGTACCCCACTCGCACAGGGACAATCGCGTGTGATACTTCCCGCACACCCCAGGAATACACATACCCCACTCGCACAGGGCCAATCGCGTGTGAAACTTCCCGCGCACCCCAGGAATACATGTACCCCACTAGCATAGGGTCAATCGCGTGTGATACCTCTCACGCACCCCTGGAATACACATACCCCACTCGCACAGGGCCAATCGCTTGTCATACTTCCTGCACACCCCAGGAATACATGTACCCCACTCGCACAGGGCCCTTCATGTGTGAAACTTCCCGCGAACCCCCGAAATACACGTACCCGGATACAATCGCGTGTGAGACTTCTCACGCACCCCTGAAATACACGTACCCGGATCCAATCGCGTGTGACACTTCCCGCGAACCCCAGTTATACACATACCCCACTCGCACAGGGCCAATAGCGTGTGAAACTTCCCGCGATCCCCAGGAATACACGTACCCCACTCGCACAGGGCCAATCGCATGTGATACTTCCCGCGCACCCCAGGAATACACGTACCACACTCCCACAGGGCCAATCGCATGTGATACTTCCCGCGAACCCCAGTTATACACGTACCCCACTCGCACAGGGACAATCGCGTGTAAAACTTCCCACGAACCCCAGGAATACACGTACCCCACTCGCACAGGGCCAATCGCGAGTGCAACTTCCCGCGCACCCCCGAAATACACGTACCCGGATCCAATCGTATGTGACACTTCCCGCGAACCCCAGTTATACACGTACCCCACTCGCACAGGGACAATCGCGTGTGAAACTTCCCGCGCACCCCAGGAATACACGTTCCCCGCTTGCCGTGTGCTGTGTGGCGGCCCTGTATACTGGTACAGGGTTATCGCAGCCCTTTGCGCTGGATTGGGGATTTTGATGGCTTTTCCTTGAGCGAGGGGCGTTCTTGGGGGCGTAACTGGTGCTGCTGCAGGGTCGCTGCGCCACTCTACACCACGGCTGGTTTTGGTAGCTGAAATCCATGAATATGCTGTGCGCGGAAATGGAGTTTAGCGCACACGGCTGGCGCAGAAAATGACACGCGCACACTGTGCGCCAGCCGCGTGCGCCACTTGTGCGCTAAATTTTATGAATTACCCCCACAGTGTCAAGTGTGTTTACTTCTGCCCTGGCACTGTCCTCTGCAAAGCCCACTTCGACAGTCTCCTGACATCCTCAGCAGCTGCCCTGTAGGGGCAGCAGGGCAGTTTCAACAATCACGTGTACATTCCTGAACACAGCTGCTGGAACCCAAAGTTCCAATAGACAAATGCTTTTTGACTGTATGCATCTCTCATCAACAAACATATAATTGTGTACCTTGCAAGTCTGGTGGCAGTTGTTAAAACTAAATCTGAGCCATACCTGTTTTTTTGCACAGTGGCTAATGGGATTGCCTAATTATACAGCAACACACACTTGATTTCGTTGCATTGCCAACTTTGTGGACAGCAACTCCTTGATGCCAGATCCAGGTGTGTATTGAGCATTTTGGTCTGGGTGTACCCGCAGCAATTATGTCTAGGAAGCCCTCTCTAATCCCTCCTGAAAAAGCTTGCCACCTTCCACAAGACGTTAGGAACACTCCATGGGAGGTCCTCTAGGAACCAGTGCTTCAAAAACAGGCGTGTCATTGTAATGTGCACCACACCCCAGGGTGCAGACTAGGGAAGTCTTTTTGATGTAGGCAGTCAGAGGATGGGGGATGGAGTTAGAAAAGCCAATGGCAGCCCTGCAAGGAAGAAGAAAGCTCTTTTCCCTAACCACTCCAAGGGACTATTCAGGATGACCAGTTGGCTGGGCAAGACCTACTGCAACTGAGACACTGGTAACCAGGTACAATGTCCACTGGAGGCTACAGAACCATGCAAGGTGCTCTTTACAAACCATCATGGTTGGGAAGGGCAGAGGAAAGAATTTATATTTCCCCTGAGAACATAGCCTGCATCTCCGAGCTCCCAAACAACTCTGGAAGCATCCCATGGCTCTCTCTTCATTTCGGGACTGCCTCAAAGCTCGGTGGAGCACTTTTGATTCTGCCCAGGTGGCTGAGAGGGCCTCACTGGACTCATCTTAGACCCTGATTGCCTCTGCATCTCTAAGTTTCACTCGACACTGATACCGAAACTCTGCCGGCTCTGTACCTGAAATACGATGAGTCTTTTCGCATCCCCAACCCGCTGCCACTTGCGTGGCAAGCAGCATCTTTGAGCTCTAAGTCATTGTTGCTGCTGTGGTTGAGCCAGCCAAGCCCACTCATTGCTGAAGACCAGCCTCTTCTTCTCTTCACCCACAGCTGCAGAGTATTCCAGTGTTGCTGATCGGACATCCCCTGCCGTCACCAATCCCAAACAGCACTGCATCCTTGAAACTAAGTACTGCCGCTGCCTGACCCATCATGGCCGAGCGGCGAAAACACACAGACTCCAGGTACGATGCTGAAAAGCCTGGCTCAATGCTGTTGAGCCCTGAAAGACAAGAACGAAAAGGTATTTGAAGTGACCCTTTTACCCACGTCTGCTTTAAGCGACCCTAGTGACTTTTGTTTTAAAACTTTGTTTTGTTTTTTGTTTAAAACGTTATTTACTTTAAAAAAAAAAAGACATTGGATGCCATGTAGGGAATCACAATGCTGCTCTCATCAGTTCGAAGTCCATACAAGAACAAAAATATGACCAAAACTGCCATGGAATTATTAAATAAAAAATACAATACGGTAAGTGGCATACATGTTGGCATAACACAGATATGAAGTTAGTTTAAGGATATGAGAAACAAACACCAAAGACACAAAAACAATACAAAATAAAAAAACAACCATACACAAGTTAGTTCCATACGGCCAAATAATGACCCCTGTGATCTTTAACACCATTCTCTACCACTTTAAAGACATCTTCTTAAACTTTGACATTTTGCTGCTGACATCTTTGCCTAAATACCCATGTCCACAAACTCAGACTGCCCCTTTAGTTTAAAGTCTACTTGCAGGTGGTCACTTAGTGTTTTTAGTAGTTGTGTACATTTTTGTTGATTTACTTAAAGCTCCCAATTTAAATGGACTTTGGTTGGACATTCTTTTACTAAAGTTCACTGTACTATTAATGTCTGTATTGCTTTTGTACCAGCTCACACCCTTCCCAAGAGCCACTGCTCGGCGTGCGTTTCCCCAAATGGTGAAGGAGGTGTACCTGTCCGGCTGTTCCTATTTCACTTTTATGACAGGTCTCCTAGTAGTGTGGGGCTGAGTTAGCGCTATAGCCTCTACTTATCACTGTACTCCTGCAGAGCAGTAGTTGTGGTGTCACACTTATATTGGGCACTCTTCACTACTCCGGCAGTGAGGTGGCTCTGTGAGTGGCCATCTTATCTCTCTTTTATATTTTACTCTTCTGGCAAAGGTTCCCATGGTGTCACACTTATAGTGGGCATTCTTCACTACTCCGGCAGTGAGGTGGCTCTGTGATTGGCCATCTGAACTCTCTTTTATGTTTTACACTTCTGGCAAAGGTTCCGATTCTCCTCATAGAGGAAACTCCACAGGAAATAGCCAGAGCACTGCCAATCTGGCTATTCCCATGTTCCTTCACACGGGATCCACCCTCTACAGATTGACAGCCAAGATGAACTCCACCCTCAGGATGATCCCCAGAATAAGCACTCAAACTGGAAGATGTGAGATACTTTGATACTTGTCATCAAGATTTTGTAATCTCTGTGGGGTTCCAATTATCATTAGCTCAGTTTTAGCTTCATTAAGAGCTAGTGAGTTTGATGCAATCCAAATTTGTATGGCTGAAAAAACCTCTCTTACTCTACAGGCATCTTGTTCATAGTCTACGGATAGCGTGAACACCAACTGGGTGTCATCGGCATAGTTCGTAAATCTGACACCCATGGATCGTAACATATCACAAAGGAGTTTTGAGAAGATATTAAATAGGAGCGGCGACAGGCATGAGCCCTGTGGAACACTACATAATAGTGGGATGATCAAGGATGAGAAAACTGCTGCAGATCTAGGGCTTAAAAATGATTTAAACCAGTCTTCTGCCGACTGGGAGCATCTGCCGACTGTAATAAGTCTTTCTGCAAGAAGTTCATGATTGATCAAATCAAAGGCCGAGGAAATATCCAGCAGAAGAAGTACAGGATGTCCTTTTTCAATAATGGACGCAGTATTATTCTGAAGATCCAAAAGAGCTGTCTCAGTGCCATGATTAGCTCAAAAGCCAGATTGTTCCTCAGCAAGAATATTGTTACTCTCTACAAAATTCTGATATTGTTCAGAAGCAATCTTGTCTATAATCTTTAATAAAAACGGTACACTGGTAATAGGTCTGACATTACCGGGTATTGAGGGATCAAGATTCTCTTTCTTTAATAGAGAGGTGATCCAGGCCTCTCTGATGTTATTAGGTATGCATGATTCATCAAAAGATTGATTGACAAAGTGTGTGACCCAGGGGGCCAGAGTAGCAGCAAAATCTTTGAAGAGTTTTGCAGGGAAAGCATCGCCCTGACAGGAAGATGGCTTCACTTTGTGGATAATATCGAGAACTTCCAGTTCTGATACTCTTTTGAACGAAAACATTTCCAAAGGAGCTTTGAGGCTGGAATCCACGCTCTCTAGTGTCACAGAGAGATTTAGAAGGGTAGTCAATTGTTCTTTGATGGCCTGTTGCTGTTTCTCGGTTTTGCTATTGAAGCCATCATGAATAGCTTGACACCAAGCATTACTTTCTTTTGTCTGGTTAATGACTACAGGGTTCTCTAATTCTTCCAAAATGGAGAAAATGTACTTAGTATGAGATTTAGCATGATGCTTTCTGTCAAAAAAACGGTTAGTTTAGGCGGCAAAAATTATTTATTTATAACTTTTTACAGCCTGTTTATAGCACGTTATATTTTCAGAATACTGGACTTTTCTCCAGCTTCTTTCTGCAGTCCCTTTAGCTATCAAGATGTCTTCAGAGAACCATTTGTTCTGATTAGTAGATTTGTTTGATTTAGCAAGTTTAAGGGGAGCAAGCGTGTCAAATGCTGTATTGTTAGCTGACCTAAATAATTGGGTAAACTCATCAAGAGAGTGGTCTCGTCAAGAGAGTGGTGTTTCTGTAAAGAGGGATGAAGAGGAGTAGCTAATTCCCTGAACGCAGCAGGCATCATGTTTTTTTGGTTACCCCAGGTCTTCAGGGGGAAGTTTTTATTAGATGTGCGAGTTACTGGTGCTTGTGTCATACACTCAAAAGTAACGAGATAATGGTCTGTCCAGATACATTGCACAATGTCAGGAATATTCGTTTGTAGGTTTTTAGTTATAATCCAGTCCAATATATTGCCACCTTTATGGGTGGAGCTAAGGACCTGTTGTTGGAACCCAATGGATTCCAAAGATAGCGCTAAATCCTGGAAGACTTCATCAAGGGTATTTTTGCACCAGTAGTTGGAATCTCCAAGAAAAATAAAAGAGAACGAGTCTTTAGATAAGTTACCTATGATGGCTGGTAGTTCTTCTTCAAACAGAGTGGTTACTCTGGGGGGACAGTAGATCAATAATATACTGATAGAGGATGTGGGATTTACATTCAATTTTGCCATAGGAGCTTCACAGTTATCGGGATTAGGGTAGTTAGTGACGTGCAGTTTCAGGAATTGTTTAAAAATGATAGCAACCCCCCCTGCCTCTTCCACTATCTCGCATAGTTTGGAAGGTAGAGTAGCCCACGGGGGTAGCGAGAAGCATAGCATGATGTGTGGATTCAGACATCCATGGTCGTGGGCCTTTGTGTGTACTTGCCTTCTCGGATATGAACTGAGACTGGCACCTCTTTTAAAAAGAAGCAGTGGAACAAATGACCTGATGATAAGTAGGTTTCATGACCTTCCTCCTACCTTCAACCTGAAGAAGAGGCTCAGCTGTTAGAGGCGCTGTTACCCTCTGTTGGCAAACTGTTGAGGCATCCTGACAGCAGCACATCAGGATTGTTGCTCAGGACCTGGACCAAACCTAGAGGAAAATGCTCCTAGATGTGCTTAGATATGCCACTTGCAAAGTCTCTCTTCTGGGATAATGATGCCACAGTCAGTGGCCATTAATAACAGCTAATAATAGCTCATCACACTTTCTGAGCAGAAAAACCTTCCCTTACAGTGTTGGGTGTACTGTCTAAAGTTGGAGCTCTGCCACTAGCTGCCCCTCTTGCTAGTTGTTGTGGCTTTTTCTTTCCAAAATCCTTTGAACAATCGATTGCTGTTCTGATATTTGTATGCACCTCTAAATGATGCATTAAAAAAAAATCATCTTATACATTATTTCGAGCCATTTATGCGTGACATGTTTTCACAACCTCACCTTATCTCCCCTCGAAGGTCTTGTAGTTGGTTTGGGTACCAGTATCCCAGAAAAGGTCAGCAAGAAGAAGGCAAGCTGAGAGGTCTTGCATGCTTTGGGCCGCATGCTGATCCCACAGCTGTAATCAGCTGTCATTGAATCGACAGAGGCAAGTCTGGCATCGCACGCACCGCCTTGCACTCGGTGGCAGGTAACCTAACAGATCATGCTACTCACCAGAGCAAATCCTCACACCTCCCATCACCATAAGAAACATAGCGGAATGCACAGAAGACTGAAGCCAAACCCTGCATTTATCCCTCCTTTAAGGCTGTGTTTCTGTAGCTGTTCTGTGCAAACAGCTACAGAAACCCTAGGTCATTGGCTAGGTCAATCACCACGGAAACCCAGACCGCTCAAATGCTTCAAGTGCTACCAATGGAAGTTAGGCACTGTACAAATGCCACTTAACATTAACTGCAATACAAATGCCACATAACATGTCAATGGAAGATCCATGAAAGTTGTCTTGACTTGGCATCATGTTTCTGTATTGTCTTATAAATCTCATTTATAATATCCTAGCTTCCTGAAAATAGTTGGCGCTCCAATTGCTTTCTCTGTGGATTTTCCATGTTTGCCTCGGCAGCTCAGCAATTACCAATCTATGTAGAAGCTACTGAGATCCATAATAATTGTGGGGGTGATCCATTCATTAAACGGATACTGTTACTTGTCGATCTCAAAGGGAGTATTGATGCCAGGGAATTCTAGAGTTAGGGAGCCTTCCAATGACCGTCTTACGAGTTAATTCCAGTATCGGTTGGATCTGAGTAACCTTATCAAATTTTCTGTAGCTCTATGGCTTGATCCAAGTCTGGGAAGTGGGACTACAAAGTGATCACCTTACGGTGGGGGTAAGGGAACTCCCATAAGCATTTTTGTTGGGATCCTAAAAATAACATCTACGGTATGTGTTGCGAGAGTTGGAATACTTTCGTTTGGATCTTGGACACATGGGACAACTTGCCACATTTTACTGCTCTGTTTTTTTTATGGCGGTCCAGCCCCACAAATGCTTCTTTCTGCTCCCACTTCCAGCGCCCAGCCCTACTCTAATCTCTCCTTCCTCCATAACCCCAAAACCTACCATGGTAAAATGGGATGGTATCCGGTCATTCTATCGAATCACAAACCAGCGAAACACAAATCATATAATTTTTTCCATCGAAATACCATTCCATAGAATGGTCATTTCGTTGAAAATAATTTGATGGTTCCATCGACATGTAATGGTAAGTATTAGGGGCTAGGGTTAGGGTTGGGGTTGGAGCTTGGGTTAGTTTAAGGTTTAAAATGGGGTTAGGGTTGGGGTTGGGGTTGCGGCTAGGTTTAGTTTAAGGGTTAACTTGGGGTTAGGGTTGGGGCTTGGGTTAGTTTAAGGATTACATTAGGGTTAGGGTTAGCGTTGGGGCCAGGGCTAGGGTTAAGGTTCGGGTTAGGGTTGGGGGGGTAGGCATGGGGCTTGGGGGGTTGGGGGGAACACCCCCAATATAGAGAAAACAATTAAAACGTTACAAGGGGCTGGCTGGTGCTGAAATTTCAGCACTGGACAGCGCCATGTAACGTTTTAAAGTAACACAAAAATGCATGAAAATGCTACTTTTTACATGTAAAAGTGCATTTCCATTGAAACCAGTCCATGTATATTGTCGATGGACTGGTTTCGATCGAACTGCACTTTTATATGTAAAATATAGGATGTCGAGGGTTTGTTATTCGAGGGTTTGTATTCGATGCTTTTGTAATTTGACCCTTTGTTTTCGAGGCTATTACTATAAACCAAATGTGATATGTTTTGGGCGGTGAGAAACAGCTGACAATCCGCCAACTGGCCGATGCCGACTGACCCGATGCAATCCGTCGCTTGCAGGCAGATGGGCGGTTACGTTCTATTTCTGAGCAAAACTGCCTCGACATGTTGTTTTCCATCTCATCCATTCAAAGGTTTAGGGCAACTAGAGTGGTCAGGTTCTCCAAATCGGTGACTAATTGAATCTGACAATGATTATAATGGGTTGCCATCTGCTCCAGGCAGTCAGTACAAGAAGAGGGAGTGATCACTATCAAAGAGGGTGTTCGGCCAATAGCAAAGATAGACCTCATGGTCACACTTTCACAGTCAATTCTGGACATTACGCAATGTCTCGGGAGGATAGCTCAGGGGGAAAATGCTCACCTTGAAAGCAAGAAGACACGCAGCAACACAGGTTCGATCCCCGGGGTTTGCGCTTAGAAACCTCCAGGTATTAAGTGCGTTATAAATAACATATCGGCCCTCATTACGAGGATGGAGGTAACCATGCCTCAATTAGCAGCATGGTTGCCTCCTTACCGCTTACCGGGCCCAGGTTCCTCAAATGAGGATTTACCGGGCCATCCCAACCTTGGAGGACCCAGTAATTCCTCGTCCGAGGAACCCGGACCCGGTCCATCCCCATTCCCATTTCAGCCCCCATAGGGCTCAATGGGAATGGGGAAGGAGCTAACAACGGGCCCGTTAATAACAGGCCTGTTGTTAGCTCCCTGGTCTCCTCGCGGGACCCGGTAAGGACGCCTGGTTTTACCAGACGCCCTTTGTGTGTCCCGGGAGGAGTCCTCGTAATAGGGCGGAATGGGTTTAGCGGCACCGGCACCATTACCGGTGCCGGTAAACCCATTCCGCCAACCTCGTAATGAGGGCCATCATATCATAAGTCAGCCTGTCCAGGAGCTCGAGCCAAAGCCACAGCTTTGTTGGAACCATATTCTGCTGAGTGGGGTCATAACCATCAGTGATCTATGTGTCTGTGGTGAAAATGACATACAATCCTTGATCTTGTGAAAGGTCACAGGGATCAGTCCTATGTCTAACAGCGGATTTAGTGTTTTGTACAGACTGGGTCACAGGATTTAAGCAGACAGGATTTGTGTTCCTTTTTTATATTTTTTTAAATCACTGATTACTTTTCAGATGCTGGGCGTTGGACTTCAGTTTGGATATCAGTTTCGACGCAGAGCTGCTGAGGAGACTATTTAGGGCAGTCCTTCTGGCTCTTGGTCCCTCACAATCCCAGAAATAAAAGACGGGCCTGGCGTCGGCATACCGTCTGCGTGTGATGCTGCACAGACATCTTCTCTTCTGAAGAGATGGAAGACAGACTGAGGTGTCCTCCAGGCATGGAGAGTGTCGCTATTCAGCAGATTAAAGGAGGAGTAGCAAAGATTAAGTACCGATAGATTTTCCGTAAGCACTCATGCAGTTTTAGAGGGCATGCCTCTGTTCAGATTTAAGGTTTAAGTTACAAAGGAGTGCGGGAGCCTCTCTACTGAGAACGAACATGGGTCAAATACTATGGAAAACATCTTCCACTCAGGAGGGTCTACAACTGCGTTTTAGCTCACTTTACCCTTCGCAGAGGAGAAGTAACCATTTGCATATCCGGCTGGTCCCACCCACAAGGGCAGTCCAGGACCTAAATGCTGGGCAACTCCCCTGAACAGCCCCAGATACGTGTTTCGGTCCAGTCATAATAAAGGTTTAAGGTATTTTTTCTGTACATGAAATCACAGCCGGGAACACGTTCTGTAAACACTTGAATCCCAGTAGAGTTCCGGATAATAGGCAACATACTATGGAATCTGACCACATACCACAACCCCAAAACATCAGGTAACGCGCAGACAATTCTTAATCGAAGTTCAAGACAAATAGTCATAGCGGCAGCCCACTAGGGGTTTGTCTCCCCCTCCACTCTCCCAGAAAAAACACTTCATCCGCCTGTGAGATTACAACCAGATTACCGAAAAAACCTTGTTACAACAAGCCTTCAACTAACAATAAACAAGGACTGGCTCAGCCAGGGAAATATTGGAGGTACAGTCTAAAGGACCCGTTATCCAACAAATATGAACTACTTGACCAGTATCTTTAGTTCAATTTTTTGTTTACCGGAAACGCATGATGATATTATGTTAATGTTAATACTCACTATAAAGTTTATTCGGATAACAAATTCCATCAAATTTACAGTACATTGATCTTAGCTATACAAACAGATAAAAAAAACACTAGTCTCTAGGAATAAAAAACAAATTACTCCCACCCCCGCCAAAAAGACAATATGTTTAGGAAATCCAAAAATGTCCAGTTGATGCAAGAATATTGCAGAGACACCAACTAGGTTATCCCTCTGTTAAGAGAAACTCTTTAATTTTCAATAAGGTTGCTTACGCTGAGTAGGTTGGTTGGTAGTTTCCCTTTGATTACAGGGTTCTATGATGTAGAAAAAGATTCAAAAGCTCGACGTTTGTGATTTTGTAGGAAACCCTGATAAGTGAAAACGCCCAATGTTGTAGTATATATTGGTGATTTTTAAATGCACAGTTTAGCCGACACGTGTTTCGACCCAACAAAGGTCTTTTTCAAGGCTGTGGCAGACATACAGACAATGCAATTTGCCGAGACCGCTCAACTGTTTGTAGTGGCCGCCCAGGCCTTAAAGGTAAGCATCTAGGAACTTGGACATAATATTAATGCGGCCTGTTTAAACTCACAAGTCCAACCGCGGCCATTATTTTCAGCCTCACACTTGTTTTTCTTTTAAAAATCTTTTTCAAATAAGTTGTCTTTTTGCTCCTACTCCTTTTCGGTAACTACTCAGCCTATCACGCACTAAATGACTGACTATGCACAAACAGGCCAGCAGCATTAGCACTCCCGCTCAGGCTCCTTCACCCAGCCTCCAAATCAAAGGTTTCTGTTACGGAAGGATTCGCCTTCAGCAATTCAAAGTGTGCACCCTCTGACAGACGCCAAAGCACTGAATATAGCCCCAACGAGAGAAGCATATATGTACGTCCATTTTCAAACCGAAGCCTAAATAGGCCACAACCACCGACCCAGACAGAAAATACAGAACATATACCACGGCCTAATCAGGACTAGACACCCAGGGACAACAGAGCCCACCAACCTACAACATAGCCTTGATAAAGACCCCTGATGTCAAAACACGGGTTGGCTGACCACAAAAAGAGTATCGGCCTCATTCCGAGTATGGAGGTAATTATGGCGCTATTTGCGCCATGACTACCTCCAATACCGGTACCGAGTCCGCCCTGATTCAATGGGGACTTACCGGTGTAGTCCGACCTTTGCGGGACCGGTAAGTCCCCATTGAAAAAGCCATTCCCCTTTCCCATTTGAGCCCCCATATGGCTCAATGGGGAAGGGGGAAGGCGCTAATAACGATACCGCAAATTGCGGTACCGTTATTAGCTCTAAAGTCCCTTAACGGGTCCCATCCATAACGCCTGGTAAAACCAGGCGTTAAGGAAGGACCTGCTAAGGGAACTCGGAATAGGGAGCAAAGGGATTACCGGCACCAGTGTCCTAACTGGTGCCCGGTATCCCTTTGCGCCCAACTTGTAATGAGGCCCTATATGTCGTCTTCAGAGTAAAATACCACAAAAACTACCAACAATTGTGTGGAAATGTATCCTTGTAATTGTAATTGGTTATTTATAACGCGCTTAATACCCAGAGGATTCTAAGCGCAGACCCTGGGATCGAACCTGTGTTGCTCTGCATCGTCTTGCTTCCAAGGTGAGTGCGTTGGCGCTAAGCTATCCACCCAAGACACATCAAAGTGCGAGGTATCCGGGGAACCAATTCTCCTTATCTGTACCAAGGAAGGTGTGGGCACCACCTCCAACCACCCAATACCTTGCATCTATATAACCAGACCACCTTAACCCAGAGCAAAGCGCAAGAGTTTTCGAATACTAGGGCCCAACTCTCTCATATAAATATACATATAAGCATGACCACACTGTCACTGAGTAACACATGGATCCCACTGGGTCATACCCAATCCACATTCACTGAATGATTATCTTCGTGTAATTAGAACATGCACACTTACACAGCCGCTTAAGGCCCAATAAGCATTTATGTATGACTGCACAATCTCACTGAGTTACAAACAACCTACTTTCCTTGAATCTAACACTGTTCTGGCTCTTGCCTGAATGCTATTACGGATTCTAACAAGTGCGAACAGCATTTATCAACCCCTGGGAACTTGATAAAATGAATTTCCAATTTATGTCTATCCCACTGGCTATCCCATTCAGAGACCTCAATTAAGAGCAATATTCTTAAAGCCTACCTCACCTGCACCCACACCTACAGTAAGGACCTACTATACCCTTTTCATATGTCTTTATCAACGTCCTCCTTGCCAGCTTCTAACCAGTGTTTCCTTTCCTTCCCTTCCCTTCCCTGACCATTGTCTTTCCTTGGAGTTTTCTGTTTCTTGATTATAAATATAATGGCCCCCTTGATTCGCTCGTCTTTCACTTACAATCATTTGAATGCTCATGGGGATTAATTTGATTACTCTTGGGCTAAACGAACCACAACGTAATGAAATGTTATCAACATCATACAAACTGCTGATTGATATTATTCACCACTAACTACTATTGTTATCAAATATGGCCTTTAACTAACAATACCTCAATGACGTGATGTATCCCAAATGCTCAATGTCAATCTTCCTACAAAAACACGTGGATATGGTATCTATGCAATGCCACTACACTGCTCACCTGGTCCATGAACCATACAACACCACGATGCTCAGACTGTAAACAACCTAACGTGCTTTTTGAAAACTTGTAACTAATTATGGACAATTTACATCATGTTACACCATAATGCTATATGTCACCTATCGTACGTGGCACTACACTATACACAATATCATGTATTTACTCACCTCTTCACACTATCTGGTCTTAAACTATATTAAACCACACAGGGTCAACTACAGGTTTCACATTGCATTCTCTGTATGTCTGCCACAGCCTTGAAAAAGACCCTTGTTGGGTCGAAACACGTGTTGACTAAACTGTGTAATTAAAAATCACCAATATACACTACAACATTGGGCGTTTTTACTTATCATGGTTTCCTACAACATCACAAACGTTGAGCTTTTCTGTTTCGGTTACCCTCTGATTTCCGGGCGCAGGTCCCTGCCCACCCAGTCACACACCTGCACTGCCCCCTGGCAACCCTTGAACTTGGGTCTGTATCTGTAACCCTAAAGTCCCCTTACCTGCACTTATTGGACACCCCTTGTCTGCGCTTTAACCTTGCACTCACCACATTGCTGGCTGTGCTACCAGTTGCTGTTGTTTTATCCCTTGTTCAGTACTTTCCACTCCTCCCCTCTCCCTTGCACTTTCCCCCTTCCCTTTCCCCTGCACGTTCTCAATGCCACTGGGCCTAGTAAGATCGTTGTTTTGTCCTCCCTTGTTCCCCTCCCTTGCCTCGTCGTGCTCTGAAACACTTTTGTTTGAGCGCAATACAAATAAAATATCATATCATATCATAGAACCCTGTAATCAAAGGAAAACTATCAACCAACCTAGTGTCATTGGGACACAGGTTCAATATCCACAGTATCTAAATTCAGTTGAGGGCTATATTATATCTCTTTGCCAGTGGCATTACACAAAATGACAGGGTCATTCTGGAAAATGAGGTCAGGCACCCACTTATGAGGTTCATGCCACCGAGGGGCCTACAAGGCCTTGTCTCGGGAGGATAGCTCTGCGGTCAGTCTCGGTAGAATAGCTCAGCGGCAACGTGCTCGCATTGGAAGCAAGACGACACAGAGAAACACAGGTTCGATCTCCGGATCCGCGCTTAGAAATCTCTGGGTATTAAGCGCATTTTAAATAACATATCATATCATATCAATGTGGGCGCTCCTGGACAGGTGGCCCACTTTCTGCTGGAGGGTGTCTGTTACGCCCCAGTCAGAGGCATCGATAGGGGGGCAGGGGCTGAGATGATAGCCCCTCTGCCCCAGCCCTGGGTCTTTTGCTCGTAGCCCTCAGATAGAAGCTCAGGGGTTACAACCAAAAGGCTAGCTAGCCCGAGTCCCGTTAGTCCCGGCATTAGCGTAGCCCCAGATCTTATGCAGACCAAGCAACACCCCTGGTCCCTGCTAATCATTAATGTGAAATTTAAACGGGGCCTCGTCGTTCTACGACGTGTATCCATTCGGATTTTCAAAATAGCAAATAAATATGCAAATAATCTCCACTCAAATTCATTGGGTGAACATTTCTCTAGATATTAATGAGAGTGTGTGAATCCGGGCTGGATTAAAGCAGGCAGTGAGCCAACGATCCGAGGACTTGTAAAGTCGCGAGATATGAACATCAACAAACGCTAGTTTACAAGTGAATTTTAATGCCTACAATGATTGCTGATAAAGATTGCTCTGGCGCATGGAATCTCCCACTGCTGCCATTGTATCCCAAGTAACCGGCTGTCAAGGGCCAGCGGTGAGAATCACGGATCCAATACCTCTCATTACACAGCTATTAGGCGCTTGGCAGACATTAGAGCGCTGTCTTCCCAGGGGCCATCCCTCATGTGAAAAGCAGTGGAAAATATGCACATGTTCCAAAAAAATACTCCATGCGAATGCGATGACAGGTTTTCTAAAATGCATATATTTATTTTATATGAAGAGCCCCTGCCGGATCGCTTTGCCAGTCGTGGGCCTGTCAAACCTCAGAATGCTAGAATCCAGCCAGGTGTTCAGAACAGGCACACACTCTATTTCTGAGAAAAACGTGCATATGTTGAATTTCAGGAGTGATTTATTTCGGTACGATGTCCTTTCATCGCAGGATTTTTTACAGTAAATTTTTTAACGAAAAAAACTCATCATCAATTTTAGGGGAGTTAGAAAAATATATATTTGGTGTGGGTGTTCGGGAATATATAACAAATTAAAGGGGATGGGTGATTGGGGGAACACCCCCAAAAATAGAAGAAATTAAATTTGATTTTTGGTTAAAAAATCCACTGTAAAAAACCTCGCAAAAAAATCCCACAATGAAATGACATGGAACCATTTATTTCAGATTTACTGATCAATGAGAGACCGCACTGGATTTTGCTAGGCGGTAGGTTATAGAGAACAGCCATCGACATGTTAGTCATCATTTAAACCCTAGCGTATAGAGATGTCCTTCAGACCGAACACCCTGATAATAGATGAAATCTTGCTATGCTTTAATTAAAATCCAACAAATAAAACTCCTATCAAATGCAAGTGTAAGGTATTATCAATTCTTCTGACTCCATATATATCGGGAAGGTCTACCACTAAATCATCAGCTTATAGTTTTCATTATCAAAGCTGAGAGATTATAGTGCAGGTACATGTGTGCTCATATTGACATGGTGGCCACTTACATGGCCCATGCCACCACAAAATTGTTTCTTGGCACGTAAGTACAAGGTGTAATTAGTGCCTTCTGGACTCTAAACTTGGAACGATGAAAGAATATATCATCACAGAAGAAGTTGCCGGTAGAATAGCTATCGCTGCTGCCGATGATGTACCTGCTGACTTCCCAAGATACTTATCACTCAACAATACATTTGGAAGGACTTACTTCAGAAAAACTAAGGGAGTGGACAAAATATGCCCTGAGTAGTGGGAAAATCGATGTTATAACGGGTGGAAATTCACTCCGCGGGGCGGGGCACTGCAGAGATAATTTCTGCAACATCACAGATATCTTTCATGAAGAACTGGTGGACACTGAAATTGACAAGTGTATGGTTCTAAGACCCTAAGTGCATGCTACCTCCATGCTGCGAGTGCTAACAACTCAGGGTGTTGACTTGCTCCCATGATGCCTTGAATAGGCGAAAATGCACATTTCTCCAGAGGCATGTGGACGTTACTGGGCATATCTTCAAGGACATTAAGGCAGCCCCTCCTGCCACAGTCCCATTTAGGGTAAGAAGCTTTCTGGCGATGGTGAACCTTTGCAGAAGGTTCAACCATGACGTGGTCACCATTACAGAACCTTCAAGAAACCTGATCAGGAAAGATCAGTCGTGGATATGGTGCTCTATAAAACAGAAGGCGTTTGAGGTCATGAAGGAGGTGCTGGTCGTTGACATGACCTTGCTAAACTGATGGAAGTTCTAGTGCATGCAAGGCACGTGGGCATAGAGGCTGCATTGATGGATGTGGACAAGGCAGGGTACCGACTGGCCCAGCGCATACAGTAGCCAAGCACTCCCTAGCCCAACAGAGCAGTGGTAGTCTCAGCTTGGGCACGAGGTGCTAGTTGTTTTCTGGGGGTGTGAGCACTTTCATCTCAACATTTCTGGTGACTCCATAATGGTGATGAAGGACCATAAACCCCTCATCCTCATCAGGCAAGGGTCTGCTCTCTGGCCTTCCTGTTATCGGCGCACTGGATCCTACATATACAGGATTATTCGGTCAGGCTCCCGTTCTGTACCAGTGTGGAAAACATGGCAGATTACTTGTCTTGCCACCTGTTGTATCTTCTGGTTCACGGGTAATGCATCAATGGCGACGCAGATGAACTGGTTCTTGTGATCACGTGAGCAGCAGAGCCTAGGACAATGTGGCTCACATGATTAGGAGAGGCCTGTGCATGCCATAATACGATATAGGAGGCCTTCAACCATGTGTGCCAAGGGAAGTGGCCAAACCTCCTGGCTATCCATGGCCGCAGGACACCAGAAATGCAATCTTTCCAACAGAGCCTATGCAAGGTGAGGTCAGAACCTTTGGTATCTGAGAAGGGTGAGGTACTCTCTCTTAGTCAATCCGCTGGAACTTATTCCCAAAGTGATTGGCCTAGCTCACACCGGGCACCAGGGGTCTAGCTCACACCGGGCACCAGGGGTGAGCAAAATAAAAGCCCATCTCAGGGAAAAAGTTAAATTCCCTAACCTGGAGAAATCGATGGACCAGGCGCTACACCACTGCACCTGGTGCCAGGCCTCCACCGCAGCAGTATGAGCGCCTTCCAAAGAGTCTCCAACACTGAGCGAGGCACTATGACAAGCACTCAGCATCCCACAGACCACACACTTCATGGTCATCCTCAATGCGCTCTCCAGGGATCCCAATGTCAAGTTTCTGCATCCACCGCAGCGGACTGATTCATTCCATTTCTGGAAAGCTGCTCGCATCCCAGTCCATTTGTTCCGATAACGGGCCTATATTCCGAAGCGGGGAGTTTTACTGCTTTACTGACCTTCCATTAGGTGACACATAAGGGTTTTACTCCCTGCTGGACACGAGCAAATGGGGATGTTAAAGGTTTCATACAGAAATTGGGCACTGAAAAAGGAGCCTGCTGCAGGATGAACCCACATTCAAAACAACACCCCATTCCTCAATGGGAGTGGCCCTAGCTGAACCTTTCCTCAATCGAAAAGTCCAATCCATTGTAACAGAGCACGGGTCAGGGGCCTCTGCCTGCTGTGGACTCTCGGAAGGTTGTCCAATAATAAGGAGAAGGATAGGAGACAACTCCAAAACGGCCCGCTTAAGGCAGCTGATGGAGCGCTCATTCCAAACAGACGTCCAGGCCACAAACTGAGATTGATATTGGAAATGACCCCGTGGATCTCGATAGTTTTTTTTTCAGGAAACAACAGTGTAACATGACACACCAGCAGGTTCAGCAAACTAATTTGATGATCTCCCAACCAAGGATGTTGAGATGCCAGACACTGGCCCTTTACTCCTTCTTGTAAGCGCCCCCAACCCTAGATATCATCATCACTATGCTCTTTGTGCTGCCCTGATCGCAACACTGAGCTCCGCTGGTGGAAGATACCTACTGCTGGCAACTCTGCCTCTCTCCTTTCTCCATACTGCCTATGGCACAGACCTTTTCTCTGCCAAACAACAATACTGCACTGATCTTCCCCATTCGCTTTCCTCTCACCCTCTGTGTCATTTTCAGACTCTGTCTTGTATTCTTTCCCTTCCTTCTCCAGACCCTGCCTTAACCACATCTCTATTTGCCTCTGAATTGACCGCCTATTTTTCTTCTAAGGTGATTGTCTAATATCTCACATTCCCTTCTCCTTCGTCTCTATTGTCTTTTCTCCCTCTGTCTGAAGCTGACACTGTTACTTTTCTTTCTCATGACCACCCCACTTCCATTCCCACTGATCTCCTCCCTTCCCTTTCAATTCCTAAGGTGTTTCCACGCCTCCTTCCCTTCGTACTTTTTAATGCCTCACTTATCTCCTCAATCTTCCCTTCATCCTTTAAGCATGCTACGATTCTTCCTGTTCACGAGAAGCCTACTCTGGATCCTTCTCTCCCCTCTAATTTTGGACCTATCTCCCTGCTTCCTTATCTTTCCAAGCTACTTGAGCGAGTTGTCTTTTCTCAGGTCTCTGCCTATTTTAATTTTCATGCTCTCCTTCCTTGCTAGAAGTCTGGCTTTCACTTTTGTCATTCCTCCAAGACTGTTACTAATTCCTTCCATTTGGTTCGTTATGCAAAGCATTCGTTTCTCCTGGTACTTCTAGATCTCTCTGCAGCCTTTGATACTGTTGACCACTCTCCTCTACTCTCATCACTTGCTTCTCTTGGTTTCAAAAGCACTGTTTCTGACTGGGGTCATTCCTATCTCTTTAATCGTACGCATTCTGTCCCTTGGGCTGGTCACACTCTACTTTCTCTATTCAACATGTTGTACCTGGGAGTTCTCTCCTGGGCCCCCCTTCTTTTTACTTGTATACTATTCCACTTGCTTCTGTTATCACCTTGTTCGGTCTAATCCCACCACGTCTACGCTGATGACACACAATCTTTTATTTCCTTCTCGTCTTTCAGCCCTGCCATTCACAAGACTATCTCATCCTGCCTCCTTGCCATCCAGTCTTGGATGTCCAACCACTTCCTTTATCGTAACCCTTCCAATAGTAAGGTCCTCTTCTTGCCTGCTTCCTCCATTCCCCTCCCTCATATATATTCCCCCACCCTTAATTCTCTACTATCTCTCTCTCCGCTCGCAGTGTTGGTGTATACATTGATTTTTCCCGTACTTCTTCTTCTCACATTTCTGAACTTTCCCGTTCATGATGATTTCACCTCTTTAACCTCTGGAAAGCTTCTCTATCTATCTATCTATCTATCTATCTATCTATCTATCTATCTATCTATCTATCTATCTATCTATCTATGCAATTCATATATAGCGCCAAACGCCCACGGCCCGCAAGACGCTCACATGACAGAAACAACAAGGAACATAACATGGGGATGAAGAGAGGTAGGGGCAGACGGGGGGATGAAAAAAAATATAGCCTGTACCCAGGTCAAAGAGATAGGAATTTCATTGTTTATTTAAATGGGCACTCGACACATTCCTTAAGGACATAAGGCAGTGGGTTCCAAAGACTTGCTGCCCAACATGGAAGCTAGAGCCTCCAATCTTTTTCAGAAGGACTCAGGGATGCTGGAGAAGAGTACATTTATTAGAGCATAGGGTTCGCCTGAAAGGAACCTTTGAGACTCTGACTGAGAGATATCAGGATCTTTACCTGCCAAGCACTTGAACACTAAGGTAGGTGCCTTTAAACCTAATTCTTTGACTAGCGGACAGCCAGTGCAGTTTCCTTCGGGCCTCTGGGACATGGAGCCAGTGGCCAATACCACAGACAGCACGGACAGCTCCATTCTGAATCACCTGAAGACTTTTAACATTTGCCTGAGAGGTTCCAACTAGAAGGCTATTACAGTAGTCCAATTTAGCATTAATAATAGCTGCCGCAAACGTAGCCCTATTAGACTCGGAAAGGGAGGGACGAACCTGCCACAACAAGTGAATAAAATAGGAGCACGAAGACTTAAGATATAAGGCATGTTTTTTAAAAAGATAAGTGGGAGTCAAAGAAGAACCCCAATGTTTTTACTAAATCAGAAACCTTGATAATATTTCCCACAATAGTAAAACTATTATAGGATACATCAAGATGGTTTAACTTTGTTGGAGTGCCTAAAATAAGCAGTCCTGTTTTCTTATTATTTAAGGCCAGGTAGGTCATAACCATCCAAGATTGTATAGCACTAAAGACTTCATTCACCCTCTCTAAGTCTTGGCTATACAGACCCGATTGTTCAATCACAATCTGGGTGTCATCTGTGTAATTCACAAAACGTACCCCAGAGAGGATAGAGGTCACACAGTGGCTTGATACAAATATTAAATAAAAGTGGTGCAAGCCAAAGGCCCTGAGGTACGCCATACATCAGAGAGGTCATTTGTGATTGTGCGTTACCCTTAGTGACATAAGGGGTTCTTGGAGCAAGAAAAGATCTAAACCAGCCCGCTGCAGGACCGGTACCTCCACCGACCTTAACCAGTCTATCAGCCAAGAGGGCATGATCAAACAGATCAAAGGTGGCTGACAAGTCTAGGAGAAGTAGCACTGCCGGGCCGCCCTTGTCGATTATCTCTGCTATGTTGGATTAGGATCTAACAGTGGAGTCTCAGTCCTGTGATTCACACGGAACGCAGACTGACCAGTCGCAAGGATATTATTTTGTGCCACAACATTTTTATCTTGATTGAATGCCATCTTGTCCAATGTTTTCAGCATAAAAGGAACGTTAGTAATAGGCCAGAGGTGTCCACGATCACTGGAATCTAAGTTCTCCTTTTTTAATAGCAGGGAGAGCCAGGCCTCCTTGATGTTATCGTAACAAATGCTTCAGAAAAGGAACGGTTGATGAAAGTGGTCACCCAGGGCACAAGGGAGCTCAGAAACTCTTGCCACAGCGAGTCAGGGAAGCTATCCCCTACACACGATTTTGGCTTCATTTTAAGGATGATATCCTGGACCTCTCCTTCAGATACCTCCCGGAAGGCGAAGCAAGAGGGCACGGAAACATTTGGCTGGCAAGCAGGCGATGTTAATTTACCACAAGATTGCAGTGAAATGAGTTGGTCTGCTATACATTGTTGGCGCAGTTTAATTTTGTGACCGATACTGTTGTGTATCATCTGACACCAGTCATTATCCGCCTCGAAATGGGAATCCACTGGCTACCCTTTAACTCTTGCAGAACTATAAACAATTCTCTGGGTTTGGATTTAGCTTTCTCAATCATAGCATTCAGCTTAGTTTCCTTCACCTTCAGCAAAGTGTTTTTAAAGGACTTCACAGTAGCCTTATAGGCAAAAAGGGATGCATCGGTTGGATGTTTAACCCAGTAGCATTCTGCTAAAGACTACTTGTCTCTTCTCTTGTTTTTTCTCAACTTTTCTACTGTTCCACTCTTCTTATTGGCATTGTAGCTTATCATCTTGCTCCTCTCTTCTCAATCTACAACTTCTCCATCCGTCTTCTCTTTTCCCTCCAATCTCAGGGAAATCTTTATCCTGCTCTAGCATCACTTCACTGTCTTCCTTTAAACTCTCGTTTGCTCTTCAGTTTTCTTTATATGGTCTTTAAATCTTTCCAATGTCTAGCTCCCCCCCTGTCTTTCTTCACTCATTTCCTTTTCCACTTCCTTCTCGCTCGCTTCGCTCTGAATCTGTATGCCTTCTTACAGTCCCTCCTCTCAGTTGCGCTCTTTCTCCTTAATGGCACCTCTTCAGTGGAGCTTGTTTCCTCTTTCCCTTCGTTCTCTCTTGTCCTGCTCCTTGTTTCGCTCTTGCCTCAAGGACTATCTTCTTTCGCCATGATATTATTTCTTTTACTTTTGTCCTTAACTTTTATTTTGTACTGTAATTACTATGTGCCGCGCTTTGGCGTAAAGTGTTATGTAACTGCAAATAAAATACAAATATACTGAACAAGATGACCCAACTGCAGAGTATCCACTGGAATAGGTGGATCGAAGAAAGAGGCACCAGGGGAAGGGGACAATCCCTCATAACCGGAAAAGGTACCATCTCACTTGTGGTCAGTCTCTCCGATAAGGAGAAAGCCAGGTCGAGAAGGCCGCATGCCAAAGTCACGGTGGCAAGACTATGCGCCTCATTACAGGTCCGGCCGTAACCGTGCCGGTGCTACTGACAGGTTGCCGCCAGACCCGTAATTACTTACTGGCGCCTGACTTCCCGGTGCCACCGGTAGATTACAACCCTGGCGGCCCGGAAAGTCAGGTGCTGGCACATTGTAAGTCCCCATTCCCATAGAGTCCCAAACCACGGAAGCACCAGCACCAATGTTAACGTTGTCAGTGCTCCCGTGACAGGTCTGGCTAACGTGGCCGCTGTGCCCGGCATATTCAGACCTGTTGGGCATGGCCGCTGCGGCATGCAAACCCATAGTTTGCCAGTCCGGAAACAACAGGGCCGGTAAGCTTAGCAGCAACGTTGTTTCCGTACCGGCAAACTTAGAATGAGGCCCAATGTGCTTTTAGAATAAAACGTTTTATTTATACTGTTGTTTTTTATGGGTTACGACAGTTGTGATTCAATCATAGCAGACGTTACCCATCACTGCGAATGGCGACTTCTGGGAAAACAAAAAAAGGAACAACACCATTTGGGCGCAATTAGTATTTAATGATGTACCAGTGGATTTGTGTGGTCTTCATGAACCTCTGTTCCAGAACAGTGGCAACCGGGTTAGTGGTCCCAGGTAGGAATTGCACTAAACCTGTCGGCTGTACAGCATAATGGATAAATAAACAATTTATGTAGTTCCAAAATCAATCACATGCAAAATAATTATTTATATCCATTGTGCATAAAAGCCAGCATCATAAATGTGCAGGAAGAGGCCAATTGACCGATGCATTTCGGACCATGTGTTCCTTCATTAGGGCAACATCTACAAATAAGACACAGCATGGCAGACCAACAGGGAAAAAAATGCTCATGGAAAAGTTAGTACAAATAATAATCGAAAATCAGTACAAATAGATGACGCATGCAGTAGTTACTAATACATCACCTAATCTGCACCCTGAAATGATACACCATCAAATAAAAAGCAAACTGAACACTTTGGAAACCCCCCAACAAAAACCTAACAGAGAAAGAAAAAGAAGATTGGAGTCATGATATAGCTCACAGACGTGTCTACAGAATGCATTAGTACCTCAAGAGTCACAATTCCCAAGAGGTAGCATACATCTAAAAATATACAAGTTTCCTCAAAACACAATCCATCATGCTGTAGTTGTGGACACAGAGAAGCAATAGAAATAGAAAAGATGCCTAGATAAATATATTGGGGAAATCACATTAATGACGAAAGTTCACCAAGAAGCCTTTTCAATCCTCGAACCATTCATGCGACCAAAGCAGATGTTCCACCTTCGAATAGTCATAGCGTCCTCAAAAGCAATCATGTAGTTTCGGAGCGTACAAAACATGCCTGAGAAAACTCTCCATATAAAGCGTATCCAAAGCTGATGACGTAATCACGTAATCAGCCAATCAGGGTCTTTCCCCCTCTATAAAGGTCCATGTCATTAGTCCATCATCCCTTTCTGAAGAGGAAAGCAGATACTGCGACCGCACCCCACACCAGGAGCGCCAGCCAGCCGGAAATGGAATTTCACTGGAACATTGCATTCTTCCACCTGCATTCCTGAAGCATCACCGCTGTCTTGAACTCAAATGACAGCTGGAGGAAGCGAACACAGTATAAACAAGGGGAAGCAAGGGAGATAATACTCGTCTCTGTGCCGCTTAATAGAATCTAAATCCCCGCTCACGTTATTGCATGGCGTTAGCTATTCTATGTCGAGACCGGAGACTTCCTATTATGCAAATGCAAAGCTCTTGCAACATCACATTGGCTACATGTTGAAATGTCCTTTGATAGAAAGATTTAAACATAGACTCCTTGAACCAGTCAGCTGCTCGTAGGATATCCTCCAACCTTCCCCCAAGCAAAGCCGATTTAGAGGCCATATCTCCCCTGGTAGAATGAGCTCCAAATATAGACATGGCTACCACAACCACTCTCAAAACCCAACGCACCCAGCAAGCGAAGGTGGCTGAGGAAACAGCAGCAAAAGGCTTTCTGGGGGAGACACACAACTGAGAGGGGGAAGGAGCCCGCAACTCCCGAGTAACCTTGATATATGTTTGTAAACAATGAACCACAGACAGTTTCTGATCGTCAGGAAAAGAAGGATAAGAAATTGAGGTAGATAAACACTTTATTCTGCGTGAATTAAAGAATGTTACCCTTCTGGGGAAACAAACGTGTTATCCACATCCAATGCTTTAAAATTTGAAGCTCTTCAAATGGAAATCAGGCATAACAACATAGTTAATTTTGTAGATAATTGCAGAAGCGAAAGATTATCATTATCTGGACATGATTGGAACAAACGAAAGACCACCTTAACATCCCAGAAAATTGAACATTTAGCCTTAGGAGGGATCTTAATCCTGATGGACCACAAAGCTCTTTTCACTAGGAAATGTTGACCCACCGGTTCTCCTTTGACCAAAATATGTCCCGCTGAGATGGCCGAATGAAAGTTAATGATTGTCCTACATGTCTTCCTCTCCTTGACCCATTAAGTGCCAAGTAAGAGATTGCTCGTCCTAGGTGCATGGGGAATACTATTAGGAAAATGTTTCCTGGCAGTTAAGTAGAGAATTACCGGGAAGTTAACTACGTCTACTGGAGCGGCAGAAATGGAATCGAGATCCCTTTTCACGCACCAGTCCACACAGCGTGCCCATGCAGATGAATAGGAAACCTGAGTGGATCAAACCCAAGGGTCCCTGATGACCTCAAAAGCATCTCCCGAAAGGTTTTGGAGTGCTAGGACTCACAGAAATCCTCCATGCCATGAACTGCAGAGGCCCCTGCAAAACCAACTTGTGACAGCCACCTCCCTCATCTGTGATTATCAGCAGGATGGATGGAAGAAGCCTGGGGATATCCACCACGAGTTGCAGAAGGGTTGGAAACCATATCTGGGTTGGCCAAAACGGGGTCAATAGGACCAATGACGCTGCTTGCCTGCGCACTTGGAGTAAAACTCTTGGAATTATGGAGAACAGAGGGAATGCGCACCCTTGAAGGTGACCCCAGTCACTGCTACTGCGTCTGGATCTGGACACCAGTTGAAGAAACAATGGACCTGTCAATTAAGACAAGAGGAAAACAGATCTGTGAGAAACGGACCCCAAACCTGTGGCAAGATCGCAAACACTTTGCTGTTCAGCTTCCAATCGCTGCAGTCCTGAAGGAACCTGTAGTTCCAATCTGCCACCATGTTGTTGAGGCCCGGCAGATACTCCGCTTGTAACATGATCCCGCAATTGAGCCAAAAGTGTGAAAAATCCCTTGCTAAATCCGCTAATCCCTTGGATCGCATGACCCCAAACTTGTTGATGTAGCAGACCTCTGACACATTGTCCCTCCTCAAGAGTCACTTTGTCCTTGGCGAAACTATTCACTGCAAAGGACCCCGCTAGGAGTTTCAGACAATTTATATGGAGAAAGTGGACCACTTTCCCCCCAATAAAAACCTCTTGCCTTCGTGTTCCTCAACCGGACAAACTGGCATCCAACTCTAACACCATATCTGGAACAAAGCCAAAAATAGCTTGCTCATTCCACGCTTGCATGTGCTGCAGCCACCTATGAAGCACTGCCGTTGCGTCTTGAGACAGACACACCACCTGAGAATAGGGTACCCCTGACTGAAGATGCTGAGTCTTCAGCCTCTGCAGAGCCCTGTAATGGAGAGGGGCCAGGACAATGGCCTGAATGCATGCCGGCAGCATACCTATAATCTTGGCAAGAAGCCGAAGAGACAAGACTCCTTTCTTCAGTGCAAACTTTATCGGGGCTGGAATTCCCTGCATCCTCTTCTGGGGTAGCAGGAGCTGGTACAACTGTGAATCTGTAATGAAGCCCAGAAACTGCACACATTGGGCCTCATTAGGAGTTTGGAGGTAGCCATGCCGTTCTTACCGGCATGGCTACCCCCAAACAGGGTACCGGGTCCGGGTAAAAAAAATAGGGAATTACTGGGCCATGCCGACTTTAGCGGGCCCGGTAATTCCTATTCTCGGGACCCGGACCCGGTACATCCCCATTCCCATTTGAGCCCCCCCATAGGGCTCAATGGGAATGGGGAGGAGGCTAACAATGGAGCCGTTAATGACAGGTCTGTTGTTAACATCCTGGTTTGCTCGCGGGTGGCGGTATGCACGTCTGGTCTGGACCAGACTTGCATTACGCCACCCGCGAGGAAACCCGTAATGTGGTGGCCCGGAATGAATGGTGCCGGTACCTTACCGGCACCATTCATTCTGCAGCCGCCAGTCTCCTAATGAGGCCAATTGAGTGGGCACGAGGACAGATTATTTTCTGATTGATTACAAACCCCAAATCCTGAAGCATGGACGCCGTCAATGGAAGCTGGGACAAAAGAAGACTCTCTTCCTGCGCTAAAATTAGCATATTGTCCAGATACATGATTATCCACATCCACCTGGACTGCAGGAAAACTATCACCACCCCCAGCAGCTTGGTGAAGCACCAATGGGCTGAGGAGAGATCAAACGGGAAAGACGCAAATTGCGAAAACCGATCCTGCCACTGAAACGGCAGATACTGCTGATGAGGGAGAAACAACAGAACCACCAAATACATACCCTTTAAGTCGATCTTGCCCATCCAATCCCCTTGTAGGAGAGAATCCCTCAACAGATGCATCCCTTCCATCTTGAAATGACAATAGACCACAAAAGGATTGAGGGCCTTGAGGTTGATAACCAGCCTGAAACCCCCATCCGGTTTGGGTACCAAAAAGATAAAGCTGAGAAATGGAAATCTGGCATCACCGCGGGAACCAACATCCCTTTTCGAATGAGATTGCGCACCTCTGCATCTATGCAAGCCAGCTTTTCCCAACTGAATTCCAGTGGGCAGGATGAACCACCTGAAAGGGAGGACTGCGAAAGTCTATGTGGAACCATCGCACTGTCTGCAGCGCCCAAGTGTCCGGCGTAAGATGAGACCAATTGTGAGCAAAACGCACCAGCCTCCCCCCAAGCTATCCCTGGGTAGAAATACTTAAATGAAAAATGCTGAACCAGCCCATGACTACATTGACGTCATATAAATGACAAATTATTATATACTGCACTCTCTTCCACCATATCAAAAATAACTTAACAAGTGGGCCCAACACATCCAAAAGCTTGTCCTGACAGGACCTCAGGACTTTATCTATTCCTTTCCTAGGGTCTTTACCCTTTTTTATCATAGATAACCCACCATAGAATGGTCAATCTCAGGGGTCATTGCCACCTTATCAGGGAGAGAAGGGTGTTGGCAGTCTGCCCTTGGTTTATTACATGCCTCTTTCTGCATGGGTCTCCTTACCCAGTGCTGCATAAAGCAAGACACAGTTTCGGATTGCCTCCACTCAGCAGAGTGAGGGTGCTGGATGTCAGTGGGGTCAAAGAAGGGCTCCCCAACATATCTGAGAGTACTTTCTTCCTACCCTGGGATACCTCCGTCTTTACCTTCTCCCTTTTAGCAGGGGAATCCAAATCCTCAGAAGACGAGGAGGATCTATCTCTGTTCCTGTGCCTTTTATTGGCCTGAGACCCTCTCTACAGATGCTTTGATGTTTTGGTACACTTTTGTACACTTTTGTGGTCTAGGAACCTCCAGTGGGACTTCATAAGGGCCAGCAGGTCCCCTACCATGAAAGGCAGCTTTGTCCTTCACCAGCCGGTCAAAAATTGGAAGCTTAAGTATTATTAAGGTCCCACAATGCATCATTAATTTACTCCTGGACCACCCTATGCAGGTGACTATCACCCCCTTGCAATCTGCGTCCTGAAGCCCCTTGCTTAGCTGGGACCCCATTCCGATCTGAGGACCTACGCCGTACTCAGTAACAAGGATGTCTCCTTCATTTCGCCCTGCCTGACGCTCTTCCCCTTTTGGAGATGACATGGTTTCCCAGATATTGCAGAAGAAAGGGGGGGGATATATGGGCACAATATATAGACAATATGCACAGGTAGCCCCACCTTGAGCAGAAGTTACTCTCACCCCAGTCACTTGCCAGGAACCACACAGGTGAGAGCAGTGAAGAAGGCCGAGCAGGCCACAACTATAATTCCCATAGGGAGCCTGACTTATGCTCCCAAGCTGAGTAGGCTTCTTTCCGACCAAGTCGGAAAAAAAAGGTGCGTGTCGCAGCAATACATACTTCTTCACAAGCCACCGTAGCTCTACAACGTTGTTGCAATTATAGAGCGCATCCACAAGATGGTGCTGATCAGCCTCCCAGGCTTCAGCTGACACGAGAGAACGCTCGGATAATGCAAAACGCTGACAAAGAAATCAAGAGCGAACCCTTGTAAACCAGATGCTTATTTAAGTGAAAATGACAGTGAAGATAACACCGCTACAAATCTGAGCTCATGGCCCTTGGAACGTGAATCTGTGGCTGGATGGGATTACACCAGAGTAATTCGGAGTCCAAATAACCAGACAAACTCAAGAAGATGGCAAGTTGCTGTTTTATTTGCAATTATCTAAAACAGGGAGTTTACAATGAACACCAACGGACGTACACTCATACTCTCAGCTGTTTCACACAAAAATACATTTATATACTTCTTTTTGCATCACAGTGACGTCATGATATGTGGCAATAGTGAAAAACCTATCAAGGCTTGGGATTGGTTAAGATACACATCTAGATATGCAATCATATAGAGCTAGGTTTATTATTGGCTGTCTGATATCAGGTGGACAACGTATGCCTACCTCTTCATACGTGTAATTTACGTAAAATCAGTTACACAGTGTTTCATTGGTCCCTTAAACTATAAGGTCCTTGGTTATATGGACTAATACAATTGTTTTGGCACGCTTGTGCCATGTCTGGAACATTTGGTTCAATTAGCAGCACGTAAGACAAGACTCTGGTGCAAGTAGATAGGACATGAAGTTGCCCTACCACCCAATTAGCCCAGCATCTCTCATCACCCATGCCTTCTGCCATAAAATTCTCTTTGTAGGAATGCAATGGGAGAGAGGGCACTCGCTATCGTGTCTGGAACTCCAAGTTCAAACCCTATTTCCATCCTTGACTCACGTGACAAGAGACCACGATTCGACTCATTCTGCATGCTTTTAAATGTTTTAAATTAAGACTTGGCATCCTTTGTGTTCTTTCTTGCACCTTAACCTGAGAGGATTCATCCTCCGCACACACGTTCCCCTTCAGCGCAGATAGCTGACCTCGACTTCTCAGTTCTTGACTTCAGGCCAGACAGCTTCCCAACACAGCTCCAATAACCTGCTATTCTACTGCGACACAGCCTTCCATTCTTTCTCCATGATTCTTGGCTCATTATTTCATGATACCAATGTCCAGTTTCTGTACAATGGCGGCTCTGCCTGCATTCTATTTACTACTTATAGCTAACCTATATCTTCCGTTTCATCGTCTGTACATTCTTCATACTTATGATTTCTGCAGAGCTTTTTACTGTGTAATCGTCTTCTTTTACACCTTAAAGTTCACTTGAATCTTTTACTTTGTCCTTTCTCTTCTAGGATCCATACAGTGGGCCTCATTATGAGTTTGGTGGTAGAAACAGGCACAGGCACCGCTACTGCCAAACTCGCTACCGGCTACACCACCCATGATTGGGCAATAACCGGCCCATTACGAGTTGAATGGGCCGGTAATTGCCCATTTGCGGGGGGCGGTATTGCAGGGCACCCGATCCCCATTCTGCCCCATACAGCAGAATGGGGGTGGAGAGCATGGATGCACCGGCACCGATGATAACAGTGCCGGAGCAATCACGAGTTCTGCTCGCTTGTGCTGCACAGCCTGCTGTCAGGCACCCGAGAGCAGAACTCCTAATGCGGCGGTACGGTATGAACGGTGCCGGTTGCCTACCGGCATCGTTCACAACCGTACCGCCAACATTATAATGAGGCCCATTGTCAGTAGCTCGGGTCGTCGTGCACACTTTCTTATCACGTCATCAGTTCATTTTCTTAGCTCTTTCTCATATTCCTTCAGGGAACTCCTGTAGGCTGTCATCAACTTGAGGGTACATTAAATATGGTCGTCTCAATGGATAACGTCTTCCATATGCTTGCTGTATTAGTGGTGCAGTAACTGAGGTTAGACAGGGCATGGTCTCATGGCTCCAATACAGGGGAGGTAGGGGGGTAGCATCTCCTTCGAATATGTACATCTGCTCCTCTACAAACCATTATATTAAACATTTAACAAACTATCTTATCATAAGGCTTTAGCAAATTTACATATGCATTAAATAAACAGCTCGAACAGTAGAAAGAATACTCATCTGCTGGTCGAAGCAAAGAAGAGGATGATGGACTAGTGACATGGACCTTTATAGAGGGGAAATACTCTGATTGGCTGATATGCCAGGACTGCCATTTTGGGTTGGAGTCTTTGTATGTTTTTCTTTTGCTTCAATTAAATGCAACCGAAAATGAAACAGACTCAAACAAAATAATCCATGTGCTACAGATATGTATATTAGTGATTAGACAGTGGGTCCCAGATGTACAGAAAGCAACCACCAACAAAAGGTAAATACACCCAATGTGGTAACCACCTTCGCCAATTGAAAACTGTACATTAATATTCATGCTGAAACATGTATAATGGATCCAAACGAAAAAGAACAAAAAAAAGAACCACACTTCAGTGTCTTTCTGTGAAACCAATATAACAGATCCACAAGGATATGTACAAAAAAACAAGAAAATCAAGAAATTCCTGTAGTAGGCAGAAGTTCGCTCATGTGTACATAAAATCAATATTTACTCTCTCAGTAGGTCAGAGCAACAGGGCCAAGACATAAACACATGGGCCTCATTACGAGTCCGGCGTTAACCGAGGCGGTAAAACCGCCTGGTTAACGCCGGACTCGTATTACCATTCCGCCTCCGTGATTCCCGGAATTACCGGGGCATCACAACCCGTCTTGTTTTTTAAGAGCATGGTTCTGCTCAAGTTGGACGATTTAGATGCAGCTACCTGGAGTTCATTTGCATAGTGATCTTGATTTCTGAACCTAGCACACATCTGAATGCATTCTTCTCTAGACACATCTTCATCACGAATAATCCTTTTGATTCTTAGTAGTTGTCCACATGGTCAATTCCTTACTGTATTTGGTGGATGAAAGCTCATCCTGTGTAACAGATTATTCCTGTCAGTTTCTTTGGCATATAAAGTAATAGAGATCTCGCCTTCTTCCACTAGAACTTTCACACCAAGAAAAAGTCCACTTGGAGTACCAATTTCTGCACTGAACTGAATATGTGTGTCAATCAAATTAATGTAGTTAAAAAAGTCCATTAAAGTTTCATGTTAACCATAGCAGGTGGCAAACACATCGTCAATATACCTACTGCAAAACCTGGAGTATTTATACCAAACCTATGTGTGACTTCTCGAACCTGTACATGAAGCAATGGGTGTACACCGGAGCTGTGATGGCTCCCTTGCCGGTATCTGATGTTTGCAAATCATGTTAATCTTTAAACCTAAAATTCAAGCAAGAGAAGGATCAATTATTTTGCTGCTCTTATGTTGTCAGTCTAGAGTAACATCCATTCGACGCCCTTTCGACAGCTTCCTGTCCAAGGTCGTGAGGTATACCAGTGTAGAGACTGTTGACATCCACCGTAAATAGCAAATCTTCACTAGTCAATTGAATACATTCCAAATGCTTTAGGAAATGTAGCGTTTCTCTGATGCATGCAGGGGTTGCTTGTACCAGAGGCTGCAAAAAATAGTCAATATATGTGCCCAAAGATTACAGTGTACAACAACTACTGGCAACTACAATGGGTCTCCCTGGGGGATTAGTAGCGTGTTGATGTACTCTGGGAAGTAAAGAGAAGGTGTGAGGAACTGTCTGGTTTTATCTGAAATCCAACCCATCTCAGTAGCTGCTCTCAAGATACTCTGTAAAGTCTTCTGTATCTCTGATGTGGGATCCTATTATAATGGTGCGTTTGCATTCCTATCATCCAATTGTTGGAGACACTCTCTCTCGTAGTCAGTAGTGTCTTGAATGACTAGTGCTCCGCCTTTAACTGCCGGGCAGACAGTAAGCTCGGCATCAGAATATAATGATTGTATTAGGGACATCCAGTGCTTTAAATGGGCAGGTACTTGTCGGTCCTGGGAACATGCACTTTTTTAAATCTCAAGGACATAGTACCAGTATTTCTCATCAGGTAGCCAATACATTTAATGGAGGAGTACCAGCACTTCTTAAGAGTAAGCATTACTGAGTACCTGCACTTCCGTGTTTCCATTTCAAGCACTGGGGACATTTCACTCCCACTGAAGTTTGAAAACCTAGGTTTGTTAAATGTAAGCCTACTCGTGTCCTTAACGACCATTTTATTATTATTATTATTTATTTGTTTTGTTTCAAAGAAACTTTACAAAAACACAAAAAGTACCATTTTATGGAAAATATCAATTGACGGTACAGTGATGGTGACACGTGTGCTTTTGGGCATGCCAGGCAGGGCATGACAGTTTTCCCCTGACAGGCAACAGATGCGTTTGGCAATAGTTATGCATTAAATGCCTGTTTTCTGTTTTTGGTTTCTACCAGGGGCCAGGAACGGAAATAACAGACACCAGTTCTACTACAGCAGCGGGCTGTGGCAAACATAAAATTAAAAAAAAAAGACATTCGAATTTTTTTTTTTCCAGTGAAATGTTATCGACATTATGGCATTCGAAAAAATGTCATTCGAAATACTCACTAGGAACCGTCTCACTCTAACCAGCCCGTGGCATTTTCTAACGACCTCCCCACTAATGACCGGCCAGCTGCGTGATATTCAGTGGAATGCTACGCACGCACGCTCTTTTGTCTTGCCCAGCAGATGGAAGCCATTTTACCCTCGGTTCCACAAGTGGCATCCCTCATTCTCCCATTTCAGCAGCGCAATTATTTCCTTCCCAGTGGTAAACAATGACCGCACAAGCAGCTCTGTTGAATGTAATTGCCTCTGCTGCATGTGCTATCATTTCTTCAAAGGAGTTTCACGCATTCTTTCAGACACCTGCAAAAACGCTGCTCTACCAACCGTTTTTTTCATACAGGAAATAGATCTACATTCCATGCATTTCATGCAAGGAGTGGTTAGTTTTGCCAGTTTCTTCACAGTACGTTGCGCATGATGTGCACGCCACGAGGTTCATTGTGCACGTTTGGTTTTTGTTCAATTTGGCGGGATTTGCGCTTTGCTCTGGGATTTATCAGCATTGCGATTCCGAGCGGTGGCCAGAAAACGATTGATATTCTGCTGGGCCCAGCGCTTTGGGATTCTTACATAACGGCTGGCTGGTGAGAGCGGCAGGCATCACAACCCATTTCCCAAAAGGCTTCCGACTGGCCTTGGGGCATTTAATTACAGTCCATGCTTAAATTGAAACCCACGTCATCCCATGTCTGCTTCCCACAGCGCATGTGAATAATTTCAACGCTGTGCGTTTTTTGAGGCAACCGTGTCTAATTGAATAACTGGAGATACTATGAAGCTGGCAGATTCCATCACTGTTTCCTGTGCTATGGGGTATGAAAGGCACCAACCGTAGGGTGACCAGATTTAAAAAGTAAAAAACCAGGGCAGAGCAACTAACATAAAAGTAGGACTAACTCTTCAAAGTAGCTGTGAAGGCGGCATCACTACATATTATCCCCACCAAAAGTATCGCTGTATATATGGTCGTCTGGAACGGCCATAGGTGATATTTTTGGGGGATCATTTTTGGGGTTTTTGGCAGCGGTGGTTGCGGGGATGTCCCCCGCTCCTTTAAAAATAATTCTGGGGTTACGAGGGTGTCCCCCGCAGGTTCCATGCCTTAATATTGCTGCAAAAATATGGTCATATTTTTGTATGGCGATATTTTTGCGGGGATATTAACACATGGAACCGTCAATGCACTTCACTTCAGTAGTGGTTGGAAGAGAAGGGGGTTTAAGTGTTGCTGTTTAAATAAACACATATTAGAATTAATGTTTCACTAATTTATTGCAAACTAACACTATCTCAAGTTGTAAAATGCAACATTTCTTGTGTGCACGCTGTGCCTGCCAGTTATGAAGACCTACTAGGAAAAACCGGGACCACTGCAGTTTCCAATGGAAACATAATCTTGACAAAGCGGGACAGAGTTCCAATTTCCGGGACAGTCCCGGCAAAACCGGGCCGACTGGTCACCCTAACTAACCGCCAAAAGTTTTCCACAAAATCTGCCTCCACCTACCACTCAGTTTGTAACTTAAAACCCTGTATTTCTGTTTGCGATTGTGTGCACTTTTGATTGGTTCATGGGTTTTTCCTCTGTTATACCAAATCCTCGAGCACAGCTATTTGGTGCATGATTTTCCCCATCTGAAATGTTGAGACCGCATGGTGAACTTAAAAGTACAGGTGGCTGTAGTGATCCAAGGCTTATGCATGGGCTGTGGGCGAAGATATGGGGGTAATTTTAGGCACCATGTGGTTTATTATGGTGAAAAAAAATTGAGAGGTGGTAGAAAAGATTTCTTGGGGGAACTAATCAAGGGGTGGAGACTCATTGTGAAAGCAATTCTTGCTCTAAGAGATGAGCTGGGGTGAGATATCAGAGGAGAAAATAGTGCAAGAGATATGAAGGGTGGAGTGGTTTGGGGGCATGGTGATTTGAGTCTATTATTAAAATGGAACAGTGCTGGCTGATGAGTTTTGCAATTAGAGGGGCAATAAAATTTGCCCAAATAGGCCGTGAGCGAACAAGAATAATGATGGAGCCCCCACCAATCGAGGTGGGGGTTGGGGAGGTTTTAAATTGTGCATTTTTACAACATGCATTCTGTGGAAAATTGGGTAAAAAGCCACAGACTTCACAATTGGCTTTGTAGAGTGTCATGAACAAAATCCATTCGATGCCAGGCCTTAAACTGTGCAGATGGCCACTTTCAGTGCATTTTCATGATACATTTGCCCACAATAAATTGCAATATTTTGCAAGTGTAAAATAAACATGCACATACTGGCTGGACAACAGAATGCCACTATTTCCACATACAAACATATTCATTTTTTTGTTTCCCATTATGCCAGTTACAATAATATAACTAAATGTGTCCATGCTGGCTCCACTAATGTAGGCCAGTATTCCCACATAAAATACCCTCATCATGGTGGCTTTATCTGTAATACCAATGACATGCTATATCACTGTGGGAAAACATATACACACTAGCTGGACCAATGTAGGCCAGTATCCACAAAAAACCCTTATCATGTTGGCTTTGCCCATAATGCTAATAGAAATTCCATTCCTGGTAGAAACCATGGCCATACTGGATATATCAATCAAGGGCAGCATCAGCAAGTAAGAACCCTTTTCTTCTTGCCTTTGCCCATTATTGCAGTAAAAATGCCATGCAACTGTGGGAAATGTGTCCACGCTGGGTGCACCAATGTAGGTCAGCATCCCCATTTAAGAACACTCATCATTTTGCATTTGTCCATAATACCATTAAAATTCAATGGCCACTGTAAAAAAAACATGGTCCTACTTCCTGCACCATGTAGGCCAGTATCTCCACATAAGTACACTCATTATTGTCATTTTGCGATATTGTCACTACAAATGCTTTGCCAATGTCAGAGAATGCGTACAAACGAGCTACACCAATGTAACCCCCCGCCCCCACACAAAACAAATACTCAGCATGTTTGGCACATGACGCCAGAAAAAACACAATGCCACTGTAAGAAAACATGTAAATACTGGCTGCAGCAATGAATCCCCTTCACTTATAAGAACAATCATTACGTTGATTTTCCGCATAATGCAAGCAAACGTAAGCAAAGATGTAGGATGTTTTTTTCATAGTGGCTTCACCAATGTAGCTCCCTCAACCATTTACAATATATATGGTATGATTACAGTAAGAAAAAATTCCCAGAATGGCTGCACCAATGAAAACCTGCCCAAATAAGAACAGCCATCATGTTGGCTTTCTGCATAATTCAGTACACAAGCAATCACTACCCTAGCCATCAAGTACAATCATCTGATCATCCTCGGAGATTTCAACATCTGGTTCGACGAAGAAACCACAACCACATAAAAATCCTTAACCGCCCAACTAGCAGCCATGAACCTACAGCAACTAGTCAAAGGAGCAACACACTCAGCAGGGCACACACTGGACGCAATCTTCGCCAACAAGGATCTCATCACCACGGCACCCCCAATTCAAATACTTTGGAGCGACCACCTCATCATTCCATTTATAATCACAACGGTCGCCCCGACAAAAAAGCAACAAGAAAAGCAACACATCAGGATGAAAAGAAATTGGAGAACCATAAAAACCTCCAATCTAACCGAGCTCCTAGAACCCAGCAAACCACAAGCATCAACTATGGAAGAAGCAGACCTAGACAATAAAGTTGCCCTACTTCATACCTGGATCGCAACCACCCTTGACGACATCGCCGAAGAAAAGCCCTTCACCCCATCACGCAACAAAACTACAGCAACATGGTTCACCCCACTACTCAACGCCATAAAAAGGAAAAACCGAAAACTAGAATCTGAATGGAGGATCAACAACAACACCGCAAACGAATTGAAATACCTGCAACAGATCCGCGCATATAAAAAGGAAATACAAAAAGCGAAGAGGAAACATTACGACAACCGAATCTTCAGAGCACCAAACGCTCAAAAAGAACTATCCAAAATCATAAATGAAACAAATAACCCACCGGCCTGCAACAACACGGCAATCCCATCGACAAAACTTTGCGAGGACCTCGGAGACCACTTCAAAAACAAAATAACCTCCATCCAACGCACCATACAAAACAGACCAAGCGTTCACAGCTCAAACCCCACCAACACAGATGAGGAACACGTAAACAAGCTATGAAACTTCCCAGAAATATCAACTGAGGCTTTCGTCAAACTGGTAAACCAAAGCAACAAATCGGGCTCTCCTGAAGACCTTTGCCCCCCGGACATATACAAAACAATTCTCAAACAAGGAACCCACATGGAATACCACAGGAACCTCCTCAACCACTCAATCTCAACAGGTGAAGTACCACAGGCCTTCAAATCGGCTTACATCAAGCCTCTACTCAAAGACACAACAGGAAACGTAGAGGACTTATCTAATTACAGACCCATCTCCAACATACCCTACATAGCCAAACTGCTAGAAACGTACGTCTACCAAATAACCCAAGAATTCATAGAAGAGCATTGCCTACTAGACCAGGCACAAGTTGGCTTCGGACCTTTGAGAGGAACAGAATCGGCTCTCCTCTCAATATTGGGCGACCTAAAAACAAACACAGACTCGGACAACAGCACCGCCCTGATTCTCCGTGATCTGTCTGCAGCCTTCGACACTGTCAACCACGCCATCCTCATAGAGAGATTAGAAGAACTAGGGATAACAGACACTGCCCTACTATGGATCAAATCCTTCCTAACAAACAGAATAGAAACAATATGGATGAAACCTTGTAAATCCAAACCCAGAGTCTCCACGTGCGGAGTACCACAAGGATCATCCTTCTCCCTGCTTCTATTCAACATCTACATGTACCTATTAATCAAACTCATCAAAAAACACGGCCTCACATGCTACAACTACGCCAACGATACTCAAATAATCTTCAACATACAGGACACCCGAGAAGAAAACACCACACTAGAGAATTGCCTTCGTGACATATTCAACTGGATGAACCTCAACCATCTCAAAATCAACCCAGGCAAAACAGAGATAATGATTGTTTCAAAAAAGGGAGGAGACATCAACTACATCCCCTGGCCAAGAGAGCTTGGCACCACACCAGAACCATCATCAACTGTAAAAAACCTAGGGGTCCTGATGGATAACAACCTCACTCTGGAGCCACAAGTAAACTCGGTAATCAAGAAATGTTTCTTCCTCCTGCGAGCAGCAAAAAGGATCCTACCGTTCCTGTCATTCGCCAACACAACACTTACCATCATCGCTCTGATCATGTCCAGAGTGGACTATGCCAATAGCCTATACCTGGGCATGCCCGAACGACTTCTAAAAAAACTGCAACGCATACAAAATGCAGCAGGCAGACTCCTCCTCAAGATACCCAGAAGAGAACACATCACACCAGCGCTAAAAATACTACACTGGCTACCACTGAAACAGCGAATAAAGTTCAAAGCCATGTGCATCACGCACAGAGCAATACAAAAACAAGGCACAGAATTCCTAAGCGACAAACTACGCCTACACCAACTGACAAGAACACTAAGATCAAGCACCGACATACGCCTGGAACCAAAACCCTACAAAAGAAAAAAACTCGGAGGATCGTCTTTCTCTCACCAGGCACCCAAAACCTGGAATGACCTACCTAAGAATATAAGAAATACAACAAACCACCTAGCATTCAGGAAACTCCTCAAATCATGGCTCTTCAAAGCATAACCACAACGGAGACGCACTAGAATGCCCGGACATTAAAACAATGACGAAAATAACTCCAACCTCGACCACTCTCAAATTGGACAAACACCCAAACCAAAGAACCAACCACTCGACAGAGCATAAGACACCATGGAAATAGCCACAAAGGAAGGCTGCAGAGACTGACCACATACCTAGACCCACATGAAAGCCCAATTGACACTCCCGCTCGTACATACCGGATGAACACATCCAGACCGGCAGACGCATCTAGATAGACGCTGGCCTGCATCGCATCTAGATAGGATCGATTGAAGGATAACATGCCCGCACCTAGAAAAAACGTGAATGCTAACATGTGCCACACCTAGAGTTGTGAACACCAGCCTGTGTGGCACTCAGATGGAGTTGTGAATGTTAGCATGCCCACACCTGGATGGGTCTCTAGACACTGGCCTGCACCGCATCTAGGTGTGAGTGTGAGTATTAGCGTGGCCACACCTGGATGGAGTCCTGGGCATTGGCCTGCGCCACGTCTAGATGGGAATGTGAGGGCCAACAAGTGCCACACTCAGACCGAACTGTGAATGTTAGCATGGTAAAGGTCAGGTAACCCACTAACCAATATAAGCTCAAACTCTGCATACTGATCTCACTCAAAAAACTCACACAACCATCTCTCGTACAACAAGCCGCACGCACTTCACATCACTGCAACAACACATAAGCCGGAACAACAGCACACGCGGACTGCCTCCGATCCGATACCCGCACCAAAGCTCAGCACCCTGTGTATACTGAGTTGAAGCTGCCAACAGAACAGCACTCCTCTCACTATCCTACTCCCTTCTTCACCTTACTAACCCATCCCACCTTTATCGTTTACAGATCCGCCTGAGCGCCTGGGGACCAATTCCGTTGGTGACGGTGCGCGGTACAAATACCTTTAACATTTAACATTTAACATACCATGGCACTGTAATAACACATGCCCATACTGGCTGCAACAATCCCCCCACTAATAAGAACACTTATCATGCTGCCCCTAATTTCACTAAAAATGCTATGCCCACTGTAAGAAAGCTTGTCCATGCTGACTGCACCAATGTAGCCCCCAAATGCACATAAACACACTTACACATTTCTTGGCCATCATTTGAGTAACATATTGCCTGACACTGTTCACACTCCTCCTCTCTAGACCTTCACTCTGTTCACTGTTGTCACACAAACTACCACTCCAGCCCCGCACAGACCCAATGAACCAATGAACTCATTCTACTCAATCATTAATACATAAATATATAAATATGTGCTCACAAATGCAAATATTAGTGATATCTTCTCCACAGGAATCCATTGAGCACAGGGTAAGCCGGCCAGGTCAGGAGTCAGAGGCCTCCATTCACCACTCCTTCTTCCTGATCTGAATCAGGTTGGAGCGGGTGTCAACATTCTGACTCCACACCCTGCCAGGTGGGGAGACGGAGAGGTGCAGAGGCATTTGTTTTTCAGCATGTGTCAGATTTCCAGTGCTCATTCATGGAAATAACTACTTTGACATCAGGTGACATCTCCCTAATGTCCTTTTGAGGCTGTACGTGAGGCAATCGAGAGGACTGATAGCTTCATGCCCTGATCCATGTACAGCCATGTAAAGAAGTTGGGAACACCACAAATGTTTCATTTGCACACAATGTAAGCTTTTTAGATTCTTTGCAAATGCAAAGGCTAGAGTTGCATTATAAAATGTTAAACAAGTGTTTCTGTTAGTTTCGTTTTTGGAACACTCTGGGACTTGTACATTGGTGGAGGGGCGGCACCCTAGTGTTCCCTATTATTGGGCTGTCCCGGAGTTAGAGCATACGAAAATGTTGAGTGAATATATGTAGAGTGAATATTAACAAGGGTGTTGTTACAAAGCAAATGGGTGACTGGGAGTTAATTTGGTGGTAACTGGTGTCAAGGTTGGAAGAATCACAGAACAAAATGGGGTTTGTTTAAGAGTAGGAAGTCAATGATGTCCAGCTGTCATAGAACTGGCCTATTTTGCCAAATGGATGGCAGGGGAGGACTATTATAATTATACAAAGGGATTGATGGGGGATATAATCCAAGACGGAATGAATGCACATGCAGGGACTCTGGTCATAGATACACACCCATCAAATCAAACATCCAACATCAGAACACAACACCCCTAAAACCAACGTACACCACACCCCAAGCCAATGACTCCTAACACCATGGGCACACGAGGCTCCTCTTCAGGCAAATATGCCTCTATGCTCCTCGTACAGAACACCTCTAAACTGCCCCCCACACAGAACTGGGGCTCTTCCGGCCTGCATGCATCAACACAACAGCAAAGCTATCTTGCATTAATCTCTCCCCACTAACTTCACCCATGCAACAGCCACTAGAGACCTTGCAAATGGCAGAGGGGCTCGGCATACATTTCAATTACATACCATAGAGCTATGATGGTATTGAAGCCCAAATCCCAAACCATCCCCACAAAATGTAAGAGGTATGCGATTGAAAAAGGCTTAGTCACAGCTCTGCTAGCAGTTTAATTTTCTGCGTCTACTTATAGGTGGTATCCAGTCATTTTATCGGAAACAAAACAGAGTGGACAATAACACTGAAAAACACTGAAAAGTTTAAATAAATATATAAAGAGTAGAGGGGTTAAAATGGGTCGGGATGGGGTTGGGATGGCTTTAAAAGGGTGGGAAAAGGGGGGCTTGTGGGGGACCCCCTCAAATAAAAAAACAAAAAATAATTTGGTGTTTTTCAATGTTTTGTCCACTCTGTTATGTACCACTGTTTTTGTGGTCGGTAAGATCACATAGAACCGTTCTAGGTGTGTATTGCCAATGCAACAAAAAAGTGACAAGACTTGGTGAATAAGCGCCAACTAGTTAGTAATAAGCAACATTTTATTTCAGAGGGATCAAGTGTTCCATAGATAAGAAGAGTAACTCTGGGGAGGATTTGGTGCTGGAGTAGGGATACGGATAGTTTTCATTGATTGGAGGAGGCGATGGAGACCGGGAGGGAGCAGTCAGTAGGGTCTTCTGGAAAGGACTACTGGAAAATAAGAGTCAATTAAGAGACAGTATAGTTAGGTGGCAGATTAAGGTAGTGAGGCAGAGACATGGGAATTTGAATTGGCGCCGAAGTGGGTGCACAAATAAACCCTAATGGTATTACCCGAGTTGACTGATCACAATTAACCGTTTGACCTAATTGACCGAATTACAGTGGTGCTAATTGACCTTCTGTACAATTGACCTTTTAATTATTATATTCATATACTGGGTCGGTTTTTGTTTATAATAATTTAAAGGGATTGTGTGGAGGGTTGCAGGGGGTTTGGATTGGGTGGGGGTTGCAGGGGATTTCCCCCTGCATATAGTTCCTAATTGACCTTTTAAATTCGGTCAATTGTCAATTCGGTCAATTGTGAAAAGGTCAATTGTGAAACAGCCAATTATAGTATACAACCCAACTAATAGGTTTAAGGTAAATGAACAGGACTAGAGTGAAGTTTATGGTGGGTCAGCCTTGGTGACAAACAGGAACATGCAAGGAAGCTGTCCTAGAAAGGATGACCTTGATGGGAAAAGAACAAATCTCCTCAGTCCTGTAACTCCAAATCCCTTTAATGAGAAATACATGCCATTTCAAAGTCAATTCATTGTTTTCAGGTCATGATTTTGGCATCTTGACTCCTGAATATGATTCAGCTCCTTAGATGTCTTGAACATGTTTACGATGACTCTACATGTGTTGCATCTTTGTATTCTTCTCCTCTTCTCCACCTGAAAAATGTTTTGCTGCTGTACAATTTTCATTTTTCTATTTTCATCTTCATATATAAGGAGTTCATATTTTGTCCACAGCAAGCCTTTCTATTTATGTTTTCTCAAAGTGCAATGGAACATGGCCTTAATTACCTCGTGCTTTCAAATCGCATGCTGGGAATTCTTCATACCTAGTATCATGTGTACGTAGTAGCACTGTGGTTTGAGTAGGCCTCCACTGAAGTCACTACTAACATTGATCAAACAGACTGCAAACTTTAGGAAGGATGTTTAACTTCCTGAAGGCCACCACTGAACTCCTGCTGCAACCTTTCATGATCAGAGCTACTCCTTTTTTTGGACCAGACCGATAGGCTCCAAATCCCATCTTCAGATCTCCATCTGTGTTGCTGCTCCTTATTCATAATGATCGACCTGTATTTGCTCCCTGACATATCTGGACCATCCTGCAACTGCAACCTCTCGCCATCCTCAAATCCCACCATCTGACAGCTTTTGCCTGAACATCTGCAAAGATCTCTTACCAAGCACTTGACAGTCATTCCCGAGCAGTCCATAGGTCCTCATCAACTTCTGAACACAGACAGCTCGCCTAAGGTGCTTTTGTAGTCCAGTGTGCAGGCCCCATTTCCCACTCTCTCCAGACAACATCAGGACCTTATCCTGCTCGACCGAACACAACTCTGACATTGCCCCTTGTTTATTTTAAGCCAGACCTCTATCATGGTTGAAAGGGCAGGGCCATCATTGGGAGTAGTGAGGATAAAGAGGAGCAGTGAACCTAAGCTGACTATAACTAAACTGTTGACCCTAAGCCTGCTTCTATCTATCATCTTGGCACGATATCAGGTAATATTATCCCCAACAATAATATCGCCATATATATGATTGTGGGGTAAGGCCATAGGCGATATTATTAGTGGGGATAATTTATGGGGTTATTGGGACCAGGGGATGCGGGTGTATTCCCCGCTCCATTCAAAAAATTATGGGGTTGCGGGGGTGCCACATAACACTTAAGGAGACTAGAGGTTGTAAACCTATTTTCTTGCCTCGGACCTTCGTGCAACAGCCCTCTTTAACACACTGCCCACAACATAACTTAATTTTTGAATTGCTCCTTTTTCTTGGATTTCACCAAACTTCTAGGTTTTCTTTCTTATTTCTTTTGGTTAAAGCTCTAGGTCAAATTCTGGATGATATTCTCCGATATGGAGCGGTTCAGAGACTAAAGTGAGCTTCTAAATGCATTGCTGTGACAAAAAGTCGCCATGAAACCTTCCAGATTTCACTGTTGTTTTCAGTTGCAGTACACGGTCTCTTTAAAAACCGAGCAATTCATTCCTGTGTTAGTCATAGTGTAGCTGAAGTGGCTGCTCTCTCTGTTGGGCTGGAGGTAAACCTCCGCCTTCCAACTCTAAAACTTGATCAGGAATATAAAGATGAAGCAAACAGATGGTTCTGTGCCTTGACGCTCATTTAGAAGAACAGCTCTCCCTACAGCATTCTCACAGTACCATGGCTTAATATCGCTGCACAAACATGGCAACATTTTTGTATGGCGATATTTTTGCAGGGATATTAACACATGGAACACTTGGCACTTAATTTGAGTTTACTTATGTTCTACTTAATCCAAACAGTTACATACCTGAAAGATGCAAAAAGTATATTTTATCTGCCTATGCTGTGGACCTTCCTTTGTTCAGAGAATTGAAGCATTGCCCTGTATTTTTGTCCACACTATTCACCACCTAAGTGATTGCATTGACTGCTTCTTTACTATTAGTGCCAGGTAAGCCATGGCAAGCCCACAGCAACCCCTGCTTTCCAACCTAGATCAGGGCTACGCCTGCACTCTACTTGTACCCACAGGGTGTGCACCCTTTGACAGCACTCACTTGCTTCCCAGCGTCATGGTCAAACCCTACCCCGTTCAAACCACTATTCGAGATGCAAGTGCACCGTCTCACAAGAACCTAGGCACCGGCAGCAGGGTCCCCCATATTGTTTATTGATCAGCTCTGTGATCTCCAGGTTCTAGAGCTTGGCTATCCCTTGTGCTTCCCATGCTAGGTTTGCGGTTTGTAAATCCCAGTCGTACACTCATAGGGCTCCAGGGAAACCTCATAGCAAGCGCTAAAAATAGCAAAAGGCAAGATAGTGGAGTACAGCAAAAAGCAGGCCAATCCTGGCCCCATCTGCAGCCACACTAATGGCCACCCATGCTTGCAAACCTCAGCCTGAAGAGCTCACAACTCATTCCCCTCTGAACCTGACAGCCTCACCCCCATAGTGGATGATCAGGTTCTGCAGGCGCTCAGGCCTGGCTGTATTGAGAATGCAGTCCTTGGAGGAGGACTCTTATAATCAAGAGGCAAGCCCTGAGGAGCTAAAGGGACCAGTGCTCCATTTCATGTATAGGTGACACGTGGCCAAAACCAGGCCATCACTAGTCACCTTCGCCCAAACCCCTTCAGATCATTTGATGGCCCATGTATGGACATACTCTGCCTAGGGGCTATAGGGGATCTAGTCAGAAGCAAGTTATTTACACTGGAAGAACGTGGACGGAGCCATCTGCCTCTTCCTCCGCGTGTTGGAACACAAACAGCAGTGCTTGCAGGGACCCAACACAGCATAGGAGAGACTTTTCGGGGAGGCCGGTAGGCAGCCGAGGAAAGGAAGGAGGCAGTGCGGGTCAAAATAGAGAGGCATTTCCAACTCAATCAAGGGGAAATGCAGTTTCTCAGCAGGACTGTAAGGATACCAGGATGTCCCCAGAATTCAGACCTTGTCTCAGGAAACAAGTCAATGATAAGCGTTTCTCGGTACCTTCAACATTTCCTTACGGAGGCAAATGACATGTCTGACCCCATATCACCATAACCTGACTACCCGAGTCCGAAGATCAGTCCTCCTTCCGCATATATGTGGATTATGGGAGGGAAAGAACACCACCTCCACCGTTCTCACATGACCCTCACAATCCTCACAAATCAAGTCTCCAGCCAGGGCATGGAAACTGTCTGCCTGCAGCAGAGAGGCAACTGTGATCCCCCATTGCCCTGAAAAGGCAAAGGAGAACACAGCAGCAACGAATTTGTAATTTTCTTTATTTACATGTTGTGTGGTTTAAAGGAACCTCCAATGGAAATAAAAGCAAAGATGACAATCTGAAATGTGAATCACAGCTCTTCCCCCAAGTGGAGGAGTTCAAGCATTATACCACTACACGAAACCTTTCTCTCCCATTTCACTGTCTATCTCCACATCACTTCTCTTCCTGCTCCTTTCCTCCAAACCCTTCTCTCTGGGTCTTACTTCCATCCTCCCTGCTTTTCTATGGTCTCCTTGTCACCCCTCCATGCAGCTTGTGTTTCTTCCTTTGGTGCTTCCCTGCTTTTGTCTTTATTATTTTCTCCTCCCCTTTCTTAGCTCCTGACTTTCCTCTGTGCCCCTCCATTCCCCTCAGCACATCCACTCCCCTTTTTTCTTCCTGCTCCTCCCTTCATTATTGCTTTCCCCCTTCTTTCCACTGGTCTTAAACTCACATCTGCTCTTCACATTCCTTCTACTGCTCCTCCTTTCACCTCTGCTTCTGTCCTTCCTGCTTCTGCTCTTGCTTTGGCCTCCAATCCTGTGTTTACCTTTCTCCCCCCCTATCCTCCCTCCTCTTTTATGGATACCTCCACTTCTCCTTTCCTCTTTCCTCTTCTCATTTTGCTCCCGGATATGAGGAGTATCTAAATGCGTGTAGGGATTGGGTGCAGTGCTTTGGACTACAGATTTGACAGCTGGTATTAATGGGCCTTTGATTCAATGCCAGGATAATTCCACCTCAACAACCATTTTATGTATTTATTTATTTAGTTGCTTATATAGCGCGTCAAGCCCAAAGGCATCTGTGTGCTCTCTTACAGAAAAGTTTACAATTGTTACTCAGGTTGCATATATAGAATATTCCAAAAGCATAATACATACAGGTCATGCAGCGTGACATATTATTTACATGGTTGCATATAGGAGTTCAGGATGACCAGTGGGAGTTCAATGTGTACAGCAGACATGGGTGGGGTGCGTTAATCACCTAAGTTGTTTGCGGTATTTTATTTATTTATTTAGTTGCTTATACCATCTTGGATCTAGAGTGCGGACTGCAGCCAGCCTCACTATTTGGCAGGATGGGCAGTTCTGAGAAATGAGTATTGCTTTGGTTTTATCCCAGCCGTGGGGGGGGGTCAGATCAATTCCTCAAGCAGGTCTTGCAACCGTCTCCGTCATCGAAACCCGTAGACTTGAGTCTCAGAAGAAAACAGCTAACGGTCCAGGAAGAACTGCCTTGTTTTCACTCTCACTCTAATTCAGTGCCCACATTGAATTACTGGTCGGACTAGTACGTGGGCAAACATTGATACCTATTCTGATCATAGCTCCATCACCGGCATTGTGCTTTAAGGGAGGCAGGGTTGCTTGCTGCTCTCCTTCCAATGGCCATCCTCCTCATCTTGTGGCAGAAGCACACTACAGCATATCATAGGGGTGTGCACTTTGCAGACTACAACACGCATACAGCACACATTGCCAAAGGCCCAATGCAGGCCATTCTGAGTCTAGAGCATCATTAGGAGTTTGCTGGTGCAGAATTAACCTGCCGGTAATTCCGTTTACCATGTTTCCATTTCAGTTTTGGCAGTATTCTGGTGGTAGGTCGGCCGGAATGCTACCAAATGGATGTACTGTTACTGCCACTTGGTTCAGCGGAATGACCGCTGGATCACAAGTGGTGGTATGGCGGTGTGAGGCCCCATTTATGGAGTCCGTAGGACTCATTCATGGGGATTTGGTAATTTTGCTTGGGATTCTTGAATGCAGCATCAGGATTCTCACAGTGGGCCTCATCACGAGTTGGGCGGTAACGCTGGCGCTATTACCACTGGATCACGGGTTTGGCGGAAGGGTTATTGCCCATTCCCCATTGGGCCCATTCGGGAATTCCTCATTCCCCATTGGGCCCAATGGGGAAAATTTGCGCTATTACCGCTGGCGGATTTCCCGCTGGCGGTAAATGCGCTGAAAATCAGCAATTTCGCCGCAGATTTCCCCCCAGCTCAGAGCTGGGGGGAAATCCGCCAAAGCCATGATCTGGCGGACCCTTAAATGCGGCAGTAATAGTGCTACCGCCGCATTTAAGGGTTAACGCCAGACTCGTGATGCCATTCAACACTTAGGGCCTCATTACGAGTATGGCCATTCCAACCATGGAGGACCCGGTAAATCCTCATTGGAAAAACCCATCCCCATCCCCCATCCCCAAACCCCAAACCCATCCCCATTCCCATTTGAGCCCCCATAGGGCTCAATGGGAATGGGGAGAGAGCTAATAACAGGCCCGTTATTAGCTCCCTGGTCCCCTCGCGGGACCCGCTGAGGACTCCTGGTTTTACCAGGCGTCTTACCGGGTCCAGCAAGGGAACCTCGTAATAGGGCGTCCCGTAACGAAGGGTGCCGGTCCCGTACCGGCACCCTTCATTACGGGAGCGCCATGGCCGTAATGAGGCCCTCACACTTAATTTCTCAGAATGCCTCTTAAAGGGTTTCTTTGTCTCACAATGGGCCTGATTCATGGAATTTCTACTGCCAACAAACACCCTGATTCACAGAGCGGTGCCAAGTGTGTTTGCTGGCAGCGCAAAGTCACTTTGCACTAGGGCAAATTCACTTTGCACAGCGCAAAAATTCCATGAATCAGGCCCAATACCTTTTAGATGCTTTAGTATTTTTCAGATAATTCTGGGATGCAGAGCATGGCTTCCCCTATCTCCCAATATCTTAACACTTTCACAACATTTCCCCAAATTCAACATTAGGGCTTTGGGAGGGAGTGGGAGGCGGGAGGAAGGGGAGGGATAAGGGAAGTGAACGAGGCAATATGGAAGGGGAAGAATAAAGAGAGGCTTATCTGGACACTCGGCTCCCGTGTCGTATGTACAGGGTTCCTAGTATCAGTGGATGAGGACCAGCGCTTGCCAATTTCAAGCTGTACCTCTGTGGCTAGCGGTTGAGAGCCACCTCCTGTGGCTAGGCACTCCTTGGCAGTGTTGGGTTGCTTGCCTACACGCCTCCTGAGGGCCCCCAGTGTTTTTGAATGTCATCAAAACAGTGGGGGTGAATGAGATGAAATTGACTTTGGCCTGGATTGCTTCTCACAGCTGAGTATGCAGGCACTCTAAGGTCTTATGCCTCTCAGGCCCTAGGAGGTGGGGCCTCTCCTACACCAAGCCTACCACTTGCTCATCGTTTGAGAAGTTCATCTTCCTTGATTGAGCCAGGGGGCTGGTGGGTGTCCAGTGGTCTGGAAGGAAACAGTACACATGATCCCTTGGGAAGGAAAGGGAGCTGCGCTTGCTAGATGTTTTGGGAAGTGGCAGGGCAGTAAACAGGAGTAGGAGGAGAGCAGTAGGGGAAGGCAGAGGAGGCTGATGCTAGCAGGCCCCAGAGTGGGCAGCCAGGATGAGGGGTCAGCAGTGTTGGATTCCCACCTAAAAAGCAAAGACATTACCCGGGTGACTGGTGGTATCCTCAGTAAGTTCTAGGCCACCCTGAGAACTTGCAGTCTGTACCCGGGCACTTGATTCCCTTTCTGTGCTTTTGCCACCTGTTGGTGGACCTGGTATAATAACAGGGGGGAAATGGAAGCTTGCACCCATGATGTTTCATATGAGCAACCCTACTTTCGTGAATCTCTCCCCGTCTTCAGGCGTGATATTTTCGTATTGTAATACCAGTTATAATTATTATTGTTCAGGCAATTATTGAGTGCAAACCTAGCTTCGGGGAGCAACCGAGTGCTTTACAAATGGTAGGGGGAATGACAAGGTGAGGGAAGAAGAGGTACAGGGGGCATGGAGACAACAACAAGGCGGATGGTGTCCAATTTGGAAGCAAGGGGCCGACATGCAACCAAGGGAGGACACAGTGGAAACAAATCACCCAGTCTCAGGTTAGCGTGGAGTACAGGGTGTGTGGACTGAGGTGTTACGGAGGAGCCATTCCTTGAAGAGGAGGGTCTTGAACTTCCAGAATGAATGGGGACATTGTCCCTCTGCTATGTGAGCATTTTCTGGGGTACCTTCCTGTATGTTCTGTATTCCCTTTTTAAAATAATCTTTAAAGTTAATTTTTTTAACATATTTGTATTGGACCGTGTCAAAAAGCCGTTTGAGATCAAACACAGACCAGACACGAACAAGTTGTTTTAACACTTCTTTCTTAGGGGATTTTAGAGGGGAAACCCCAATGAAGTCAGTTAGGGCTACAAATGTGCCCACAATAACTTAATCTGCATAGGATGGTCATTCACCAAGAGGTGGTCAGATCTCAGGGTGAACTAAAAATGTGGATCTCTTGGGGTGGTTCAAAAAGTGTTTCAAGTAAAAGGTCTTTATTACTTGTTATGCCAGAGATCTAAACTATCGTACAACTAAATAGATGTGCCGGATAGGTGTGAGATGATACTGACAAAAACCAAAGAATACGATTCCTCGTGTGACTTCTTGGGGTTCCCTGCTGTCAGTCTCAATCTTTCGGCAAAGTTTCAGTCTCTAGAATTTGTTGCTCCCATGGTGAAGTTCTTTTGCAGGTAGGGGCTGTGGGAGTAGGGGCAGTGGCGTCGCTAGGGAGATACTGGGGGGGGCCAGCCCCCCCCCTGTGAAACCCTGTGCCCCCCTTGTGCCCCCCTACCTAAGACAAACAGTGACCATGTTCTCCCCCTACATTTGTCTATGCCCCCCTACTTTTGTCTTTGGCCCCCTCTGTGCCCCTCCTAAATTTGATTCCTGGCGACGCCACTGATAAGGGGTGGGAGGTGGACTGGAGCATAATGGTTGTTATGAAGTGGGAGTAAAGCTGGAGCTGGCCTTCAGCTCAGGGTTGAAGCCCTAGGAAGGCAGACACAGTCCCCATGCTAGGCGTGAGGTTCTAAATGGGCCTCTCTCTTCCTCCTTGCCTCAGTCCCCTAAGTCTGCTGCTGCCTGGCGCAAGCTACATCTCACCCCCTATATGAGATTGTACCTAGGGGAACTGTGCTTAATTTCTCTTTAAATACCTCACTGTCTTCTGATCTTGTTACCTCTCCTTGACACTCCACCCAATTCTTGTGTCTCCTCCTACCTTACTCACACACCACATGCACATAGTGTTAGCGTGCTCGTCCCTGACCTTCGCTTTTCTTCACTTCTCAGCTCTTCCTATCTCTTCCCTTACCTCAGCTCCTCCTATCATTGTATCCTCCTCGTCTCCCCGTAGCAACTCATTCATAGCTCTTCCTTTACACCTCTTTTCATCCCCTCCTTAGTTCCTCTCTCCAGCTCCTCATGAGTTCTGTTCTTTAGCTTCTTCTTTCATTTTTAGCAACTCCTTTGTTGCTTTTTCCCCTCAGCCCCTCATTAGGGACCCTTGAATCAGATATCACCTCCTCCTTACTATACAGCATCGCCTCCTTAATCACCTCCTTCTCAGCCTAGCCTCGTGGGCCTCTCCTTCAACCTTCTTCTCTCTTCTGCCTCCTTGGCCTATCCCACCAAAACCTCTTGCTAGCCTTTGAGGTCTACCTCTCCACATCATCCTGGGTCTGCCTATTCCCATATCCCAGGTCTTACGTTCCGCAGCGCCCTCAGTTTTTCTCTTCACATTCCCCTTTGTTACCCCAGCCTCTAGCCTCGTTCTCTCTCTCCTGTCACCTGGGCCTATTACCCATCTATCCCCAGGGCCAACCTCTCTCCAGCCCCCCGAGCCCAACTCTCCACAGCCTTCTTGGTCTGCCTATTCCCATATTCCAGGGCTTCCGTTGCGCAGCGCCCTACGTTTTTCTCTTCCCAGTCCCATTTGCTAACCCAGACTCCAGCCTCTTTCACTCTCTCCTGTCTCATGGGCCTATTTTCCCCTTAGCCTCCGGGTCAACCTCTCCCCAGCCCCCTGGCTCTGCCTCTCCACAGCATCCTGGGTCTGCCTGTTCCCAGCCTCCAAGTCTAATGTTCCCTAGACCCCTCGCACTTTATCTTCCCAGTCCCCTTTGTTACCCCAGCCTCTAGCCCCCTTCTCTCTCTCCTGTCACGTGGGCCTACTTTCCCCCCTATCCTCAGGGCTAACCTCTCTCCAGCCCCCTGGCTCTGCCTCTCCACAGCATCCTGGGTCTGCCTGTTCCCAGCCACCGGGTCTAATGTTCCCTAGACCCCTCGCTCTTTTTCCTCTCAGTACCCTGTGTTACCCGAGCATCCAATGTCTTTCTTTATCCCGGCTTTTGGTCCCTCCCCTGTCTTCCTGTCTCTTGCACTAGTTCCTTCTAAACTCTTTGCTAGCCACCTGCAAATGAGCTCGTGCTCCCAACCCCCCGAGCCTTCTGCCACAGGATCCTTCGTTTTAAAGGGCCTTGATCCTTCCCTCCAGGATTTTTGGGGCAAAGGGAACTCAGGGGTGTCTCCTTATGCAGCTCGTATGGAAAATGGCTTATGGACCCAACCCCTAGGTATTGCCGACGGTTCTGATGTGGGTCTTGGGGTTAACTAGAACCCTCCCCATAGGTCGTCCTCTCTCTTCTTTCCATAGATGGACCCTGAACTTGGAGAGGACTCCCTTAGCCTAACAGGTGTCCGGTGTATGCGCGTGCAGAGCTTGGGAGGTGACTGGTTGACTGCTCAAATTTCCCGCCCTAGTTACTGTCCCACTTTTCCTCCCCGTAGTTTCATATATGATTTCTACTCCTTCACGTGGGGAGCTGGGAACTCAGGCCGGGCCGGCTACACGGGATCGAAGCTCATGCTCTGATCCCTTAAAGGGACAGCGAATCGAAACTCAGCACTTCCATTTGACAAGCCGCTGCCTGTTAGAGGTACGGTGGGAATAGCCAGGGTATCCCCCATGCCGCTTTAGAGGCCAGCATCGCGAGTTCTGTGGTGGTACCCACCTCATTAGTCACCTCCCCATCCTCCGCTAAGGCTGCGCACACAACCGGTATTCCTAAAAGGGACCTCATTATCAATCATACAAAAGTATTATGGGCCTGATTCAACAAGCATTTTTCAATGGGATTGCGCCATTATAAAAAGCTCAGGTGAATCAGGCCCTCTCTCTATACGTCTATTTCAGACTGTTGCTCCAAAAGTTGCATACAATAGCGCCTCATCCTCTGTGCTAAAAATGTAGATGAAAATTGATTCAAGGCCGCTGTTTAGTGAGGGGTTTCCACAGTTACACACTCCCCTAAAAAGCTCTCCTTCTGATGTTTTTTGGAAGGAACAGCAAAAAGCTACTCTTAGCAATATCTCATTATGATGGGACTGGACAAAGGACATCAGTCAAAAAAAATCACAAAGAGCAGGCAAGGGTTGAAGTTGGCAGCATTGTGAGTACCACCGCCACACCTGCACCCGCCCCTACTCCCCATCTATAAGATACTCTGCATCTTTCAGCCCCCCCCCCTTGCACAGTCCTCCACTGCTCGCCACCAAGGTTTGCCCCGTAGACATCCAAACACACACACATCTGTGCGATCAACATAGATGTGTCTGAACCCCCACCTGCATCCAAGAGGGATGCAGTGATTAAATTGAATATAAAATAACTAATGAAATTACAACAAATACAAAAACAACGAAAATAACTAATTTGGGAAAAAACTAGAAATGGGGTTGGGAGTGGCAATAGTGGTTTTGGGGGTGGGGGACAAGCTTTAGTAAAAAAAGGGTTTTTTTGGGGGGGGAACCTCCCAAAACAACGAAAAAGAAATTCTCTATTTTGGTATTAGTTGTTGTGTATTCGTTGACATTTCATTAGGTGTTTTGGGATTCGATGAAATCACATGTAACTGATCTAAGAATGTGATCCTGTTGGAATTTTTTGTGCTACGTTTTTGCAGAATTGTGTCCTTGTGCAAAAAGTCTACCCAGTCTAGTAAAAAAACAGAATGCAGCAAATCACACAAGAGAACCCACCGACTTCATGTATTCTTGCAGAAAAAGAAATCGAAACCATTTACTTTTACAAAAAAAAAACATCGGCTGCAGCATTTTGTAACACGAGCGAGGGGGACAATCAGAATTCGTTTAGCTAACCGTATGAATTTATTCATAAAATGTACTGTGTTTTTACATCGTTTTAAATGTTATATATATCTTTGTTGGGTGAACCTTTATCCGGTTACAGATATTGCTAAACCCACAAAGCTGACAAGTGGGCGGGAAAATGCAGAGAAAGGCCATTGGTTATAATGAGGTTGTATTTAGAAATCTCTGATGCATTTTCCATTGTTTGTTTGTCTGCTCCACCAGAACGTTAGCGCGTTGGTTATTAGCATCAAAAGGCAAAAGGCAGCTCAGATATCGCAGGTAAATATTCCATGCAAAAGGACGAGGGAGTTGCACCTTTAGGGAGGTGCTTGGATTCAAACAGTGCTTTAAATGGAAAAAAAGAAGCACAGGCACTCACCAAACTCCGAACCCGGGCATTCCGCGCTTTCGGTAAAGCAGTGTATCTGAGATCCTTTCAAATAAACTTATAGTTTGTTGTTATGCATTGTGTTAAGAAAGTTTGAATGTCTATAATTAAATGAGACTTTCCTTTTTGCATGCCAAACTAGCAGATATCATAGCTGTAAACTAATCTTTAGAAAGGGAGTTGTATTATTGCTCGCTTTCATTGCACAACAAGGAGGTTGGTATTTAACTGGACCTGTGTGCGAGATGTCAGTCAAACATTCCAGCACAACTCCAATTACTTAAACATTTACATATTAGAATAGGCACTGCTAACAACAGAGAAACATCTTAAAAAGTCATTACATTTTCTAGGCTTTCCAAATCAATCCCTGCTCCAACAAAGGACACCAGTGGTAACCCGTGACGCCCACTTAGCGAAACACTGTTCCAAGCCTAGTGGATTTAGAGCACAGTAGCGGCACGTTTGTCCCTCCTTTTGTTCTGCAGGGTGGGCCCTGAAGCAGACATTATTTTCACTGCAGGTGGTGGAGAGAGGAGGCGGTAGGGGGCGCTGATTTCCCCAGCAAAGGCTGCAGAAGCTTAGTCCTTCAAGTGGCAATAAACTGAAGTGAAAAGCTCTCATTTTCACCTCTCAAAATACCAGAGTATAGGTACTCTCTGTCAGGCGTTGAGAAGTGCAGTGCAGGTACTCAAATGATATGATAGGTTATTTATAACACACTTAATACCCAGAGGTTTCTAAGCGCAGACCCGGGGACCGAACGACCGAACCTGTGTGCTCCGTGTCGTTTTGCTTCCTAGGCGAGCATGTTGCCCCTGAGCTATCCTTCCAGGATAAAAAAGTAGGAAGTGCAGGTACTGAGGGCCCGGTAGGACCAGCCCATTTAAAGCAATGGATTGAATCCTCTTTTATGCCAGTGAAGCAATTATACTTTTTTAATATTTTGAATGTTTCAATACTTATTTCGAAATAGGGGCACTTCAATTTAAATATAATTCATATGTTGGCCTAATTTAGACTGTAATTTAAAAAACATGGTGTGATGAGCTGGCTCAAAGGGCTTAAATCGGGGCAAAGGACAGAGAGAGGAGCTCTGGGATTTCTCTTTTAAGATATTGTTTCCAGTCTTTGAGCAGCCCAGGGATGGGGCAAGAACAGCTGGAAGGACTCTAGGATCCCCTTCCAGCTGTCGAGCTCCCTGTTTCTTGAAAAGGAGGTTTGCGGGCTGTCATGGTCTGTGAGCGCTTCTGTACTTTCGGACTCTTCAGAACATATTACGGTACAAGCCCAGCCAGGTGACAAGCCTGTCCGCACTCCTGCGGGCAGAGCCGGGGCATGTTGGGATAATCCGACATCTGTCACCACCAGGACATTTGGGATCAAAGCTTGTGGGGCTTACAGAGCCGAGTCCCACAACTCTGCTCTGCCTGAAGAATGTAGAACTGAGGTCTGGACCTTATACATCACCTGCCATTTTCCCCCACAGCAATGTTACACGTTTCAAATGTAAGGTGGTCTGACAGCTTTGCAGCAAATGCAATGATAATATAAACAACAGATTGTAAAATGTAACCAAAACTATTGAAATCCTGGACAGTGGGCGGGCAGCCGCGCGCGTGCGAGCGCGCATGCACCCACGCACGGATGCGCGCGCTCTCTCTCTCTCTCTCTCTCTCCCTCTCTCTCGCTCTCTCTCTCTCTCTTATTTATTTTGTCAGGTAAATCTGTATGGAAGCTGGATGGATGTGTGATACATCCAAGTTATTGTTGTGTTCAGTGTTTATTGTGATGTTAACCTGCCTTAAAAGAAAGGATGATTATCTGGGCCAGAGTGTTGGCAAAATCCTGTGCAGGCAATGAAGGGACATATGGCAAGGCAGTGGAAGATGTTAAAAGGGAGCGGGCCTCTAGCTGCAAATCTCCATCTCTTCCTGTGTCCCTTGTGTGGTTCCTCAGAGCTCCCCGCTGACACCCCTGCTGTTTACTATCTAATTACTACCCCTTAGACCATCAGCCGTTAATTTAATATTCAGCTCCATTCTTATGCAAATGAAATGCACCTGATTTTTATGGCTTCCGGGCCACAGGACCGCTTCTCCCAACTCCAGCGATGTGATGATGGGATCAAAGAATGGCTGGCCAAAAACGAAACACCAACTAAATCCCTCAAGACCAAGGTTATGCATATGGGCCCCGAACACTGCTTAAAGAAGATACTCAAAGGCCCCCACCACCTACCTCTTAAATTCAGGTTGCCTACAGGGTTCTCAAAATAAGGTTACAAATCTGGGAGTCAGTTCCGATCCCGCCTTGAGTCTAGCCATCCAAGTCAATGAAGTTGTGCGGTCTTCTGACTTCTGCCTTCGAGTGCTGCACCATTCTCTCCCCTACCTTCGGCACATAGATCATGCTGTGGTGCTAGGTGTTTTGGTCAATTCCTGCTCACAATGGGCCAATCATTTGCAAGATTCTCTGTCTAATTCTGTTTTGTGCTGTATCCAAAGCACTCACCATTCTTCCGTCCAGCTTATCTATACACGCCTTGGTTTTTCTTCAGTCTCTATTTGACAATGAATCACTTTCAAGGTTCTTTGCTTAGGTTTTGAATGTATTCACAGCCTATCAATGGAGTACCTTATTCAGAAGAGCCATCTCTATTTGGCAGTGCAAAGCCTTCTCTCAGCACACTCTATCTGCCGGCCATCCACTCGTTTCTTTAAGAATCTCCCGCCTCGTCTTCGCTCCGAATTCAAAACCTTTCTTTTCTCTCAACTCACCTTATGTTGATACATTTGGTCTCCGCCTGTGACTACGTTTGCTATTGGACTTATTATTCCAGCTGTGCCCAGATGCAGTTTTCTAGAACAACCTAGCACGTTTTATCGTCTTTCCATCGAATGAAATGCATCGAAACCAGTCCTTCCAAAATATAAATGGACTGGTTTGAAGGGAAATGCAATTTTACATGTAAAAGATAGCATTTCAATACATTTATTTTCTATATTAAAATGTTACATGGAGCTATCCAGTGCTGAAACCTCAGCAGTGGCCAGCTCCAACCGTAACCCTAATCCTAATCTAACCCTTAATCTAACCGTAGCCCTAGCCCTAACCCCTAGCCCTAACCCTAATCTAACCCTTAATCTTACCCTAGCCCCAACCCTAACCTAACCCTAATCTAACCCTTAATCTAACCGTAGCCCGCACCCTAACCCCTAGCCCTAATCTAACTCTTAATCTTACCCTAGCCCCAACCCTAACCCTAACCCTAATCTAACCCTTAATCAAACCCTAGCCCCAACCCTAACCCCTAACCCCTAACCCTAACCCTAGTTTCGAATATATCATCGAATTATTGTCAATGAAAAGGCATTTCGGTGGAAATGCTTTTCGTTGGATGTAACTCGATGGTAAGGCATTAGATGAAACTGATTTCGTTGGAATGACCAGATACCTCCTAGCACCTCAACACAAATGCAGGAAAATGCAGGTAACCGAAGGAGCGGGAACAGAGAGAAAACACACTTTCAAACCCCACTTTCTCCCTTGTGTCCCTCTCAGAAAGAGAATGAAAAGATAGAAAAACTGCACAAAACTTGCAAACCGGAATATTCTCCAAGCAGACAAGCAGCTCGAGAAACAGGGCCTTTCTGCAAATTAGAGCTAGGTCAGAAAATGGCAGTGCATACCCTAGCCGTGCAGTTTTGGGAAAAGGTGAGCACTGCAGTAAACCAATGACAGGTAACAAGGAACTAGGGAGCAGAGGAGCTCTGGATCAATCACCAATGCAGGGCATAAGTACTGGGGGTTTAAGGCTTACTAATGATCAACTCGTCCACAATGATCACTCAAGGCTCGCCCCTGACAGCCACAGGTGTTTGGCTTCCTGTACTCACCGTTGGCTTGTAAAAGTGGAGACAAAGCTACACGCATGAGGTTTCTGGGGATATAATCTTTGGAAGGAAAAGGAACAATACTAAAATGTAACCAGATGAGAAGAGAACATGTATAGGGAATTCCGGCGCACTAGAGTGTACTCTACAATGATCGGACGCAAGGCGTAACACTCCAAAGGCCACCACGTGCGTCCCGTAGCAGTTGCTTGAGAGTCAATGCTCTTGACAGACACATCACCTGACAGGTTCTGCCATCACCTGTCCAGCTGGTCCCAACATGTGCCGATTACTTCCATTGGTTGCCCTAACATGCAAATCCTTTTCCAAGTGCCGCCTTTACATAAAGAGGTGTTCACATCTTCTGCCAGATCCGCTCACCAAATGCCATGATACTCATATCATATGCCAGGTGTTGGCAGATTTTGCCCAGATCTTCACATCATAAACCAGGTACTGTATTTATGGGTCAAAGTACTCATACCATGTGCCTGCTTTTTTCTGTTATAGCCCATGATGTCATGCCATTTACTATAGACTATCATCAAATATCCGTTTAAATGCATTCTTTTCTAGGCATTGCCTTACATAATTTTACAGATATTGCCATCTGTGGACCAGGTCCCAACACGATGTGCCAATTATTACCATCAAATGCACAGGTAGTCTCACACAATTTGCCATCTACTGTCATGAAATGCTCACACCATATGGACAGGCTTTGCTATCACATGTAAAGCTACTCACACCAGTTAGCATGTATTGCCATATTATGCCAAATAGTCACCCCAAGTACTGCCATGATTACTTTAGGTTCTAACACTTGCTTAAGTATGTCCATAATATGGCTTGCTACCACACCGTATGCCATGCGTTGCTGTCACAAACCTAGATACTGTCATCATTAGTCAGGTATTGCCATCAACCATTTCTCAGGCACCATACTCGTGTGCCCAGGAACTCAAATCATACAAAGGAATGTCCCACTAAATGCCCATGCTGTTTGCAGTTATTGTGATCATATGGCCAGGTACGTAAACCATTTGCTAGGTATTGACAACATATGCCAGCTAGTAAACCTAGCAGCCATGTGTTGCCATTATACATCAATGTACCTAGCAAAGTTGCCAGGTATTGCCATCTACTAACGAAGATATTCACAGCCTTTACTGCGTGCTTCCATAATTTGCTCAAGTAATAAAGCCGTACGCTGGCTTCGTCCTAAAGGGCCCAGGTACTCACATCATTTCACAGGTAAGCGCATTGGGCCTCATTACGACACTGGCAGTCCGGGAACTATGATACTGGTAAGCATGCCGGTTCCGTAGTTCGAGGATCGACCACACTACGAGCTGTGCTCGCGGGCGCCTGTCAGCCCACCAAGTCTGACCTGGCGGGCAGAGCGGCACCCGCGAGCACAGCACGTCATATGCACCGGCATGTTTCTGAATGGTGCCGGTGCATCCGATGTCCCATTCCCATTCAGCATTATGGGGCCGAATGGGGATGGGGAGTCCCTTATTGCCGGCACCTGCAAATGGGCAATTACCGGGTCCGCCGAACTCGGCATAACCCGGTTCTTGCCCATTTGCGGGTGCCGGTAAAAATGCAACTCCGGCGGCAGCCGTGCCAGAGTTGTAATGAGGCCCATTGTGTTGCTAGGGAGTCAAAACATTTGATAGATATTCTCATCATACCCTCAGGCACTACTACCATTAACCCTGTGTTGATATCATTTACCAAGGTATTTGCACCACGTGTGTATATTGTCTTCATATGCCAAGATACACACACAGTGTTCCAGGCATTTACATGATGTGTCCTGGTAAGCAGATCATGTTCCAGGTATGGCCATAATTTGCCCAAGTACTCATCAATCGTCAGGTATTGTCATGTATGGCCATAATTTGCCCAAGTACTCATCAATCGTCAGGTATTCTCATGATATTCTCAGGTGCTCAAATCATATGCCAGATTTTGCCAACATATATCCCTATATACCCACACTATTTGGGAGTTACCAGCATCATTAGCCATATTGCCCTTAGAGGTGCGCAAGCCTTTCACACTTAGTTGCTGGATCGTTGGCCCCAAGAAGTGGGGAACGTCCCACAGGCATCCTCAACTGCAGGATCAAAGCTTGTTGATGGTACAGCAGGTGTCTGCAGGTGTAAAGAAGGGTGTTTTCACTCATAAACTGCTTTACCACATTCGTTCCTATTTGACTTTCCAGGTAAGTGTGCAAACCACTTTGACTTTAAGGATTACACCGTGTGGATTACACCAGAGTGCATTTGTGGGGATCCTGGGATATCTCTTTTTCTACCTGCAGAGAGTGCAGACCATGGCAGCTTATATCCTTCTCAGTATGAACTGATCAAGACATATATATCCCCAGTGTTGTCCCAGCTAAATTGTAGGCAACTGGAGCACAGGGTCAACTTTAAAGCCCTTTGCATAGCCCATAATGCCGTCTATGGTCTTAGCTCATTATTTTTCAGACACACATTCAGGAATGATGGCCCCTCGCATTCCTTAAAAAAGCACCCCTATGCTAGAATCTGTATAGGCTACCATAGGACAGCCCATCATAGGGGGCCCCTGTAGGGGCAGGGGGGCTTTAAGAGAAGTCCCTAGGACCACAAAGTAATGTACAAATCTCGAAAACAGCCAAAAGCAAAAGGCTTAGGGGATCCATCAAATTGGACAGAATAAACTTAAAAAATTGAATTCTGCCCTGACACTCACCAACTGTGAGAGGGTGATTTACTTGTTTCATTATCAATGCGGGTACTCTGTGATAGTAACAGATTATATTAATCATGCTTTTACTGTGAAAGAAATTACTTTCTTGAGCTATGGAACCAGGGATTCCTCAAATGTTATTTAGAGAATAAGATGCTAACATAGGATCAGCTTCATGGTCTTAACCAGTAGAAAAATTGAGATATGACTTACAGAAGAAAAATCAAATATCAGACTGGAGAACATGAAATCCTAAGTAGCTCATCACTTTAGTAAGTTCCTACCGACAGTGGCACAGCTAAAATCTGTTGCAGTAGAATTGTTTTAATGCCTAACACGAGGTTGAAATATATCTGAATCTTTCTGGATCGACAAATTGTTTGCCCTTTCACCATTGGGTGTGAATCAATTGACTTATCATCCTTTTTGTAGAGCTTAAAAAGTAACATGATCTAAATGTATTTTTATCTAAGAATCCCTTTTTATTAAAATAATGTGGATGATACATAGAATACGGGTGATACTTATCGAAAATAGCAATATGTGACTGTTATTTTGCGGTTTAGAAATTTGAGAAATTAATTTGCAGACATGTTATGTAAATCTGCGAATTACATGATAGTCTGAATACACATTATATTATTTTCTGATGACATGCAGTTATGGAATACATTGGACCTGCTTTTTTACTAATGAAATTATTAGGGGTAGTGGGGATATTGAGATCTGATTAAACTAGTGTATCCTATGCTGAGACTTTTCCATTTTGGTGTCCTCAACAAGTATCGAAGATGGATTACAATACTACTGACTCACTATTTAAGCATAACATTTTGAAAAGCCATCAAAGAAAGACTACAATCTAAATAGACTTTCTAAATATGAACATAAGTAGGACCACAACAAAATACTGTTGCATATAAATATGGCATTCCCAAAGCTGATGAGGGGCATATATAGAATTGAAATCGTTGAGAAAAGGGGAATGCATTAATTTAAACTAGGATACAATACTCACAATAGTTGTAATTGAGAGTATGTTGGACACTGATAGTTGTGAAAATTGGATAGACTAACTACAACACTAAGAGGGCATCCATGCAACATATAGCGTTTGTTAGTTTTCAAAGTTTTCCTTTGGGAATGGTTTGATAGAAAGTTGTCACTCCTTAAAGAACTGCTCTTCTGCCATTGGTAGAATATCTCGTTGAAGGTCTTGCAAATTGTGTTTGAAATTCTGAGAATGTACACAGAATATTCAGGATGAAGAATTTTGACACAAGATTTAATTTCTAGTTGCTTATTGAGATATTGGGTTGATGTTTTTTGTATCGGTTGATTTTTCCAGATGATCACAAAATATTGACATGGTGTTCTAGTGTGTTAAGCATTGTGGAACACTGAATCAGTGCCTTAGAACTTGTTTTTGTTTAATATAATTTGTTCAGACATTTAGGAATATTGTTACAATTGGGGTCAAATTATAATTCTCCACTATTTTAGACCTACATTTATGATTTAAAGCTATATGGGAATACCCTATCTTGAAGAAGAATATGGGTGTTGGACTCGAAAAAATAAGTAGAGGGACTTTTACATTATTCTAGAACATTCCTGTTTGAATTAAATATTTTGATATTGATTATTCCATTTTCTTTGACATGCACGTTGAAGGGATTTTCATTTGGATTGGATTGAATTGTTGTGAAATTATACTTTATGAAATTCATTCCAGTCAGCTCTTCGGCAATGGGAGTTCCAAAAGGGATCTCTCTCCTTCCTTGCATCCCGCCCACTTCCGTTTCCCCCGTTTCGCTCTCTAGGGGGACACTGCTGGACCCCCATGGTACCCTTTGCCATCTACACCTGCTACACTTGGCTTCCCTCTGTCGCTACTTGGGGGTTACCCGTGGAATCTCTACCACTGCTCCCCTACTCTCTCCACTCACCAATCCATTCGTCTCACTCTCCGACCCACCTCTCCCCGCTTCTCATTTCCTGCTCCTCGTCTGCTGCCTTTCGTTTCCTGGGTTGTACAATGAACATTTTGAACTGGCCTTGTGCACAAAACCAATCTTGAAATGCAAAAACAATGCGACTTTTGATGTTAGACAATAATCTTTAAAAATAAACACATAGAGCACCTTCTATCGAAGAGTGCATTAAAGCTTACACACGTTTTGTGTGATTTCCTCTTTTAGCAATATATATCTATAACATCATCAAAGGGCTACAGTGGACATTTCTGAAACTTGGTTCAAAGAGAGTTACATTAAAATGCTTGATCACATAATACCAGCAGATATATACACATGAGAAAGCCCAAAGAAATGGGGTGAAGGGGTGGCTCTGATTAGTGCAGATCACCTGGAAATCACAATGATCCCCAGTCCGTTCAATACTATTTGAGAATTTACTCTGCAAAAACAGAAACGACCATAAAACATCTATCTCAGCTTTGGAGGTGTCTCGCCCTAAATTGTTGAGTGAAAGGCTATCCCAAATAACTAACTAGCAGTCCACCACAAACCAAATCATCATCCTGGGTTGATTGGAACCCCTAGTTAGATAACGCTACTAACAAACCACCACAAGACAGTTTTAGACAAATGATCAGTATCAGATTTAAATTCTGGGGAGACAAACACGGCCACAATGATAGCTATACGTTCGATGCCATTTTTTCTTTTGATGCCATTACCAGTTCCTGATAAAAAGAAAGTGCTTCCTACCATGCCAGTACAAATGAGGATGCTGTCAAAAATAGGGAGGTCATCAGGGTGTGTGAGGTACCTAGCATCCCCCCAAAACGTAACAACATTCCTTCCCTAGTGCAAAAGCTGGCAGATGGAAGCGGCTTTCTTCTGTTCTTGAGAAGATCAGAACCATCCACAAAACATCACGTTACAGCTTAGATCACCAACCCCTGCTGTTATTTAGGTCACAACAACAGAGTGCTTCACCCATTCACCCCTGCGCCCACTTAAGAGGTGGTCCACCTGTCAGTATAATTACAGCATAGAGGGGTGCTTGCCACCCAGGCTTAGCTATAATCATCAAAGGAAAGATTGACCCATTTGCTCAACTGGATGCTGCCTTCTATATTGCAACAGTAAGTCGTGGAGTTATCCCCTATACACTGAAGGTGGCGACTATCACGCCCCCTCCTCAAGAAAATAAATTGTGACCCACAAGATCCATCAAAAACCCGATTTTAAACATCCTTTTTGGTAAGATGTTGGATAAAAACAGCAATTCAGGAACTACAAGTGTAGAGTAAAGGTAATCCACTGGTCCATGGACTGAAATCAGGCTTCAGAAAGTCGAGCCCCATGGAATCTACCTTCCTCTTCACGAGAACGCTGATCCTGAAGTCCAGGATGAAGTCACCCAGACAGTCCTGTTCCTTCTGGACATCTCTGCCCCTTGGGTTATGATGGATCACAGGGTCCTATGTGATTTTACCTAAGATTTTTTATTCATGGCTTTTGTATGGAAACATTTTTACCGAAAAATATACCTAATTTATTTATTTTTGTTTATTTGGTGGGGGCGGATCACTCGCCAAAGCCACCCCGTTTCCCCATGTTTATAACCCACCGATCCCCCTGCTCACGTGTTTTGACCTCTTACCCCTCATATATATATATGGAAAAAAGAATTCAGCATTTTTTCGGTAAACATTTTTCAGTAAAAAACGCATCAAATAAAAAACCTCAGTACAATCACTGGATACAGGCTCACAGTATTCTTCTCAAATCTTTTCAACACAACTGGCTTTAAATGGACTGCATTTAATGGGATCGCATCATTCCTGAAGGAAGAGCAGCACAGGTTAAGAAAGGACATTTGTGCTCCGAAGGTCAAACATGCGCATGTGATGATCCACAGGGATCTGCTCTATCCCCTCAGACACATAGGGCCTCATTACACATTAGGCGGTAAGGGAATAACGATACCGGTAAGGGATTACCGGTATCGCTAAAATCCCTAGCTAATCACGACCCGGACTGGCTGTTACCGCTAAGAACGGTGCCACTTATAGCAGTCTGTGGGCGCGCGACCCCTCAGGTTGGAAATAGCGTCATGGCGCCAATAGCACGCCATTACAAGCCATGCGGACATGCAAATAGCGGCATGGTATTGGCCAGAGAAGCCCATACCGGCATGGAGGAAATACCGGCATCGTGAACCACCCGTTAAGAGAGCTGAGTAGTGCCCCCACCTGCCACAGGTGGCCACAACAGCACAGGTGGAGGCAATGGAGACTGGGGCAGCACAAAAGGAGCACACCACACCCCTTCCCACACCCATTCCCACACCAAGATGGTTACAATACTTGCCGCATTACATGGGCTGGAGGACATGATTGCATTGCAGCACCAACAACAACAGGCAACACAGAGGAGACGCAGGGGGAGGAGGATGGCGACACTGGCCCAGCAAGCCCCACCAGTGCATCGAATCATACCACAGAGGCAGCCAGCAATCCCCAGGATTCTAGCCATTCCATTCAACCTAACCCCTGAGCAGACACACTCCCTGTGCCGCCTGGACTGGGATACCATCACCACCATTGCGGACATGATTCACAACGACATAGGGAGCCTCATAGACATCCGTGCTGCCATCCCCCCTCTACTGAAGGTGGTAACTGTGCTCCACTATCTGGCCACAGGCACCTACCAGCATACAGTAGAGCAGATGCATGGCATTTCACAACCAGTATTCTCATGCACGCTGACCCAGCTGCTCGATGCCCCCCTGAAGCACACAAGTGAACACATATCCCTGCCATGGACAGCCCAGGAGATCTCCAACAACAAAGTTGGCATCTATTCACTGGCAGGCATCCCAAGTAGCATCGGGGCCATCGACTGTACCCATGTGGAAATTGTGCTCCCACATCACAATGAGGCAGTCTACCGAAACAGAGAGCATTACCACTCCATCAATGTCCAAATGGTATGTGACTCAAACAAGATAACAACACATTTGTGCCCGATACCCCTGATCAACCCATGATTCAATGGTCCTGCGGAACTCAACGATACCACGCAACATGGAGCGACATGCTGGACAACGTTCGTGGCTACTTGGTGAGTAGCAGGGCAAGCACATGGCAGTGTGATGTGGGGTGTGTTTTGGGGGGAGGGAGATGCATACTCCAACTGGTTGTGGACTGTCATCCGTACAATAAAGGGACATACAGATGTACGCCAATGTCCACCAAGGCAGCCCACAATGGAGCGGACACGAAACCACATGCAAGTCGTAAGCTGCACAACAAAGACATCAATCCATAACGCAAAACATGATACATCTATCCACATGCACATTGCACATCATACCATACCCTATATGACACAAAACTGCTACATGCAGCCAATCTGCATAATGTAAATGGGCGTTGAACAACATCACAACAGATATGTGCCCTTGAGTGAATGCTAAGGGAACACCTGTAGCCATTGTACAGAACCACACCCATACACCACTAGTGATGTGCCGCTTCACAGCATGGGGACATCGGAATCATAATAGCAGTACACTAGCAGTGTGGTACAAAGGATGTCTGGGTCCAGGAACACCTAGGACCTGTCCACACCCAGGACATGGCAATTACTGCCGGAGGCATGCATGGTGCACGCCCACTTGCAGGGACTAGCTTACCTTCTCACATTGCAGTTACACTGATCGTCTCCATGCATGCTGTGATTCGTGGATGCCAATCACAATGCAAACTGAATTAATGTGAAATGTACAGGTTGCAATTGAGGTGACCAGTAACAAGGCCCCATTGTTCCACCCATGCAGGTGATGCTGGCTATCCCCTGAAGAGGTGGCTCCTTACCCCTATACGGAACCCACAGAACAGGCACGAAGAGGAATACAACCTTGCACATAACCGTACCCGCGTCGTGATTGAGCAGGCATTTGGCCTTCTGAAGACACGGTTCCGGTGCCTAAGCTGGTCGGGTGGGACTCTCCTGTACGGCCATGACAAGGTGCCGAAGATAACCATATGTGTATCAGATGGAATGTGCCACTTCCCCCTGATGTCGAAATGCAACCACCTGATGAGGATGATGATGATGATGGGGATGAGGGTGGGGCAAACGGGCTGGCAGGTCATGCAAGAGGCGATGGCCAGGAGGCACACGATGTGCGTCAGCATCTGATCTATCAAATATTCGGAGAGACATGGTTCAACTCTTTTGGATGGATATGGGTATTGTTGCCCTGGTGTATGTGGTGAAGCGTCCAATGGGCCCTGTACCCAATGAAGTACACATACACAATGATGAAGACCAAGCCTGTGTTTCAACTTGTCAACAGTGCATTATGATGAATTTGAGAACAAAAAGTGCATCGCCCCAACTGTGCAAACACCCTTCCCCCCTCCCCCCACAACACTCCCAAAAACATCCTTTCCCCCTTCCCCCCACAACACTCCCAAAAACACCCTTTCCCCCCTCCCCCCACAACACTCCCAAAGACACCCTTTCCCCCCTTCCCCCACAACACTCCCATGTGTGGCTTGTAGTACGTAGGTGTCCTGCTGCACATGTGCAGCTAGTTCTTGCTGGCCCTACTTCTCATGGCCACCACCGCCATTGGGAGGTTGGGATGGTGTGCGCCTCATGGTGCGCAAGGAGCGGCGGCGGGTGCTTGTCTGACGTGAACTTGCAGAGGAGGATGTGCCCGGTTGATCCTGTGGTGGGGGAGATATTGTTGGTCCATAGCGTCCGCTATGCGGGTGAGGACCTGCCTCAGTTGGGCTATCTCCTCGCAGAGCCTGTTTGTGCAGGCCTCCATGCCCTCTCTTGTCTGGCTTGCATTGGCCCTAACCTCCTCCCTCAGACGGGCTGCCTCTTCCACATGCTGGCCAACCAGCGCTGTTATTTCCACCTGCCTCTGGCTGATGGCTGACAGGTCATGGCGACTGCGTCCAGCTCTTGGGGTGGCTGCTGTGCCCTGGTCCATGGCTCGGCCATCAGGTGAGGACACCTGAGGACTCCAGCACCCTTCCATGGTCTCGTTGCCAGATTGTCCATGGCTACTTGATCGAGATGGTGGCCGTGGGCTTGCCTCAATGGATTGTGGGGGCTGGATGTCTGCCTTTGCATTTCCAGGTCAATGGTCTCCTCCACGTCAGACAGCGGCGCGGTGCCTGCTGCCTCACCAGTCGAACTGGTGGCAGCAGAGAGCGGGTCCTCGGAGGTTGTTTCCAATGATGGGGGGAACACTGCCGTGGGTGCAGCAATTGTAGCAGCCGTGGCTTCAGGCCTTGGTGAACTGGCGCTCTTGCTGCGTTTACCCCTCTGCTGGTGCTCACTCCTCCCTGTGCCCCTTGATGTGGTGGCGGTGTCCCCCGTCTCCTGTGCCCTGGCCTTTGTCTTGGCTGGGGGAGCCTGTAACACAGTGCCCTGCTCATCACTGTCTGTCTGTGAGCCTGTGGGGGACAAAAATAGGGAATAGCATCGGTGATGGTTCAACGTGCTTCATGCCGAATAATTACGTCATGCCGCTCTATGCATTGGGACCTCTTTAGTTGTGAATCCGGTAATGGGGATGTCGGGTGGGTCATGCATGCATGGGTCTGTGGTGCACGTGTATGTGGTGTTGCGTGCATGTGTGTGTGTTGGGGTGTGGCACTCACATGGGCAGGGTTGCGTGCATGTATGTTTGTGGCTGGATCCATGGGCTGATTCTAGACTCACATTTGGGGGGGACCTCACCCTTCACAGTGCATTGTTTAATGTGTACACTCACCTCCATCTGATGAAGTGGGCGTACCACGCTCCATGTCCCCGACTCCCTCGATGTATTCTACGCCAATTGTGCTGGAGCAGGTCTCCTCCCAATCCCGGAGTTTGATGGGAGAATCAGCACCACCTCCCGTGGCCATGGCCAGGTTGCGATTTGCAGCCAGTATGCTGCGGACCCGGAGCCGTAGATCGTCCCACCGCTTCCTGCAGTCGCTGACAGTGCGGGTGGTGGTGCCCACTGCACTGACTTTATGGGCCACCTCTGCCCAGATGGCCTTTTTCTTCACGAGGGTCTCACGGCGCATATCATTCGCAAATACAACATTAGCATTTGTGGCAAGGGTCTCAGATACATGATCAGCTCCTCGCTGGTGAATGTTTCTTTGTGCTGCCGATCCATGCCTTTCTTGAAGGCCTTTGGCATCGTCAGGGTATCCGGGATGCTTTGGTGTTGGAGTGGTGTGGAAACAGGTCCTGGGGGCCAAGAATGGCAATGGATTGTGTTTTTAAAGATGGCCGCCGTGCTCTTTCCCGTTCTTGTGCGATGACGCTATTTCCGGTTCCGCAATTTTACGGTGACCGCTAATAGCGGTGACCGCTATTTGCATGTTGCAGGATGTCGTAAGTGCTATCAGTGCTTTTGTCGATGCCGCAAAGGGTCTTTTTGGGGTCTTTTGCGGCATGGTGGTAGGGTCATTACAGGCATGGCGCTGTGCTTGTGTCCGCGTAATGCCACGCAATTAGCGACATCATGCCAAGCCAGACACGTTAATAGTGCCATGCCGGTAATGGCCGGATTTTACCACGTACCATGTAATGAGGCCCATAATCTCAATACTAGGCCGGTAAGATAGCTCAGTGGGTCAAGCACTTGCTGCTGCTATCTGAATGTGATTTGCAGGTCACAGGTTCGAATCCCGGTAAGGCCAACTCAGCCTTTCATCCTTCCGAGGTCGATAAAGGAATACCAATTTCGGTTGGGTGATATTGTATGTAAATATGTGCTCTGTAAAGTGCCTTGGATAAAGGCGCTATATAAATAACACATCATTATCATTTCTAAACATGTATAACCAAGTGGAAATAGCAATAACTGCATAAAGGCTGCGATTTTTTAAATACCAGCAGTCAAATCGCAAGCTGCATCATTACTGTTCACCGTAACTATCACGGGGGTGGGCAGGGGGGATTCTTGGGACGGGAAATAAATGGTGGGAGGGCTAAGGTATCTGCAAGGGACACACCTAGGGGAACCCCCTGTATAAAAAAGTAGAATGCAATGTCTCTGTCGGCATTGTTGTTATTTTCTGTATATTTGTGCTCTGGTTTAATAAAGAAAACCATACACACATTTACTTCCAAAATGCATATAAAACACAATTTATAAATAACCAAAAACAAAATTATACATTTACATTTCACAATTATAATGCAATAACTAATGGCACATAACTACATGAAAATCTAGGTCATCATGACATCATAGCTAAAATGTCTTCAATGCATCTGATCGATCCCAAAGTCAATGCAATCGTTCTCCCATTCAAAATGTTGCTCCAAAAAACATCCATATCCATTAATCTATATCGTCTCACATGCAGATAAAAATATTGACAGCTTATTGACCTAGATTGCATACAATGTAATAAAAAATGCTCAATAGTTTCAGTCGTACCCGCGTCATTACATTGCCTACACTGTCTTAAAGGATAGTTCCGGGACTTTTTTTTTATTGTCCCTACGGTTCGGCCATGTGTTTTTAAGCATAAATCGGTAGATCGTAGAAAACTTTCCTATGGACCTTACCCGACTTTTCGTCCATTAACGCACTCGAAATCAGCCGCCATTTTGTGATAATCCTATCATTTCCCCCCATCGACCTGGCTCACCTGCGTTTGCGGCACTAAATCGAATCCCCCGCCCCTGAGCCTGACATCAGCAGACGCGTACCGCCCATTTCCGAACGCCAAAGCACGTTTCGTGTCAACAATCGCTGCGCCTCAGCTAATGATGTGTCGCCATGGAAATGGCAGGACGCCTTTTTCCTCAATAAGTATAAACATACCGTTTCACAACACACAGCAGCAGATTTTCGATTTCATTACTCTCTCTGTGTTACTTTGAGTATTCTGTGACTCGTTTCTGTGTTCTGGTCAGCTACCTTCGCCGCTTCTAGGCCTTGTGAACACCTGTACCATCTCTGTAAATTATTTTACTTTCTTTACCACACAATGGCTACAATAATGCCGTATATGTACGAGCCCGATTACACCGAGGAGGAACTACTGGAAAGGCAAGCACGCGAAAACGATGGGGATTCGGACGGCAGTTGGGAGGACCAGTCAACGGATGAAGAGCCTGGACCATGTCGCATGGACGGCGTCTCCACCTGGTGCACGTGCAATCGGTGTGAGCTAATACCAACTGAGGAGGAGAACTGCTGCTGCCGTGAAAATTCTGGGTGCTCGGCCTACATTTCGGAAGGCGAGCCAAGTCCGCAATGCATCACCGAGCTGCCAGAGTTCAGGGAAGCCTGCCTCTCACGGACCGTGTTGAGGATGATGATGGTGCTTATGCACGAACTTCGCGGCACTGTTCGTCCGCGTAATCCGAGTAACGAGTAAGTATACTCTGGTTGTGATGTCAGTGATGCCACTACTATTTCATGGTCGTCTCCCACATATAAAATTACATCTACATATCATTCGAATGCATGTAAATTGGTTCCATATTGTGCATTTTCTAGATAGTATTTTTTTCAAAGCAGAATGACATTTTTTACCTGAATCGACAGTGATAAGAAAGTTTTGTCATTTTAATACAGTTTGCATCTTTCATTTTCACAGGTGGTACAGGCTGGTGGCCTATCGTTGCTTCACTTGGTGGCTTCACGGGAGGCTCGGACACCGCGTTCGGAGAGTAATACCTGCCTGTGCGGTACTTGCCATTAGACAACATTTCCCCAGCGACAGTGGACAATACCGCGGATTTTCCCTGGATGTGCTGCAACCGGAACTTTACAATGTGTAATGTTTATTATTTATGTTCAATTGAAATTAAGATCTAAAATAAAACCCAACATATATTTTAACAATGGTTGTTTTGATTTTTTAAATGAATCTAGTGTGTCTCCATTGAATAGTCTTCCTGTGCCTTGTCTTGTCACACCACATGTCTCCGGCCAGCATCCTCCCTCACGCTGGCCGCCCACCTTCAATCCACATAACCGTTGAACCCATATGCAGCAGACATACATATGTTATTTTGCGGGTTGGCATCAAGCCTCCCGGCCTTGCCTCCTCCCCCAAAAATACTTACCACACCACTTTGTTCAAGCGTTGGCAATAAAAGGCCGTTGGATTTTATTGATACAAAACATGGTTATAGGTAAATAATCAATATGGTTGATCATAATAAATCATCCTTTTGGGCACCGGGTACAGAGATGACCCCCTCTGGCCCGTGCCGCCTTACCACCACAGGCCAGCCTGCTGCTGACTAACTGCCTAGGCATCCAGGGTCTCCAGGGTGAACTGCACCCATATATTCTCCTGGGAGGGTGAGGTATTTATAAACTCACCCCCCTGCCTTCCATGTACTAGATCCTGCAGCCTGCCTCTTACATGCAGTTAGATGGCCTCTCCTTGGTGAGGCCCTGCGGCAAACGAGTCTTATCTGCACGACCACCGCCCCAATCCACCCCCCCGCCCTATCAAAGGCAGTTCGCACCGGGGTACTTGTGCTGGCAAGTGGAGCTGTCAGGGAGCGATAAAGGCCAAGAGGTGCCAAAGACCATGTACACTTCAAAGTGGTATATAGAGCATGGGTTGTTGTTCCCATGTCTACCTCCAGACCCCGTGTCTCCTGCCAAGCATCCCCCCTCACGCTGGACGGCCCCCTGCAATCCACATAAGTGTGTCTCCATTCACGAGTCTTCCTGTGTCTTGTCTGCACGACCACCGCCCCAATCCACCCCCCCGCCCTATCAAAGGCAGTTCGCACCGGGGTACTTGTGCTGGCAAGTGGAGCTGTCAGGGAGCGATAAAGGCCAAGAGGTGCCAAAGACCTTGTACACTTCAAAGTGGTCTATAGAGCATGGGTTGTTGTTCCCATGTCTACCTCCAGACCCTGTGTCTCCTGCCAAGCATCCCCCCTCACGCTGGACGGCCCCCTGCAATCCACATAAGTGTGTCTCCATTCACGAGTCTTCCTGTGTCTTGTCTGCACGACCACCGCCCCAATCCACCCCCCGCCCTATCAAAGGCAGTTCGCACCGGGGTACTTGTGCTGGCAAGTGGAGCTGTCAGGGAGCGATAAAGGCCAAGAGGTGCCAAAGACCATGTACACTTCAAATTGCTCTATAGAGCATGGGTTGTTGTTCCCATGTCTACCTCCAGACCCCGTGTCTCCTGCCAAGCATCCCCTCTCACGCTGGACGGCCCCCTTCAATCCACATAAGTGTGTCTCCATTCACGAGTCTTCCTGTGTCTTGTCTGCACGACCACCGCCCCAATCCACCCCCCGCCCTATCAAAGGCAGTTCGCACCGGGGTACTTGTGCTAGCAAGTGGAGCTGTCAGGGAGCGATAAAGGCCAAGAGGTGCCAAAGACCATGTACACTTCAAAGTGGTCTATAGAGCATGGGTTGTTGTTCCCATGACTACCTCCAGACCCCGTGTCTCCTGCCAAGCATCCCCCTCACGCTGGACGGCCCCCTGCAAACCGCATAATGCCACGACATATACACGTCATTCATTCACAAACACACCCCTGTTTCGAATTCTTTATAACCCACTTCATATTTCTAATGAGAACTTCTTTGCGCTTTGCTAGTCAACCCGTGAAGGTGCTGGTTATCTGCTCTTCGTCTCTGTGAACTTCCGTGAACACTTCGAGGAAACTCGTCAGTTTGCAACCTGTGAACTGCTCCCTGTTCTACAAGAAACTACTCTGATCCCTGCATCTAACTGTTTCTTCGTCAAGGTAAGGCCATGTACCATAATCATTTTGCGTCCAATTTCTTTTCGTTCAAGACAGTACATGCAAGGAACTAGTCACATGTTCTGAGTTTAGTCAAATTATTTTTCTATTTTTTTAAAGTTATTCAAATACTTAGCCGCATGTGAATAACGTGTATAGTTCCAAGAACCAAAACGAACCTTGCATTGAACCTTTTATGTGTCATTTAATTTTTTAACACATTGGTATTCATAGAGAATTGTTGATCTTTACTTTTCAGAACTTTCCACAATGCCTGCCTGTTCCATTGGCGGTTGCCCTTCGAAGACCCATAATAAACCTGAAGGTACTATAATGCATGTTTTCCCTAAGACAATAGATCAGATAAGAGAATGGGTCCGATATTGCGGATATCCACCGTCTGAGCTTGAAAGTAGAGTCCTAGAAGTCTTTGCGGACAAGAGGGGTGATCGATACCGCATCTGCAGCAGGCACTTTAGCTCAGACATGTACTCCACATCATTGCTAATAAAGAAGAACACACCGCGAGCGAGGCGAAAATTGCTCTCAACCGCTATTCCCACTCTATTCGTCCACATCCGTCCACTGGTGAGTCAAGTTTACGTATTTATCTCTCAGCCTTGCGGTAGTGTGTAGCATTAGCTAACAATAATTTCCCCATTTTTGTATCCACTCAATATGAAGGCGGAAGATTCTCCATCCGTGTCGTTATTGCAGTCATCAGCCACTTCAAGCGCCTATCGGGTAATCTTACTTGGCTATTCTGCCACTGACTTGTTTTAGGCATGTAAATCAATAGTTTTAATTTATCGTGTAATTATTTTACCTAATGGTACACCCTTGTACTCGTCCTCTAGTCTTTGTTTTCAGTTATAATTATTGTTATCCAAAATAATGCAAGTACTGTCTTTCAGGGAGATGCTGAGGAGTCCAACGTATTGACGACAACCGTTGATGTCACTCAGATGCTCGAGGTACGTTTCCGGACAGTTCCATCGATGGAGATCATCAGATCTTGCATTCTTGTAGCGTGATTGTTACACACAATGTTTCTTTCGTTTTTAGCCATTGATATGTCCTTCTGTCGTCGCCCTCCTATGTGTCTTCTTTTTTCAATATTGTGTTCATTACTAATGAAAGTCCTATGTTTCAGGGAGTCGATGAAGCATTAGTCCAAGAAGAAGGGGGAGCATGCAGTTACGGGTCGGCGCAACAGCTTGCAGAAGTGTGCACCGCAGTTACATCGTCCCTTGATGTTCTTATGCATTTCGAGGTATGGATACTGACAGTTCGATCAAGCGAAATCATATGACGTGATTACATCCGCTATACTTCCTTCTTTATTAACGCAAGTACTATGTTTCAGGGAGATGACGGAGCTTCTTCTACAAGAACATCACCCCTAGTAGTTGATGCAGATCTCTGGGTGGTGACACTTCCAACGATCGAGCAAATCGAATCATATTTACATATCCATTATTTATTTTAGACAACTGATCTTTTGTGCAGGTCTATTTAGATGAGCCGTTGACGCCTGCACAAAGTTTATGTTCTTTTTTACAAAATAGAAAACCATACTAATGCAATTACTGTGTTTCAGGGAGTTACTGAAGCATCATCTTCAATAATATCATCAATGGAAGTCTATGAGGAGCCCGAGGTATGGATCTTGACAGTTCCATCTAACTAGATCAACTAAGCGTGAAAAATTGTCGTTTGAATGTTCTACACAAAGCGTTCATTCGTGTTTTGCTATTGAGATGTACGTGGGTATTGGTCCCCAAGTACATTTTGTGTTTTCGATATTATTATACATACTAATGAAAGTTCTATGTTTCAGGGAGTCGATGGAGCGTCAGTGCGTGATGGATGTGCTTATCATGAAAATATAGTCGTTGCAGCGCAAGAGGAAGTGGAGACATGCACACACGAGTCAGAGCAACAGCGTCCTGATGTTGAAGTTCGAGGCAAGAAAGTTTCAAAGAAAAGAAAGCAAAAGAAGGTTAGTGTCCTAGTCACTATATTATGTTGTTTTTCACTGTTAATAGTTCAATACTGTAAGTTGTGTTTAAACTGAACATCCCTTTTCCAATCTGTCCTCTAGTTGCGAGTGGGTGTACGAACTAGATCTACACAGACAGTGAAGCGAACGAGAGATGTTGCTTGTCAAACCTTTTGGCAGGGACTTGAGACTGGAGATGCATCGTGCCAATGGGAAGAATATGAAGTGATTGACAACGGAGCTATACCACCACCAGCCATTGATAGTGAATGTCCTCCTGGTAGTTCGGATGCAGTCGGAGATCAATTTACAGAATCCACACCCGCAAAAAGTAAGACCGCGAGAAAGTTGAAGAAATTGTTTTATTCACCCATCGCCGGAGAAGGAACAGATGTTGCAATGGAAGAGAATGAAGTGGACGACAATGAAACACCTTCAATATCACTGAACATAGCGGAAGACGATATCAGAGATTCTACCTTTCATGTGAGTGACATGTCCTCAACGTTACAGGCCGAACCAGCTGGGATGCAGAGTGACAGTATAAGGAAAGAGGCCAAATTCATTGTATTCGATAGTTGTTTGATTGATATTATTATTCGGATGAAATGTGGGCATTCGGTTGGTGGGGAAGTATGTGGGGAGCCATTGATTAATGTGACTCGTGCAATTCGAGGCACTAACCTTAAAATACATGCCACCTGTACAAAATATCATCCTTTCTCATGGTCTGCACAACCCATGCTGGGGCAACTGCCAGCAGGCAATCTACTTTGTGCAGCGGCTGCACTTTTTAGTGGTTCAAGTTTTAAAAAGTTAGAGTCTTTCTTACAGTTTGTGGGAATCCATTTCATTGCGAAAACTCAGTTCTACAAATACCAAACCGATTATCTATTTCCAGCCATTAGCGAAGCTTGGAGAATGGAAAAAATGTCTATTGATAGTACATTCGCGGGCAAACGGTTCAGGCTAGCCGGTGATGGACAGTGCGACAGCCCAGGATTTTCAGCCAAGTACTGCACCTACCACTTTCAGGACATGGAAAGTAAGAAAATTGTGAGTTCGGTGGTCGTGCAGGTGTCACAAAGTACATCCTCAGTGGCCATGGAGAAAGTTGGCTTTGTAGCATCATTGCAAGAACTACAATCACGGGGAATGGTGATCGACCTGATAGCCACGGACAGACACGTTTCAATTGCCAAGACAATGAGAGAAGAGTACAAAAATATAAATCACCAATTTGACGTATGGCATCTTGCAAAAACAATCAATAAAAAAATGTCGGCTGCAGGTAAAAAAAAAGATATGCAAGGTATTTCACAGTGGTCCAAGTCAATCAGCAACCATCTTTGGTGGAGCTCAAAAACATGTAGAGGGTCGTTGGAAATTCTACTGGAAAAATGGCGGTCAGTAATGCTACACTGTAGCAACGTTCACCGCTGGACCACAAACCAACATTTCCACAATTGTGAACATGGCCATTTGTCCACAGAGGAGGCACGGAAGAAGAAGTGGTTGATTCCTTCATCACCCACTCACAAAGCCATTGAAAAGATTGTATTTGATAAAACTATAACAAGAGATTTGAGGGGACTCACGGAATTCTGCCACGCAGGAGATTTGGAGGTGTTCCACAATATGTGCCTAAAGTACAGGCCAAAACGATTGCATTTTGGCATGGAGGGCATGATAAATCGGACTCTTCTAGCGGTCTTGGCACATAACCATAATGTTGGCCGTCAACAAAGTAGGACGACCGGAACTTTAGGGACGCTTCGCTACAATAAGGCCTTCACTAAAAGAAGTAAACAATGGGTGATCAAACCAGTGTTTGTGGATATGCAATATGAGTTTATTGAGAGACTTATTGTTGATGTCCTAGATAGGCACATACATGGAGTTGTGAACGAACCTGTGCAGGGGACAACTGCATTGCCACCCAACATTGCCTCTGTTCCATGTCCACCTAAAGCAGAGCTCATTGAGAAATACACATCACGGTTTAAATGATTGTAATTTGATTGTCTGTTCTCTCGAGTCTCCTCATGTCGCAGGCCTATTGAATATGTGTAGCTATGTATTGTGTAAATAAAAGTGATTGCTCAGTGTACATGCAATGTGTCTCTCCACCCTTGTTCATTTGCGCATTAAATTAAACCAAACAGTAATATAAATCATTTTTCAAAAAATATAGAATGTCTCCGTATTTATGGTTCGCTGGGGCTGCAAATGCACGCAGACAAAATGCAAAGATGGAGTGTAAATTTCAAGTCCTGTGAGATGGCCTTACACTGAATGTAGCTAACTAGGAATGTGTGCTCGTTCAAAGTGAAGGTCAGCTGCTTTGATTTTTTGCTCGGGTGCCGGAATGGCCCACGACTCAGTATAAGGTTCTATTGTTATTTGACCTTGACAGGCCGGGACCATCCCGAAAGACTTCTTTTTGGGGGTGTGGTGCAATAACGTAAGAAACGATAATGAATATAATTTCAGAAACGAAAGCCATTTAATGTTCGTTCATTAGAAGAAATAACGTCGGCATAGAAGAAGTGGTATTTCGGGGCTGCCCTACGCACAGACACAATGGAAAATGCAAATATAATGTAAGTAACTCTTTAGATGAGTTTGTACCGCAATTTAATTACTATACAGTAGCTTTAAAGAAGGGTTAAGTTGTTCTTGTTCGTTCTATGTGGCATATTGTTTTGTACCACGCACTATCTTGAGGAGAACCATCTCCTTTTACGGAAGCACCTCAAAACCTTACTCTTTGCTTCTGCTTTCTCTCTCCCTCTCCCCTGCTACAACTGGTCCACTGTCTGCGACCTCGGTCCTGGGCCCTTCCACTCTCCACCTGCACTGCCTCCCTGTCAACCCCTGCACTGGGGGACTGTCTCAGTATCCTACAGCCCCCCCTTCCCAGCACTTGTTCTGCACTTACCTTGCACTCGCCACCAGCTGGCCCTATGTATTTATTATTTTATGCTACTTACCTTGTACTCCACTTCCCCCCTCCCCTTCTCCTTGCACTTTTACCTTCCCCCTACCCCTGCACTTGCGCGATCTGAATGACACCTGGCCTAGTAGGATCGTTGTCTGTCTTCTCCTTGTTCCCCCCCTCCCTGCCTCGCCACGCCTTGAAACACTTGTGTATAGCCGCGTTGCAAATGCCATATTATATCATATCAGTGACGAAGTGGTCCACTCGCGCTCAGGCGGCTCTGAAAAAGGCGGAGGAGAGGGGGTGGGTTACTGGAAATGACGTATAATACCCAGTTGCACTGTCCTAGCTATGAAATAATTTCCCAACCTAATATATAAAATGAATAATTTTAATAAAGATCTGATGGTGAGACTAATTTCATTTTTTATGTTTTTAAAACAGGTACATCCTTCATTATTGTATGTGTCACGAGTACCAGACACCGGCGGATGGGTTTTTCAACCGCCAGTTGCTTCTCCGCGTGAACAACGTTACCACGTGACCATTTTATGGGACGATCGCCAAGTACAAGTATGCCCTTACGCGGTACTAACGGCTAGATGCAACATACAGACCGTTGTGGTGGCCTAGTGCCTCGTTGTTGGAACAGCCATGCGATTATCAGTGCGACCGAAGAGCTTATTTTATCGTAAACCAACACCCTGTGTACTGCACACGAACATCGCCCTAAGACGAACTATTTTGGATCGAGAGCAAAGAAAAATGCAAATCGCTGAATATTCTCTAAACATTTGATGTCAAATAAATGTACTTTACCAAATTTACAATCTTGCGGTTTGATTTAAAAGTACAGTTTCATATTCCGAATTGTGGCGCGCTGTGTTGTGAGCTGATCTGTGTTGGTTTCCGGGTTCTGTGTGGAGTCGCGTAGAAGACGCCTGGGCGCGTTTGCCTACGCAGCACAGTCACGTCACGGATAGAGGCGGGGAATATGAATGTTTTGATAAAGTCTGTTTCAGGGGCGGGGGGTTTGATTTAGTGCCGCAAAAGCAGGTGAGCCAGGTCGATGGGGGGAAATGATAGGATTATCAGAAAATGGCGGCTGATTTCGAGTGCGTTAATGGACGAAAAGTCAGGTAAGCTCCATAGGAAAGTTTTCTACGATCTACCGATTTATGCTTAAAAACACATGGCCGAACCGTAGGGACAATAAAAAAAAAGTCCCGGAACTATCCTTTAAGGTCCCGTCTGATTGCACAGCGTGTAGAGCGCTCGCTTTGACACCTGTGCAGAGCCTACTGACGCAGGTTCGAATCCCAGCAGGGCCAAACTCAGCCTTTCATCCTTCTGAGGTTGATAAATGAGCACTACACACCGTGGGTAAATAATAAGTAGCGCTCAGATACCTGAGGGTTAGTAGCGCTATATAAATGCTAAATAATAATTATTATTGTTATTAAGGACCTTTCAAGGCAATTTCTTGCCCCCACAATGTGTAGTGTAGTTAGCAAGTTCACGCAAAATTGCATAAACTTGCATCTCCAGCTGGGACTTGGCAATCATTCAAGATATGCTTCTGGACATGAGTGAGGCTTCTCACTTTTCACCCCATTGTGGAACAAAATGTATTCTCCCACTGCCTCACTTGTTCTTCTTCAGTCCCTTGCTAACACAGCCGTTTTCACCTTTTGATGATCATAGCCCAGAAACTCCAATGATCTATCCAGAGCCAGTAAAACATTCTCATTTTATTTTTGCCCAACCCTTGAATTGAACAGAGAATTCAATTATCAGCAGGGTTTTTAACTCAGAATATAGGGAGTTGTCTTCTGGCAGTCTAACACTTTCTGAGAAAGGAGAGGCACTTCCATTCAAAACAGGATTCCATCGATTGCAAACCCAACTCAGAAAGTATGACAGAATCTGGGACACCCTTAGGCAATCCCAGGACATTCCGCCAGATAGATCCTTCCAGCAAAGACCAATTAGACTCCACCCCTACAAACATGTCAATATCATACATTAGAGATGGTAACACCTTGGATGTGTAGTTTGTTCTTGCAGGCTTTAGAGAAAGTTTCCCCACTTTCCACATGACTCTTTTCAAGTGCGCACTGACCTTATTATACATTTTTTCCTCATGGCCTCCAATCTGAACTTTTTATTAGGGCAGCCATATATAGTAAAGTATGGATAACTTCCGACGTTCTCAATAGGGGAGTACCTTCATTTTCTGGCAATTTACCACAAGACCGTGTGCATCCATAAAGGACACTAATCCATTTATGGACCATTGGAGGCCAATTGGAGTTTGGCCCATGATCTCAATGTCATCTGCATAAAGCATAATGAAATTCCACAGAACCAACATTCTGAGGAAAAGCCTTGACCACATCCAGCCAGGAACCCAGGTCCAGAAGATAACAATTGAACAAGGCTGCGGCCAGCGCACTATACTGTCGAACACCCCAGTGTGTCATCACCGCCCTTGACAATCTTCCTTCACCATTTAAAAGGACCCGGACACTGGTATGTTTATGCAGGGAAACAGGAATTTCCAACACATACGGAGGAATACCCCAAGCTTTGAATTTCTGCCATTGGAGACAGACTCCTGACCACTGCATCAAATGCAGAGGAAAGAACCAACGAAAACAAGGTAAATTGGCTTCCTCTCTGATCTCTTTATGTTCACCAGCATAGATACTATAAACCCACTTGGCTGGGTCCTGAGATCCCCCCCCGAAACTGCTCTGATTGTGTCCAATACATCTGGCACTTGGGGCCCACCCTCTGAGTGACTCAAGCACCAATGTCAAAAAAACTCTTACTACAGGAATCAAGAAGGGCGATAGGACTATGATTTCCCAGCAAAGACATATCAACCCTCTTGAAAATAGGCACCAATATCGCAACCCTCCAGGAGTCCGGTATCCTTGTATTTAGCAGGATATTCCAAAACGGAGTAAATAGAATCTCTGCCAATAGGGTCAGGATCAGACTACATTATGAAGTTAGAGATTCTGTCTGGGCTCGCTGCCCATGAACATTTTGATGTAGTTATCACATGCTCAATATACCCCTTGTCTAATTCATGAACCCAGTCACAAGACTCAAACTGCAGATTGACACCAGCATCCCCCCCTTCCCAGGCATAAGTTCCCTCAATAAATTCTGCCCACGTCTCCTCAGCTATACAATTTGCTTAAATGAATACTTGCCTGCCCGCATTGTCACTGATTTAGTATCCTTATCTTTCAGGATCTTAAGAATCCTCTCTCTCCCTCCAATTGAAATAAACAACCTTTCTGACATTTCACCCAAGTCTTAAAGGTTTTTTTAAATATTTTTGCTTTAGCCCAGTACTCAGCAGGGTCTGCATATTGTCTCCACCTTCTAGGTTCTGTCCTCACTTCTATTTTCCTCTGCTGGACTGTCCCATCAAATAGATGATCAATATCTCTCTTCCTTGAAAAACCAGCAGTGCCTTCTCCCATTCTCCCTGATCCCACCTTCAATAAATGGAACAAAGTTATCTACCAAGAGAGCCTCGTCAACTGAATCTACTGAAGCAGAATCCACCCAGTCTTTTAGGAAATCAATGGCCGTCATTACAAGTTCGGCGGTATCCTTGCCGGTAAAACCGTCAGGCTGCCGCCGAACTTGCAAATTATTACGGCGCCTGGCAATGGGGAAATACAGGGGCATTACAGCCCTGGTGGACCCTGTATTTCTCCATTGCCGGGTGCCAGTAATAATTAATCCCCATTCCCATTTGAGCCCCATTGGGCTCAATGGGAATGGGGAAGCCAAATGCACCGGCACCATTCATAAATGGTGCGGGTATATCCAACATGGTCTGCTTGTGGGTGCCAGTCCACCCGCCAGGTCAGTCCTGGCAGGCGGGAAGGCACTGACGAGCAGAACTAGTAGTTTGCCGGTCCGGTAACAATGGTACCGGCAAGCTTACTGGTACCATTGTTACCGGACTGGCAAGCTTACTGGTACCGTTGTTACCGGACCGGCAAACTTATAATGAGGCCCATTGAATTTAGAAATAGACCGGTCATTCAATATAAACCGATTTGCCAAGTTGTTCACCTGAAATTCAACTCTCCCCAATGTATCCCTCTCCTCCAGTAACCACTTAAAACATCAACTCAACAGAGAATGATCACTACAAGATGCCCTATGTACATCAAAGTCCTCTACCATATGTAACAATGGCCGTGAGATGCTAATTGTTCTGTATCATATTCTCAGGCACCATTACCATATTCAAACAATGCAAATCCCAATCCTTTAATAACCCACACCATCTGACCACCTCCCTCTCTTCCCCTTTCCCACAGAAACATTTTCTACATAAGAGGTGTTGATTTTCTCACATGAACAATTTAAATCACCAAGCAAAATTATATTAGGCACTTTTCCCCTGCTCAATTACTCACGTAAAATATTTTCCTCACAATAGACAAAGTCTTTCTCATGGAACTCCTGATGATTCCAATAGAAATTCAGCAATAGGACTTCGGTCAGCCCCTCCCCGCCTTCCCCCTTCTGAGAAACAGAGACCACTAACATTCCTGGGTGGTCTATATCTATCACTTTACAAGAGCAAACTATTTCACACCTAAAGGCTGACACTAGACCCTAGTTGGTCTTCCCATAGGGCCTTGTCTCGCAGCTTTACTAAAAACTGCAGAACCATCCAACACAGGAGTATCCTTCAACCAATTTTCCTGTAAATGTATAACCTGGTATGTTTTTAATAACCTCATATCTACCACATCCCCTAACAAATGTTTGAACCCCCTTGTGTTCCATGATGCCAGACCAACCCCGATGGCTGCTCTTTGTGTTATATTATAGCATCTTGATGATGTAAATCAATCGTCCCTGGATCTTGGGATGAGAGTAAGTTGGGAGAAAATAGATACACGGAAGGCGGTAAGGGTTAACGGTCACCGGTAACGGTACCGGTGACCGTTAACCCTTACCGCCTTACTACGAGGTCCCTTTGCGGGTTGGAACTTTAACGCCTGCTTTTTAGCAGGCGTTAAAAACCAACCCGCAAAGGGACCAGGTTGCTAATTACGGTACCGCAATTTGCGGTACCGTAATTAGCACCTTCCCCATTCCCATGATGCCCTATGGGGCAAAAATGGGAATGGGGAAAGACAATGGGGGAAGGGGGAATTACCGCCCGCCAACCTTGGAATAGGGCGGTAATTCCCCTTTCCTCCAAGGCGGTGCCGGTATTTTACCGGCATGGACCAATGTGCTAATAGCACCTTGGTCCACCGCCTACCGTGTAATGAGGCCCATAAACCTGTTACCTATTATTGTGGGCAGAGAATCAAGTGCCCCTGGAATGACAAGGGGTAATTATACCTTGACATCATCATGCCTTCTAATCACACCTAGATGCTCCCTCTGTCCCATGACATTGTATCGATTTTGTACATGTGAATTGTTATTCATCAATGAGTAGACCTGTTTTTCCAAAGCTTCAATGTCATATCATTTAAAATCCAGTGTATTCTCTTTCAATTGCCTTGGTTTCATCTTCTTTCCTTGGACCTCAGCCTCCTGTTTTCTTTCCGTCCTATAGCCCATATCGAACATTACCGAGGCATGAGACATCATTAGTTCAAGAACTATAGGGTAGACTAAGTGAACAATTGCTCAATTGACATCATTTATAGACTGGGGAACCTCTACCAATGAAATATCCTTTGAAGTAATCACGTGTAACTGTTCACGATTCAGACATGGACTATCATTTGTTGCAAACATATCTGTGATTATCATTGATTTAGTTAGTTATGTGGTTTCCCCATTGATCTTCCAATGTCTGGTGGAGGGTATTACTTAACGATCAGATCTTCGGGCAAATGTTCCAGGGGGCCATACAGATCTTCATTCTACTAGGTCCCTCAGATGTGGATCCTATTAATTGCTGGCTCTGATTAATTTGCTCCGTATCATCATACTCCTTCAATGGACCAGACCATTCCATCTTCTTATATAACCAACTGTTAAATGGCTTAGATTTCACATTTTTAAGGGAAATCTTTTCTTGAGTCTGAGTGGCCACGGCAGGAATACATTCAAATTGAGTTGCAGTTCCCCTAAAAAGCACCTGATTATTCGACATATGTCCAAGCGCAGATGCTTTGGGAGATGGTACCAGTGTCTCTGTTAATCTAATATTTTCATTTCCCCCTCTTTTTTTTAGATTATTTCTGCTTAAAACAATTTCGTTTCATGTTTACTTTCCCACTTGGTTTCTTAGTCGTTCTTGGATTTTGCATAGCCCTGTCTTCTCCACAAACCAACATATCCTCTTAACCCTGGGGGGAATTTGTAGCGTGAACATTTATGCTTGATTTTTCTTCATTCTCCGTGTCCAGGTTTTCCACTATTGCATCTGTCCCAGTAAAGGCGATGGCTGCCATATATCGTGATTCTAGCACTATGTCCACTAAGCATGTCAGACCTTCTCTGATAACCTGTTGCTCCCTGTGTATAGTAGTGCAAAGAGATAATAGTGCTTTTAGCGTTATACGGATTACAGAATCAGAGTAGCGCTCATCATTAGAAGGATCTATGACGGATATGATGTATCGTGCCCAGGGGACGAGGCATATACACACGTTCGGCTATTTTCTTGAGGTCCGGAGATTTGGATACCTTCTCGAGGGTCAACGGAAGTTGGGACGCACTAGGCATTACTGTATTCTCGTCAGTTAGTAGATCAATTGCAGGAACACGCACTGCCTCTTGCTGTAAGTTCAGGCACAAGTTCAAAAGTGAATTGTTATCAGTGGGCACTCTACCCCTAGAATCAGACCGCTTCAAAACATTCTGGACACTAGCGGCACTTACTTCCTCAAGTGTTTGAAAGATAAACATGTTTTCCGCTTTTATTTGTAAATACGCAATAATCTTGCCTTTAGTACCCTTGTTCAAAGTAAGTTCCTCCAAGCAATCACCTGTTGCTACCACAGTTGTTTTTAGCGGTGGTTTCCCTTTTTTGATCTTCCTGATAACGTTCTTATTTAGGAGAATTTTACCATGAGCTGCTTTTATAGTGCTACGAAGCTGATATTTCCGACAAGTCGCTGGCATGCTCTCCTTAGACACATTCAGTGACCTTCCAAAGTGCACAATGAACGCTAAGCACCTCTATTTAAAATAAGCCGCACTTGCAGCTTTCAGCTGAATACATGTGAGTGATATTGCAAAGCTGAAATCTCGAACACAGAGAGTGCCCTTCCTCAGCCCTTCCGCAACCTCCTATCGTCTGCGTAGCTGTACAACTGCCAATTTCCACAGAGCTCAAAGGGTACAAAATCCCCACTGTCACTGTGTGAGGACCTCTTAGGTAGAGGAATGCAGGAGAATGCAATAGTTGCAATAGGGAGTTGTGTAAGTTATGTAAGAACTCGGTATCGGCACGGCCCGTGGCGAAGGTCAAACTCTACTGTTTTGAGTCCCCAACACTGCCTACCTTTCTATACTCAATCTGTTCAACTCTGTTAATCTCTGCCATGTTCAGTCTTGCAGCCCTCACAGCTGGGCCCACCACGGATCACCAAACATTTCTGTGGGCGGACTCCTCACAACGCGGTACGGGACACAGAACACGATGCTGCACGGATCGCTCCTCATACCGTAGTTCCTACTCTCTTGCAGCAAACCTCGCCGCATTACGAGAATGGAGGAATGGACCCACTATGCCTCGAACTGCGTACAAACGTGCAAACAATGGCCGTCAAGCCGCACCAGTCGCAATTGGCCACGTCCCACAATTTGAAGGGATCAGACATGAAACACATCTTCACTTGATCATTGAGGGTAAAACTGAACTACTTTGCCTGCTGACCTTTTACTACCTAGCCGTTTTTCTACAATCTCTGACTATGCATCCTACTCATGCTACGTGAATCAACCATTCTTGGACTTGAGAAACGCACGCCAGAAGCCTCCACGTACCTATGACTGCTCCCCCTCCTACCCATTCGCTTCTCAGTGTGCCGCTTTCCTTACACCCACGACAAGTCAGTCCGGAACCGGACTAGCCATTTCCCAGTACTCCGCATATTATCAATACATGTGTTCTCTGTGTACAGCTTTGGTATAGCTGTGTAAAGCTTTCAAAAGTCAGCTCTAGATGCAACACTGCCGAAATGCATCTCCATACTAATATAAAATCTCAAATCTAGAAGTGTCATTGCCCATTCATGTCCGACTGCCTAAAATGTGATAGAGTCAAGCTAAGCACCTCAACATCACATCACCAATGTTAGGCCAACCAAATATGTCACTACTTAATGCTGCCATCCCAAATCCAACCCACATGTGTTTTTGCCTAAATGTTGCATTACTTTGGATTGTCTAACTGTGTTGTGCTATTTACCTTATTACTGCATCACTAATGATATATAAATGCAGATGTTCTATTGCTTATTGCATCTCTGCACTACCTCTGATTTTCGATTTTTGAGGTATCACTACCTTAATTATGCTGACTGCTGTAAACTCAAACCTAGCTACATTAATGTTATGTTATGTTACCTTGCATTTATATAGCGCCTTATGTACCATTGGAATGGTCTCAAGGCGCTGGTAGGTTGAAAGCACTCGGTAACCGACGTTCAGGTCAGTAGAATGAATAGAGAGAGTCAAAGGTGCGTGTGAGCACCGGTTATGTGTGCAGCTGGTGTGGTATTTGTGTAATAGCTGCTTCTTAGCAGTAGGTGTGGTGGTTGAGAGATCAAGAGTATGTGTTCGTTCTGGCAGGTTTTATCCAGACCGATTCTGGCTGCGTTAGGCCTGAGAAGAACGCCTAGGCTGGAGGGTGTGTAACCAGCAGTGATTAGTTAGAGTGATGTGGAGTATGAGGCGGATGATGGTATGAGAACAGCTATACCGAATGGTGTCATAGTATCGCTGTGTTCTAGTTGAGTGGTGATGTAAAGAAGAGAGTAAGGTTGGAGATGTGATATGATGGTTTACATGCTCTTTCAAACGTTCTATGCACTCCAAAACATTCCATGGAAGTTGCGCAATTCTATGCGCTCCAATCCGTTCCATGCACTCGAATCCGTTCCGTGTATTCTAGGCTATTTTATGCACTCCAACCATTTTTTGCACTCCAGCCAATTTATGCAATGCTTCTTTCATTCGTTCTACCCAGGTTATCATTTCTCCATGCATCATCCATCCACGTACATTATCTTCACATGTTCCATCCACCCTCACTTGTTCAACCCATTTCACACGTCCCATCCACTTCACAGGTTCCGTCCACTTCTCCGGTTCCACGCACTTCACCGGTTCCAAACGCATCACCCATTCATCTACCTACTTCATCCGTTCTACCATTTCACCCATTCCACTCACTTCACCTATTCCACATTCGTTCATCTGTTCCATCGACATACTTCACCCGTTCCATCCACATACTTCACTCGTTCCTCCCACATATTTCACCCATTCGTTCTACATGTTTCACCCATACCATCCACATATTTCACCAGTATCTTCCACATATTTCACCCTTTCTATCCACATACTTCATCCGTTCCATCCACATACTTCACCCGTTCAATCCACATACATCACCCGTTTGATTCACATACCTCACCCGTTACATCCACGTACTTCACCCGTTCCATCCACATACTTCACCCGTTACATCCACATTCGTCACCCGTGACGAAACACTGTATTCCTTGGCCACTCATGTTGCCTCCATACCCACAACCGCTCATCCGATGCAGCACGACGCACCACCAGGCGAGGCTATTTACACCTTGCACCTAAACTCATGTCGCCATGTTCCTATTTGCACCCGCATGCCTTGAGTCAGCTCCCCGTACCATGAGGCGATGCTGTCCATACCATGCACAATCTCTGACTATGCATGCCGGTACCTGAACATATTTCGCCATGTACTTACTTGTTCCTGCATGTCTGGATTCAGCTCCCCGTACCATGAGGTGATGCGGTCCTTACCATGTACCTGAACATATGTCGCCATGTACTTATTTGTTCCCGCATGTCTTGAGCCAGCTCCCCATAACATGAGGTGATGCTGTCCATACCATGTACCTGAACATATGTCACCATGTACTTACTTGTTCACGCATGTCTTGAGTCCGCTCCCCGTACCATGAGGTGATGTGGTCCTTACCATGTACCTGAACATATGTCGCCATGTACTTACTTGTTCCTGCATGCTCTGAGTCAGCTATCCCTACTATGAGGGGAGGCTGGCAAAACTGTGTACCTTAACTTATGTCAATATGTACTGCATTCTTTGAATTAGTTCCCCATACCAACCATGGGGGAGGCTGTCCATACCATGTACTGACTGTAACCTGTAAGCAACCAATGTAACCAATCTGTTAAGTAATGTGCCTAGATGCCTTTGGGCTTTGTGCGCTATATAAATGACAAAATAAATAAATAAATAAATCAGCATTTATGCCACCAGCAGATAAACTACAAAATCACCCCAAACCAGTTAGAACACTGGTCATGTCTAATGAAAAGTTTTGCAATGGTTTCTGCCTGAGATTCCCTGTAGCACTGTAGTTATTCCTAAATAGGGCAGCAAGAAAGTAATTGATTGTCAAACTGAGAGGCCCCATTACAACCGCCCAGAATTCCTTCCACTGGGTGCTAGTGTAGAAAATAGTTTATTTCAAAGTGTTGTACATCGTCCATCTCATGTACCTGTTCATTTTCACACTTCTTGCGGGACCTTTTCCAGAAGACCACCAATTCTTTGTGAATGCATATAGGGGTTTTTCAATAGATACCTTGTCTCCAGAATTCTGTGCGGTATAGGCATCCTGACTGGTACTGGGCATGTCGCAATTTTCCAGTTCCCAGCATATAGGCAACATGGGGGCAGAGCTTCTGGTTGTGGTACCCGGCTCCTCCTCTACACCTCCTTCACCATTGACTGCTCTACCATTCTTGTCCTACCACACCGCCAAACTTATCTCATTAAGCAGGCAATTCCTGAGCCCCAACAACTGCTTCACACTCTTCAGAGCCATTATGCTGAGCAAACTAGACTATTGTAATGCCCTATTTAAGGGCACATCCGCGTCCAATATAGACAAGCTACAACTGCTTCAAAACAAAGTCCTCCGGGCGGCTCTGGACCTCTGATAATCGGAACGCACTTCGCCAACTCGACGAGAAGTCCATTGGCAACCAATAGAAGCACGGATTGACTTCAAAACATTGACTATTGCGGATTGTTGCATCTTCAATGAAGCCCCCATATAGTTGAACCATTGCATCACAACGAAACAACACTGTTGCTCACTCCGCTCCTCTGACCAGCTTACCCTAGCTGTCCCACGCTTTAAACTAGCAAGAGCAGGAGGGGTTACTTTCAGCACCACAGCCCCTACCCTGTCGAACTCCGGTCAGCTTTAAGGCGACTGTTGAAAACTTGGTTACTTAATAAGTATAACTAACACTCTAAGCATGAACCATCTCCTACTTTGCCTCTACTACTTCTTACCAACCTATTGATCTGTAAAGTTTTTACTCTGTTACTACCCTGTACAAACGCAGTGATACCTGTGGGTCTGGGCGTTACCCAAATGTTAAAATAAATACATTATATTAGGCCCATGGCTGAAATTGTTCACGCCCAGTGTGGGATGGTTTTCTGAGCAATGTGTGGACTGGTGTTAGGGCGCATCGAGTGCCTGGTGCACATCAAACTTAATGTATTGCAATGTTTCAATCTTGCATTTCATTAGTGGCTAGGCTGGGCAAGGTGAAGACAGGCGTGTCCAGGGAAAGTATTAGTGCACATGCGTGCTCTGCAGATGCTTTTGCCTCACGGGTGGACCATCCTCTCAAGAACACTGTGGTTCCCTCTTCCACAGCAACCCCTGCCTGTCATCTCCCAGAGATGCAGGTCCAAGCTACTTTTGAGGGGTCCATGTGCAGAAATGCATGGGAGCAGAGCAATGGGAGGAGACAGCCAGAGATGCGCAACGGCTTCATGGGATGCAGGGTAGGGTTTCAGGTCATGCCATGATGAGGCGCCTAATACCGCGCCATTCGGGTCCGTGTGTTCCTTCCACGTAACCTAGACAATGTACACATCTTAACCTTGCATGTGTGTGCTTTGTGCTCCATGTTTGTGTGCTTCATGATATCAGTTGGGTGGGTGAGAGTTTCTTCTTGAGCTCTAGTTTAAGATACTTCTGTGTGTAGGGGAGTGTGCTGAGGACTGGTGGATTAATTGGGCTTCAACACGATGGATTTTATTACCCCTCAGTGTCGTTGATATATTGTTGCTAAGCAGTGCCTTACACCCCATTCTCTACCTCACCTCTGTAAACAGTCTGCAAGCTGGTAGGCAAAATTGAGGAAAAACAACTGAGATCACAGGTTTCTCTGCCCACCGCCTGCATTTTATGCTCTGTCCCCTGACCGTCAATTACCTCCCCCTGATCCCCCTCCAATGACACCCCCGCCCCCTCCCCGCACCTCTTGCACAATCCGAATGTCACAAGGCCTAATAGGACAGTTACTGTTGGTTCTCCCCCCACCCCCAGTCTTGTGGTGCCTGGAAACACCTTTTTGCTGTACAGTGCGCCTTATAAATATTCAATAAATGAAAATAAATAATGAGCAAATAGTATAATGCCAAGCACACTGAAATGGGACCACCTAACATAGATTTAAGTCTTAAAAGTACAGTAGTAAAACTCAGAGATGTAGTAGCATCATATCACTTTGCATCATGGTTCTTGTAGTCTTCCACTTTTACTAGAAAAATGTAGATACAATCATACCGTTTCTATTTGGATTTTGTTTATGTTTATGTTTATTGTGTTTATATAGCGCTTTACGCCAAAGCGCTGTACATTATAACAACAAGAATACAATAACAGTAGAAGCAATTACAAGATATGAGTCAAACCAGTAATACAGCAACTAGAACCATTTGCCAGTGGACATAAAAGAGGGAAGAAGGGGTGGAGAGGCGAATGGAGTGGGGAACAGGAAGTGAGATAAGCTCAAGGCGAGAGAGGAGGAGAGGGGACAGGAGAGGAGACAAGGCAGGGGTAGCAAGGCAGGATGAGGAGGATAAAAGAGGGGTGGCGAGAGGGAAGGGCGGAGGAGGATCAGAGTATCAGGGAGCAGAGTGGAGAAGAAGAGATTTTAAGGAGACACGAAAGGAGGAATAAGTGGGGATGGAACGGATAGAGAGTGGAAGGGAGTTCCAGTGGAGGGGAGCAAGGAGCTGAAAGGAGCGAAAACAAGAGGTGGCACATGGGGACGGGGGGAACAAGGAGAAGGAAGTGATCTGCAGATCTGAGGGAACGGGAGGGAGTGTAGAATGAGATGAGACAGGAGAGATAAGGGGGAGCAAGTTCATGAAGAGATTTAAAGACAAGACAGAGGAAGTGGAATTTGAGTTGGGAATGAAAGGAAAGCCAGCCAAGCTGTGAGAGCGAGGAGGAGATGGAGTCATAAGGTGAGAGAAGACAGAGGGTGCGAATGGCAGAGTTGTAGAGGGATTTTAGGGGTGCAAGATAAGAAGCAGGGAGTCCGAACAGGAGAGAAGAACAGTAGAAAAACGAGAGAAGAGAAGGGAGGAGATTAAAAGTTTAATGGGGTGGAAGGTTAGAGAGGAACGTACTTTGCGGATTTTGAAAAGGTGGTAGCGACATGCGCGGGAAGTGAGAGAGATATGGTAACTGAAGGAGAGGGAGGAGTCAAAGTAAATGCCTAGATTACGAGCATGGGCAGAGAGTGGAAGTTTAGTGGGAGAAAAGTGAATAGAAGGAGGGGGAGAAGGAGGAGGAATAGTGTTGGAGGGAAAGAATAAGACTTCAGTCTTGTCTGTATTGAGAGAGAGAAAGTGGGATGACATCCAGTTTTTAATGGCAGTAAGACAAGAAGAGAGCTTAAGATGGAGGTCAGGAGTGAAGGAAGAGAATGAGAGAAAAAGCTGGGTGTCATCAGCGTAGAAGTGGTGAGAAATACCAAAGAAAGAGATGATAGCGGCGAGAAGGGAGGTGTAAAGAGAGAAAAGAAAAGGGCCAAGGAAAGAGCCTTGGGGTACACCATAGCCAGGGGGCGCGTAGAAGAGGTATGACCGCCCCAGAAGACGGTAAAAGAGAGGTGGGAGAGGTAAGAAGAGAGCCAGTTGAGGACGGAGCCTTTGAAACCTAAAGAGGAAAGAGTGTTGAGCAGTAAGGGGTGATCAACGGTGTCAAAGGCTGCAGAGAGATCAAGGAGGATAAGGACAGAGGATTGCTTACAGTAGGGAGCAGTGAGGAGGGAGTTGAGGACCTGCGTGAGGGCAGTCTCAGGGGACTGTTTAGGGCGAAAGCCAGATTAAAAGGGGGGAAGGAGAGAATAGTTGGTGATGAACGCAGAGAGCTGGGAGTAGACGATGCGTTCAAGTAATTTAGAGAGGAATGGAAGAAGAGAGATTGGACGGAGGTTGGACACAAGATGAGGATTAGCAGAAGGTTTCTTCAGAATAGGGATGATAGTAGCATGCTTGAAGGCAGAGGAGAAGGTAGCAGAAGAGAGACAAATATTGAAGAAGGAGGTTAGGTATTTTGTAATATATTGTCACGATTTGTGAACTTTCAGTCGGCTCTATACAGCATATTATTTTTTCAGGGCTTGAAAGACAAAAACTGACAAAAAATTAGATCTTGCTGTGCAACTGTAGCTAGGAAAAAATGTGATCAGGTGCCTAAATGGCAGCCTGGGAGCGCATACGGACTTCACCAAAGCGTGTGATCCAGGCAACTCGTTTAATCTCCCGGTGCCTTATCTTCCGAAATTGTCAATAGCTGGAGGTGATTTAGCTCAGGGCCATTCTTTGGTTGCAAACCTTGCTATCCACACACTCTGCTTAAACAACATGAACACAGTCTTTATTCATAACCTTAAAGGGTTGTTCGCTAAAACCTGCTTAAAATTGATTTGCAGAAACTGCTGCTCATAACCCCTGCTTCTCCTAAAAGGCAAAACTTTCTAATCTTTACCGTGACCTTCCAAAATGTCCCCTTCTAGATGTCACTGTGGCCTTTAATGACACGGGGGGTTAATGTGGTGCCTTCTTTCAACCCGTAACACAAACTGGGTTATGTTGCTCCCACCTAGCCTGTAAATTGCAAACAAAACACGTGCCCCCATGTCACTGTGGCCTTTAAAGACACAGGAGGTTAATGTGGTGCCTTCTTACACTCCGTGTCAGAAACGCGGTATGTTGCTCCCACTTAGCCCGGAACTTGCAAACAAAACACGTGCCACTGTACTCAAACAATTTTGACATGCACGATTTATTGTTCCCCCACTGTGCTCCTGCCAACCTTTTACACTGGCTGCAGCTTATTTTTAAAAACAGTTGCTTGAGCGTTAGCCCCGGCCGCGTTGTAGCTGACCACGTTGCTTCGTGTTGACTTTCTTCCAATGAAGCTAAGTCAGTTTCACTTTGTCCGCGATGTTCGAGCAGCGCCTCAGGCTGCGAACTCCCGGTGCCGCGGCTTGACTTACTTGAAATAAACTAGCAAGGTCCCCGCGGTGCCAGGCTTCTTCTTTGCAGCACGTTTCTCCCCGGGAACTCCAATTAGATTTCGTATTCCACGGGCCTGATCTACATCGATTGCCGTCCCTCAAGGGTGCAGCTGGACCTCCCTTCAAACGAAGCGGCGGTTTGATTGCTCTTTCACGCCTTGATACAGGGGCTCCTAAAGCAGGGCAATGAAACAAATTGAAGAAATATTGTAATGACGCCGCGATACGGCGAAAACGAAGTTTGTAGAAAACGATGCTGAGTGCACGGCAAACGTTCTCAGAAATACTCGAGATAGAAAGTAAAGAAAGAAAAAGAGCCGGAAGACGCTGAGTACACAGTGAACTTTCCTGTGGTATCCCCAGGCCTGGGTAAGGGAGCGAGCGCGGGTCGCGGCAATGACAGGCCGACACAGAGCGGTGCTGTAAACTTCCTTCTTTATTCGTGCCTCGACATTCAACTAACTAGCCCCGCCCATCCCACTTCACTTCCCCTCTCTTCCCGCCCGGGTCCCTCCCACCCCCGTCGTCCAGGATACGTCAACATGACATCTCCCCCCTTTTTAAACTGTTACCACACTCTTCGCAACAGGCGATGATCTGGCGAGTCTCTAGTCCATTTCCTCGATCCACCGGCGCGCTCTGGTACGGACTCGCTGTGGTCGTGTCAGCTCAGCCCTTGGTGACGGTCTGCTCACGGCCGTCTCGGCTTCTGGATCTTGATCCGATTCGTCGGCGTCCCACGGATCCTCTCCTTGTTGATCACTGTATTCTTCCTCTGGTGGGGCCTGTACCCTGCCGCTCAGGCGTCTTGTTCCGGGCGGTGGGAGTTCCTTGAAGTGGAACGAGTTCCGGGTTATCGCTCCCGTGGAGCCTTGTGCAGTGATCATCGACCCCTTCCTCTGGGTAACGAGAAGAGGCTCTTCCCGAAATGCAGGCGTGTGCTTATGGGTCGAGGGTTGTCGAACGGCCACCACATCTCCTATGGTTATTTGGGATGTCTGGGCTTTTCTGCGGGCGTCGGTGTATTCTTTCATTCTGTTCTTTGCTGCTTCATCCCGCTCTCGGACTTCCGCATCCATCGCCGGGCGTGGTGCACTTGCCTCTGCTTGGGGAATTCGGGTTTGAGGGTTGCGCCCAAACATGAGTTCGGCAGGGGTCTTCCCTGTTGTGCTATGGGGCGTTCCCCGGTAGTCCCGTAGTACTTGGTTGAGTACCTGTTCATATGGTTGTTCCGTGAGGCGAGCAATCTGCAAGGCCCGCTTGAGATTGGCCATGAACCGTTCGATCATCCCGTTTGCTTGCGGCCAAAGCGGGGTCACCTTCCGATGTCAGAACCCCAAGCATTCCGCAAACCTGGCAAATTGATGTCCACAGAACGGGGCCCCGTTATCGGTCTTGAGTACTTTGGGCACTCCGTAGGCAGAGAAAATGTGGTCCAGTGCTGGGACGACGTGATGCGCGGCCGTGGACGAGATCATCTGTACTTCTGGATATCGGGAGTACTCATCCATTACTGCAAGGACATATCTTCCCCCCTCGATGGGTCCAAAGAAGTCGGCGCCCACCGCTTCCCATATGTTCTGCGGAAGTTCGGACATTTGTAGTGGCTCCGGATGTCGGTTTGGTGTAATGATGCAGCAGGTGGGGCATGTTCTCAGGGCGGCCTCCACTCGGGCATCCATTCGTGGAAACCACACCTTTTGGCGCAGCATGCGCTGTGTGGAGACAATGCCTCGGTGGGTCTCGTGTGCCAGGTTGATGACCTTCTCCCGCATGGTTGCTGGGATCACTAGCTTGCAGTCCTTGAGTAGGAGATGGTCTTCTGATACGGCTAACTCTTCTTTCACGAGGAGAAGTCGTTCCACGTCTTCCCATGTTTGGCCCCCTGCCGCTTTTCCTCTCTCCTTAGCCCTTCTCCATTGTCCAGATGTGAGACCTTCACATATGATGCGGCATGCAGGGTCGTTTTCAGTTTCTCTTGCCAGTTCCTCTGTGTTAACCCCCTCCGGCGTGGTTTGATGAACCAGGTATCTGAGGTAGCGGTCCGCCACCGACGGTTCAGGTCTGCTCTCGTCCCTCGGTCTCCTCGACAGGAAGTCAGCAGGGTTTTCACCCTTCCCTGGTCTGTGAATGATGTTGAAAGCGTAGTCTTGCAGACGTAGCCCCCACCGGGCGATCCTAGGGGGCATCTTGGCTTGGGGATTGCCATAGAGAAACAGTAGCGCCTGGTGATCGGTGACTACCTGAAATGGCTTTCCATACAGGAATAAGTGGAAGTGTTCGCATGCCCACACCACCGCTAGTCCTTCCTTTTCAGCCTGGGAGTAGGATTGTTCAGTGGCGGATAAGCTGCGGCTGGCATAGGCTACCACGTGTCTCTGTTGTGGGTCTTTGGGATCAAATTGAGCCAGGATGGCCCCTAATCCCACGGGGCTGGCGTCCACTGTTAGTTCTGTTCTCCGGTTGGGGTCGTAGTAGGCCATGTTTTCCGCTTTCGCAACCCTCTCCCTGATGGTTTCGAAAGCTCCTTGACATGCACCGGTCCACTCGAATCTCTCGTTCTGGTGTGTTAGTTTCCGCAAAGGTTCACTGACCGAGGCAAAATCCTTGATGTACCTGCTGCAGTAGCTGGCTAGGCCTAGAAACGAGCGAAGTTCTGACACATTGAGTGGCGCAGCTGTGTCATTCAGGGCTGAGACTTTGTCCGGATCTGGGGTCATCCCCACCTCTGAGAACACGTGGCCAAAGAATTTTAGCGTGCTCTTCCGGAACTCGCACTTGTCCTTGTTGAGTGTGAGGTTTGCATCGTGTAGAGCTTTACACACCCTCATGAGGGTTTCGTCATGGCTCTTTACGTCAGTCCCAAACACCAGAATGTCATCCGAGTAGTTGAGGCAGTTGGGAATGTGCTTTATGATGTTATGGACCTCAGCTTGAAAGATCTCTGCGGCTGACGACACCCCAAAGCTCAGCCTTTTGTATCTGAATAACCCAACGTGGGTGACAAATGTGGTTATGTTGCGACTCTCGGGGTGTAAGACCAGCTGATGGTATCCCTTCTGGAGGTCTAGTTTTGAGAAAACCTTGGCTCCGTTTAGCAGATGTATCATGTCCGTTATACGTGGCGCAGGGTATCTTTCCCTGCGGATTGCTTGGTTGGGACGTCTCATGTCGACGCACAACCTGATGGTTTCAGATCCCTTCTTCGGGACGGGGACGATGGGAGAAACCCAGGTGGTTGCTCCCGAGGCCTTTTCAATGATGTCCTGTTCCAGCAATTTCTTTAACTCATCCTCCACCTTTTGTTGGATGTTGACAGGGATCCCTCGGTATGGCTGAGCCACTGGGCATATGGAGTCGTCTATGTGTAATTTTACTTGTCGGTTCTTGAGTTTCCCAATCCCTCTGAATATTTTTGGATACAAGTTGTTGATCATGTCAATCGGGTCGATGTACGTGTGAACCATGATGTTGTATAAGATGTGTATCAGGCCCATATCTGCGGCGGCCTTGAAACTCAGGACACATCCGCTGTCCGTTTCGGTGGCCAGGACGTGGATTGGGACTTTCATCTCTTGGCCCTTGTATCGGCATAGCCCACTGAACCTTCCTACGCACTTGAGGGGAGTTTTCGCACCATAGGCGTAGATATCAACGGTGGCTGGCTGGAGCTTTGGTTTCGGGGTTAGTTCGGCATACACCTGTTCACTCACCACGTTGACGGTGGCGCCAGTATCGATGAGGAATTCCGTTGGTCTTTCCTGCAGCTTGATGATGAGGGTGGGGCTATGAGCGGTGGCTGTGGGATTTCCTAAAGCGTAAACGTACGCCTTCTTTTTGTGATCACTCCCGGAAGAACTAGGGTCTGATTCTGTGGGGGATTGTTCGACTAGATAGCGGACGTGGCGTCTTGATCTTCTTTCGGGTTTGGCCCGTGTCACGAATCTTCTCCTTTCTCTCCGCTTTTGGCGGTCGTCGCCGGAGTCCTTATCTCTCTGGTCACTTCCGTGTTGACTTGGAGGGTTGGAGGTGTTACTTGGGGTCGAGTGGGTGCTCGGTGTTCCCCCATATCGATTCCTCGAGCGAGTGGTGCTGTCTCGGGGCCTCTCTCTCCCTCGATCCCTGAACAGTCTGCATACCGCTTTGAAATGGCCTTCTTCACCGCATGAGGTGCAGCGTTGTCCTACGGCCGGGCATGTCCCTTCATGGGGATATTCGAATCCACACTTGTAGCAGAATAGTTCTTCTGTCCTTTTCTCTAGGTGTAATTTGTTCAAATTTTCGCCCAATGGTGTGCTCCCGAAACTTTCTACTTGACAGTCGATGGCTCTTTCGACCCTGGCCAGTGCCAGTATTTCCTCTAGCGTGCGGGACTTCTGGAGCAATTTCCTGCGGAATGTTTGGGATTTGCAACCTGATATTATTTGCGACCTGAGGGCTTCAGTGTTCGAATAATTTGCAAAGTCACAGTGCTTGAGCTTTGTGCGGAGTCGCATTACATACGCGTCCATGGTCTCCCCTTTTGCCTGCTTTGTGGTGTGGAACAGGTGCCTTTCATAATCGACATTGGTGTGAGGCGCGAAGTATGCTGCCAGGGCGTCTTTTAGTTTCTGTATGGAGTCTATGGAGTCCTGGGGCATTTCGTCTATGATGTCTCGGGTGGCGGAGCCGACCGCTAGCTTTAGTAGGCACACTTGCCTTGCATCCGCCACTGGCCCCGTGGCCCCCATGTATAGGTCAAAGTCTCGAATCCATTTGGTCCACCTGGGGCCCATGTTGCTCGTGTCCGTCACGTCAAAGGCTCCAGGCATCTGGGCAGCCAGTGTGTCCGGCAGTTGGTAGGGCACGTGATCCAGCATTTGGTCTAGGGGTGCTGGGGGCCCATTTCTTGCAGCTCCCGCACCTTGGTTTGCGTCCTGATCAGACATGGTGCTGGGAGCGTGGCTTCCTTACACGGGATTCCGCTGTCGTGGTGTGATGGCCGCCTTAGGAGGCACTAGCACCATCGATGAGCACCACGCCTGTTGAAGCGCTCTGGCGTGGGCCTGGCCTGGTCCTAGGCCCTGGGTTGTGGCTGCGCGAGGGCCTTCTCCCTCTCTTGGCGTGGGCCAGGGCTTGATCGTGACTAAGCACTTGGCCACTTGTGCTTGGGCCCGCACCATATCCTGCCGCGTATCACTACGCGCACGTGCGCTCGCCTGCTTCTCCGTGCTCACCGTCGCGGCCCGGATCTTCTCTCCGTCCTGTCTGCCAGGTTCCGCGACGCCCCGACGCTGCGGCGACACCCCTCGCTTCTGGGCTGCTGTGGGCGTCGGTCGGCGAGCGTTCTCGTCGCTGTTGCGTGCCGATGCACGGCGCTCGTCTCTGGGGACCCTGCCTCTCAGAATCCCATCCTCGTCGCCATTGTGGTATCCCCAGGCCTGGGTAAGGGAGCGAGCGCGGGTCGCGGCAATGACAGGCCGACACAGAGCGGTGCTGTAAACTTCCTTCTTATTCGTGCCTCGACATTCAACTAACTAGCCCCGCCCATCCCGCGTCACTTCCCCTCTCTTCCCGCCCGGGTCCCTCCCGCCCCCGTCGTCCAGGATACGTCAACATGACATTCCCTATACTGTTTGGGTCCCCATGCAGGGTTGACAAACAGTTTGTGTTTTTTGGAGCTGCAAGCAGCTCATTAGGACTCAGGGAAGGCCCTGGGTCTTAGTAGTGTGTGGTGGGCTGTACACCAACCCCCAGGCCAGCCTGCAGCTGACTAATTGGGCCCCCTCCATCCCCGGGGCGGGGGATTCCCCTTGTACTACCCTGCCTAAGTATCTTGTCCTGGGTGCAATGCACTCATATACTCTCCTGGAAGGGTGAGGTATTTTTATTACCTCACCCTTCCTGCACTTTGATGCACCAGACCCTGCTGACTCCCTTATCCGAGGGGCAGAGAGGGGCACTGACCCTGGAATAGGACTGCTGCCCCTCTCTTGACCCTGCTGCCATATAACAACAGTTACCTGGCCTCACCTTGGGCGGCCCGGCGGCATTACCCAGCTGTGATGATGTTGCTGTTACGGGGTACTAGAGGAATATTTACTCTGGACCTAACCACCCCAAATGCGAGCAGCATGGACCCTTCCCCCGTTTCCCAAATAATGTGCTGCAATACTCACGAATCGCTGGAATTTGTGAAAAGAGGCCACTTTTTTGGAGCCACTTATTTTTTGCTGCCTAGTCTTATTTCTTGTCCCAGCCCGACCCCTCCCACCCTCCTCCTTCCATGTTAGTTCTCAGGGGTTAGAAGTGGCCTAAATGTCATGCAAGCACTGGACATACTCCATTTACTGTTCAGTTGTTCCTCCATGCTGGACCTCCTTGGTCCCATTGGGACTGAAATATTTATTTATTTATTTATTTTGTGCATTTATTTACAGCGCACATAACCCGTGGGTATCTAGGCGCTAGTTTCATTGTGGAAGGGTTGGTTATTTATAATGCGCTTTTTTAAATTATTTGTTTAAGCCCGGGTCTGGGATTCGAACCTGTGTTTGCTCAGCGTGGTGTTACTTCCAAGACCCACGCGTTGCCACAGAGCTATCCTCCCGTCCCTATATAGTCTGTAGGTAAAGTTTTTTTAATCGTGGATAGAAGATCTAAGGCAGTGGTCTGCAACCGGTGGCCTGCCATATGTTTTGTACTACAACTCACATTATCCATGTCCATTAACTCTGTTGGTTAGAGATTATGAGAGTTGTAGTTAAAAAACATCTGTGGAGCCCAAGGTGGCAGACTCCTGATCTAAGGGGTTGAGTGTTCAATTCTGCCTTGTGTTATTTTAATTTATTCTCAGGTACTGCAATATTTCTGTTCTGATCTATCAACACTACACACCCTCTAAATCTGTGCTTTAGTTCTATGATATACTGACTGCAAGAAGTTCATTTACGTTGTCCATGTTGCGAGTACACATTAGCAGCGGTTCTGCGTGTCAGTCCTTGTAGGTTTGATGCTGGCGGGTGCAGTATAAATGTTGATGCTTCAGATAACAACTAAAGACATGTTGAACAGCCTGGGCTGCCAGTGCCCCTAAAATGGGCACCGGCGCGCTATTTCTGACTTTCCACTCGGCTGATGGAACGTAAAATGTCTGCCTCCATTATGGGCGCGGATTTGAGGAGACCGCGCTGTAAATTCCGGTTAATGGGCACACTGGAGGGGACACGGGTTCCGCTTTATGGCATCGAGCACGGGGGACAGGCGGTGTCTGCTACATTAAGGAGCACACATTTCTCACTTTATATGGCCTATAAAACTTACATTTATAGTCTTGTTTGGAGATCCTGTAAGGCGGCACTTCATGTCTTCCATTTCTCATTAGGCCTCTCAGTAACAGTGTTAAAAAAGAAAATTGACACAGTTATTCTCCAGGTGATGAAAAAGTTGCAGCTGTTCTTGAGCATGTAATTGAAGGTATTTCTTTAAAAGAAATGTTCTTAATTGCATTGCCTCTGCCAGAGAAAGGGCTAGTAAAAATATTAGATCTGGCTCCATTGGCCACCAAAACATTACTTGGCTGCAGCAATCCTGGCTCTGTGCCTGGTCTCTACCACAGAGCTATTGGCCCCTTTGGGTGATCAGGTGTGTGTTGTGAACATCAGACAATTGGGCCTCACTACGAGTCTGGCGGTAACCCGCCGGTGCATCCAAACTCGTAACATTGTTCCACCGCCTGATATCCCGGTGCCACTGGGAAGTCCCTGCGGCCCGGGATATCAGGCGGTGGAAAGTGTACGTTTCCGTGGACTACCCTAGGACTCCACAGGAATGGGGACATGGAAGCGCAGGCACTGTTGCTAACGGTGCCATTGCTTCTGTGAAAACCATGCCTGTAGGGGCCGGTGCCCCCGGCAGGTCCTGCCGGGAGCAACGGCCCCTGCAGGCATAATTGTAGTCTGGCAGTTGGGAAAGGGTGCCGCTATATTGTTGCTGGCACCCTTATTTCTGGACCGCAGGCTTGTAATGAGGCCCATGTATACAAAATAACTGCAAACGAGGAGGGCCAGTGAGCAAATGAGACTATAAAGGGAAAATTGACCTTAAGATTATGGTAACACATCCTCATTTGCTCAAGAATCAGGGCCGAATGATGACCTACGCTCTGCCCCAGGGAGGCTGCCCTTCTCTGATATCTATAATATATACGGATATTCATTTCCATTCTGTTAAGAGCTCTGCTATATGGTATTGTTATGGTATCTCTCACTTTACTTTTCACAGTAAAGTATTAGCTAGATCTTCTGTCCTTTTTACTACAGTATGGGCCCTTGAAGGGCTTGATATGTATGTGTGTGCACAGTTATGTTATGTTACCGGAGCTTAGTATAGCTCATCTATCACCCAGGGGTATTTTGGCACTGTTAGGGAACACCACACTGGTTTATCAGAAAGCGGCACAAAGAGTAAGAAAGAGTATGCCATACCAATCAGAGCGTGTAAAGAAGGGTTTTTAAAGCCTTACGAAATTTAGAGTAATCGTCAGTAAGCCTCAAACCCGGGGCAGAGAGTTCCAGAGCCTAGGCCCTGCCACAGAGGGCGCCTGACCCCCAACCGTGATTTTCTTGATCCGGGGTACAAAAAGATGATGTGTATGTGTTGTGATCTTTGCATATGCTAGGGTGTCATTCATTTTCCATGGCCATTGGAAAATGTTGGTATGTGGTTAAAGTATTGTTTGTTGTGTTGTGATTCTACCACTTCGCCTTTTTGAGGGTGTATGACATTAACATCCTGGATGCTTGATTTCTGTAGCACTAAGACTCAGCCGCAAGGACTTATTGGTGCCTGCAAAAGGAGCCCCAGCCTGGAAGGCAGCCTGTCGCAACGCTTCGTGCACAAGGATGCGTTTCAACGACTGTGCAGAGAGAAGCTTCATTGTGCCTCGGAAGAGCATGTGTGCCTTTTAGCTGAGACTGTCTTTCAGTCTAGGTGGTTCCATACAAGCTAAGATGAACTCCTGCATCCTTTAGGCAAACTGTTAGGGACTGACGTTAGCCCCAACTCTTGTCCCCAAGATAGTCGAGGAAAACATTACTTGGTTAAAAAAACCCTGCCACGCAAACCAGCACCATCCGCTCCCCTGTAAAAAACTCAAAAAATGCAAATGACTTCTAGTATTCAGATATGGGATCACATATTTATTGTATTTCAACAACATTGCAGGCCTACACAAACTAATCAAATTCATAGAACATGTATTAAGATGCACACGTCACCTATTCACCGCTGCACCGTTCCTTTCGATGGACACATGAAGGACCTTTTTAAGATGGGCACATTTCCTGCGACTAATGTCATATGAAACTACTTCAAGCCAAATCCTGGTTGATTCCATAGATTAGCCGTCCTCGTCCATCGGTTCCTACACCTGTTCAAACATTCTTTAAGAGTCACCTATAATATTTCAATCAGATGTAGGTCCATAGAATCAGAAGTAGTCCGGACCCAACAAGGGCCTAGTTTCTCACTGTATCCTCCAGCCAGGAAATGTTTTGTTGAATTATGTTGAGCTTTCAGGTGTCCTGGTGATAAAGCAAAAACAAAGAGATGATGGCTGGAAGGTTTAGAATTAATCTTAACCTCTGACGTGGGTCCGTACCTGCCTGGTCTAGAGACCCAAGCTACTCCTCACTGATGAGGCCCAACCAGGCTGAAACATGTTTGGGGATGCTTGTGGTCTCGTGCAGAAGGGATGTGACGAAGCAGTTTGGGATGGACTTCCCCTTTGGGGATGGGACCAAGCCTGATTTGCATATGGTCTTTCCCCTTTCTGTAATGGCTTGGCAGGTGAATAACGATGGTTGGAGGGTTGCCCAGAGCACTGCCAGAGGTTAAGATGAATGCTAAACCTTCCAGCCATCACCTCTTTTGTTTCGCTTTAGTCCTGGTGATAAAGCCATTTCGCATGTGTTCCTTGAAGAAGGAGGTATCCATTTTCCATCCAAAGATGACTAAGAGGCCTGGGCCATTCCTGGAGCCGCCTCTCATACCTGGACTTTCACTGGGTGCACAGGCTGTGGTTTACTTGTCAGATTCCGCATTCCGAAAGCCCTTCCTGCCGAACCATTCAAGTGCAGCAGGCATCTCACCCATGAACGACTTTTCTGTTAAGTCCTTTCCTTTCTCAATCCACTGCTTGCATGTACCACTTGCTTCTGCTAATGTATGTCAGGTATCATAGGTCACAGCGTAGAACTAAACAGAACCACACCATGTGTGTACTGCACATAAACAACACATAAAGACACTGCCCAAAATGGAAGGCTCCTTTTGTACCCCCTCGGGTTCCCACTTCTGGTGGGAGATCCCAATAATTGAGTTGGTGCACTCCACCCAAATGAGGGTGTGTGGAGAGGCATACCTTGCTGTACTGTGCAGTAGATGAACACTTATCATAAACCCAGCAAAGAGCACCCCCCCTCCAATCCCCAGGGCCAGATCAGACCAGCTGTAAAGTCTGACTCACTTCACAGACCTCTATTTTCAACCCAGCACTCACTGAGCACAGAGGATGACTCTATGCGTCTCCTGAATCCAATGAAGAGAGGGCAGAGCCCAGCATGACATTTTTTTTTAAATAAATAAAAATTGGTTTAGACTGGAGGAAATGGGAGTGGTCTGACTGGAGCATAAAACTGTCTCAGGCACCAATGAAAAGGTGTCCTGCAGTTGCAAAAGCATATTCATTCCTTTAGTCACAGAATGTTTGAATAGTACCCAAAGGGGGTGTTTTTTGTTCAAATGTAAGCAAATTGTGATATGTAAAGAATATTTATTCAGCAACAATGGTCAAATCTAATAGCTGCATAGTGAAGTAACTCATCAAACTGGCCCACATTGGCCAAAAAAGGGGCCCATTTTGACTGGCCTACACTAGCATTTTTCATTTTTGGTACGGGCATCGCCCTACTACCCTCTAGGCCAGTCCAAGCTTGGCGGCACATCCATAATGGGCGAGGGGGCGTCCACCCAGTGGCCCCTTTACCCATTATGGAGGAGCCGAGAATCCAGCCCAGTGAAACACAGAGCACTCCCTCGGCTGCTTTTTCCAGCTGAGGGAGTGCTCCTCGGCTGGCTGAACTGTCAAAGGGAAACACTGTTTCCCTTTGACAGTTCAGTTCCCCAGCAGCACATGCTCACTGAGCCATGCAACGCTGGGGGCGTTTTGCTTCGCCAGCCTTGCATAGCTCATTGGAAAGGCTGGCTGGGGCAGTGCATGTCTGTGTGTGCGAGGGGGAGCTCCTGCGCCTCCTCCCACATACGGACAGAGCAACTTGGAACAGCGCATATCCGGACCCACGCGCAGGCCCCTGCAGAAGGTACCTTTATGTTCATTTATTTTTTATTTAAATATGTTTATGGATGCGTGTATTCTTGTGTTATGAGTGAGTGTATGGTGATGGGTGCTTGTATGAATGATAGAGTGATTGCTCTGTGAATGTGTGTGTGTGTGTGTGTTTGTTTGTTTTGGTCCATTGAGCTGAAATGGCTAGTGGGTGGTAGAGGGGGGAAGGAGGATTGTACAACAAAGGCATTTTAATAATGCCTTTGTTGCACAATCCCCCTACCCACCTGCCAAAATCAGCTCTCCTTCTGAGGCGCTGTGGAGCCCAGGGGATAGGATGGTATTTTTTTTTTACTGCATATCTGTCATAGATGTCCAGTCAAAAATACCATGCTTTCTCCCTTGGCCCTCCAGCGCCAATTGCAAACGGTTTGGCTTTTCACCCATTTTTTTTTAAAGTATGCTTTAAAATGCAACTTTTTAACACATTATTTTAAAACAATTCACAGGCGGGGTTCTGAACTCCCCTTGATTGGTTAGAGCTCCCCCGCTGCGCTCGGTTCCTATGGCATTTTTGGGAGAAATATTTATGCTCCTCCACTTAAAAAATTCACCAGCTCCCACTGGCCCTCGGACTGTGTTGGGAACGGGGTGGGAGAGTCCAGGGACTGTGGTGGGAGCAGGATGGGCGGGAGCCGTGGGATAGTGGTGGGAGCAGGGTGGGAAGAGCCCAGGGTCTGTGATGGGGTGGGGAGAACCCAGGGACAGGGTAGGTATGGGATGAGGGAGCCCCGAGACTGTGATGGGAGCTGGAGGGGGAGCCCAGGCACTATACTGGGAGTAGGATGCAGTGACGGCGTGCGATAGTTCATAGCCATTTGTACATACTGTCCATTTGGCATATTTTGGAGGGGCCGGCCTGCCCAAATTTTGTTCAGGGGGCCCAGGCAAAAGAAGTTAGAAAACCACTGCCTTAAACCAAACATAGCAAATAACATTTAAAACAATTTGGAACGTGGTGAGAGCACCTGGAACATTTGGTTACCGCACCAAGCTCATCCTTAAATGTCAGTGTTGGGGAAAGGCTGCCAGCTGCAGGGATCCTTAGGGCCATGCTTTTGTTCCCCAAATGAGGATTAAGTATGTGCGCTGTTGGATTCCTACAATATTGGCGCTTTTCACATTTGTTATACTTCTTGGAGGATTCCTATGTTCTTTGAAGTCCTTTAGCGAAGAAAAGATATAGTCCACTGCCATTAGATATTTATTATCACTGTGGGTGCCGACGCGTATTTTGACCATTAAAAGGTCTTTATCAAGGCAAAAGGTGGTGTTCTCTGTATTTATGTTGTGTTGACCTGTAACCAATGGTAATTGCTTGCACTGAATAGTGCTTCTTGGAGGTTTAGTGCTAGATGTGTTTATATGGGGGTCAGTCGGTTGTCTGCCACAATTTGAAAAGGTTCTTGATCTGCTGGAGGTTTATTTTATTTATTTATTTTATTGGTCATTTGTAAGGTGCTTATACATCTAGCATTTCAAATTGCCACAAGGCAAGAAGGGAAGGGATCAATCATGACAATGAAGAAAAAACAATAAATATACAAGACAGAAAGGTCCTACTAGACCTTGTGACATTCGGGGCGTGGAAGTGCAGAGAGGAGGGCGTGAGGGGGTGAGGGGGAGGGGGGTAAGTGTGGGCTGCCCACAAGGGGGGATGTACCATAGAGACCATTGCAGAGAACAATATGTAAGTGCGTGGCGGAGACAGCCCAGTGAGTGGATTCCCGGCTACCAAATCAAATTAGTGCCAGCCTAGGCAGCACTGCAGGCAGCTGAGGGCCTGAAGGCAAGTCCAAGGGGGATGGATGATGAAGGTGATTTGGCAGAGGGCCAGGACCCCTTAGGACTCATAAGGTACCTGGCTGCCAATCTCAGCGACAGAGGAGATTTAGCAAGGAAGGGAGTGAGGGAAGGAGGAGGAGAAGCGGAGAGTTGAGGAGCTTGCGGAACTTGAGGTTAATGAAAGAAATCTACTTTTGAGACTAAAACGTGGCACACTTCCTCTTAGCAAAACAAAAGAGGTGATGGCTGGAAGGTTTAGAATGAATCTTAACCTCTGGCATCACTCTGGGCAACCCTCCAAACCATCGTTCTTCGCCTGCCAACCCATTACAAAAGGGGAAAGACCATATGCAAATCAGGATTGGTCCCACCCCCAAAGGGGTAGTCCAGCTCGAACTGTTAGGTCACATCCATTCTGAACGAGACCTCAAACATCCACAGACATGTTTCAGCCTTGTTGGGCGTCATCAGTGAGGAGTAGCTTGGGTCTCTAGCCCCAGCAGGCATGGGACTCACGTTTGGACATACCCGTCCCACACGGGGTAACAATAGCAAAACTAAGGAGGTGATGGCTGGAAGGTTCCACCCATCAATTTTTTGTGCTTACAGTTTGTCTCACTATGTGAGAGAGGGTATGCCCAGACGTGGGTCTTTTGCTCGCTGCGCCATAGGGAACCAAGCTGCACCTCACTGAGGAGGCCGAAACATGTCTGGGGTTGCTTGTGTTTCCATGCAGAGGAGACCTGGCCTAGCGGTTCGGACAGGGCTGCTACCATTGGTAGCAGTACCTGACTGATTTGCATATGGCTGGACCCCTTTTGCAATGGCGCAGGCGGGCTAAAAAACGGTGGTGGGGGAGGTTGCCCAGAGCAATGCCAGTGGTTCCGATTCATTCAAAACCTTCCACCCATCACTTTTGTGCTTACACTTCCTCTTAGAACATAGACAGTACATTCCGGCAGCAAGCACTCAATTAAATGTCACCAGTGTGTTGAGGTGGATGAGGCTGCGTCTTATTTCTTGTTATTTTGTCCTCTGTACAGGGTAGAAACAGCGAGATGTTTAAGGAAGGAAGGATCAGGTCAGTCAAGGATGCTGAGCTGCATTTCAAGGTGGCAGAAAGTCATGTCCATATAAAAGTTATCGCCTCCTATATATTGATAGCCTGAGGAAAGCGAAATAGGTTTCTCCAGGTGTGTAATTCCTTGCAGCGTCTCCATTAGGAAGATACCAGAGAATCGAATAGAAGTATTGCACTATACTAGAAGAAAGTGTTATCAATTTAAGGGAAGACAGCTCTGCGGCAACACACGGTCTTGGAAGAAAGACCACGCTGAGCAACACAGGTTCGAATCCCCGATCCGCGCTTGAAACCAAGCACGTTATAAATAACCTGCACTTGCACAATCTGAATGCACAAGGCCTAGTAGGATCGTTCCCCTCCCCCCCACCCTCCCTTGCCTTGCGGCGCCTTGACACACACATGTATACAGGTGCATAATAAATGATCTATAAAAAAGAATCCCAAAATGACTCAGCCACCGACATCACAGGGAATCGATCTGGAATTGTGGTCATGTGCATTTTATAATCCACACATTGCTTGTGTGATCTGATGAAATGTATTGATCATTGCTTGATAAAGAATCAGTTTCTAACTGTTTAGGATAGCTTTTCCTGATCCCTAGTTTAAACACTTTATTATTTACTAAATACCGTAGGAATTTATTTGAATTCATTGTCACCTTTTATCTGGGGTTCTGGACTGCACACTTTTGTATGGGTTTGTATATATTGCTTCTTTAGAGAGTGTCTTTTAATATTGTAATTGTGTGAATTGTGTCATATGTTTTAAAATTATTTTAAATGCTATTTTCTATGTTTGGTTTAAGGAAATGCTGAATAAACTTAGGATATGGCATTTATACATTAAGGCCCGATTCATGGAATTATTTGCGTGTAAAACAGGGATTTGCGTGCCATTCTGCCCACAAATCCCCATTCATCAAACAGGGATTAACATGTGAATAATTCCATGAATTAGTGTGCAGTCACATCTTTCAAACAAGGTGTCCCGCTAGCAAGAATTTCCCCATGTGATATTGACCCCAGAAGGGCCGTGATGGAAGCAGACATTTGGGATGCTGGCTATGCATACATCTCTGCACCGAGGGCACCGCTTTCCGTTCTAACGTATGGCCGTTTAACAGGTGTCTTTAGGGGTTAATGCAGGGGCAGATCGCTAGCTGTTTCGTATATTGTTGTTTTGCAGAAGTAAATCTATTCATTGTACTTTACTTCGACAAAATAACTTTGTGGGAAAGTAATTATATATCTATTAGGTGGGACGTAAATACAAGTATTTTACGCCGGCAAAACAACGTAGATCCAACTGTTAACATCATTTGTGTAATAAACCTTGAATCGCAAAACGTGTTGTTATATGTCCATGCATAGGGTGCTTTTTTGAGGATATTTTTCTTTCAAGGATTACAATCACTTTGCTATATATTTAGGTATACCTTGACAGGTGAGGGAACTTCACTTCACCCAATTCTTTTTCTTCTTTGCATTCAGAATACAAGGACCAGAATGCAAAGGAAAAGTGCAGAGCCGGATGTTCCATTACCCCTTAGCACGTAAGAGACCTGCGAGATACCTTTATATTATCCACAAAGAGCTGCCTCCTCCTGGAAAGTAAAGCAGTGACAATTTCAACTCCTGCACTAGACCATATTGGAGGGTGCAAGTTGGCCCACTTCAGAAGTGAGCTTGCATCCCTCCTTGTGCTGAATCAGGCTTTGGATGATAGCTCAGGGGCAACGAGAAGACACTGCACAACGCAGGTTTGATCCCCGGGTCTGCGCGTATAAAACTCTGGATATTAAGCGTGTTGTAAATAACCAATTACAAAATTACAATTCTAGGGCTGAAGCTCTGAATGTACAATGCAACAAATAAATCAAGTATTGTATGATAATGATGATGTGTTATTATATAGTGCAGTATGTTTATGTTTATTGTGTTTATATAGCGCTTTACGCCAAAGCGCTGTACATTATAACAACAAGAATACAATAACAGTAGAAGCAATTACAAGATATGAGTCAAACCAGTAATAGAGCAACTAGAACAATTTCCCAGTGGAGATAAAAGAGGGAAGAAGGGGTGGAGAGGCGAATGGAGTGGGGAACAGGAAGTGAGATAAGCTCAAGGCGAGAGAGGAGGAGAGGGGACAGGAGAGGAGACAAGGCAGGGGTAGCAAGGCAAGATGAGGAGGATAAAAGAGGGGTGGCGAGAGGGAAGGGCGGAGGAGGATCAGAGTATCAGGGAGCAGAGTGGAGAAGAAGAGATTTTAAGGAGACACGAAAGGAGTGGGGATGGAACGGATAGAGAGGGGAAGGGAGTTCCAGTGGAGGGGAGCAAGGAGCTGAAAGGAGCGAAAACAAAAGGAGGCACATGGGGACGGGGGAACAAGGAGAAGGAAGTGATCTGCAGATCTGAGGGAACGGGAGGGAGTGTAGAATGAGATGAGAGAGGAGAGATATGGGGGAGCAAGATCATGAAGAGATTTAAAGACAAGACAGAGGAAGTGGTATTTGAGTTGGGAATGAAAGGAAAGCCAGCCAAGCTGTGAGAGCTTTGTTTTTCAAACTTTGTATACCAAGGCCATCTCCCCTTTTAAGTAATCAAATTGTTTCTGGGCCCCCTTACTTAGGAGTTGCCCCCCCCCCCCTCCCTAAGGATATCCGAGGGGGCCCAGGTTCTTTAAAACATAGGTAGAATTTCTGCTGCTTATATTTTCTATTAAAAGCAGTAACCGTAATCCTTTTTTATATTAAAAACAGTCATCTTTATCCCTTTTTTAAAGAGGCTACCCTCTGGCATCCTTTCGAGCCCACATAGGAGGGCTAGCCCCCCAGTTTGAAGACCACTGATATAGCACTTTCGCCAGAGTGCTTTACATAGAACATATTTACATACACTATAACCCATCCGAGGTTAGTACACATTTATCAACCTCAGAAGGATGAAAGGCTGAGTTGGCTTGCTGGGATTCAAACCTGCAACCTGCAAAATACATACAGATCACAGCAGCAAACGCTGAACCCACTGGGCTGTCTTACCGGATGAATGGAATAAGCAGAGCCCACTGCGATCCAAAATAAATAATGACCTGGCACGGCTTGTGGCTCCACAATGAAAAACATAAAAGCGCACAGTTCTCATCCGAGTGAGTTGACCCTTTAGTACCGGTAGGTGCCCAGCGTGGTAGGTAGGTTTGCAGAATAAAGTGACAGAGCTGACAAAGTGGCATCTTGTGCCAGCTCTGCTTTTTCAGTTAACAGCACTGTGCATGCCGTGATATGTAGGCCCAAGTAAGCGTAAAACTACAATTACCAGAAGCCAAAGAGTATTGGGTAAAACGCCAAGACTGGCATATGATGATCCATGTGACATGGGGCCAGATGGCTCCCCTGTTAAATATGTTTGTTGCGCTTTTTTGCTATTATGACTTGTTATCACGTTTATTGCTGTTGGTTGCCCACACGCACCTATTAAATGCAAAGGTCGCAGCATCAATACGTTACTTTTAAATATGTTGCTTTGATATCGTCAATTAGTCAATAGTGGATTGAGTCAGGACTATTATTTCCTATTCCGAAGCGTATCTTTCTGAGGGCTTGCCCCCCACGGCCATTGTTCGGAAAATAAAGCTTTATCTTGTTCAAACCTGGGAGCCACTCCGAGTCTTTCCTCAGGACATAGGCCTGCATGGGCGTGCCTAGAGACCAGGGCCGCTGGCCGCGGTTCTCCCCACTGCACCCTCAATACCAGGAGCCGGGAGACACCCACTGGAAGGAAACAAAGGCCCCCCACACCTGCAAGCCCCTCCTGCCGGCCCAGGCCCGCAGACAAAGCCTCCCAGTGACCCCCGGCTCAATGGGTGCAGCAGCGCCAGGCCTAGCAAACACAAGACCGCTTCCGCCACCTTCCCACAAAGCATCGCACAGAAAGGAAGCCCAGAGTGTGGGAATAAGGGCCGAGGGAGGCCAGAGCCCGGCTGCTGCAGGGACAAGGCCCTGGACAGAGCACTGCACGGCTTTTCAGTGTCCGCCCACTTCCCCGGCCTCTTTTTTTGTTCCTATTTAAAACGACTTCAGTGGAATGAAGTTTAATGTGTTTACCGCTGTCATTAACCCAAAGCTTGTAGTGACCATTTCGTTGGAAGTGAGGCGGAAAACCAGCAATTCTGAGGCAATTAAATGCTAATGTTCTATGGGATCTTCTTTTTTTTTTAACCCCAGCTTTTTTTTCCTCCACAAACTCCAGAGAACATTATAACGTTTTCAGGGCTTGCACTATTACACACCTCTCTGATTGCTGACAACGAATCGATGCTAAATAAAATGTCTTCTGGGCTGCAGGGAGCTTTTCAAATGTAGCGTGACGAAGGTCGCGTGCAGCCTTGGCCATTGTTGCTTGCACCAGCATCTAGCAAATCGTACACATCAGTAACCATCTGACCGTCCAGATGTTTGACTGAGAAAATAGGGCAAACCCCATCTGGAGAAAATAACAATCTGAAATAATTGGCCTAATTCCCAAATGTGTAATGAACCAACTGGCAGGCCTAATTTTTCCCTGGCTCTATTTTGAATTCTCCTTAGGTTTTTTTTGAAGCTGGGTAGCTATTTTCAGCCTTGATTACCTGCTTTGGTAGTACAGGACTATTTCTTCAGCCGCACCCCCCACCCCCCTTAGCCCCTTAAATACCCCCCACCACACGGGAGTGTATTACACAGATATTTCCCAGAATTCCAGCAAGGGCTAAACACCACTTATTCCTAAAAGCACCTGGGGCTCTGACTAACTTAGTGTTGGATTTGCAACATCGCCACTCCCGCCCCTCTTCTTGTTCTGTTTCAGTGTACTGCTACAAAGCACCCTAAAGCCGCGAGAGCGCTTTACAAAAGAATTGGAAACAAAACAAAAATTGTTTGGGTTTTCACCAGCTTCTGTTGAGGATTAATGGAGAGCTCTTTACAACATATTTCACTTTAACTCGCATACACCTCTCAAACTCTGAACTAAACACAACCATACCCCTACAGCACAACACACTGCACGTACTTCACTACACCGCAACAAGGAAACAAACCACACATAGCCTCGCGCCCAACAGCACACAGCAGCTACCAATCCAAAAACACACCTACACTCAGCGAACGGTGTCAACCGAACTGAAGCTGCCACCAGCACATCATAGCTCTCTTGCTCTCTTCTCCCGCTCAGTCCTACCAACTTCCACCCCTCCCCCTTTGCTTTACAGCTGCGCCAGAGAGCCAAGAAACCACTCAGGTGGCAACAGTGTGCGGTATAAGAACTTTTAACATAACATAACATAACATACGGGGTGGGTGGAGATATTGCACTGTTATAACACCGGGGGCGCTACAGAAATTGATGTTTGTGCATCCGAATGCACGGAGTCCCGCGCCAAACAACCTCCTCTAGTTTCGGAAAAACACATGATTTGCAATTATTATTTGGAAAGGTCATATTGATCATAGGCAACCACATGTCACCAGGGGTGAAAGTGTATTTATTCAACTTGTTTTCACTGTACCTAGAGCATAAACACAAACTTCCCCTTAGCCTGTATTTCCCAAAGTATAGGGGAGCGCTCTAACACCTGCACTGCTGAATGGCCAAGAATGTAACCTTGCTCTCTTACATTATTTACAGATCTCTAGATATGTTCACAGGGGCCTTTTTAGTATTCCGCACCACCCCACAATCGCACGCTGATGCACACTGGCAATTTGCTGACTGCACACTCGATTTCAAATATTCATTTTCTATTAAAAATCAGATCTCGGTCTGAGTTTATCTCAGGGAGTGCCTGCCTGCCTAGGAGCTATCACCGAGACCCAGACCTTAACCCCTTAACTGCCAGCTATCATGAATGTCTATGCAAAAAGGACAAGCATACTTTACACAGTTAGGACTGAGAGGGGGCTTTTAATGGAAACATATATGCTTCAATTAATATTGATCATTTATTTGTATAGCGCCTATACACACGTATTTCAAAGTGCTTCAAGGCAAGGGAAAATACACTGACATTCTTACAAGGCCTTGAGACATTAAAAGTGTGAAATTAACTATCGTACTAGTAGGGGGGGTTTAGAAGATGAGACAGACACCAACTATCATACTAGGCCTGATGACATTTCAGATAGTGCAAGAGCTTTGACAATGATAAGGAGGTGAGGGAGGGACGGAGGGTAGGAGATGAGACAGACAACGTCTATCACACTAGGCCTGATGACATTTCTGGTAGTGCAGGGGAATGACAAGAGGTGAAGGAAGGGGGGAGATAAGTACTGGGCAGAATGTCAGTGGGCAGTAGCTGTTATTGCAGTCAGGTGTCTCACATGCTTGGTAATGTACCCACACCAGTTATTTAGGTTACATATCTGTGAAGCATATTTTACCACCGTCCTTCTGACTGCACCCTGAATATATGAATGAACAACTACATATCCGTGGTCTGCCACAGAACGGCACCCGTGGTAATGTCTTTTTACCACATTCTCTTAAAATGTGCACTATAAAATGCACCAGTGCAAGACCTTATTTTTTAAAAACATTTTGCAGGGGGGAAAACCCACCGACCCCCCCCTACATCACCTGCGGCTCGCACAATCACACTCATTCGGGGGAGATGGTGCTATCCCCCTGCTTAAAATACTCACCTGCTACCTCTGACCATGAATCGTTTACAGTGCCAGTGCCCTCTCAGGAGTTAACAGCCCTGCTGCCAACAAAAGCTGCACCTGCCACAGGCATGAGCATATTAATATTACTGGTCACGTACAGAGAGGGTTGGTACATTAGGATGCCAGGTACCACACAGCACCCCTTTGTTTCTACGTCAGGGGAAAGGCATATGGTTCGATTAAAAAAAATAATTACATCTTTCACTTAGTGCGGCACACGCCAGGCTCCTGCAGCAGCATGTTCATCAGCACTGCACGTGTGTGGTGGCACAGCGGGGAGTCTGGGAGCAGTCTGTGCTCCTTTGAGGTGCTTAGAGCCCACTCAGCATGGCTTGAAGTGAGGTGCCCTCATTTTGTGTAATGCCGCTTTTTAATCTGTTGAACTTTCACCCCCTTCTGAATGGGCTTAAGATCCCAACCAGAGTTCCTTCACAAAAGAAGAAGCACCCTTTCTATGTTCAAGATGGCAGCACAGCGTTCAAGATGGCCGCACAGCAGAACGGGCCAGCAAAAGGAGGAGCCCCCTTTCTATGTTCAAGATGGCCGCACAGCGTTCAAGATGGCCGCACAGCAGAACTGGCCAGCAAAAGAAGGAGCCCCCTTTCTATGTTCAAGATGGCCGCACAACGTTCAAGATGGCCGCACAGCAGAACGGGCCAGCAAAAGGAGGAGCCCCCTTTCTATGTTCAAGATGGCCGCACAGCGTTCAAGATGGCCGCACAGCAGAACGGGCCAGCAAAAGGAGGAGCCCCCTTTCTATGTTCAAGATGGCCGCACAGTGTTGAAGATGGCCGCACAGCAGAACGGGCCAGCAAAAGGAGGAGCCCCCTTTCTATGTTCAAGGTGGCCGCACAGCAGAACAGTTCCTGCAAATGGAGCTGCGTGCAGAGGTGCTGCCGCCGGAGTATGGCAGCAAAAGTCAAATAAAATAAGAAAGAATGAGAGGCGCACCATGCCCCTGAGAGTACTTGGAATGCAGTGCATTAACAGCTGATGTTGCCCGCAAATAGATTGGCTTGCTCATCTGTCATATTTTCTTTTCTCATGAAATACTCAAACTTGTCACAAATATTGTTTTTACCCAATGGACACCAATCCCATCAGTCTCCGCTTTTTCAACTCATAACCGTTTCCTTGCTCAAATCTGTGTAATGTTAGAATGAAGTTCCCCTAATGAGTTTTCTTTATTTCCACATCTTTTACTCTCTTCACGCGTGGTCTATTACAATGGGCCTGATTTACAAATGCCTTTTACAATGGCTCAATTCTATTGAAAAACACTTTGTAAATCAGTCCCAAAGGCAACGAACCAAAAGGCAGCTGATGCACGCCGACTCGCGACGCATGGCCATCATCAGGGACGTCATTTAGGGGTCGCCAGAGGTCGCAACTGCGACCTCTGAAGACTCCCTTGCGACCTCTGTGGTCTCCCTTGCAACCTCTATCTTAAAAAAAAAGAAAAAAGTGGGGTTTTGGGTTTTTTTTTTTTTTTTTTGGTAATGCATGCTCCTGGCTGTGGCCAGCACCATGTGGCTCTTCACTTCTGGAGTGGCTGGCTTTCTTGTTCAGGCCCCTTTGAAAAAAAGAAGAAAAATAAGAACAGGAGTGCCACAAGTCTAACAAATAGTGTGTCTTTCTGGAATTCTATACAATAATTGCTAGACTCATTAAAGGTTTATTTCAGGCACAATTCAGGGGGTGAGTCACTGGTTTAGTCTGTTCTTAAACGCCTCAACTCGGCCTTTCATCCTTCTGAGGTCGATAAATGAGTACCAACACAGGTTGGGTGATATTGGGTGTATATATTTTCTATATAAAGCGCTTAAGCATAAGTGACACATCATTATCATTTGGTCATGGACGTCTGGTTGCATTCACAGTAATTTAGTAATATGGGCCTGTTTACACTGATCTTAATGATCCACATGGCGATCCATTCTTGTATGAAATGTACATCACATTATAGTGATATCGTAACCATATTTTTCGTAGTGTACAATGCTATGTGATGCCACTTCCTGTTATGTCAACGGGTGAAAGGTCGTGTTCCATCGCTTCCCGCGATATCACTTCGGGGTGGGGTCAAATGATATCACTTCCTGTGATGTCATCGCGGGGTCAAGGGTTGTGTGATGTCACTTCCGCTACCCCTGGCATTTTGGTGAAATGGCGTCCCTGGCCATCATCATAACTCACATACCATGTTCACCGCTTCGCAATCGGGTTTACTCCCCTCTGCATGACCTGATTCTTTATACTGATGCACCCACAGAGTTCTCATTTTGTGGCATTGCCTCAAATTAAATAATATAGAGAACTCATTCTTAGATGCAAAGAGATGTTCATGTAATTTGTAAACTCTTGATGTTTCAATATTCTTTCTACTACTTTTTAAATTACCATTCTATTCAGTGTATTGTTTGTTTTTCTGGTGAGAGTATCCTAACCTGATTAAGTGCAGATGTTGTGCGAACACATGTTTCACAGAAGTGTTTTCTATAAACGTTGCCTTGATTAAAAAAACTCTGCAACTATAATTTCCTGCAAGCAATAGACTCTGGATTTTAAATTCATATTGTATAAATTACTACGATTAAAACTGTCATGTTGCAGAACGACGGCTGCCAATATATGATTGACTGCTAGTCGCGCGACATTGCCTCGGTTGGTGCATGTTGCGCGACATTGCCTCGGTTGGTGTATGTTGCGCGACATTGCCTCGGTTGGTGCATTTCACCCTGTTTGCATTCACATTCATCATCATCAGCTAAATGCTTCTATAGAATTGGGATAGTTAAAGGTTAGCACACCTCCATCATCATTTTAAAGGTGTTCTTCTCAATTGCTGGTAAACAACATATCTTCAATAATGCAACAGGTTTATTATGTAAGTAGGAAAATTCCATGAGCTGTAATTAATTTTTAAAAATATACTCTTTCCAAAATGCCAAAATATTAGTTCCATCGAAAATGGATTTGCAGGCACTTTTGAAGGGCAACACATGAGAGATTCCAATACTTCTGAAACCAGGTCTAGCACAAGGTGCACGGGCATTCCTGCACAGTAAATTACATATGAGCCCATTCGCAAATTGCTCGTACATTATACACATATTTATGTGTGCCACAACAGTGAAGCAGTGTCTGATGTGGGGGTGTGAACCCTAAATCACATGGCAGTAGTAATTATCATTAGAGTATTAGGTACTGTGCCTAATCACACCAGTTTGAAATGCTGTGCCAGTGAAGATGTAATGCACATCATTGTAACTGTGCTAGTTAGGAAACTACAATCACAATTGCCACTAGCAATCAGAACTGCTGTTATATGAATGGGTTGAGCATCACAGGTCTTGGTACCAACGTATATTTGATTGGGTTCCATATTACAAGGTGTTTTCAATAACATCAGGGTTGTATTCTTATATTCTGGGAGTGCTGTGAATAATAGGATACTCAGTGTGCCATCCTGCCAGTCTAACAACTCAAATAAAACATGGTATTTATAAATATGCCAGTGTTTAGCGCATTGCACCAGCCTGCCAGTTAGTACATTGCCATGCCAATTTCAAATAGCCAATCTATTTTCCAACTCCAACAGGCAATCCGTTTTGCGCAAGTTAAGTGCGTTGTCGGGATAGTTCCTATATTGCTTTGTGGAATACGTCATGCAGTTTTAAGTGCCCTATGGTAGCATTGCCCTGAATAAGGACCTTGCCCTCATAAATATGCTCTGCCAGTTAAAATTCAGCAGACAATGTCCATGCTAATTTCACAACGGTTGTAGAAAATGAGCGTATGCCCTGCTAGCTTTTCCCCCTATAAGCACATTATAATGGACGTTTCTACATTCTCCGAGAAAACTGTTGTCAGTTTCTACAAAGCAATGGAAGTGTTGTCACAAAGATCAAGCTTGGTTTTCTATCCTTCAAAGGAATTGCCATGTTAGTTTTAATAGTCCCATGGCGGGCTAAACTAATACAAGTGCATAGTCATGTTTGCTTTCACATTGTCCCCATAAAATTGTTTTGCCAATTCACTTCCTTACCCTGAAAAGAATCATGCTATGGGTAGTAGCGTGCCAATATTACTCCATTTCAGCCTATTTGCATAGTAGTTTCCACATTGCCCCCTGAAGATGCCGATGCCGGTTTCACATTGCCCCCAGAAATGGACCACACCAGTTTAAAAATGTTTATTCTGCTATAACATTTTCTCCAGAAAATTGCCATTAGTTCAACCGTGCCATGCAAGTGTGACTACAGTTAGAATACAAGGCGAGTGTTTCCATTGTTCCTAGACAATTGTCATGCCAAAACAGATAGGGCCATGACAGCGTCGATTGTGACGGTAAGAAAAGCGCAGTTATGCTAAATGCAAAGAAATGACAGTTGCTGTATTATTGAAAACCCGACCACTAGGGCTCTGTGTAGTGTGCCAGATTCATTTTTAATATAGCCCCTGACGAAGTTCCATAGATTAATACTGTTTTTCAGGAACGAAACATGTTGGGCATGGAGAGTAGTGATTCTTCTCTACTCAAGGAGTTGTTGTTGTTGCAAGCTTTGCACATCTAGAGTAGCAGTGTTTACAGGGCGTCGTTTGATGCAAAAGAAAAGGGTGGGCACAACTTAATTCAAAAGTAGATTGATAAAAGTTTAAAATTGTGATTGTAAAAATGTAAAGGAGCAGCCTCTGTGAAGTCCAGAGACACCTGGACTCAATATATGCCACAAACAAAATAACTTAGTGGAACACCAAGCTAAACAGTTGCTCTCTTACTGCACCCCTAACAGGGTTACTGGAAACTTAACAGTGATGCAAATAAAGTTCATCTAATTTCAATCGTTGAAAGTATTCAAAAAGTACTCCAATATAGGATAAGTAGTTTAATATCTGAACAAAAGCAAAGGCCAATGTGTGACAACAAAGGAAATGTAAGAGCTCTCATGCCAATGCATTTCAGAGTTTTCAGATTCCTTCATCAGGGCCAAGCCCTCTATTATACCACAGTAAGTATGTTCCAAATCATGTAACAACAAACAGAAAAAATATACAAACACATGGAATTAAGGTAACATATACACACCAAGAGGGCGTAGTTTACCAGCACAGGAACACTTTAGGAGCACATGGCACTTTATGTGAGTAGTACTGTAATGTTTTTACATTTGTGTTCTTTCAGATGCATTGTCCTTAATGGATGTTTTTTATATCTGATATGTGAAACTGATGTTGTCTGGCCAAGCACCCTGGTGTTGATAGATATGTCTTTATGAATGTGAAAATAATGAAAAAGTCAATGATTATCTAACAATCCAATTCTGCATTAAATCTAATAACTCTACATGCAGTAGCAGTGCAGGAAGTTTTGTTGTTTTTTCATGGTACAATACCAGGGATAACCTACCTGCTGCTTTAACAAACACGCTGGTGTCTCTCTTTGTTTGTTCCAAGGAAGAAAATAATGCAAAATGGAATGAAAGCAAAGTAAAAAGTTTGCAATAAGATAAGAGAAGAAGAAAAATAAGAAGAAGGAGGAACCGGTGAAGAGGGTCAAAATGTACAGTGTGAGAATCATTATCTCATAGTTCATTGTTTCCTTCACACTCACATATGTCAGTTAAGGTTGGTTGTTTGCTAAACATTTACTCGGAGGACTGCATCTCTTCTTAACACAGGAACAGCCTGAATGGAGTCTGGAATACATGTCAATTCCTTGTCCTCCATGTTCCTTCAAGCCCAACAGGAGATGGAATTGATGGCCAATTTGGACATCTTGGTTCCAGATCATGATCTCGGAATTGACACGCTTTTTTGCAGGTATAAGAGTACCCCTTAAAGGCAGCCACTGTTCCAGCTTGTCTGTTTCTTATATTGCAGCAATGCAAGTTTAGTTATATTGGTTTTGGACTGATAGATTTGGCAAATGAATGCTTCCAGTTCACCCAGTACCTGTTCAGGAATTTCTGTTTTGTGTTCTTAGTGAATTGAGTGCCAAAAGGGTGTCTTCAGTCATTGTAGGGATGTTTTCCAGTACGAATTGCCACTTCTCCCTAGCAAAGTACCTGTACAGTCCGATCCGGAGTCTGATACAGACAAGCTGTGAAATGTAGGCAGTGCAGAGGCTTTCAAGGAACCTAGTCAAAAGATTAGTACTGCAATTTAAGTAATCTGTTTTGAAGTATGCACAAAGTAAGATTCATGGGCTAGTCTTGGATACATGCTTATTGCAAGGATGAAAATATCTGTGCACTGTGCAAATATATAGATTCTGTTTTTTAGCTCCTCTTTCTGTGGCAAAGACGACATGAAGAATTATCTTCGTGTCTGTCACTTCTTGTGCACTTCTAAGCGAGCCCAAAGAACAATGCAAGGTGATCACTCTTGCATATGTCTTTTTAGTCTATTTGTGCATGCTGACACATCTTTTGAGCTAGGTAAGCAGTTAATTCATCTTGGATATTCATGTGTGAAAGTAGCTTCTTTATTGTACCATTTCGGCTGTCCACGATTTTCTAGTGATTTGGAACAGTTCCATTGAGCCCCTTTTGCTGTGTGAGGACTTATTCAAGTGCTCTCTGTGTGTGTGGGAAGCGCTTGCTGTATTTCATTATCCTTCAAGTATGTTTTTTCAAATCATTTGGTGAATGCCTCATCAAGATTTTTACATATCTGAATGCTTTTCTACTTGTACCTCGGCCATGCTTTCAACAATCGCAACAGATACAATTCTGTCATGTGGAATATTGGTAATTGCTGTTTGCTGTTTGTGCTGCTGCTTTGTGGTGGTTGTGGTGGGTTTATGGTCCTTTCATCGAAAAGTTTGCAACAAAAAGAAAATGCATCAAAGGTTTTCCATCAAAATGTTTACCATCAAATGCATTTTTTGTAATTAATTTTTTTGGGGGGATCACCTCCTCAAACCTCCCGGTTTTTACCATTACAAACCCACCCCAAAGAAAATGAACCCTTAAACCCACAAACACGTACATTCGATGGTAAAAATTACATTGAAAAACCTTGGACGGAATTCCTTTTGTTGTAAACTATTTCGATGGAAATACCAGATGCAGTTGTGGTGATATCGACCTTAAGGCTTCAATAAGTTTGCTTTTTTAGCTGGTAAGGATGCATAGTCATAACGTCTTTAGGTAGTGATTGCGCTACAGCAGCAACTTAATAAAGTCCTAATGTCTCACATAAATCTGATTGATGCTGTGATTTGCTTGTAGCAAGTAGTTGGACAAATAGTAATGCGACTGCTCTTAGCTCAAATAGTAATGTGTCTGCTCTTAGCTCAAATAGTAATGTGTCTGCTCTTAGCTCAAATAGTAATACGTCTGCTCTTAGCTCAAATAGTAATGCGTCTGCTCTTAGCTCAAATAGTAATGTGTCTGCTCTTAGCTCAAATAGTAATGCGTCTGCTCTTAGCTCAAATAGTAATGCGTCTGCTCTTAGCTCAAATAGTAATGTGTCTGCTCTTAGCTCTGTAACAGTCCCAGCCACCTGCATTTTTAATGTTCTTCTTCACTCTTGGACACACACTTAATTTGTTCTTCTTGATAGTATCCCATTCATTGATGGTGCTAGTTTCAGAGACGAGCCTCTGTCTTTACAACGCATCATGATATTTAATACCAAGAGTATGTAGCTGACCAACATCTTTTGTTATACCATCACTGAAAACATCCTTGGTTGCAATGTTCAAAAGGTCAGATCCATCATTGCAATATCCGACCTGTTTACTGTTTTCTAATGTTTGTGTAATGCTGCTTGCTTTGGCATCCCGGCAATGCTTGATGACTGTGCAGATACATGTTAAAGTACTAGCGCTGGTAATAACTAGTGTGCATGTGCTCTAGCAGGTTGTGTTATGCCTGCTAAGTAACCAGCTCTGTTTTGATGTTCAAGTGCTTCATCGGCTAGGAGAGTGTAAAATATTGCCAGATCGGGAATTTCTGCAAAATGTAATGCCATCGTCCAGGAGTAATTATCAAAGTTAAATGCAAAGAAATAACAATGATTGTCCCACTGATGAAATGTGTGCATTCCGGTCACCACAGGGGCAATGGTAACTCTAGAAACAGAAGGAACTCAAGTCGCCAGAATTGGGCTGGACGAGGACCACCACCACCACCACCACAACATCAGCAGCGTTTTTTAGAACAGGGCACAACATGAGACGACAGGGACTATGCACCACGACAGACACGAAGCCACCAGACTTATTAGTGAATATGTTCAAGTATTTACCTAATAATGACTGTATACTGTAATTATATATATATTGTAAATAACTGTAAACACGACAGACACGAAGCCACCAGACCTATTAGTGAATATGTTCAAGTATTTACCTAATAATGACTGTATACTGTCATTGTATATATTGTAAATAACTGTAAACACGACAGACACGAAGCCACCAGACTTATTAGTGAATATGTTCAAGTATTTACCTAATAATGACTGTATACTGTCATTGTATATATTGTAAATAACTGTAAACACGACAGACACGAAGCCACCAGACTTATTAGTGAATATGTTCAAGCATTTACCTAATAATGACTGTATACTGTAATTGTATATATTGTAAATAGCTGTAAACACGACAGACGCGAAGCCACCAGACCTATTAGTGAATATGCTCAAGTATTTACCTAATAATACTGTAATTGTATATATTGTAAATAACTGTAAACAGGACAGGCACGAAGCCACCAGACTTATTAGTGAATCTGATAAAGCATTTACCCAATAATGACTGTATACTGTAATTGTATATATTGTAAATAACTGTAAATACTGTAAATCTGTAAATCGTATTACCATATTTGTTCACTTCTAAGCAACTGTGTCAAATATCTTACCTCTGCCTGTCTAGCGCCCAGATACCTACGGGTTAGGCGCGCTCTACAAATGCTAAATAAATAAATACATGATGAGATTGCACTGTTGAACAAGGGCTTCAGCTTTGTTCCCACAACGTGTTATGACGAATTTAAAACTCGGAATGAAATTCAGCATCTATTACGTAAAATCCATTTGAGGCAATTTTTTCAAAATAAAGAGTTTGAGCTGCAGAAAAATGAGAGCAGGTTACGTAATCGTTCATCATTCTGTCCTCCAGTATAAAGTCACTCACCCGAAGCTGTGGTGTTTGAGAAGAGAGTGTGGCACGATCTATCTAAATTGGAAGAGATGACTAAACAAGGGCATTTTCAGAATCTTACTAGGCCTGAACGGGTTGCAGTCAAAAGTTTAGCGGACAATCAGAACATCATTCTGCGCAAGGCAGATAAGGGCGGTGCAATTGTTATGCTGGGACGTCTATCGTACATAGACGAGTGCAACAGTCAATTGAAAGACACGTCATTCTACGAGGTGATTGCAGAAGACCCTACAAGGCGTTTGCAGGGTTTAATCAACACCAAAGTGGACAAAGAAAACACACAGGGCTGGATCTGCAAAGAAGAATTCAACTTTTTAATAGCAGAGAACCCAAGTGTTCTGAAATTCTACATCTCACCTAAGATTCATAAGTCGCTTATAAACCCTCCATGACGTCCCATTGTCTCAGGACCAGGTTCACTTCTAGAACCATTGTCTAAATTTGCAGAGCGGCATTTAAAACCTTTCGTCACAGGTATATATTCCTTCATCCAAGATACAATGGAAATTATGAATATAATCGAAGAATTTCAATTTGACACAAACACTCAACTTTTGGTGAGTTTTGACATCATATCGCTGTACACTTGTATCCCTCAAGAGGCTACACTTACAGTGATAGAAGAAGTTTGTTGGCCAAAAGAAGAGATGGATAACACCAAACAGTTTTATTCTGTGGTGTGCAGAGTTGGCCCTCAACGAAAATTATTCCAGTTTCAATAACAAAATGTTTAATCAAATCCATGGTACCGCCATGGGGTCTCCTGTAGCCTCGTCGGCAGCTAACCTATATGTGGAGGCTTTTGAGCTACTTGTGATTTACAGTGAATCAAACCCTTTCCTAACAAACCTCCATTTTTAGAGGTGCTACATAGACGATATCCTGATAATTTCGGATGGAGAGACAATATCATTTATGCAGTTCATTACGTGGGTTAATGAACAAAATACATTTCTGAAATTCACATTGGTACAGATTTCTATAGAAATACATTTTTGGGATATTACAATATGGGCAGACATGAGCAAAACTGTTGCAGGTTAAACCATTTCATAAGCCAACAGATAGAAATTCTTTACTCTTGTTTGATAGTTTCCATCCTCTCCATATACGCGAGAGAACCTTCCCATAGGTCAATTATTAAGGCTGAAACAAAAGAGTTCATGGACAAAAACATTTCAGTGTGAAGCCCTAGACTTCAGTTCAAAACTAAGGGTTAGGGGCTATCCGAAACAAATTGGTAAGAAAGCATACACAAAGTTTAAAAACAACAACCAAGGGGCCCTATTGGAATATAAAGATAAACCACAGGACAACAAAAACATAGTGTTCATCAGCACGTTTAATCACCTGTCGAATAAAGTGAATACGATCATTAAGAAAAATTGGCATATTTTGCCAGGTGGTGAGTGCCCTCCATATCTACCCCTATCTGCATTCAAACGTGGAGCAAATTTGAAGGATTTGCTCATGAAAAATTAGATTCACAAACCAAGTCAACCCCAAATGAGTATTACTGAGACGTGGGGTTTATCGAAGCCCACTGGCCACACCCTGTGCGGGATGTGCAACAACTGTAGTTTTACTAAGAGAACTAGAGAAGTGAATTTTGGATTAACAAGACCTTGGGTACAAAAACAGTTAACAAACTGCAACTCTCGCATGGTAGTGTATGCCATTTGGTGCACTTGTGATAAATTATACATAGGTATGACAGAAAGCAGAGTGAAGATACGGATCTCGGAGCATAGAAGCTGTATCAGGAATATGGTTTTGACAGCACCACTAGCCGTTCACTTCGTTGCAATGGGACATTCGTGTGATGCCATGAGATGGACAGTCCATTCACAGATCTCACTGTTTGGCACATCTGCCAATGACAAAAGAAGACTGTATGAAAATGAACTATTAATAATCTTCTTATGCGGCATGGTAGAGTACGGTCTGAACGAAACAGTTGATTGGCACAAGTTGTAAGAATATAAAAGACATCAGGGATGCTTTACTCAATGGTCGACATTCTACTTGCTGGCTTTATAACTTGCTGTTATTATGGCTTGGTAATAGATATGACATGTTTAACATACAGAGCAAAAGACCCGTATGCCTTTAGTTGTGCTTACACTTAGGGATCTAGGATCGTTACCATCCCAAGATGGCCACTAAGTTGGTCACAAAGGTGGAAATGGAAGAGGGACTATGTTTCACACTGGGTGTTTATCTAGCATTATGGTACTGCATCTCGTGGTCTAGAGAGCTACCGTCTGACAGTGTACATGGCGGCAGGAAGTTCCCATACTGGGTTTGCTGAGGATTTTAGTTGCCACAACAAGGTAAGAATATCTGAGGAGTAGGATATGAGCCAACATGGAGTGTTGTTTGGGATACAGCGTACAGGGTATGTATCATAATTATTTGAACAAACCCTGCATTTTGTTTTCTATTGTAGGTATCTGATTATCGAATGCCATATTAAAGACAGCTTTCCGGCTTTCAATATGCAACTAAGGAAGCGGCACGGGATATAACAAAGTTCCTTAAAGGTGCGTACACTTGCGCGGTTGATATTCAGTTTCAGCACATGGAGGTAGTCATGACTATTTTACACAACATAGGTAGAGTTTCCTATGTATGTTCTCCGTGATAACAAAGTGACATTATTTCACATTCTGGGTGCCAGTTATAGTAAAATCGACCTTCGTGTTGGAACATATGGACTGTCTCCCTGTATCTTTAACTCTGAGTTAACTAACAGAACACGGAATGTTATATAACACACCAACAACCACACCATGGCTTTTTGAGAAGCCATGAAAAGGGAAATATAGCATATTGAAGGAAGCAATAGGGATGTATGCTTAAGGTGTTGTCAAATCGAAGGTGCAGCGCGGGTCTGAAGCTGATACTATGTTACAGTAGATGTCTTCTGAATGTGAGGCTACTCTCTCTTAAGAGAGTAGTTGTTGAAAGAGCTAGATGTAGCCTTAAATTGTATGACACTCGAGTTAAGTTAGCGGTGGAAGATAATGGTTGTGTGTCTGTATGCAACTCTGTGGTTGTGAGCATGGCTACAATACTAGGTCTGTATGAGCAGGTTTTTAAAGATGTCAAGGTATGGGCCCACGGTCTCCTCAAGGTTTGTTATTTCGCCTTCTTTCAGATTGCTGCCCAGTAATAAGGCCACTTAACCAGCCGTTTCATCTGCACATTAAATTGACAGCGATAAGTCCTCTGAAGGTTATTAATTTACTTATGGAATGTGATGACAAGTTTAAAAGTAACAGCACTTATTTTAGCTGTTTATACTGTTTCTTTAGACTCAAGTACGGAATTCGAATTGAGAAACCAGCTATTGAATATTTAAGAGTGAACACTGCATCAAATGAATGAGTGTCGCAAATGTGTTTTTAACGTTGTCTCCCTTGAAGAAGTTCTTTGATTGTTGATTAATGATAAAAAGAATGAAACATGTTGGGTTAAAATCACAGTGAAAACTGGCATTGTGGAGTATTAATGTATTGAGTTTTCACTAGACTAATGTATAGGGTTTGCTAATTGTTGAATGCATTTAGCTAGTTGAATACATTTGTAATCAGAAGGGTATTACTAGCGGTGAATAACGTGTTTGAGCAGGTACGTTTGTACCTACTATGGTTCTCTTGTGGTGATTGTTTATTGGTCACAGTACGTAGTGTATTAACATGTGCACAGCACATGTCACTTTACCGATTGCTTGTATTCATGATAGGTGATTATTTTTGTATGTGTTTTTTTATGTGATTTTAAACTGTGTACTTAATAAAATATTTTATATTTGCCTGTTAAAGTGTATGGGTTGCTTCTTGAAAGAGGTATTTGTTTCATTTGATGATAGTGTCAGTAATTGGGTTATTGCATACTTTGGGACCTAATGAAACATTATAGTGGCATTGGGATCCTTTGCTTTTGTTAATAAGTTGTCCAAACCAGGGTATGATCTCAATGTCCTTATCCACCCCGAGTCTCTCCTAAGTTGTTACCATTCCAGTCACTACATCTAAAAGACCTTATTACTTGCAACACTGATTCCCCCATGCCCTTCTGATCCCACATTATTTTAAATGTTGGATAACATTGTTTTTGAACATTTTAAACCTCTTAATTTTATTTAGACATTTTGCACTCCTCGTGGTTGCTAGTAGATCCTGAATATCACAGTTCTTGCCACATTTGATTTTGTAATTGTTCTGCCTTACTAGGGATTTCTGCCTATGGATGGTTCTTGAAGCATCCTTCCAGGTAGCAGGCTTTCAGCAAAACAAGTGTGCACTTGTGTGCTTCTTCGACACGTCGATCATGTTTCCATACAATGTTTGCTTGTAAAGTGCTTTCACTGTAACAGACATCCCACATGCCAGGAATGACAGATGTATCCATGGAAGAGCCAATAGCACAGAGTAATGCCATGCATATGTACAGTTCACTGGGCCGGAAGACAGATCCGCCACAAAGATAATGGTATGGCATTGTTAGTTGCTGCACAGGATGGTACAGACCGCAATCTAACACCATGACACATTTTTTATTTGTTCTGTAGTTTTGTTCATTACATTCTCCAGGTTTGTCAAGAAAAAACACTGAATTGAACAATCTGTTGGGGTAGCTAGTTTGACTCTCAGAAAACATATGCAAGTCATTTTGTTCAGTGTTGCATTGAAAACAGTCCATATTGGAGCACACCCAGGATACAAGCTTGTGTTCCTAAGTCCATTTTGGAAGTCGGTAACCATTCAATCATCATCTATTCTGCTTGCAGTTGGCGTGCTCTTAGCATTAAAAAAAGTTACATTTACTGTGCATACAGTTTTGCATCGAAAACATGCTAAGTCTATTTCTCAAAAGGATTTCAAACTCTTAACTCTGTCTTAGAATTCCTTTACAATCTGCTCACTTTGGCTTTAGGAGCTTCAGGCAATTTTTGTAGACAAAGTCTTACATCATTGTTTCTGTAGTGATTGATTCAGCGGGCTTGTATCGTACAATCTTCTGGCCTGAATTCATCTTTACCAAAACATTCTTGAGAACAAGTCATCATAATTGCATGCAGGGTTCCCTTTCCATCAGGTGTGTCCTAGGAAATCAAAAGTATCTACAGCCCAGTACATACACCATCCTTTCACTCGGTTTGGCAGTCCATACACTCCTACGTTATCTTCTATACGGCATAGGACTTCGTTAGCTGAACCTGTCATGCGAGAGAAATTTATTATAGTCGATCAAGCCATACATACGGCGTACCAAGAATTTGCTGCAAGTTTTGGAGTTTTACGTCAGGCCAACATCAACCTGAAGTGGACGTTTATGTGTGTGCTTTAACTTTACATGTGGTCTCGGGAGGATAGCTCAGGGGTAGCGTGCTCGCCTTGGGAGCAAGATGACGCAAAGCAGCAAAGGTTCGATCTTCGGGTCCGTGCTTAGAAATCTCTGGGTTTGCACTGCCACATAAGGTTTGTGACAAAGCAGCAAACTTCTTGTTCAGAAGTGTATTTTCAAGCTGTAAGCAATCAAAGATTATGCACCTACGAGAACAGCATTTTAAAAAGGATAACACTTGTGCTTTGCTTATGTAACATTTTCCTGTGTGACGGAACCTATGAATTTCCACTTCTCATCTGCCAGGATGGTTTTCTGTTGTAGTTTAGCAGCCTGATGTAGGGCCTCATCACGAGTTGCGCAGTAGCCCTTAAATGCGGCAGTAACGGTATTACCGCCACATTTAAGGGCTGGCCTTATCACGAGTCTGGCAGCATTTACCCCAGCTTTGAGCTGTGTGTAAATATGCTGAAAAAATGCCGATTGTTGGCGCAATTACCGCTCGCGGTATTAGTGTGCGGTAATTGCTCAGAAAATGCCCCATTGGGTCCAATGGTGAATGGGAAGTCACCACTACCACCGGACCTGTGATCCGGTGGTAATACCGCCAGATTGGTTGGCAGTAGCACTATTTGCCCGGGTAGTGGATACCGCCCAACTCGTAATGAGGCCCATGGAGTCTTCAGATTTGAATTCATGTTCAAACGTGCTTTTCCATGTGAAAACAGTGCTTTTAACAGATTTCAAAGAAATAACAGGTGATTGGTTCTTAGAGAGCGGACTGGTGAGCACTAGATCCATCACAACACATTAATTTTCAACAAGTGTTTTTTTAGAGATGTTCTCAATATCATATCTTCCTCTTTAACACCTTTTGAGTAAGAGCTTCCCTTGTAGTGTCGCTGAGCATCTGCCATTGTTAAAACCTTACCTTCCAAAATGCATCTAATAAACAATGAGTGTATACATATTCAGTGGTTTTTCAACAGGTTTATGTGCAGTTTGGGAGACACGGCGTACATTTTTCACCTAGCCTTCTTTGTGATATACTATGTCAAATGCATGAACATCTTTTGGATTGATGCACCCATGCTACTTGATTTTTCATTGGCTATTTTCACTTAATTAAACAGCAGCATACATATTCTGATCTGCATCTTCAGTGCAAACAGTGTACAATGAATGTCTCCTACCTTCAGGTCTATCACAAAAGGAGGAGGCATTTTGATATTAATTGTGAACCGGTACTTTGAGAGGTTGTACGTGGACGCTCTTTCATGCTCACTGAGCTCTCACCAGCCTCTTCATCTTTTGTCAGGTGTTCTTTGTATCTGGCGTACAGTCTATCAAGCATACATGTGAGTGTACGTAACTTGTAAAAGGACAGTTGGCCCACTTTTTATTTCTTCTCTGGCTGTATATTCAAAGGGATCTGCAAGGCGTTTATAATAATTGTGACATGATTCTTATCACCTTTATCTCACAGAGCCTTTCCTTTACCCCAAGGCGAGTGTCCTAGTCCCCACCAGTAGGAGCTGTGTTAGGAATAGAGGTAGAGAACAGAATATACCTGTCATTATGCATCAGATGAGAGAGTATTCAAAAACACTGTGCATTGCGTAACTACCCTCACTCATCCACACAGGACTGATTTACTAATGTTGTGTATTTTATTGAGGGTCCACTGTTCAAACTTTCGCCTAATCCCTTCTTTTGCAAAACATACACCATATACAGTATGCCATTACGCAGTGCTTCAAAATAGATACCCCACACTTAATACATATGAAAAAATGCTTGTGACTTGGTTCTCAATAATGAACACTCAATGAATGCTCTCACACTCTCGTGTATAGTGTAATTCTTTTTATTATGAGTAGTAAGTAATAAGGAATCATTGCCACTATTATTGTAACTACACATAGCACACTCAATATGCAAAAAGTTATAAATGCCTATGCAGCTATCGTTGTCTTGGCTTCTATGTCTACTGAAGACCAGTTTACCATCTCAGAAGCATAATAGCTACTTTAAAAGTTATTGACTAGTACAGGGGTGCTCTGGCTGTTGCTGCTTTGGGGGATGAGCAGGGGTGGCCATGGCTACTTCCTCTCCAGATATGACTAGGGTGGCGGAGTGATGAAGGGCGGGCTTGGCTGGATGATGCTCTGTGGTCCTTGCGCCGTGGCTAGCAACTGTCCTCATGCAGGGACTAATGGTGTCCTCGCGCCGTCGTCAAAGGTCCTTGCTTGGAGCTGGGGATGAGGACAACCTAGAGGCGGGTCTAGTCCCTCTCATGTGCTGGTCGTCCCTGCAAGAGGACAGTTGCCAGCCGTGGTATGACAGTATACACAGAAAATGTTCAAATTGGTCTGCAGCATAGGTGTTAGTCCCTACACTCCCTGAAAGTTTGCACCGCCATTGAGGGGCAAATACCTTGCAACCCCAACATTGGTGCACGCCATTAGCTTAAATCAGCGCTAAAGCACACCTATGCTGCACACCTATCTGAACGTTTTCTGTGTATACTTTCATACACCCTACAAGTCTGAGTTCTGTGAACCTTTCTATGTGGTTGAAATGTCGCGCACACCCTACACGAGCAGGTTGGATGGATGTGATACACATGATATCCACCTTCAAGAGGCTAGGAGTTGAGAGTTTATACTCGAATTACCCATTGAGTGGAAAGGTACCATCTGGATTGAAACTGGACTTTAACAGTGTGGTTCCTAGGCCCAATCTAAACAAAGCAGTCAGTATATATTAAGATCCATGTATGTGGTGAAATCTAACGAGTGACCCGCATTGGTGGAGGTGTATATTTGAAGAAATCCTTCCATATCTTGTTTCAAGAGAGAAATAGAAATCTTTCTCAAGGGAGAGGCAATTTGTCTCCTTAAACAAGGATATAGGAACCGGGATTATAGAGGAACGAATAAAGACCTACAGACAGCACAAGACAAATATCTGCCCCTGAAGAATGTCCAGTTATTTACAACATCAAGGACAGAAACATATATAAGTTGGGCTATGTTGACACAGTAGAAAGGAAGAGAAATTAAGTTGCTACTGTGTTTATTTCAAGCATTTGTGAACTTGATTCTGTGAGTTGGAACAATTACTTTTATCATTGTATACTAATATGTAGTGCATATGTGTTTATTTAATGTTTTTTGATATGTGTGCTGTGAATAAGCAAATGAATTAAAATATGACATTTTAGAACATTTTGTATATGTTATTAATCATACTACTCGCAGCCCACATTTGCTAAGTGGCTGCAGATAGTGTCTTGATATCTGAGGGTAGCAGTTTGTGTTATTGATTATGTATGTGTCCCTTCTTTTGGTTGAATAGATATATTGTATCCTCACTTGGTAGGAGGGATCATGACCACAGTGTGGGGCAACCCTGGAACGAAATAAAGCACACCCTACACTACCTAATCAATTCTCACTGAAAACCTCATGAAATGAACTGCCTTCTCAATACCTCTCCTCTTTCCAAACGAGATATAAAAAATTGGTTAAACAGGCTCTCATACTCACTACTGTGCACTGGGAGTAGGGAGAAGAGAAATGAAGACTGGAAGCCTGGAGCTTGGATGAAGGCCTGTGGTCTGCACAATCCAAGAAAAATCCCAAAATTATCATATCCAACTGGAAAAACCACCCATCAAAATGACCATGGTCCCTTAGCGAAAAGTAGCAAAAACTGTCAAAATGCATTCAAAGATTTAGTGTCAATTAGAATTGACCATTATGCAAATTATGACTAACATGTTGACATGGGTGTTGAGCTGATTAGCATAGGTAGGATTGCTTCCCTATACAGTTCAGTCACAAATGGTAGTTCTCTGAAAAAGCAAAAAGAAAAGCCTTCTGAGTATCTGGAGCCCAAAAATGCAACCACAGATGCTTCAAAATCCAAGCAGAAAAAAGGAGGAATGGTCCCTCCCCTCTCCATAGGCTAACTTGCAGGAAGTAGCTCCAGCTCGCTCCTCTCCTGGGTCCTTCACCTCTGCCTCCAACCATGTCACAAACAGCACTGACTCCCCCTTCAGAAGACAGCCTTTTATAGCATCAGGTCCATTGTTTACCTAAGGCAGAAATGGATTTATCTCTAAAGGCAAGAAGTCACATTTCCATTAAAGGTTTGAAGCTAAATTATCTCTAACGGCACAATGCCAATGGCATGAAGCCGATTTATCTTTTAACCCCATCCGTCAACAATCTTTCCTTCATCTGCCCTAGCCCAGAAGCCTTGTAGTCCATTGTAGTATTGTAGTCCATTGTAGTATTTTAGGACTATATTATTGTTAAAGAGTAAAGTTGATAGTATTTATCAAAACAAAAAGAACAATTGGAACCCATGCCAGACCATTGGTTTATGGCCCAGGACTTTGTTAGTTTTAAATACTACAGATGGTTCTTTGTACCAAAACAAAACTAACATTTGTAACACATCCTAGACCAGTGGAGTGCAACCCAGAAAAAAAGTCAGTCAGTGTACCCGTTTGTTCCAAAACAACTTATTAGATTGAACTACAGACATTCAAAATGAACGAGAAAATCTGTTAATCACTGTCGATATATTCTCACTGCATGAATACATTTGCATGCGTTTCACTATATAAATGCCATTATGCCGAAAGACTACATGGCTTGAGAGATCGCTCAACCCCAAGCATGGCAAAAATATGTAACAATTGTCTTCCTGCTCATTTCAAATTCTTATTACATCAAATAGTTTTTCAGTAGATTTTGAGTATTTAACTGAAGCCTCCTTTTGTTTGGCATTGACACAATAAATGCAAATTAAAGCCTATACTGCTTAAACACTTGTATTTGGACAGCAACAGGTGATCTATCTACATTTCACTGTCCATAATGTCAGTCAAAAGGCAGAACCTAAAATAGATTTAAAAAAAATAAGTATTAAAAAAATGAAGAACAGAACATTTACTCTAGTGCTGTAATTGCATAGCTGTACTATAAATATGGTTTGGTCTTAGGCACCATTGGCTTCCGAGTAAATTCTTGTTGGACAATGTTTTCGGTGTGAACATATATTTTGAAAAGGGACGATAGAAATTAAAATCTGTCCATAAAAAAGAGATATTGCTGATTTTATGTACTTCATTGGCAGCTTTCTTTATAATGCCATCAATCGTACATGCCACACACTATCGATTGAAACTATGGAAATTGTTAATCTATGGCTGGATTCTAATGACACAAAACCAGTCCCACCTTTTTCTCCCCAAAGCCAGAGAGAGTGTATTTTCTACAGGTACTTCTGTACTACATGCCAGTGATAAGTGGCACTGCCACACATGGGCATGAACAGATCTGTGCCTACTTATAGAAAAATAGTTGTTGACCTGGTGGTGGCAATTTTTGGTAGTGAATATCTAGAGTACATATAACCTTTTAAATTAGAACCTATTGTAGCAACTAAGGAGTAGCAAGATTGGTTGGGAAGGTAGGGTGAGCCATGAGTGCTGTTAGACACTTACAGTGTACTAAAAAAAGTAGCTCGGCAAGTCCGTGCTTTGAGAAGGAGACTCAAAGGGACACTAGGAGGGAGAGAAAATAAATATGGTTACATGCCTGTACACCGAGTTATTATATACCAAATCACTTATATATCAAAACATACACCTTGAAAACCTCAATATTGATTATTTTTATTTGTTTCATTTCTTTTTGTATTTTTGGGGGGGTCCCCTCCAAACACCCATTTTCGACCTTTAAATCCATCCCGACTGTTTCCGAAAAAAAATTAGCCCTTTACCCCACGACAAATATATTGGATATAAGGGTTTCGAAGGTATATGTTTAGATATATAAGTGATTTGGCATGTAAAGACTGTTTACCAGAAACTATGTGTTCACAGAGAGTCTGACGGTGAAGAAATAGATGGTCATCAGGTTGAAGGTGGGTGGGAACATAGCATTAGAATGAGAATGTGGGCCATTGGAGAGAGGAGACCCAGAGGATGGGGCAGCAGTGGCGGTGTTTGCCCCAATGTCTGAATGGGAATTGCAGGAGTGGAAATGCGGACTATTGTGATCTAGTGTGGATTGTGGCGGGAAAGTAGTTTTTGTACAGCGGCGTGCAGATGGTGTATGTCGAGGCTGAGAGAAGAGCGAGGCGGAGAGGACTCGCGACGGGCTTGTGGCCCGCATTATCCAGACTTGATGGGAATTTGACAACTGAGTGTGGACGGATAAGATGACGAGGCAGAGCCCATGGTGAATACACACTTTAAAAACCTTAAAAGTAATGTATTCATCAGAAACAAAGAATGCCAGCCATTGGACGTTGATAAATGATGCGCTGAATAGATACATTCTGACATTTCAATCATGCACATTGGCCAGTGTTGCACAGATTTGGGGGCTGTGGAGGGATGCGCGTGGCCCCGACTTATTAACCCATTGATGCCTCATCTACACTTGCACACGGACAGGGAAGACCATGTAAAGAATTGCCATTTTCGCTGCTGTACTTTCATATTAACATTCTGCCTATGAAAGAGTGCGTGCCATGCTGAGGCCAAGCTTTCATTTTCACCTGTTAGTCTCGTTATTATACCTGGAACTGTTTATTTTGTCTTGATTCTTTTTTTAATATATTGCTATCACTGGCTCCGGGTTGTTTCACTTGACTCTGTGCCCTACACACACACACACACACACAGGCCTTTCCTGTTGTGTATTTGGCATATTACTGCAGCCTTCACTGGATTTACAGGCCTAGAATTCTGAACTAATTGGAATGACTCAATGTTTGCAGATTGAAATTGCTGGGTATATATTGGCAGAGGAAGAGGCCTGACTCCAATCAAACAGACAGTGATACTACTGTATTAAAAAAAATCAATTTTCAGGCATGGTTGGAAGACAAATAACAAAGGTGTTGTGAAAAAAATGGTACCGCACTAAGCAAAACGGCCGGTTGCGGCACAGTGCTGTAGTGTAACACTGGCACGCTATCATTTGCATCACACTGATGACTCCCAAATTAAATAGCCAAACTGATATCCGAACAGCTGTAAGATATCACTACTTTTACCTGAAAAGGGGCCAAAAAGTAGTGCAGTCACAGGATGTGCCCTTCAGTGATGTTTTCCAAAGGATTTTGAAGCATGAAGCTTAAGTACCCTTCTGTCACCTTTTACGCAAACCTATTACTCTGAGAGTCAACTATGGGGTAAAGCGCACTGTCAGGGATGTGTAGGGGATATGTGCTGTGTGTACAATCATGCACAAAGTTATATGTCTTCTTCGTAAAAAGAAAATACAGTTGTGTGTTGGACCAGGTCTAGTACACTTCCTTCAGTGTGGCCCCCTGAAATGTTAGCCAGGTAGCTGCAGTGTAGTTGCTGTAGCACATATATCGCTTGCAAGGTTATTGTTGGATGTTTGTGTTGGAAACGAGAGCGCGTGTCGGTGTTCCGGTCCTTGCGTTAGCGATGGATTCCTCCATTCCTCCAGAGGTGCCAGATGTTCAGAACAGTTTAAATTGACAGGGGGGATTGGTGCCAAAGACCTGTCTTTCTTCTTCAGTTTCCTGTCTCGCTGGGCCGCAAATTGGCTCTGAGGAAAACTAGACTCCATTTTCAGGCCACCTAAAATATTGACTTCTGCACCTGGGAAGCAGCTCCCACCTACAGGCGACGATTTACCCAGGTGAGCAAATTTGTTTCCCCAGGACAATTCCAATATCCTCTCTCTAATGCTTTACAATTGAACATACGCTTGGGAGAAGGCTGTAACTGGCGCCAAAACACTCATGGGTTAAGTGCGCTATTCAAATGCATAAATAAAATAAATAACTAGTTACCTGGCTGGGCCTGGGGCCGCAGTGTGAGCGCATATAAGGTCTCCAACCTTTGTCTCGCCAGATGTTTTGCACTAAAACTCCCGGCATAGACAATGGTAAGGGAGTCATAGTCCAACACATCTGGGGAGCCCGACGACGCTGCTGGAGGAGGCCTGATGGGACAGTAGGAATACAATGAATGTACACATTTTTACAGAAGTTTTTTTTACGTCCCAGATAATGTATCCGAGTGCTGGCCGTTTGATCTAGGGCAAATGTTGCTTGGGACGTTTTTTGCGTGAGATCCAGCTGTATGAGCAGTGTTGGGGGTTGCTGGCGCACCCCTGCGCATCGCCGCAAGCCCCGGCACCGAAGGACTCACACGGACATGTCCTTCTAGGTTCGGGCTTCCCGGTGGCTCTGACGCGGCCGGGAACGCCCCGTTTATTTATGTTGCACGCGGCGGCATGCAACGTCACACCGCCGCGTGCGCGCCCAGTCATCGGGCAGCGCCACACTCCTCCTTTTTCCAGGAGAACAATAACAATGCTAATACTAGACACTGCAAACCATACCAAAACGAATACTTAGCATTTCACAAGGCCCCATGTTCAAAACACCCCTTTATTGACATCCACCCGGGTCCCCTTACTTAACAGCACTCATCTTCAGGACAATCAGCCAGGTGACCCAACACGTAGTCGCTGAGGTGAGCAGGTTTCCCTCACCCAGCCCTCTGGGGGTACCTCCTGCTCACCTCTGACACGGGTGATCTGTCCACAGGCATGCCCCGGGCCGGGGTCTCAGGCGGACATGGTGTTTCCCCTTCATCCCCAGGGATTTCTCCTGGGTCTGGATCAGGAGGTGGATCAGTTCTTGGATCCCGCAGTTTCTTGAAGAAACTCACATTGCGAGTTACCGCCGACCGTCCATCCGATGCAGTCACCATGGATACCCAGACTGCGACAACATCCAGCGATTCCGGCTCATACGGTAGGGAGAGCTTCCCATGGGGATGCCTATTCCGAATGAGGACCTCATCGCCAGGCTCCAGCCGCTGCGGGCGAAGCCCTCTCCGAATGTTCTCTTGCTCGATCCTCAGCCGCCAGTCCATCTCGACATGTTGGTCATTGATCACCCCCGGTTCCTTCTCTCCTACCTCCGGTAGCAAACCCTGAGGACACCGCTTGAAAAATGCCTCTGCCGTGGCCACTCCAGTGGATGCATGTGGCGTGGTGCGATACACCCTCAGAAACTGGTACAGGGCTCTCTGGAGTGACTGCCCCTGTCCCTGAGCAATTCTAAAAGTCTTATTTAGAGTCCTCATGAGCCGTTCTGCTTCACCATTGGCTCGGGGCCAGAGGGGCATGATCTTCCTTCCTGTGCACCACCCCATAGCTCTCCATCAGCTCCGAGAAGCGTTTGCTCTGGAATGGCGCCCATTGTCTGAGCACAGCGTGCGTGGGAACCCATGGGCCGCAAACACCTTTTCCACGGCCACCACAACGTGCTCGAACGCCACAGAGTCCACAAACTCCACCTCGGGGTATCTCGAGTACTCGTCGACCAGAACTAGGAAGTGGGTGCCCATGGTGGTGGATCCAAAGTCCGCATGAACAGTCTCCCAAGGGCGCGTCCCCCTAGGTATTGTCTCTATTGCAGGTTCCCGCTGCAGGGGAGATGCCACCTGGCACCACACACAGACCGCCACAAAGTCATCCACCTTGCGTTCCAGCTCCGGGAACCACGCCTTCAGCCGTAGACGTGCCTTGGTCTTGGCGGCACCCTGATGACCACGGTGAGCCAAGGCGATCACCTCATCCACCTTCGATTGGGGCACCACAATCCGATCTCCACGGAGCAGAAGGCCAGATGTTGAGAATGTTAATTCCTCCTGGACTTTCCATAGTTGCTCAAGTCCGGTTCTGGCCTCCTGGGTGCGCCCCGCCAGAGCCTCCAGCACCGACTTCCAAGAGCCCTGTTGCATCGAGTGCCTTAGGATCTGGAAGCACTCATCTTGCGCTGCAGCTGCCTCCAGCTCCTGGAGAGGCATGGCATTTGGCGTGGCTGCCTCCACCACCACACGGACGTGCTCTTCTGCTTCTTCTGCACAGGCGTCCTGGAATTCGCCTGCGGACGCCCCAGGGTGTCTGGAGAGATAGTCTGCAGCGTTGTTCACCCCTAGCTGGTATACCAAGGTGACTCCATACTCCAAAAGGGCGAGCATCCACCTCTCAATGCATGCCGGTGGCTTGGATGACGACCCTGCTAGGAAGGGAAGCAGCGGCTTGTGGTCTGTCACCACCGTCACCGGGCGTCCCCACAGCACTGCCAGCGCTTCGCGCTCAATCTGCGAGTATCGCTGCGCCGCATCGGACAGGGCCTTGCTGGCATATGCCACCGGGCGAACGCCCCCACCACTGTCAATTTGTGTCAACACAGCGCCCAGGCCGAAAGGGCTGGCGTCAACGATGATCTCTGATGGTAATGCTGGATCGAAGAACGACATGGTGTCTTCAGCCGCCATGGCACCTTTTATGTCCTCAAAAGCCGCCTGTTCTAGCGGGCACCAATTCCAGATGACATCCTTCCTGGTCAGTGCCCTAAGCGGTTCCGATCTGGAGGCCAGATTTTTAATGAACCGTCCACAGTATGTAACCATGCCCAGGAAACTTCGCACCTCAGACACGGACTCCGGAGGCTGCGCCTTCATTATGTCCTGCACCTTCCGGGGATCAGGAGACACCCCCCCTTCTTTGAATACAAATCCAAAGAATTCTATCGATGGTCGGAGAAATTCACACTTCTCTTTGTGGAGGGTGAATCCCAAAGATTGTAGTCTTCTGAACGTCTTTGCCAACCGCCTCAGGTGGTCTACCTCTGTTCTTGCAAACACCAGGATGTCATTGCTTATGTTCAGAACGCCCTGTAGATCAGCCAGGGTGCCCCGAATAATGTTCTGGAACACCTCCGCCGCCGAGGACACACCAAAACTCAGTCTCTTATAGCGGTATAGCCCTCGGTGTGTCGTGAAGGTGGTAATGTACCTCGACTCGGGGTGGAGGACAACCTGGTGATAGCCCGCTCGAAGGTCCAGTTTCGAAAAGAAACGAGCGCCCTGTACCTCCGCAATGATGTCATCGATCGTCGGGGTGAGGTCTCTCTCTCTCTCCTAATGGCCTTGTTTGGGAGCCTCATGTCGATGCAGATTCTCACGGCATCGGGTTGTTTAGGCTTCCGTGCCACCACTATCGGGGACACCCAGGGCGTCGGGCCTTCCACCTTTTCTATAATGTCAAGATTGACCAAATTGTCCAGCTCCTTGTCGACAAGGTCACGGAGGTGGAACGGCACCCTTCGATGTTTCAGGGCAATGGGCTGCACCGACTCATCAATGTGTAACCTCACTGGGTCACCGGCCATCTGCCCGATCCCCTTGAAAAGTGCGTCATACTTCTCGAGCAGGTCATTAATGTCCTCTAAATAGACAGAGCATGCGAAGCTGACGATACCGAGAGCCTCTGCTGCAGCACAACTTAACAGCGTGTTGGTGCTCACGGGTGTCACGTAGAATCGTGCGGTGATTTGGGAGCCCTCATGTTCCACTTTTGCCACGAACACACCGTCCAGAGGAATGGGGTCAAAACCACCGAAGGCAAAGATGCGGGCCTTGGGAGTAGCCAGCTTGGGGGGCTGGTCCATGGCGTCATAGTGTCCACGGGCCATTACATTCGAGGACGGGGACTGGAGACCGGTTCACCTCGACCACGCACCTTGGCTGTCTCCTGTTCTTGCTTTTCAGGATCCCCACACTCGAGACAAAGAAGCCGTTCTCTTTGTCTTCTTCTTCCGCTTCCTCCACCTGGGTATCCTCCTCAGTCTGTTCCACCTGAGCGACGTTGGATGGTCGACCCTGGCGATTGAGACTGGACCGCCCCGGGCCCCTCGGTACCAATACCGGCATTGCTGCTTTGCATACTCTCGAGAAATGATCGGGTAGCCCACACCGTCCACAGGTCTTTCCAGCCGCAGGGCATTCAGCAGGGTGGGGCAAGTCATACCCACATTTTTGGCAGATTTCTCCTGCCCTCCCGGCTCGATCCCGGGGACTGCTGCCAGGTCTTCGGGTGCCCCTGCCACCTCGCCGCATCGCACATACCTCTTTGGTCTTGATGGGGCGCGACCCGGCCTCCATTCTACCTGCCCTTGCCTCCGACACCTCATGGCACCTCCCCAGTTCAAGGATGCGCTGAAGCGTAATTCCAGGCTCCTTTAGCACCTGGCGCCTTAGTTTGCCCGATGAACAAGCCTGGATCAGCATCATCCTGATCATGTCCTCTGCATCACCCCAAGCGCAGGCCAGCGAGAGACGCCTTAGGCGCCCATAGAAAGTGTCCAGAGTCTCATCGTCTTTCTGTTTAGCAGAGAGCATGACAAAAAGTTCATAATCTGCACTGGCGAGAGGCAGGAAGTAGGCCTGCAGAGCGGCCTTTGCCTGATCATAGGATCCATCCCCAGGCGGAAGCGATTCAAAAGTCTCCTGGACAGATGGGCCTGCCGAGTATAGCATGGTTGCCAGCCGGGTATCATCATCCACCACCTGAGCAGCCCGAAAGTATATGTCCAGGCGGTCCACCCACCTCCTCCATCTGGGCCCCAAACTGGAAGGTGGGCCCGATACATCAAACTCTGGGATGGGCTGCAGAGCCGCCTGTGCATGTACCTGGGCCATAATGGGGAGAATCTGCTGAACAACAGGTGCTGCCACAGGCTGCGCTGGAAGTAGAGGACCCTGAAGGCCTGCCTGACCAACCAGAGGCTGCTGTGCTGGCTGCACTGGAGGCAGCAAAACTAGAGGTGCTGCTGGCGCACGTGGAGGCTGCTGCACCGCTGCTCCGACCTGGTCCTCAGTATCGCTCATCAGTTCGAGCGCACGGGCACCCCCAGCGTGAAAGACAGGGGCCGCAACTCAAACATCCAGTCCAAAAACCTCCAGCCAGCACCAATGGAGAAAAACAGCTGCTGCACCACACCTCTGTGATGATGAAGAGGATGAAGATCAGTGGGGCCACCAGTCTGATGATGAAGAGGATGAAGAAGGCCCCCCAGCCTTCAGCTGCTCCAAAAATTGGAAGAAGAAAATGTGTGGGCTATACAAACTCAGACATTATGGCTCTCCTTCTTGCTTTCACTCGACGTAGAAGACCCAAGGAAATGGCAAAAATCCTCTTCAGGCACATGTGCATGCAGGTATGCCTGCCTGCAATCAAGAGTTCCAAAAATTAGGCCTGGGGCCGCTTCAGAGCCCAAACCGGAGCTTCGTGAAGTCCCACAGCCATTTGACAAAATGGCCGCCAGCCGCGTGGGTAACGCACTACCCGTGGCGTGAAACGAAGTTTTCAATCCGACTTCGTTGCGGTGAAAAAATTATATTCATACTCACCGCCGGGCCCGGGCATCGTCTCCCCCACTCGTTGCCACTGTTGGGAGTTGCTGGCGCCCCCCTGTGCATCGCCGCAAGCCCCGGCACCGAAGGACTCACACAGACACGTCCTTCTAGGTTCGGGCTTCCCGGTCGCTCTGACACGGCCGGGAACGCCCCGTTTATTTATGTTGCACGCGGCGGCGTGCAACGTCACGCCGCCGCCGCGTGCACGCCCAGTCATCGGGCAGCGCCACAAGCAGCATTACAAGCGACCCGGCTCCGCGTTCGATATCATTGTTTAGGTGAGAGAGTCTTCTGCAATCTGCTGTACCTTTCAAATGTCAAAAATAAATATTTGTTATGTGATATTTGTATAGTGCCTAACTGTCAACACCACGGCCTTGAAGCACTTTATTAATCAACGAACAAGCGTTTCAAAATTAAAGAATACATAATTAAAATAATCAATGCCAACAGGTTGCCAAAGTGCAGAACAGTAACATGCAGGGAGGTGTCCGGCATATGCACCACAGTGAATACACAGGACACTAGCAACAGATTATGCATTATGCCTGCGATGGTCGTTCCGAAAGTCCGACCGAAGTTTACTATTCGATGGATCGACAAGCCCCGCCTTCATCATACCAAGCATCCTCTCATGAGCATGTGTGTTGCGTGTACTTGCAGTGTGTCTGCCATGTGTGCATGCCTGTTGCGGTGTATAAACCCACTCTGGCGCAGGTGATACCATTATGCAATGACACCTTCTCCCCAGAGGTACCTGTGTTCACTTATATAGACCCCCCTTGGTTAAAAAGAACATGCATTATAGTAAAATGTTCAACACTTGTGACACCTCCTCTGACCTATGGGAACCTGAATGTACATTAATTATTTAATATTGTAATAAGCTATATTCCTTTCAGCAGTAAAAAAACAAAGAAGAGTGGTACGCTGATTTTAACCACAGAATGGAATCATGCTTTCAATGCAATTGTGTCTTTCAATGGGAAACAATTGAAAACTCAAAACAATGGTATAGATGTGGGGATGAAAGATTGGTTTGTAAGATATGGGCCTCATCAGAGCCTTGGCAGTATCCCGGCAGTAAATCTGCTGGGATACCGCCAATGCAAATAGCCTTACCGGCTTTAAGTCCCCATTTTCCTAAGAGTCCATAGGACTCTATGGGGCATGCTGGGCCAATTACTGCGTCACAATTTGCGCCGTGGTGCTGCAAATGGGCGGAAACTCACCAGATTTACCTCCAGCTCAAAGCTGGAAGTAAAGCTGAGCAACTTTCTGCCCAATTCATAGTTTGGGTGGAGCGATAGTGCAGCGGTAATAGTGTTACTGCCACATTTTTGCTGCTCTGCCCAAGTTATGATGATGGCCACATTATGCATATGAATAGTTAATGAATGGAAATGAAATTTGCGCTTTAACTTGGGTGCGAGGTGAAGTGGCAAGTACGGCACTTAATAGCAATACATAATTCATAGGACGCTAACTTGAGCTACATTGAAGTAATAGAGAAAAATAACTATATAGCCGACTTTATTTAATGTGAACTTGTCCTGCAGTGTTTCTTTTTACTGCTGCTAGTTATAAGCATTTGCTCAGGGCCTCATTACGAGTTTGGAGGCAGCCATGGCGCTGTTAGCGCCATGGCTGCCTTCAAACCCGGGTCCGGTCTGGTGGAATGGAGACTTACCGGGACATTCCGACCTAGGCGGACCCGGTAAGTCCCCATTCCATTTGCCATTCCCCATTCCCATTTGAGCCCCCATAGGGCTCAATGGGAAGGCGCTAATAACGGGCCCGCAAATTGCGGGCCGTTATTAGCTCCAAGGTCCCTTAACGGGTCCCGTAAAGAACGTGTGGTCAGACCACACGTCCTTTGCGGGTTCCGCTAAGGGACCTCGGAATTGGGCAGTAAGAGTTTAACGGCACCGGTCTCCTTAACGGTGACCGTTAACCCTTACTGCCCAACTCAGCATGAGGCCCTCAATCTTTTATTAGTCCATAAGGTAGGGGGAAATATATACCTTCGTTTGTAGAGCATGTTTGGCATGGCATGGGGCTGATGGGAGACTCATGTGGCAAAGAGTGGCAAAGCCATTGACCTTCAGGATGATAATCTTCCGGGTGGATCCAGGGTAAATCGGTACTACACCGTCGCCAAGAGGATGCTGAGGGGAGTCAGTCCCACACCTAGACAGAGACTGACTCTGGGAATCTGGCTTCCGAGTCATAATTGAAATGCAGAATATTTTGAGAAAGCCTTTTGACAAAATGCATGTACAATTATACACATAGCCATGATCCGTGGCACTCCCACACTCGGTCAACATATAAGCTAAGCTCCAAATACAACAGAAATATGTTAATAGAAGCCACAGTCAAGTTAAATCCACATCTGCACGAAGCAATCAAAATGCAGCTATCCTAGGACATATGACTGACATTTACTTCAAAAACAGGCTTATATTTGGGCCGGGAGGATAGGTCAGGGGAAATGTGTTTGTCTTGGAAGCAAGGCAACACAGAGACTGGTCTCCGGTAATAGGCACCATTCATTTTACTCTGCTTAATCAGTGGGTGAAACGTTGTGGGCTGTTATTACTCTACAGTGTTCGCTCCTTAGAAATACAGGTCTTTAAGTTGGGCACCCTGAAGAAGACCGTTGCAGAAAATTAAAACTCTTTGAAAGTCGAAACATGTTGTTCTGAAAGGTTTACTATAAAATATCTATTGTTAAAATGTCTCTGCCGAACAGAATGTAAATGGGCATATGTTGTATGTCATGTACCTATAGTGGTTATGTGTATTTGTTTTTTAGGTACAGGAAATAAGTAATCACATTCACTTGTTTTTATATTGTCTGTATTTGGAATTTTCTTTAGTGCTGTATTTTTCTACTATTTGTTTTACACCTGGCCATCCTGCAACATGGACAATGTTAGCCTAATTCTGCAAATATGACAACACATTGTTACAAATGCTCCCGCCACTACTTTTTATTCTTAAGATTGTGCAATCAACTTACAGAATACGTGCTGTGTCAAAATATATATATTTTTTTTACTGGGATCCGTGAATGTGGGTCACTTCGTTCTTTAGTGTCTGGGACAAATTTTGACTAAATGAGCATGTGGCTCAAAACTCACCAGACAGATCAGTTTAAAGACTACTTTCACTCTCTCTTTTAGACTGACAATCACTACACACATAACACTTTCACAATTGTCAGAAAGCGTCACCTACGTTCCAGTTTCCACGGCTAGTGCAAGCCTCATCCATACCCGAGCGGTTTTCAAACTAACACACAAACAGACGTGGTGAGCAAGCTTCCTCGAGTCTGAAAGCCTTCCGCTTCCAGGGCTCGGAATGTTTCAGAGTTCTTAAATGCACACTACATCCACAGAGGTGTCAAGAGTAAATTCGATTTGTCGTTTGCTGTATATAAAAAAGTCACCTGCTCATCCATTGGCAAAGTCAGCTAACCCAGTGCTTAATTTTTGGGGGTGTCTGCCAGGGCTCAGCCCCAGCACTTATTTCCGAGCCCCGGCACTTATTGTCTCAGACTCAATTTGATTATGATGTGGTGTTTTGGCAACTTTATTATTTTAACTGCCAGTCACATAATAAACAACCATAGAATCAAAGCAAAATGTACATGATGATTGTGTTTAAAGACACACTAAAATGTGTGTTTTGTCAAGGCACGAGTATGTTATTTTAAGTGTATGTTGATCGGTATTTGTAAATCACACATCTGGCATGGTGACGGAGTACATACGTCAACCACAATAAGCCGGTGGGAGTTGCAGCTTTAACCCCATGTCTGCCAAAAGCATGTGGAGCAGCTGTGAGCGGTGGCAACAGTCGGCGTGGAGCGGAGCTGCCCATTCTGCCGTGTCATGGGCGTGTTAGAAAATATTTGAACCTCAGCACCTATTTTTTCTTACCAATTAAGCACTGAGTTAAACTAAATAACCAAACGCCTTCAAAGAACTTTCTTTATCGCTACTGCCCACCTGCTCATCAGCTCCTGCTTTTGAGGACCAATCAGGTGTGTTGTTTCTACTGATCTTTGAAATCCTTTCTTATAAATGTAGGCCTACCTGAATGCAGCTTTCTGCTGTTTGTACACCATGCATATGTATCACTTGCATTTCATTTGGAATAATCCCTACTTGTGATATTTATAGGAAACCGTGGACAACATACCTTCAGAGTAAGTTCCTTCCTTATGTTCCGTCTCGCCCGCTCCGCTCTCAGTCCGCTCTCATGATCCAGGTCCCCGGTTTAGACTCTCCCGTACGGGTGGCCGCTCTTTCTTAATCGCTGCTGCCAAGGCTGGGAACTCACTCCTTCACTCTCTGCGGGCCACTTCTGAGCATCTCTCCTTTTGTCATTCTTTAAAAACATTTTCGTTCTGAATATTTTCTCGTTTTAGCGTTTCTGACGGTTTTGCGACATGATGCCTTCGGGCGAACGTGCGCTTTATAAGTATCCTTAACATAACATGCACACCTGTCTCCAAACAGGGGGCGCCAAACATCATATGACAAGTCGTGGTGCTGTAAAAACACTACAGTGGTGATTGTGCACAGTATAAAAGCTCTCTAACAGAACAGAACATTTTCTGGGCATAACCATTGCAGAGATTACAGGTGTAGTGCTTAGGAATTCCAAAAGTGGACATACACCTGAAGTTGTGAGTCTATGTGTGTGCATAAGTAGGATTGAGGTTGCATGCCTCTGCATTATTGCTATCATGCTCCAAACATTGTGACTTTAGTAACTGGAGAATGCATTGCTTGCTTGTTGTTTGGATGATGAGCAAGACATCCTTGCAGCAAAGCATGTTAGTGACATGAGCAGCAAAGCATGTTAGTGACATGAGCAGTAAAGCATGTTAGTGACATAATCAGCAAATCATGCTAGTGACATGAGCAGCAAAGCATGTTAGTGACATGAGCAGAAAAACATGTTAGTGACATGAGCTGCAAAGAATGTTAGTGACATGAGCAGCAAAGCATGTTAGTGACATGAGCAGCAAAGACCCTCCAGCAGAGCCTTTCACGAAACAGATTCAGCACAGCAAGGCTTGTACAAAGGACTGTGAGGTTTATCTGTGGCATAGAAATCTGCCCATTGGTAGATTGTACATATTTAGGTTTTTTGCTTCTTGCTGAAGCAATATCATTTATAACACTGCTTGGGGTGGTGTGTCATGTGACGACGGATGGAAACTCCATCCATATCACAGGGGTGTGTCTGCAACCTGTCGCTCTTCAGATGTTTTTGACTACGACTCCCTTAAACCCTCGCCATTGACCATGATGGCACGAGTTAATGATGGCAAGCCAATGCTTTCAGAAATCTGATAGTGTATGACCCCTGTTGGGCACCTCATCAACACGATCAAAGGTGTTCAGATATAGGGTTACATGACCCCGGGGAAACCCTGCTCTAGTCTTGATCTTGCTTTTTACTCTATGCGACTCAGCTGAACTGACACAAGACTGCAACACTCAGAATGCAATAGATGCAGAAATGCAATTGTAAGACAATGGCCAGATGTCCCTGGTGACAGGCAGTCATCTGGCAACGTGGGTGTCATGAATTTCAGACAAACACTACAGGAATACATCTAGCTAAAGTGCATGCTATAAAGCCAAGCACCTAAAAGCATCTGTTTCTTTTTGTATCAGTATAATCTGTATTCACCTTTTAAAGCTTGAACACATGTAAGCAAGAAAAACCATTTTTCACTAATTCCCAGAAGAGGTATTCCCCAGTTTCCATGTCACCCTCAACTTGTTCGGCTGTAGCAGAGCCACCCTCAACCCTTTCTCCAAACATGTTGGGTTCAGGCCCAGTTCCAGGAATTTTTATCTGGAGGGACCAGGGTTGTGATCAGGGAGGGCCCACATTCTATTGAGTGTGGGTCTAGGAGTACCCTAAACAAAGTGCTGGCGCTGATCCAGATTTCCCAGATTCGTGAGCCAGCAAAACATTTCTTCCAGATTTGCAAAAATACATTTGCACCCCTCTATAAAGAAACTGTAGAAAGCAAAAGAGATGCAAGGAAAATAGTGTTGCAACATCAATCTACCGATCTTCCCTTCCCATCTGCTCCATCCAGTCGCCTTCCTTGAGCTGCCCGAACCACCCTTCCCATTGACCTACCCTCCCACCTATTCACAGCAGCACCCAGCATGCCCTTCCTGGCCTGGCTAGGGAGAAATGATGATGATACCTCCTCCTCTTCCTCCTCCTCTTCTGAGAGGGCTGAGCAGTGAGGCCCCCAGACTATGTACCATCTCAGATGGGGTTTGCCCCAACAATACTATCCTGAGCACTGTGGATAATCCCAGCAGGCCCCGGAGGAGATGCTTGTGGTCCGTCTATCTTTGTGAAAGATAGACCTCCCCCCACCCAGAATACTGAAGCATGGAATAGATTTTGTTTCCTAAAAAATTGAATTTCACGAACAGAACATACCATGTCCAATCAATACAAGTAGTCTTGTTGATCTTAACAATATTTCAAGCACAGCAACATATCCTCCAATAACATACGCATGTATACGATCCTCCCTTCACACACCCATTCCACAACCCCCCCCCCTCCTTTCCAACTGAACCCCTACAGTAGTCCCATTCTGAATCTCTCCCATCAATGGTTCATGGCCAAAATTAAATTTTAAGCACAAAATGTTATTTTTGTTGCATTTTTGCAGCACATTTTAATTGAGTTGAGAGTGCCGGGGAGCGCTAGGGCTGTAAGGGCTGCATCAGGAGGCAGACAGGGCTGGTTGAGGGGTTTGCAGCCTCCTGGTATCGCTCCTGGTGGGGCGTGAACCTGTACATCATTGTCTGGTACATACTGGTTATAATATGCAATTGTCCATGATGACTCTTTGTTTGATGTGGTTACTATGATTTTCTATTGAATGACACAATTGTGTTCAATAAATGTGGCCCGGGTATGTGTCCCAATGTCTTTGCTGCCCATCTATTAAACCATGAGTGAAGCTTTTTGGAATAACTTATAATGTGAAATGAATCACTTCTAGGGGCACCTAATTTTAACAGGTAAGGCATAGTGAAATTAAAAAAATATGCCCAGTATCACACACTTGGGTCAAGTGGTAAAGCCATAATTTGAGCCTAGCCTGAAATTTAGATACTTGAACAAACATCTTTTGTGCTCAAATTGATAAAAATATGTGTTGAAGTTTGGCTTTGAATACCTAAAATAATACGAAATTATATACAGATTACTTTAAAAAATGCTCAAGTCACCTGGTAAACCAACCTGACAATGTATTCATCATTGTAGAAACATGTTGATGAAAAGATTAAGGGGGAGGGAGGGCATTTCGTTTTGAATCCTAAATTGCACAGAGTGGAATTCTCCTGTTTGCACTTTTTTGCAAAAGGGGCCATTCATTAATTTAAATTGTTTCCACCAACTACTGGAAAATAAACAGTAAAACACAGATGAAAATCGCCTTTGCTCTTTACTTTACCACTACGTGTCAGGAAAAGTGTAAATCACTTCCCCAATTAACGATTGTGGGAGCCATCCACAATGGATTCCTTTGGACTCTGCCCGCCTTTTCCAGGTGTAAAAGTCAGGCAGGTTCCATTGGAATCTATTGGTTTTCTGCCAACGTAGAAAATACATGCTGGTGGAATACCAATTGGATTTGGCAGGTGGACCTTGTTAAGTCTGATCTGTTCTCCAACTTAACCTGTCAAATCATATAAAATGCTGCAGCTCATAAAAAGTGGAGCTACTTGCATTTTGCGCCACATCTTCCACTCCACTTGATCCCCTATGACTGTAGCTTTCCCTTGTCCAAATGTTAAATCCACCTCTGATTGCACTCCATAGAAAATATTTAAATACTGCTTTTTAGTTATAAAAGATGCAGACCTTTTATACTTTGCCTGCAACATTATAGAAAACGCTCTTCTTTATTGTTATTTTACAGGTGTTCATGTTTCATTTCCGGCACTGCCTGAACACCCAGCACCCAGGATTTACATCATACTTTCCAAACAAATCCCACAACACACATGACATATTCTGTGTGCTTGGAAACTCTGTTATCAAGTCAGTACTTATCAGTTTGAATCATGAAACCTTCTGTCAGATTAGACTAGGGTTCCAAACAAAGGTATATTCTATTTAGGTCAAAGCCCCACTGGTAAGTATGCATGAGAAGATCTGAAATTGGTCAATACTTGCCAACCTAGCCTTATCATTTTCAGGATAGGTCCTTGTTGGACTTATGGAGACAAACGGAAGCCAACATGCATTGGCAAAGCCAACAGCTTGGGCTTTTGATTAGGCATGTATAGGCGCCAGGCACTGCCATGAGGGTACCACCTGCCCATAAAATGAGAACACCTGGAAAATGGTGCCAGTAACTGGCCATATGGTGGCATTGCCTGGAAAATGTATGCCAATACTTATTCACAAGCCAAAACTGCTGGCTTTGTGATTGCTTGTTTAAGACAGGACTTCAGTGCAAGTCACAGAGGCATTGACACATATATTGCTTATAGATTCAACTGGCTGAAGATGCACATTAAGAAAATTGTACTACACCAGGAGCTCATTTACAGAGTCATTAAGTAATTAAACACTCAAAAGAATGCTTAGATATAACACTGGCAGGCCCTATACAGCAACCCATTTGGTATGACTTTGTGATAGAGCTTGCTCAAAGAGTTCTAGAAAGGTTAGGTTTTGGTGGCGAGGCATTGACAGCCATGGCTAGCCGTTAGGTGGGTAAAATTTACCTGAATCAATTAGAACCACCGTCATTGCTCTGGCCAGCCTTCCATACCATTGTTTGCATATCAGCCTTGGCCCTGTCACTAATGCCCGACGCCCTTCCCAAACTGCTAGAACATAGGGCCTAAAAATTCATATGGTTGCTTGTGTTCCAGTGTAGATGGAACACGGCCTAGCAACTGAGATTGAACTGCACGTTTTGGTGGCAGCACCAAATGTCATTTGCTAATGCCTTGTCCCCTTCTCTAATCGCACAAACATACTACAGCATTCTGGCATGGAATGTTGTGCAGAGCAACGGTAGTGGTAATGTTAAATGCAAAGCTTTGTATTTATCACTTTTTGATTTTACTACACTCTCCCCTTAAGATTTACATTTTTGTTACTACCAACCTTATCTTTTCACTTACGCTAAAGCAGTTAATGCAGCAGAATATATCCTTTGAATGTAATTTGTAAGGGCCCCCAGTCAGTTGATGCACCCCATGCAGAAATCTGTGTTCAAGCAACTTTACCTGTCATTTGTTGTTTGATATAGTTAACCATTTTATTAAGCATGATGTGAAAAACCACTATATTCCCACAAAAAATAAACATAATTTAAATTACAGAAAACAAAATTGTGATTTTAGGTTTGAGAAAATAGTTATAGGCAGCCAGCTTGAATATGTGTGCTACCTCACTTAGAGGTGTGAATGGTCCTCCATCTCCCTGGTCATTTGTACTTTTATGGCTGTGAGGCATAAATCATTGTCTAGGGCAAGAAAACAAATCCTGGCCAGGCCTCCTGCAATTCAGCCTCACAGACTGATGTCCCTGAGGTGGCTGGTGAATGTAAAGAGTGACAACCACCCCCTACTACGTCAGTTATCAGTGGTGTATAGCACCACTGACATGGCCTTCTTTCTAGGGGGCCAGAGGCTGACGCTGGGGGAGCCTGGCCCCCCTGTTCCCCCTGCTGAAGCCGGGCCTGGTTGGGTTAATGTTTTCAACAAACTAGGATCCTCTTCGACATCAAATGCTGGAGTGTCCATGTCCTTGCTGGCTACCAAGGATATGCCACATCCCCTTCGACCCCGGGGCCCAGGTCTAATTCTGCTTATAGCATTTTCCAGCAAATAAGTTCGTATTTCCAAAGCTTTATTTTGTTTTTTGATCATACTACATTTCCTCTCAACACTTGAGAGCATTGATAGAGCCTGTGCCTGTTGCTTTTTTCCCGGAGTTCCTCTTTGCTTCCAGTTGCACAAACCCACTCTTCCAGTTTATCCGATTTGCCTTCAAACCCTAAAATCAACATTGTCATTGTAACTGTAATTGGTTATTTATAACGTGCTTAATACCCAGAGGTTTCTAAGCGTGGACCTGGGGATCGAGCCTGTGTTGCGCCACATCGTTTTGTTTCCAAGGTGAGCGCGTAGCCCCTGAGTTATCCTCCCAAGACAGGATGAATTCTATTGAGGGCATGACAAACTTGGATCTTGCTGAGGGGAAGCAATCATGGAGAGTGATTTTTCCATAGAAGGATGGTAATTTTGATCTCCTCGAGGAAGGGGGCGTAGCGTAAGGAATGTCCCTCTAAGCCTCTGTCCTTTTTCTGGAGCTTGTGTTTAAAATCACCTATGTCCTCCTCAGTGTCAGATCACCCTGGAAATCTCTGGGTGCTTTGTTCTAGGTCTTCATGATTCCACCATAACAGGCCAGCACACTGTTGTATATGCCTCCAAGGTTCCCCGGGCATTGGCCACCAGACTCTGTCCCTCAGCCCCTCATTTAACTAAATACATTTCACATCGCCTGTGTGGGCCCCCAGGAAGATGTCAAGTGTCCGGCTCACTCCTCTGTGCAGCGTGTTGCGTTCGCCTCTCTTTCCACCTGAGCCAACTCTGATAGTTCCCTCTCCCACAGATTCGCCCCCTAAATATCGCCACTGTCGCACAATTCAATCCTCCATAGAGCCGGCTGGTGCATGTCTAGCTGGATGTGGACTCCTCCAGCTACAGGGCTTTTCTCCATCTCGTGCAATATGGTCCACCAGCGCACAGCCAATCCGGAGTGGGACATGTGTGGATCTGCATAGGGTGGCTCCCGCCACAATGTCTTATGCCACTCCAAAAAGTTGCTCAGTTCTGGCACCTGTGTAGCCCAAATTTGTGTGCTAACAAGAGCAGGTGAGAACAAAGAGGTTTTACCCCAATATGAGCTGCTCAATCCTTGCATGTTATATTTACGGCCCGAGGAGCTTCACCAGGAATTGCTTGGGATCATTTGAACATGTGATCTATTTATCATGCGCCAAATCAAATGATCTTATAATGCCACCTTTTACCTCCAACTCTACCTCACCTTGCAAATTGCGTGTCCACACCAGAATACTTGCACTACTTCAACAGGTGGTTGGGCTCCTACACAATTCATGTGTGCCGGAAAATATCTGATCACTATCCTGTTATGAAGTGATCTGCTGGCAGGGTGGCGGCTGACATAACCGCTAATGGCTTGGCGGTACGCCCCGCGTTAACGACAGACGCGAACGCTAAGGGGACGTCATCTTGGAGTGCACTGACACGCTCCCAACCATAACGCTGGCAAGACTTGGTGGGAAAACAGATCTATGATCGCTCGCTAAACAGCAGATGGCAATCGAATGATGACATTCATTAAAAGTCACTCACTGTGTGTGCTACTGTTGTGGGGAGCTAGCAGGCCTTTTATTTTTGCGTGTGGCTGCACAAAAGCCTCTTTGAAGCTGATTGCCTTGTTAGCTGTGATCAACCAAACCGGCTAGACTGCTGCCAGGCTAAACCTGCCTGCAGCGGCTTTATTGGGTAGATATGTTCAGTCTTGTAGACTTTGGAGTCCTATCAGCTCCTGATGATTTGCGCAGGTTTTTCCCTCCGTCTATTTTCCGCTCCGCTGAGTTTTGCCTTTAACTGTTTACTTTATCCCGAGGCATGCAACAGTTTGATACAAACCTTTGTATAGGATAAAAAGAAAATGTGCTGTGCAAGAAAAGATTCCCTTACATTTTGGAGCACATGGGATTTTGCTGCCTGCGGGATTTACCTTACAGGGACTGTACGGCTCCTTCGTCATAAGTACCCGGCGTGGGAGAGTAACAACACGCGCATCTGTAAGTCAAGGGAGATGGGAGAGCTGCTGATGAGGCCCGCCTCAGTGTCTGCGGCCCATGGTCCGAGTCAGATCTGCGTAAAAAGGGCCCAATGCAAAGGTCGGACTACCAAAAGTCTACATATCCACCCACAGCCCCCCCCACCTTACCCCTCCCACATATATATCTGTGGAAAAATGGGGGTCGGACTTTTGGCTTCAGTCTTTTTGCCCTCGGTCATTTTGTCCTATTCCGTCCAAGTCATGGCCGGCAGAGACTTTCACTCCCAGCTACTCATGCAAATGCCCTTCTCAACCACAGCGGCCATCTACAAAGGTTGGGCAACACTTTCTGACTTGGAAACAGTGGTGGAAATGGAAATAATTTGGAGGGCGATGTCACAAGGCCTGGTGTGGGGGTGGAGTTTGGAGGAGGGGGCGGAGTTCAGAAGGGGCAGAGCTGGCAGTGGAACCCCGATCAAAGGAAATGTTCTAAATATTTTAAAAATTGCGCAATTTCTTTAATTGGTTGAAAAGTACACAAACCGTAGTAAGCGTATCTTGCTATGGTTTGTGTACTTTTCAAGCCAGCACCGTCCGTGTCAAAATGTATTTTGACATCCTAAACTAAAAATACCAGAATTAATTTGGGAAAGGCAGCGATCACCGAGCCCGCGAAGCTGGGGGCTCGGTGATCATTGCGTTTTCCAAATGGATTCTGCTTTCTGCTAAGCCACAGGGTCTTGACCCCCGGCGAACCAGGGTGCTCACCTCAGTGATGTAATCTGCTCTGTGCAACACACTGTACAGAGTATGCTTGCACAGAGCAGATTAGGTCAGAGAGTTGAACCCTCAGGTTCACTGAGGGTTTGCCTTGGCTCCTGTTGCCTGTGACATAGGTGGGGGTGCGGAGCCAGAAGAGCGCTCGCCAATGTACTGTGTGCGGCTCTTGCCCCCCCCCCCATCCTACTGTAGCGTGGAAAGCGCTTTGGTTCTGTTTTCCATTTCTTTTTCTTTTCAAAAACTCTTATTTTGTGATGGGCTATTTGGCGCTGAGGCTGGCCGGATCCCGAGATCCTGATAAACATCTGGTGCCGGATCTCGGATCCGGCGAGAGCCGGCCCGATGGCCAGCGCTGCTTGGAAACAACCTTTGGTGTGAATGAATGGCCTCACCTGCGCAAAGGATATCAACTACAGGCAGTTTGTGTGTCTTCTAAGAGCCTTTAAAGGAGATTTTTAAGAGAGTCACTGGGCCTCATTACGACCCAGGCGGTAAGTTACCGCCTGGGCCGTGACTTTACCACCATGGCGTAAACTACGTTTACGCCATGGTGGTTGGCGGACTTACCGACCTTGGCGGGGCGGTAAGTCCCCAATCCCCATTTACCCTTCCCCATTCCCATTTTTGCCCCATAGGGCATAATGGGAGTGGGGAAGGCGTTAATTACGCCACCGTAAATTACGGTGGCGTAATTAACTCCATGGTCCCTTAGCGCCATGGATTTTAACACCTGCTAAAAGCAGGTGTTAAATCCGCCATGGCGCTAAGGGACCTCGTACTCAGGCGGTAAGGGTCGGCGCTGTTTACGCCACCGTAAAACCCTTACCGCCTGAGTCGTAATGAGGCCCACAGTAATAAAGTGCACCATCTCCAGTGGGCTGCTTTTGGGAGGTAAATTCAAGGTCCTGTGGTCATGCTCAGAGCTGCATGTTGCATCTCGCCCTGTTAGGACATCCTTACAGTTCTGTCTTTGATAATTGGCTCCGCATTCTGCATTCACTGATGTCGAAAATAATACTCAGGCAGCTAACAGCTGTGAAATCCTAATTCACTTGGCAAATCAATGAATACCTGATTGTGCCATTATATTTATAGAAGCATCACATCCAAATCTTGTAAATAGTATCTATATTTTAGCCGTAGATAGTGAATTTGTATCAAACAGATTACAACTTCATGTTCCTCGCTGGAAAAAGGCCTCCACTAGTACCAGCCCTTCAGGGACATTATACAACCACTTTCCTATGGATGTCATTGACGTTCATTATGATTTTTCTGGTTCAGAATAAATGCTGCAAAAAATGCTGGTATTTCTGGCACCGGCATTTTTTCCAGACCGGCAAAACACAAATTTGCTAGTGGGGGCCACGGATCTCTCGGCAGGCCTGAACTGACGTTTGATCAGGCTCCAATCGGCAAAGAAATCCCAGAATCAGGCAATCCCATCCCATGGAGTCCTCCATCGAACGGGAATTTACCGTCATCTAGGCCGCCCGTATTATCCTGAAAATAGCGGGATATCAGGCAGTGGAGACAGTAAAGCAGTTTCGCCGGTATCTCCCCGGTAATACTGATGAGATACCGGCAGAAGTTTAATGAGGGCCATTGACTCTTCAAAATTGTTACAGAAGTGCCTTACAAGATGTAGGGATAGAGGGTAAGAGAAAAGAAAGGAGGGTAAGTCAGTGTGAACACGCATCATCAATAATACGTATGGCAATTAATTGCTCATTAAGTGCTCAAGACAGAGGAACCCGAGTAGATAACAAGATGGAGATTGTCAAAGGTCTATGGCCTTAACTTGAGGGTCACATAACTTGAGGGCCTCCTTGCACTGCCTCTGTCCATGTATAGACACTCTATACAGTTGTAGCTCATTGAGAATCCAAGTGCCAGCAGTCAGTGGGCTTCTTGATCCTTCTGATTTCAGAATCCCTAAAATCCTACCTTTCCTGAAAACAAATACCTGCAAATGTCAAATGTGTAGGATTTCCCCCAGATTGCGTAACAGGCACCTGTTAGATTCACTGATAATGGGATGGATATATGGCCAACCTCTGTGTTTTATTGTCTGAACCTTGTATTGCAGTACACTGCCAAGAGATTCAGCTGACCCTTTGTAAATGCTCCCCTTAGGCCCCAACTATCTGTCTTATCTGTGTTCCTTCTCCTAGTGAAGGCCACCTGTCTGTGTTCTGCTGCAACACCCCTGCACCACCTGATGGACCATCATCCACACAATACTTGCAATGTGTAAAGTCGCCCCTCTTAGGGACTACCTCTGGGACATATTATGCTCCCTTTCTACCATATTGCTGATAGAGATGTCCTCCTTACTCCTAAATACAAATATCATGGCGCTTGGATTGGTCTATGGTTGGAGAAGCGGCTTTGCCGTCTGTCTTGCCTTGGAATAGAGACCACGCTGCACATTCTGAGCAAATGTGTGTGTTTGACGAGCAATATAATAACGGTTATGGCAAACGTGTTGCCTCCTTTAGCAGTATCTGCTCAGACCAGCTCTGAGCGGCCATCTTCTGTGCCGAATCTTTAGCGATTACGGCTGCCTCCTCTTATATCTGTGCACAGACTCTTGAATACCACTCTTAAAAGCACTCTTAATGGTTGTGTCATTTTTTAATATCCATCCAGTATTTGTCCTGACAATGGTCTTGCCATGCGAGCTAGCATGCTGCATTGTTTATTGTTAATGGTTCCCAATTTAATCTTATATTGCTTATTTTCGAATATGATGAATATTTTATCCTGAAAGGATGCACATTTTATATATGTTTATGTGATCTTCGAATTATTGTTTGGATTAAAGACTTATTGCACATGCACTTGATATGCACAATGTGTTTCAAAGCGCTTCAAGGCAAGGTAGGGAACAAGGGAAAATACAATGACATTCTTACAGGCCATTAACAGTAAGGATGTGAAATTAACTATCGTACTCGGCCTGACGACATTTCAGATAGTGCAAGAGCTATGACATATATAAGGAACGGAGGGGGAGAGTGGGAAGGAAATGGAAACAGACAGGCGACTACCGTACTAGGCCTGACAACATTTCTGGTAGAAAAATTGGAGCACTGTAACATGTGACAAAAGGGTTGAACACCTGTTCAAAGAAATCCCAATGTTTGCTTATCAAAGAAGTTCAAATCTTAAAGACAGATTAATTCACACCAGACCACCACAGAAAAAGAAAAGTACAGACCGCATAGGAACGTTTCCATGCCTGAATTGCAGTAATTGCAGTTACATTATGAAAGGAGAATCAATAAACCATCCTTACACTGGGGAGAAAATCCGACCTGGATTCTATGCCACATGTGACACACCAGGGATCATCTATAGGATCAAATGTCCATGTGGACTGTATTATGGTGGCCAAACACAGCGCACAGCAAAAGCAAGGTGGAAGGAACATAGATCCCGTATCAGGAATAAAACTGTAAGCTCAGCGGTGGCAAGACACTGGCAGAATAAACAACATAACTTGGCACAAATTAAGTTTGTAATTTTAGAAAGAGTCCAAAGAAGAGAGAAACACGAAGATTTACAAACAAGATTAGATCAACGTGAGATGTTTTGGAATGACAGACTGAGCTCTCTGACACCCAAAGGAATCAATGAGGAGATCAACTACATGTGTTTCCTCTAAGACAGAGAGAAGCACACATGTAATTTCTTCTCCGGAGTGTTGTAAACTTACCTTGAGACTGTTGTTTTCATGATATACAAACATTTGTATTTCCGTGATCTGGTCATTATGATATACAAATGGGATGAATTTTTGAATTTTTGAATTTTTGATTTTGTCTTTATTTTATTTTTCTGAGAATTGCGACAATTCCTTCCTTTAGATTAGATTTTCCAATTGAGCTTACACTTTCAGGATACTGTTTATACTTTAAGATCCTGGTTAACTATAGGACATTTTTTGTGAAGATCACAGGCACTCTAATGTGCATAATTAGAGGGACCCACTAGTAGACATATCCGCATACCCAATCACCTCATACCGACCAAATTGATGGTTAATAACAAGCATTAACACAGACGGAGTACTCTAAACATCACGGGTTCCCATGGAAACAGCCCCGCCTTTCCGTGTGACCGCGGAGAGGTGGGTCCCGAGGCATACGCGCGGCGGCGCTCGAACTGCTGCCCATCGCACGGCCACGTTTCCATGGGAATCCAGTATAGAGGCAGCAGTCGCACGCATTTCGCTTTCGTTCACTCAGCGAATACGTTCGGTCCTGCAGGCGAGTATTCGCAACAGCAGGTGAGAGATTCCTTTAAATGCACACACATAAGAGATACCCTACCCATAGATAGATGGACTTACAATATCTTTTACTATTGTTAAACAGGAGCGTTGGAGACAATGTTTACAAGCACATAGGCAAGAGGATTCTACAACTTAGCCGGTACAGACTGTTCAGAAACAAGGGATAATATAAGTTAGACTTCCTAAATTGTATAGCGTTTCTGACAATGTTTTCACTTATTTCCTCCCTTTTCTACCACAATAACTCGGATCAACTTGGGGTATGTGTTTTCCATTTTTATTGTAATATGATGGATTGTCTTACTGATTACAACTGTCTAGTTGATTTAGAATATAATTTAAGTACGGCCCTGAAGATGGTCATAGACCGAAATGCATTGGCATAAGTACTTACTTATACATCGACCTACATATTTTCGGGTTGCCTCACTACATATGAGCTAAATATGAGATACGGAAACTAGAAATGTGAATTAAACATTTCCTACGTGAAACTTTTTACCGACTCTGTGCATCTTTGAAAAAGTAGAAAACATTTTTGAAAAATATTTAATTGACCTATGCAGCCCTGACAAGGGCCAACTGTGAGCAGACAGTCTTAAGTAAGGTGTAGACGCCTTACTTTTTCTTCTAAGCTGGTTTGTGAGGTCCGGATGCCATAGGACCTTTTACAGACTGGTAGCTCCAGGCTAAAGTAAATTCCGAACAAAGAGAATTACAGTGGATATTGCTGAGTCCAGCATAAATGTCTGTGGTGCCCACCTATACTTAGTATTTCACGAGGGTAAAGTGCAACAGAGCTTTTCATCCCTTACCCTTGCTGGGAATGGATGAGTGAGGAGAACATTTGGAGTTGGTGGCCAGAGACAAAAGAATGGACGGTCCATGTGTCGCCTTTGTGCTTAATAAATACAGACTTATTAGAAATGGTCACCATGGGGTGTTGGAAGGAGGAACGGAATGTGCAAGTGGATCTTGGAGTGATAGAAGTACATAAGGACAGGGGTTTGGCAAAGGTACGAGGAGACGTGGAAGTTGAGAAGAGAGTAATAGAGCGAAGAGCGGTGGAAGGATTCTCGTTGAATGTGAATCCGGTGAAGTTTACAAGAGCTCAGGGGCTTGAACCACACCTGCAATTATGAAGAATTCGATCGAAGTGATGGCTGAGTGAGTGGGGTCCTTTCTGAATGTGGCGATTGATCTTTCTGCTACTGTAATTGTCTTCAATTAACTGTGTTTCAATGAGTTGATTTCTGCCGAATACCTTTTTAGATTCTGTTGGCCAAATTAGTTCAAACCATCTAAGTTGCAAATTATGCGCAAGAGAAATTATATGATAGGTTATTTATGACGACTGGGGATCGAACCTGTGTTGCTCGTGGCATCCCTTGCTTCCAAGGCGAGCACGTTGTCCCTGAGCTATCCTCCCGAGACAATTATGTTTGGATGCGAATGCAAGATGTCAGTACAAGTGCAACAGGTATGTGAGAGAAATGTGTGCACCTGTGCAAAGTATCTTTGTGTAAGTGCAGGAATCGGTGCTAGGAGGACTACAGTGGCGTCGCTGCCAGTGACATCATGCCCTCCAGGTGAGTTCCAAGGAGGTCTGCGTGACACGGCCTGAGGTTCACCCTTAGCACCCCATCCCTGCTCAAACGCTGGAACTGTGGCAGAAGTTTTGGGTGATTCAAATAATCTTCAACCAAAGGGGACCCCGAAGTACTGCTCCTCAACACTGTTGATTTCAAATAATGCAGACATAAGATTTAAAGGATGTTACGTCCAAAGTATGAAAACATATCTTGGATGTTGTAAATCTTTATTCGAATAAAAATATTTATTAAACACATACATATAATAAATCAGAACTATAATATATTCCATTGGTACGTATTAAAAAGTCAATCATCATAATACTTTAAGTTGATTTCTAAAAGAAAAACAACAATAAAACACACATTTTTCAAGAAGTACGGCAAATTAGCCTCTTAAAAACTCCCTCCTATAAAACATGTCAGCCTTCAGAAACGACAGCTTGGCCCAGGCCATAGATTTCTTTCCCGCCCTTGGTAAATAACACATTGCTTGGCCATATTGGCACAGATCCGTGCCTCTTAAAACTTGCAATATGGTTTGTTTTCTGATATTCCCATAATCTGGACAGAACAAAATGAAGTGACTCAAATTTTCATTTGTGGCACCACATGCACGACAGCTTGGATCATCAGGGTAACCTACCCAGTTCACTGTGTTATCTCTCAATCACAAGCAGTCGAAACATGCCCTTGTAATGTGGCAGCTTTGGTGTTTTTCCCTGGCCCAAACAAGGTACTACTGTACCGTTGGTGACCCGCTTATGGACCGATGGAAAGTGTCTGATTGTGACACTACTGTTGCGTTCATGCGTTTAGTCACCATTTCCCTGCTTGTCGGTTATTTACATGATCTTGCTTCCTGCATTACTAGCATTGTGGTGAAAGGTGGCACAATCGGCACGTTCGCCTGACACAAAAGGTCTTTTACAGATCTAAGCAACGGTATTTTATGCCTTGCACCCTTGTTCAATGTCGCTTTTATTATAAAGTGGCACAGCGTGGCATTTTTGTTCCCCCATATTCTTATTTGAAGCATGCTTGGGGCAACTGCCCAGTCATCCTCCAAGAATGCCATCCCCAATTATCTATGCACTGAGGCGCAAGACGAGGAGCCAGGGAGTTCCAATAGCTTTTTAAAATAATGATTTTCCCTGGCTTGCATGCGACCGGGCTTGCAAAACTCCCATAATGCTGCCCCCCAGTATTGTATGGCTGCCTTAACCTGCATGATATATACCTTAAGGGCTGATTCTATGTGCTGGCCCTTACATTTGGCAGAGAAACGGGAGAGACCCCCCAAATAATGGCAAATTTTCAAGGATTGTTTCTTTACATGTGCCGTTCCAGTTAGGCTCTCTGATAAACTGACCCCCAAGTAATCATACTCAGCCCCCCGTGGGATGACTTCCCCCTTGCAGATTATGGGATGCATCTTAATGAGCCTTTCTCCCCCCGCAACAACCCATCACTGCTGATTTGGTGGAGTTAATTTTGAGACCTAAATTGGTCATGAAGATGGCATGTGCATCAACCAATGCCTGCAGGGCCCTGGGGGCTCTGGCCATAAGCACGGTGTCATCGGTGTATGCCAAGACTGGAAATGGCCTCCCTCCCACTTTCAGAAAATCTAAGCCGGTATTAAACAAAGCCTGCAACAGCCCATTAATATACAGGGTGAAAAGTATAGGGGCTAGGACAAACCCCTGGCGGACACCCAATACAATGCGAAACCACTCAGTGCACCTGCCCCCCAGGCCAAACCGGACATTAGCTTTGTTGCCTGGATGAATCTCCCGCAGTACTCCCAAAATATCTACCGGGAAGCCCATGGACTCGAGCACGGCCCACAACTTAGCACAATCTACTTTGTTGAAAGCCGTGCTTGAGTGCATAAATGCAAGATATACTGTCTCGCCCTTACAGAAGACCAAATTTGATAACAGGAGGTACACATTTACTGCTTGCTCCATTGTGCCCAAACCGGGATGCAAGCCAAACTGAATGTCAGTAAGAATATTTGCCTCAATTAACCAATGTTCAATGTGGCCCAGCAAGACAAAAATTTTGAAAACGTTGTCCAACAGGGAAATTTGACGGTACGAGGAGGGCTTGGTTACATCCCCTTTTTTAAAAATGGGGAAGATGGTTGCTTTCTTCCAGGATGGTGGGTAATGCCCTGAACTCAAGCATTAAAGGCCAAAGTCAGCACCGGGGCCCATAGGTTAATTTGGCTCAGACTTATTAGAAATGGTGACCGTGGTGTGTTGGAAGGAGGAACGGAACGTGCAAGTGGATATTGGAGTGATAGAAGTACATAAGGACAGGGGTTTGGCAAAGGTACGAGGGGATGTGGAAGTTGAGAAGAGGGTAATGGAGGGAAGAGCGGTGGAAGGATTCTCGTTGAATGTGAATCCGGGGAAGTTTACAAGAGCTCAGGGGCTTGAACCACACCTGCAATTATGAAGAATTCAAGCAAAGTGAAGGCTGAGAGAGTGGGGGTTTTTCTGAGTGTGGCGATTGATCTTTCTACTACTGTCATTTTCTTCAATTCACTGTTTTTCAATCAATTGATTTCTGCTGAATGCCTTTTTAGATACTGTTGTCCAAATTAGTTCAAACCATCTCAGTTGCAAATTATGCACAAGAGAAATATGTTTGGATGCGAATACAAGATGTCAGTACAAATGCAACAGGTATGTGAGAGAAATGTGTGCACCTGTGCAAAGTATCTGTGTGCAAGTGCAGGAATCGGTGCTAGAAGAACTGCAGTGGCGTCGCTGCCAGTGACAATATGCCCTCCAGGTGAGTTCCAAGGAGGTCTGCGTGATGCAGCCTGAGGTTCGTCCTTTGCACCCTATCCCTGCTCAAACGCTGGAACTGTGCCAGAGGTTTTTGGTGATTCAAATAATCTTCAACCAAAGGGGACCCCGAAGTACTGCTCCTTAACACCATTCATTTCAAATAATGCAGAGATAAGATTTAAAGGATGTTACGTCCAAAGTATGAGAAACATATCTTAACTTATTACATCAGCAACCACGAAAAACTTTAAAATGATTTAACAGTTTCCCCTAAAAGCCAATTGACCCGACCACTATATATTGTGTTTCGATTGGATAGAGGTAACAAACTTTGGTCCATGTAAGTTTACTGGAATGTGCTAACATTTTGAAATATCTTGGCTGTAGGACCACTGGCCAGTTCCCTTCAGAAGAAAAACCTTTTCGGGAATTCAACCCAGGCAACAGTAAGCTGAACATGAAACTGGGTCTTGGCTCAAATTGGGACCAACCATTCGGCATGACATCTGACTCGAAGAGTGTGATTGACATTGCCTGTAGACAGGAATGCAGAAGATCAAAGGAGGCGACTTGTGCAAGGCTATCTTGTGGTCTGCAGTATTTGCAGGTCAAGGAAGACTGGTTATGAATGCTACTTAGATGTCATTTCTCCAAGCTATGCACGGGCGCTCTTTTATGATCTTAGAGCAGGGACCCTGCGAGTGCATCCCAGAGGAGCTGGAGTAATCAACATAGTAGTGAATGTCTGATTTTTGGGATGCCATGCGAGTCTGCTCTACATTTTGTACTGTTTTGTCCAAGGTACAATGACCTCTGAGCCAAGTACCTCAAGCCAATCTTTAGACTGAAAGCCATTCGAAGGGCTACAGATGCAATAGACTTCTGCAGGAACAACAAAGATCTTAACTTTTCATATTTCGTAGCCAAATATTTACACAGGGCATGGCTGAGATGGTTGGTCGAGTCAGATCTGTATTAAAGGAGAACATTTTTTTTTTAATTGTATTTAATTTATTTCAGTAGCACAGTCAGAAATCGAATAACTTGAATCTGTCGAGGGAACATCCCTCGTATTAACAAACATGGCATTGGAACATACCCTTACAACCTCAATCCCCCCCTTACCCTACCTCCCTGCCCCCCTTAGGAACAGATCTCATTAAGTCCAGTTCTAAAGCCATGATCTGGTACTTAAAGGTCCCGGTGGTTTCAGGGGCACAAGGTCCATCTTAACACTCGTCAAATATGCCCTCAATCGTCCTTCATTTAAGCGAGCCGAGCCGGGCCAGAGGAGAACATTTTGTATAACTGTTTTTATCGTGTTGTTAAATTATATGGGTTTTTTTAGCTTGTGATTATTGAACTAAGTCATGGCTTTTAAACGTTGTATTCTTGTAAGCAATGTAATATGCATTGATGGCACAAATGCTGAATAAAGCTTATATCATATCAGTAAGCTGAACATATGTGAAGTCCAATGCATCCATGGCTTAGGACAGGCCCAGAGGGACCTCTGATAGGATCTGCTTCCATTAGGTCTGGCTAGAAAGTACAACCTGCAAGGGCACTTGAAAGAAGATGACATCTTTGTGGTTTGTGTTGACGTGTATTGCTTGGCACTGGTCCTAAGGGCTCAGCTAGTCCTGGCTACAGGTGGTTCCTTTTGAAATGTCCAAGATGTTTGAGAGCCTGGGTTGAAGAAAGTTAGTGGCAAAGAAAGGTTCCTGAGCTGGAAGAGGCGCAGTCTGGTCACAATCTAGGGGACAAAGCAAGATAGGCAGCCAACAGATTAAATTTGTTGGCCTTGTTTTGATTTGGAGCCCAGACCATATGGAAGGCCCTGATGACAGCTATTGGCTGAAAAGGAAGTGCGGTTAGTTAAATACAACTACAATCAAAGGGTTTGCATATTCTGTCCAAACTCACTTATAATTTAACACATCACAGACAGAATAAAGTTATTCAAAAGTTATTGCTACATCTACTGTTCCTATAGATAACTAAATGTCCCTAAAAAGCATTTCTCGCTATCCCTTCAATATTCTCACCCAGGTCAAGCGCTGGTGTGTCACCTATCAAAGTGAAGGGATAGAAGAAAAAAAGAAAACACAGGCACAACAACACACTAGTGCACATATAATCAAGGTAGAGTGATATATCCCTGGACTATATTTTCCCAGGAGGCAACAATCCACACACTGATGGGCCCGTGAAGACCTTGATGTGCCAGGCACAAACTTTCATGCAACACCTAGACAGGTAAGACGAGTGACACATATTAAAGATACAGAGGAAATAAGGAACAAGAATATGTTCTTGTGGTTCCCCCTCTATATGTATTCCCCTTTCTAGGGCCAATGAAATAGGATAAGACGACCCATGAGAAATCAAGACGTCCCCTCCAGACAAGAAACCTGGAATCTCAAGACATAAATCAAGGATATTGGGCCTCATTACGAGTATGGAGGTAATGAAAAAAGGAAGGCGGAATGGTATTACCGGCATCGTTAACGGGTCCGGGCCATTACGAGCCGACAACCCAGCAATACCGCCACCGTCTGTACCGTGCCCCTTCTTACCGGTATACGCGCGTACACGCGCCCCTTCATGGCGGAAATAGCGGCATGCCGCTAACAGGAGGACATCACAAGTTGCACGGGCATGCACTTACCGGAAAGCCGAAGGCAGTAATTAGGGCCTGCACGATGGTGGCAATACAGGCATCGCGGACCACCCGCAAATAGCAACTTGCAGTGAAGCCAACTGCCACAGGTGCACACAATCACCACAGGTAGAGTCAATGGAGCATGTCTCAATACAAAAGGAGCACACCCACACACCACACCCCTTCCCACTCCAAAATGATCCCACGAGCTGTTGCAATCCTGGGGCTGGAGGGCATGCCTCTACTGCTACAACAGCAACAACAACAACAACAACAACATCAACAACAGGCAGCACAGAGGAGACGCAGAAGGAGAAGGAGAGTGAGACAGGCCAAGCAAGTCCCACCAGTGCAGCCAGTGGTACCACGTAGGCAGCCACCAATCCCTTGCATCAGAGCCAGACCATTCACCCTAACCCCTGAGCAGATCCACACCCTGTACCAGTTGGACCGGGACACCATCACTCACATAGTGGACATGATACATGACGACATTGTCAGCCTGATAGAAATCTGCACTGCCATACCCCCTCTACTGAAGGTAGTGACTGTGCTCCACTTCCTGGCCACAGGCACCTACCAGCACACAGTGGGCCAACTGCATGACATATCACAACCTCTCTTTTCACGCATGCTGACCCAAGTGCTGGATGCCCTCCTGAAGCATGCTAGCACCCACATATCCCTACCACGGACTGCCCAGGAGCTTGCTTACACTAAAGGAGGCATCCACGCACTGGCAGGCATGCCCAATCGGGTCGGTGCCCTCAAATGCACCCATGTCAAATTGGTTGTCCCTCATGCCATAGAGGCGGTGTACCGCAGTCGCAAGCATTACCACTGCATGAATGTGCAGATGGTATGTGACTCCAGCAAGATCATCACACATTGTTGTGCCCGATATCCTGGATCCACACATTATGCCATGGTGTTGCGGAACACCACGCTACCCCGCTACATGGAGCGACATGCTGAACGACGTGACTGGCTGCTTGGTAAATTGCCTGACTGGGCCATGGCAGTGCATTGGGATTGTGAGGTGGGGGGGATGCATACTGCACCTGGGTGGGATTGGGGGATGCATACTCCACCTGGGTGGGATTGGGGGAGGATGCATACTCCACCTGGGTGGGATTGGGGGGATGCATACTCTGCCTGGGTGGGATTGGGCGGTGAGTGGACAATGCACTCAGAGCTGAACACTGTTGTCCTGAACATCCCAACTGGAACATGACACATCAATGCCATACATAAGACCAATTCCGCACATCAATGACAACATGCCAGACACACAAGCAGGCCACCATGGGTATGTCAAGCGATGCATGACTAATCATGATTACAATTGTGCCAATGCCGCTAGTGTGATTTGGTACAGAGTAGCATACACTGCAATAATAGTTTGGCAACACATCGTTCCGCATCCACAGTACATCCGCATCAGCATGCAAGTGAACACCCTGCATCATCTGTACAATGCAATCCACACTAGTTAGGGTGACCAGACGTCCGGGCTTTTCGAAATCGCAAAATCGGGTCCCGGCGCAAATCCTCCCCCTTCCCCTCCCCGGCATTCTCCTCTAATGAGGAGGAGACCGCCCCCCCGCAACAGGCGAGCGACATAGAAGTAGGCCTAAAGTTGTATGTGTATTTACCTTCGTCCTACTTCTATTTTGGTGGGCCATCCGGGTTTCTTTTTTTTTAAAATCTGGTCACCCTAACACTAGTAGACCATTGTGCAGTACACAATGCATCAAATTGACCTGTGTGCATACATCCAGGGACATGTGCATGTCAACACCAAATAGCTGCCGCCATGTCCGTTAATCCTAAAGGTGTACCTCTTTGTGCTCCCATGCAGGTGATGGAGGCTATCCCTTGAAGCTGTGGCTACTTACCCCTGTGCGCAACCCGCATAACAGGCACAAAGAGGAGTACAACCGGGTTCATACCCGTACACGTGGTGTGATTGAGCAGACCTTTGGCCTGTTGAAGGCACGGTTCCGCTGCCTAAGCAGGTCTGGTGGAGCACTCCTTTATGGCCCTGAGAAGGTGGCAAAGATCACCATGGTATGTGTCATGCTGCACAACATGTGCATCCGGAGGAACGTACCACTGCCACCTGACATTGACATGCATGCACCGGGGGAGGATGATGGGGATGATGATGGAGGAGAAGCAGCACCCCTGGCAGTACGTGATGCACAAGATGGCCGTGCTGTACGCCAATCACTGATTGACGATTACTTCTGAACCACAGGGATGTTGATGGTTATGTGTCAGTACTACACTGAGCACTGGGACCGTGCGGACATGGACACAGGGTGTGTGGGGAGTTGGGCACTGTGCGCTGTCATGAATAGAATGAACACACACGAAATGAACAATGTCCAGGCATGAAATGATTTTCAACACAACAGGTGTATTAAGACAAATAACAACATAGTGCTTCCTCCCTCCACCACTCACACGCCCTCACCCCTCCCCCAAAACACCTAAATACCCCATACCCCCAAACACCCCATACTCCCCCAAACACCCCATACCCCCCAAACAACCCATACCCCCCAAACAACCCAAACCACCAATGAACACCCCTTTAATCCCCTCAACACCACCAACACCACCTCCCCCCTCAACCATTGTCATCCCACACACGATGTGGTTGGACCGGCTATTTCCAGACTTTTTTGTGTCAGGGGGAAGCATTTCTGTGTGACTTGCACTGTGCCTCGTAATCCGCACAGGGCTTCAGGGAGCGAAGCTTGCAGGTGTGGATGATGGGGTGGAGGCGGATGTGTTATGCACCACCAGTGCAGGTTGTTGGTGCTGCATGTGTTCCACCATCCTGTTTAAGACCTGTGTGACGGCCCCCAAACTGTCATGTATCATTATGGCACTGGAATTGATGGCCGCAATGGTTCCGGCATTCGCCTCCCAGATCTCACGGCATGTTTTCTCGCCCTCGGCCACATACTGACGCACCAGCTTGATCATCGAATCCTGGCGGGTCTCTACCCTTGAACGGCATGCCTCCATGTCAATGGGGGCTGTGGAGGTGGAGGGTGATGCGGCTAGGTGGGCCATTACAGGGCTGGCTTCTGGGGTGCTGGACAGTTGCGGACTCCGCAGTTGAACTGCTGATTCCTGCATGGAACTGGACGGCGTGCCCTGTGTGGAGGGGTGGGGGTGGACGGGGGGCTTGGTGTTCGGGGACATTCGACATGGGTGTTGCCGTCAATGTCCTCGAATTCCTCCACTTGCACATCCACATCACTGAGGAGGGCTGTGGCTGCTGCCTCACTCACGGAACTGGTGGCAGCGGACTGCGTGCCATAAGGCTTGCCTTCAGCATTTGTTGCCAACTGAGTATTTACAGTCTCGTCCGCTGCTGCTGCCTCCCTCTGAGCCGGCCTGGCCTGTACAGGTGCCTTGGGTTGCACTCTAGCCCGCGGTGCTGTCCCAGAGGTGGAAGGCCCCACCAGGATCCTGCCCTTCACCTTCTGCATCAGTGCCCCCTCTATTTTGGTACTATGTGTACCAGGTGGCATACCATTGTATTGCGTTTGTGTGATGTGTGACATGCGATTTGTCCCTGTGTGTTGTGTCCCTGTGTTTTGGGTGTCTGTTGGTAATGGGATTGGCACGCAGCATGCATTTCATTGTGCCAGGGTTTGGGCCTCCATCTGGACATGGATCTGTATATGTTTGTATGATGGGACATGCATTGGCTTGGCTCACTTTCACATCTGTTGTACTACGTCATGGTTTGGCCTAATGGGGTTTATGTGGTCACTCACCTCCTTCTCCTGATGTCGCCGCACCCATCTCCATTTCGCCAAAGCCCTCTACGAACTCCATTTGTATGGTGGCGCTGCAGGTCTCTTCCCAGCGCATCAATTTAACTGGTGAGTGGGCACCCCCACATGTGGCCATGGCTTCCCTGCGATTGGATGCCAGGATATTACGGACCCGGAGACGTAGGTCATTCCAGTGTTTTTTACAGTCTTTGACTGTGCGGGGGCTGGTGCCAACCACTGACACCTTGTGCGCAACCTCTTCCCATATTTCTTTTTTTCTCAGTTGTGCTTCCTTTTTGAGGTTGTTTGCAAAAACCTCATCTGCCTGGGCTGCAAGAGTATCAGCCAGCATGTTTAGCTCCTCATTCGAGAAGCGCTTCTTGCGCTGGCGGGGGGTAGTTTTGCGGGTAGCCTTGGACATGCTGCATGGTATGGCCCTGCTCTCTACTCTGTAGCACTGCTGGAATGAGAGGATTGCAATGGATTGTGTTTTTAGAGATGGCCGCCGGCGCATTTCGCATTCCAATGCGATGATGTTACTTCCGGTTCCGGTATTACGAGCCCGGTATTAGCATGATGTTATTACCGGGTCGGTATTAAGGGGTTGCTCCTTGGTGGAGGCGGTATCGGCGGGTCCCAAAATGGTGCTATCGGGGGGTTGGAGTGCCTATACCGGCATGGCGGTGCAGCCATTACCGGCATGGGGGGTTTGCACATGCTCGCGCACTCGTAATCAGCCGCTATTAGCGGCATCAAGGGTGCACGGATGCGCTATCACCTCCATGCCGGTAATGACTCAGTTTTTTGCGGGATTCTTGTAATGAGGCCCATTGACTTTTTTTAGTCTTTTTTAGAATGTAATGTGACCAAAAAGTTCCACAGATATAGGGCCTCATTACACGGTAGACGGTGAGCCATGGCGCTATTAACGCCATGGCTCATGCCGGTAAAATACCGGCACCGCCTTGGTGGAAAGGGGATTGACCGCCCCATTCCAAGGTTGGAGGGGCGGTAAATCCCCCTTCCACCATTGCCCTTCCCCATTCCCATTTCTGCCCCATAGGGCTCTATGGGAATGGGGAAGGCGCTAATTACGGCACCGCAATTTTGCGGTGCCGTAATTAGCTCCGAGGTCCCTTTGCGGGGTGGATTTTAACACCTGCAAAAAGCAGGCGTTAAATCCCCCAACCCGCAAAGGGACCTCGTAGTAAGGTGGTAAGGATTTACCGGTACCGGTATTTTACCGGTACCGGTAAATCCTTACCGCCATCCGTGTAATGAGGCCCATAGTCCTGAAGAAAACGGCAAAATGGTTTAATCCCGCTGAAACTGGTTGACACAGAGAGGCTCTGGGTGATGTCCTGATCCCCAAGACTCACATAATAAGCAGTGAGCCTGGTATAACTGCATCATTTTATCAGAAAGGAGTAAATAGTTTGATATTGAAAGAAACTATATATTTACTCTTATGGTTGATTTTTTAAGATTGATTATAGGTCACACTGAATGGAAGCAATTTAAAATAAAAGCAGAGGTTTTTTTACTTCTTGACAGTGTGCTCCTAGTTTTTAGTGGCTGAGGAAAGTAGTGTGAAAAGGAAGATCAGCCGAGCCAAAGGTAACTCTCATTTATGCGGGAGCTGCAACTTCCAATATTCAGGAAGAGCATATGTGTGGAATACCGATTGGGCAGGTGGTCCTCGGTCTCGTGGGAATTGATTAGGGGTTCTCAACAGTCGGCTTTTGGGTGTACTTCTGTACGTCAAGTAGAGGCTCAGAGTCGGGGCACACAAATGCAAACCCCAAAAGGCCAGTTCTTCTCTCCAGTGGGTTGGGACTTTTCACCTCCCACTTGGCATGGAGAAAAAGGTGTGTTCTCATTGGCTGAGAGACATGACATGGATGCTTTGAGGGTGTCCACACCATGCCCAGAGTGGTGGCTGAAACCTGGGTCCGGAGAACATCGCTGCATCTCACTCAACCACTTGCATCAGTATGTAGATAACCCTAGCTGTGCGAGGAACATACTCATATCTCCATTACAAGATGTCTGCCATGGAAAAAGAGAACAGTCATTGTTAACAATCCAGACTTTCCTGGGGCACCACCTGTTTGTTGTTGGGAATTTAGTATTAGACATGGAAAGGAACAACACTGACAAAGAAGCTGCCATCAGTTAGAGCTACTCCTTTTATAGCCCTCCAGATGTTTTGAATTTCAACTCCCGTGAGCCCTACGCAGCGTCGCCAGTGGTGCAGAATCATGGGGTTTGTAGCGCAAAACATCTGGAGGGTCACTCAATGAGTGATCATGAATTGGGTAGTGGCCCTTTTTCAATAGCTTTCATCCATGTTTTTCAAGTCACATTTTCTGTTCACTTTCTGAACGTTAAGCGTATGGCATTTAAGTTCCTGTCCGAACATGACACCCATTCTGCGAGCAAGTTATAATAGTGGTATAGCCCGAGGGCAAGGCTAGCCCTTTTGGGCACTTGGTCCTCATTATCTGTCTGTATACACCACTTGGTTAAAACATTGGCCAGTTGGAAGTTCCATTGTAGTCAATGGACCATAAGAGGGGCTTAGCCCCTGTTGGAGGTTGTCATGTTCATGGTCATTAATGTCATAACAGCTTAGAGTGGGTGGACTCTAACAGGGTCCATAACAATGATGTGGGGTGATAACTTTACTTAACTTTACTTTAATAATTTATATAGCGCTGTCACGGACCCAGAGGCTTATGGGCGCTAGACATTGAGGACAGAATACAGACACTCAGGAGCCGTACAAATACAAAATATGAGCGGAGTTAACAACCCATTAAGCCGGCCCACTGGTCTGTAAAACATCGCCCCAATGCCTTGCAGCCTCCTTCATGTATGATTACCTGTTGGGATCGCTACTCTCCCCTCTGCGCCTCGAAACACTTGTGTATAAGCTCATTACAAGCGAGCAATAAATACAATAAATCAAATATTCAACCTTAACTCCAGCTTCAGTGTTGACCCCTGGCCCTGTTCTCTGTTGTTTGATTCCTTCTTTTGACATATCCGGATTGGTATATCCTCCTTTTACCCATGTTTGCATTATATATTACATCTGCCATATCCTTTATTCTTGTGCGGACCAAACTTGAAACCGTAATGCCTAACACATGACAATTTCTTTGTCAGCTGCACTTCCACAGATACAAAAGGTCTGATAGGATTTGAGGTAACTGATCAATTTTACACAAAATAATAAAGAAACAAGACCTTTTCTGCTACCTCTGGAAATGGTCTTGGCAGCGACATTGGGTCGAGGAACATCTCTGCCCGCCACTTTCAGGTGACGCGGGCACCGCTGAAGCCGTGCATTCCTGCCACCAGGTTAACTCGTGTTTCCTGGAGCAGATAATAAACGCAGTAGAAGGCTTTGTTTTCAATTTAGCGGGTGACAGGTCGAGGAAGAATGCAATATAACCACTGCAGCATTTTCTGTCTCCTGCCCTGCAATAAAAAAATGGCCTCCCACAAAACCTGCGGAGCAGAAAGAATCTGAAGTAAGACCAGGCTCTTTCCAGTGGCTTCACTCCATAATTTCATTTTTATGACCTTCCTCGTGCTTCTTCTACTTCCATGAGAATCCTTTTATTATTTTTATATCGTGAAATGCTTTTTATTAAATACTGGTAGGCTTCATTTTGTGTATTCTTGGTATTGTAGTTTGTGTTGGAACTGTCTTAGCTCACATCCCTCCTGAAGAGTGCAGCCTGCCTTCAGCCCCCGTTACCAAGCGAGAGGAATGAGGTCTACCTGCTGGGCTGTGTCTGTTTTACCTTTCTGATTGGAATCACTGCTGGTCTGGTAGTAGTGTGGGACAGAGTTGGTGTTTTAGTCACTACCTACTCCTTCAGAGCAATACTCATTGTGTCACATTGACACCATCGAGCCTAAAGGCGGGTCGGTAGAGTACCGTGGAGTAAGAGGAAGCTGGTTTGTGAAAGAGCAACACGTACTGAAGGCGTACAATAACATCTTTTACTGAAGAAACCCCCCAAATAAATAAGAGTTTTTTGCTTGCTTTTCGGGGAGCTGTTGCAAAACTGGCACATTCGTATTTGTGCATTACAACCCCAGCCAAATGTTGTTGGGGGTATTTAGGAAGTAAATAGAAGGGCTTTGCCGTCTGTGTTTTGTTGAGCATGGCTTCAACTCCAGACATACCCGCTGACGCTGCACGCACCTCCAGCTATCTCTCCTTCCGGGCCTGTGCCCCCTAGAATACAGTTCAGTCCCACGATAAATTCGGTCCAATTTGTACACACAGCTCGTCCACCATTTCCTTCTTCTACCTTCCTGAGCATCTTATCTATCCCTCGCCCTCATCCCAAGTATCTACCAGATGCTGTTCCTCCCTGCCAAAACAGAATGTTCTACCATACTCCTCCTTTGCCCGTCTAACAGGCAAAAGTGCTTCGATGCCATGAACTATAGCAGTAGGCACTATACAAATGCACGATAACATAACACAATAGGATAGAATCTCATAGTTTCCCTTATCAGAATTCTACAGAGCCTGACACAGCTTTTAAGGAATACCTTGTCTGCAAGCAGATAGTCATCTCGGGATTGAAAGGTTTATGCCTTTATGAACTCTGGAGGAAGGCATTTTGAGCAAGTGTTTTCCTGACAATTCTATTGAGAACAAGTAGTATTTCGGTTGGATCTAGGTCATTTTACCACTAGCAATGGAATGCTACAAGTAAAAAAAACACACCTCCTACATTCCCTTTTTTCATTTTAGAACGGGGTTTTCCTGGTGGTATTCTTTTGTTGCTAATATGACCAATATAGTTGGTTTTAGGATCTACAGTACAACCTGACAAGATTCGCTCAGGAACTGCCATGGTAACTTATCCCGAAAGAGGTCGTGTTCAGTGTAAATCACTGGTTTGCAAGTCAAAGGGACTTGGTAAAACTTATTGAAAGGAATTAGAAAGGGATCTGACCAGATAAGAGGCAAAGGGGGCTTAACTATCCCAATAGCAGCTAAGGGAGAAGTACAGCAATTTATGTAAATAGAATCTCTGGGCTGTTCCAAAGCTCCCAAACCTGTAGCGAGGCCCAAAGCTACTGCAGTGACTGCCAAAGTTAAAAATGCCTTCAGCATCTCGAACTTAAAGACTCACCACACATGGCTGGAGATCTTTCGTGCTTTAATAGTCATGATACCCGTAAGGGAAGTGGTGCTAGGTACATTCTTTAGGATGCAGTATACAAATTTAGCACTATCATATGATTCTAATCCCTTGGAAAGGCTGGATTGATCTACATGGAGGGATGACTGTAACAGGTGAAACAAAAGATGAGCAAATGCTACATTGTATATTCTGCAGTCGTAACTATTGAGAGAATTTGGCATCCAGTCGCTGTCCAGTATGGGATCTTTCCCGGGCTCAGGGGCGACCCTGACAAGGTTGTCTCTCCTGTTCCATGAGAGTTCAATTTCAGCCTAGCTGCTCACATACCAACATTACGTCATGAACACCTCAACACTCTGATAAAATGCAGCTATAGCCCTCAAATTCGGCCTAGCTGTACACATAAGTGTCCTTGACAGGCCTAACGCAGCCAGAACCCAGTCCGGGTGACCATCGCCGTGACTGCACACTTTCTACTGATATCAAATACCACCACACCAAATGCTAGGATGCACCTACCATCGCACAGTCGCTTCAGCTGCACACATAAACGGTGCACCCATGCACCCCATGCCACCTTACTCTCTCATCTGACCTGGACCACGGTCCCCGAGGGCGTTCAACCTACCAGCGCTTTGAGGTCATACCAATGATATATACAGCGCTATGTAAATGCCTAATAACATAACAGAGTTTAACTTAGCAGGAGATTGACGCGGATTAAATAGGTGCAGAATTAGCACCTTGACAAACATCTTAGACGACATTGTCAGAATTCCACCAGCCTCGGGGACATCCAGAATTGCATGCGGTATCCGGCAAGTGCAATCTCTTGGCGTGAAATGGGGTGGCTGAGCCGATTTGGCACATCCAGGGACAAATTAGGAAGGGCACTTTTTTTTTTTTTTTTATTATTATTTTATTGGCATAAAATGCCTTTAAAAAAGGAGATCAAATATTACACTACAGTTTATTCACTCTTCTCTCCTTAAGTGGCCGGGTAGCTCTCGTCTGTTGACACCTTAACATCATGAGTTTGTGAGTCGCATTCGATCCTTCGCCAGTTGAGAGCCTCTTTAGTGCGATCTCACAGTTTTGCCCTTGTTTTAGGTGTTATATCAGTAGTTTTTTCAACAGGCTCAAAAAGCGAATTAACGCGTAATTCAGATGTTTTTCCAGACTGTCGAACAAGGCTTGCCACCAGTCGTCCACACTTAGCGTTTGAAATTTCGTTAATTGAGGCCCTAATGTCAGTGTTCTCTCCCGATGTAGGCTTTTGCAATGGAGTGTTAGATGTTTTAAAGTTTCTTCCTCCTGATTGCAAAATCTACAGGCTGCATTGAGTTCTTCTGTTTTGTGTAGCTCTCTAGACCACTCTCTTGTTTTAAATGCGTTTAGTCTGAAGTGTAGAAACAAGGCTCTGCTGCCATTGTCTGGGAACAGATCGATATAAGGCTGTAGGGTGTTTAGATTTCTTGCTTCACACGGCACCTCCTTCATTAAGTTGTTAGCTGATCTTAAGTTCCCAGTCACGATCCAGTCCAATCGCCAGACCTTAATTTTTGCAGCGTCCGGATTGTCGTGTAGGGTTTTTAGGTCGATGTCATAAAAAGCCAAAATTTCCTCGCAGCGTTTATACCACATTGATAGCAGACAGTTGGGATTTCCTTTGCTAGGATTTTGTAGTATTTCAAATTGCAAGGCCACTTTCTTCATGGTTATCTTTCTGAAGAGGCTCAGCAGGTTCCAACTAACTTGTGCATTAATTGATGTTAAGTTTAGCTTGTATCTGATACATGCAGTTGATGTACCCTTTGGTAGTTGCAGAACTCTTACCCAGAAGATGTTTTCTAGAGTAGACCAGACATCCGCGGAGCATCCGAGGGCATTTTCGGCACCAAAGATCAGGGCCGGCACTACCTTT